>NC_088217.1:60709823-61309823 GCF_036934945.1 Oncorhynchus masou masou | reverse complement strand
TCTCAATCAGAGACAACTAATGACACCTGCCTCTGATTGAGAACCATACTAGGCCGAAACATAGAAATCCACAAATCATAGAAAATCAAACATAGACTGCCCACTCCAACGCACGCCATACTAAATAATGAATACAAAACAAAGGAAATAAAGGTCATTTCCTTTGCCTGCCCCTTGGATTATATTAAATATCAGCGACTCAAACCATCTGCTTCACGTGTCTGCTTCTGAGTCTCGCCCTGTGCCTTTATAGTATGACATCTTCATAACAGTGTTAGTGTGTTTCTCACATTGGCTTTAGCCATGGAGGGAGCAGGCGTGCCATGGTAACTTTTGCCTAGCAACTCTTCATAGCACGACAAATTCCTATGATTTGTGAATCTGTTTCAGACCAAATAGATAGCACTCAGATGTATAATGCTTCCCCGGTATGGATAACCTGGAATGATACAGAGAATATTTATAATGCTCACTAGATTCATCCGTCTTCATCGACCTGGCCAAGGCTTTCGACTCTGTCAATCACCGTATTCTTATCAGCAGACTCAGTAGCCTTGGTTTTTCTGACAACTGCCTCGCCTGGTTCGCCAACTACTTTGCAGACAGAGTTCAGTGTGTCAAATTGGAGGGCCTGTTGTCCGGACCTCTGGCAGTCTCTATGGGGGTACCACAGGGTTCAATACTCGGGCCGACTCTTTTCTCTGCATATATCAATGATGTCACTCTTGCTGCGGGCGATTCCCTGATCCACCTCTACGCAGACGACACCATTCTGTATATATCTGGCCCTTCTTCCGTGGTCTCCAACTGCTCTTAAACGCTAGTAATACCAAATGCATGCTTTCAACCGTCCGCTGCCCGCACCCGCCCGCCCGACTAGCATCACCACCCTGGACGGTTCCGACCTAGAATATGTGGACAACTGTAATAGCTAGGTGTCTGGCTAGACTGTAAACTCTCCTTCCAGACTCACATTAAACATCTCCAATCCAAAATTAAATCTAGAATCGGCTTTATTTTTCGCAACAAAGCCTAACGCCAAACTTACCCTAGTAAAACTGACTATCCTACCGATCCTCGACTTTGGCGATGTCATCTACACTCTTCCAACACTCTACTCAGCAAACTGTATGCAGTCTATCACAGTACCATTCGTTTTGTTACCAAATCACCTTATACCACCCAACACTGCGACCTGTATGCTATAGTCGGCTGGCCCTCACTACATATTCGTCGCGAGACCCACGGGCTCCAGGACATCTACATACATGTTCCAGCAGGTATATCTCACTGATCATCCCCAAAGCCAACACCTCATTTGGCCACCTTTCGTTCCAGTTCTCTGCTGCCAGTGACTGGAACGAATTGCAAAAATCGCTGAAGTTGGAGACTTTTATTTCCCTCACCAACTTTAAACATCAACTATCTGAGCAGCTAACCGATCACTGCAGCTGTACGTAGTCAATCTGTAAATAGCTCACCCAATCAACCTACCTCATCCCCATACTGTTTTTATTTTATTTACTTTTCTGCTCTTTTGGACACCAGTATCTCTACTTGCACATCATCATCTGCTCATTTATCACTCCAGTGTTAATCTGCTAAATTGTAATTATTCGCTCCTATGGCCTATTTATTGCCTACCTTCTCATGCCTTTTGCTCACACTGTATACAGACTTTCTTTTCTCTACTGTGTCGTTGACTTGTTTGTGTTATTGACTTGTTTATTGTTTTCTCCATGTGTAACTCTGTGTTGAGGTCTGTGTCATACTGCTTTGCTTTATCTTGGCCAGGTCGCAGTTGCAAATGAGAACTTGTTCTCAACTAGCCTACCTGGTTAAATAAGGTCAAATTAAAAATATAAAAAAATAAGCCTATGCATAAGCTCTAATATGCATATGGATGTTTTGAATTAATCATCGCCGTAGAAAGTGCTGTCCATTTCATTGTGTTGGGCTTTTTAACACCATCCACAACTACAATGTTTTACACTCAGTTTCAACCTGCTGTTGAACTTCTTTTTTCAAATGAATCATCACAGTTTGATTTGCTGTCAGAGTGTACAACAGAGCCCTGTGTATGAGCCCATTGGGACCTAATGGCCGTTAGTGAGTTGGGTACTGCCAATACATGTCCAGAGTGCATAAGAGGAGATTCCCGTGACTCATGACTGCAAGTGTGACGGTAATACATCACTGCAACAGCCCTAACCACAACCACAAAAATAATCCCCACAAATACTGACTACTACAGACCACAACTACTGACCACAGCTTCTGACCAGAACCACACAACTGCTGACCACAACTACTGAACCACACACCTACTTACCAAAATTACTGACCATTACTGACCACAACTATTGACCACAACCATGCAACTACTGACCACAAAACTACTGAACCACACAACTAATGACCACAAACACAAACCTATTGACCACAACCACACAACTAATGACCACAACTAATGACAACTACAGATCACAGATACTGAGTTTTAAAGAATTTAAATTTATCCTGGTTGTGGTCAGTAGTTTTGAGCTCAGATACTGAGAACAACCATACAACTAGTAGTACTAAACCACAACTACTGACCACATACACAAAACTACTGACCACTACTGAACACAACTACTGACCACAACTATTTAACCACTCAACAACCAACTGTCACGGATTCCCCCGGTAATGCTGCTCATTCCATTCACCAGCTCGGGAGGTCTTCTTGGTGTCACTGAACTGGATCATCACCACCAATCCCGGACTGTCTTGTTAATGTCTTGCGATCATTGTCCCATTTCCTTTGGTCTTGTGAGCACCTGTGCTCTGTTTTATTCCGTTTTTGGTGCCATGTGTATTTTTGTACAATTGTTATTACGGGTCTCGTCCTGGGATTTTTTTTATAGGTTTCACGAGCATCACGAGGATTGTCTCTCCAGGACAGCATGCTGGCGACCATCTTGCGTTGGGAGGGGAATGTACAGTCCCTCTCGTCTCCAGCACTGGTTCCAGCAACAGCCCCCACACCAACAACACCTGTCTCCGTCCCATCTGAGCCGGTCTGTGGAATAACCCTGTCCCTCCCATAGCAATTTGACGGCACGCCAGCGAGATGCAAGGGATTCCTTCTGCAATGCAACCTGTACCTTGTTAGCTATGCCGAGGCTGTCTCTGGGAGAGACAGGGTTGCCACCATCATCTCGGGATCGACAGGACGGGCACTGGACTGGGGTGCCGCGGTCCGGAAAATTGGCAGACCCGAGGTCGAGTCCTACGAGCGCTTCACCCTCCTCTTCTGCTCGGTGTTAGATCATCCTGTGGAGGGCTGAGAGGGGGGTGATCGCTTACTCCGACTATGCCAGGGATCTAGGATTGCCTCAGAGTTCACCCTGGAGTTCCGGATCATCGTGGCCGCCACCAAATGGAACGAGTCGGCTCTGGTCACCGTGTTCCGCAGCAGACTGCGGGAGGAGGTACAGATGGATGTTAGCCTGCCGTGATGACAACCTGTCACTCAACCAGCTCATCAGCATGGCGATCCGGTTGGACCAACTCCTGCGGTCCCGACGAAGACCTGCAAGGAATCCAGAGCCCATGGCTACACCTGCTCTGCAGCCAGAGCCAATAGAGGTGGGCTCTGCACATTTGCTTGAGGCAGAGCATAGGAAAAGGAGAGATCTGGGCCTCTGCTCCTATGGTGGAGAAAGGGGTAATTTTTCTCCGACCTGCGCTCTATCCACTAATAGGCGAGGTGGTGACAAGCCAGGAAATTCCCCTGCTCCAACCCATGCAGGATGCAAGATCTCCTCTCCTTTTCTGTCAACTCAACCAGTATGTTTTCCTATCAAATTCCCCCAAATACCCTAGCCCCTCACTCCCGTTAGAACTTATTGATTCCAGAGCTGCTGGGATTCTGTTAGTTATCACAATGGACACTGCATTACGCATCCCTTTGGTTTCCCTACAGTCACCCATTCCGGTTCGAGCCCTGGATAGTTGTCCAAAAGGGACAGGGCTCGTACATCACATCACGGTTCCCATTTCTCTGCAGACCCATGAAACTCATTTAGAACAGATCGCCATTTTTATTATAGACACCATCACGCACCCTGTTGTTTCAGGTCTCCTCTGGTTGAGTTGGCATAACCCTGGTATTTCCCGAGACAGGCCAGGTAGGCTCTTTTCTTCACCAGATTCTTTCCAATAGGCCAGGCTTGAAGAATGTGAAGGCGGACACCACGTCTCGCCTCTATGATTCAGAGGAGAGGCGACCCCATCCCTCCATTCCGTATCATCGCGCCAGTGGTGTGGCAGGCCGCACATGCGGAACCCGCACATGCACAGTGCCCGGAGAACTGCGCCTACATGCCCACGGGGTGCGGGACAGCCTCCTTACCTGGGTGTCGGGCCATCCTGGGATAGGCCATACCATCGACTGCATGACTGAGAAGTACTGGTGGCCCACCTTGGCTAGTGACGTCCGGGGTAATATCTCTTCCTGCTCCAGTTGTGCCCAGTCTAAGACAACCAGACACCTCCCTTATGGAAAGCTCCTTCCCTGCCGGTTCCACAATGACCCTGGTCTAACCTCTCAGTGGACTTTGTCATTGACCTTCCCTGCTCCCAGGGGGACCTTCCCTGCTCCCAGGGGAACACCACCATCCTCCGCGTTGTGGACTGGTTTTCCAAAGCTTGTCTTTTTACGCATGTCTTCCAGCGTTACGGGATCCCGGAGGACATTTTGTCAGACTGTGGCCCTCAGTTCACCTCACGCATATGGAAAGCGTTCATGGAACACCTGGGAGTCACAGTCAGTCTCACCTCTGGGTACCGTCCTTAAGCTATTGGGCAGGTGGAGAGGGTCAATCAGGTGGTGGGCAGGTTCCTGAGGGGTAACTGTCAGGACCGGCTGGGGAAGTGGGCAGAGTTTCTTCCTTGGGCTGAGTTTGCACAGAATTCCCTCCGCCACTCCTCCACTAACCTCACTCCTTTCCAGTGGCATCCAAGCCAGACCTTGGTATGCAAGCCAGACCGAGAAGCCTATGGTGGAGTGGTTTCGGCGCATTGAGGAGAGCTGGAACGTTGTGCACACTCATCTCCAGCTGGCCGCGTGTCGGCACAAGGAACAGGCTGACCTCCAACACTCTACAGTTTCCAAAACTGTTAAAATAAAGTTTGTGAGTGTAACAGAATGGAAATGGCAGGCAAAAACCTGAGGAAAATCCATCCAGGAAGTGCTAATATTTTGAAATGGGTGTTTTTCCATTGAAAGCCTATCCACTATTTAAAGGGATAGGACCCAGATTCCGTTCCCTGTGGCTTCCACTAGCTTTGAACAGTCTTTAGACATTGTTTCATGCCTTTATTCTGAAAAATGAGGGAGAATGAACAGTTTCAATCAGAGTCCAGTGGAAAGTCCCCAACCTGTTTGGTTCGCAATCCCGAGAGGGCACCTTTCTTGTTTTTCTTTTATATTGACGACACCATTGTCCGGTTGAAATATTATCGATTATTTAGGCTAAAAACAACCTGATTATAAGCATTGATTATAAACATTGTTTGACGTGTTTCTACGAACTTTAAGGATACTATGTGGAATTTTTGTCTGCCTCTTGTGACCGCATTAGAGCCATTGGATTACTGAACAAAACGTGCCAACAAAATGGAGGTTTTTGGATATAAAGAGGGATTTTATTGAACAAAATGAACATTGTGTAACTGGGAGTCTTGTGAGTGCAACCATACGAAGATCATCAAAGGTAAGTGATTAATGTTATTGCTATTTCTGACTTTCGTGACTAATCTGCTGCTAACTGTTTGTAATGTTTTGTCTGCTGAGCGCTGTCCTCAGATAATCACATGGTGGCTGGATTAACAACAAGTGAAGCTTTATTTTGATGTATTGCACTTGTGATTTCATGAAAGTTAAATATTTATAGTAATTTAATTTGAATTTGGCGTTCAGCAATTTCACGCCGGACCTTCCTTGAGGAGGAGGAGATGGCGCGGTGGCACTATTTTCATTTTTGGAAAAATAACGTTCCATAGTGAACGGGCTATTTTTCAGGACCACATAATAGAATATGCATATAATTGACAGCTTAGGATAGAAAACACTCTAAAGTTTCCAAAACTGTGAAAATATTCTCCGAGAGTATAACATAACTGATATTGCAGGCGAAAGCCTGAGAAAAATCCAATCAGGAAGTGACTATTATTTAGAAACCTCTGCGTTCCTGCGCGGCCCTATTGAGCAGTGAAAGGGATATCAACCAATCCTTTTTCTATGGCTTCCCTAATGTGTCTAGTGTCACAAAACATAGTTTCAGGATTTTATTTTTTACAGTTTTGGAAACTTTAGAGTATTTTTTATCCTAAGCTGTCAATTATATGCATATTCTAGCATCTGGTCCTGAGAAATAGGCCGTTTACTTTGGGAACGTTATTTTTCCAAAAATGAAAATAGTGTCCCCTAGCTTCAAGAGGTTAACTGATTCCATATGTGTTATTTCATAGTTGTTATGTCTTTACTATTATTCTACGATGTCAAAATATAGAAAAATCCTGGTATGAGTAGGTGTGTCCAATCTTTTGAGTGGTACTGTAACAATACAGAGGCGGATGCAAGATGCAAGCAACGATGGTTTAATGAATATAGTTCACAGCAGCAACAGGACAGACAGACTGTACTCAGACGGAATCCGACCCAGGGACTCGGGCGCATCTTCCGATGATAGCGTGCTGAGAAAACCAGGGGAGTGTGTCCGGATGAGTAGGAAGGAGCACAGCAGATAATCCACACAAGAGAAGAGCACGGACACACGACACAACCTCAGGGAAGAAACAACGATCTGACAACAAGAAACACTGGTTACAGAACATATAAAGGGAAGATAAGTGGTTCCAGCTGGCGCAGACAATCAGGCCGAGATTGGGAACCACGCCCACACAAACACGGGAGAGAGAGAGAGAGAGAGAGAGAGAGAGAGAGAGAGAGAGAGAGAGAGAGAGGCAGTGGATTCATGAACCGTGACAGGGAGGAAGGAGTAGGCTGTCCTTGTAAATAAGGATATGATGTTAACTGATTCCATATGTGTTATTTCATAGTTGTGATGGCTCTCTATTTAGGTGTGTCCAAACTTTTGACTGGTACTGGTTTAATTAATTTGATTAATATTATGGTAAATTCGGGACCGTTTCGCTCTCGGAGCGCATACTGGACATTCAGGCCGAGGAGTAGTGTTGATTTGAGCGTTCTGGTCTTACAACGGCAGTCAAGCACCCAAGCTAATGTTGGCTAGCTTGCTAGCTACTTCCAGACACAAATGAGACCACTCTGACCATTTTACTCGACCTAGCAGAGCTGGTTAGACAGTTTTCGTGTTAACCAGAACGTTGGTGACTGTAACTGTGCTGTTGGAAACAATTTAATTATGTTTTTTGCCGACATTTACTGACACCGGCCATATTCAACAGGTGTTGAGCACTCGTAAATTCATTATTCTGCGCTCTGGTACACTCAGATGAGAGTGGATAGCCAGAGCGAATTTTATGAAAGCATCCGAATGTCCATTGAGAATGCACAATGACTATACCATTTAGCTAAGCTAAGAATAACGGGAATAATCACGTCAATAAACATTGGGTAGTTAGATAACTATGGGCTAATATACTGTCAAGTTTGATGTATAACTACTAACGTTAGGTAGATAGCTAACCGGCAACTTATATGAAAAGTCATTACTTTATTACATTGAGTAGCAGGCTACCGCAAGGACACACTCTATCAACTCTGCGGCTTGAGTATTTTTTTGTGCACAGTCGACGCACAGTCGGAATTCGGGCAAGAGGTTGAGGGTTCGAAACCTGCTCCCTGCTTGTTTCATTTGATGTTGTGCACAATTATAAGTTTATTATTTGGTTTATATTGCCCATTCATTGTCAGTTAGAGACACAGTAGTGCATTGGGACCCAAAAGCATAATCAGTGCTCTCACTCCTCCTTGGTCATAAGGGCAAATCTGGTTTGTGATAGAACGGGTTTTCTTCACTCCTAGCCCGGCTATTAGACTATTCTTCAGTAAAAGTTGAATAGTCTATTGTTCAGCTATTAGTCCAACTTGCAACAAATTAATGTTTTTTGGTCAAGAGCAAAGCTTTTTTATTTTAATCAATAATAATTGTTCTGAAAGCAAAAACGAGGCGTCAAAGTAAAAAATAATAATTTTGCAATCAAATATTTTGTAATAAGACTGCAAAACGTTATGCATTTTAATCCCAAAAAATGTATTTGGTAAACAAAAATCTTGTCACGATCGTTAATAATTGGACCAAGGTGCAGTGTGTGTAGAGGTCCACATGTTTTAATCAAAGAAACTCACCAAAACAAATAATCGAACCATGAAGTAATTGCAGTGTTAAAACCTGTTAGAGATCGGGCTACTTTTTTCAACATTCTGTTAAAAATCGCGCAACATTTCAACGTCCTGCTACTCATGCCAGGAATATAGTATATGCATATGATTAGTATGTGTGGATAGAAAACACTCTGAAGTTTCTAAAACTGGTTAAACCACGGCTGTGACTATAACAGAACGTGTGTCCCCAAGGAAAACTGATCACCCAAAAGAAAAAAAATATCAATGCGCCAGTTTCCTGTATTGTCTATGGCAAGAGAAAATAGATAGCTCCCAGTTAACAATTCCTACAGCTTCCACACAATGTCGCCAGTCTTGGAAATTGGTGTGACGTTATTCCTTGGTTCAACGAAGAAGAGGCACTTCCTGTCATCACTGCATCACAAAGGAAGTTTTGGTAGAGAGAATATCGACCATCGTCTCAAGACTTACTGCTATTGAATACAGATCGCCCCGTGATGAATTCGATTGCGTATTAACGTTTACTAATACCTAAAGTTTGATTACAAAAGTAGTTTGAAGTATTTTGTGAAGGTTTATAGGCAACTTTTTTAATTTTAAAAAATAACGTTGCGTTTAGAAAAGGTGTTTTTTCCTGGATCACACAGTCTTCATAAATGGACATTTTGGGTATACAAGGACCGATTTAAAAAAAGACCCAATTATGATGTTTATGGGACATATAGGAGTGCCAACAAAGAAGTTCGTCAAAGGTAATGAATGTTTTATATTTTATTTCTGCGTTTTGTGTAGCGCCGGCTACGCTAATTCTTTTGTTCATTTGCATTTATTGTTGGCAAGGTGGGACGCTAGCGCGTCGGGTTGCCCAGAGAGGTTAACAGGCACTACACTGCCTAAATATGTGGACTCTGACCGCAAAACCTGACTCAATAGGGGAAGGTCCGGGTGGGCATCTACCGTCGGGGGCGGCTCTGGTGCGGGGATTGTCGCCGGAAGCTCGGGACTGTGGATCGTCACCGGAGGAACCGGACCATGGCTCGTTGCCGGAGGAACCGGACCTTGAGACGTTGCCTGGGACTCCAGACTGTGGATCGTCGCCGGGGGACTCCAGACCGTGGATCGTCGCCGGAGGCTCCGGACTGGGAACCCTCGCAGGAGGCTCTGGACTGCCGACCGTCGCTGGAGGTTCTGGACCGCAGACCGTCGCTAGAGGCTCTGGACTGCCGACCATCTCAGGAGGTTCCGGACAGTGGGCCGTCTCAGGAGGTTCCGGACTGGGAACTGTCACCAGAAGCTCTGGACTGTGGAGGCGCACTGGAGGCCTGATGCGTGAGGCCAGTACAGGTGGCACCGGGCTGGTGACACACACCTCAGAGCGAGTGTGGGGAAGAGGCACAGGACGTACTGGACTGGGGAGGTGCACTGGAGGCTTAATGCGTGGGGCCGGTACAGGTGGCACCGGGCTGGTGACACACACCTCAGGGCGAGTGCGAGGAGGAGGCTCAGGACGTACTGGACTGTGGTGGTGCACCGGGGACACTGTGCGTAGAGCCGGCGCAGGATGTACTGGACCCTGGAGGCATACTGGAGACCAGGAGCGCTGAGCCGGCACAACCCGTCCTGGACAGATACCCACTTTAGCATGACAAGTGCGAGTACCTGGCACAGAATGCACCGAGCTGTGGATGCGCACTGGAGACACTGTGCGTATCACCGCAAAACATGGTGCCTGACCAGTCACATGCTCCCCACGGTGAGTACGGGGAGTTGGCTCTGGTTCAAACGCTGGCTCCTCCAACCACTCCGTGTGGCCCCCCCCCATTTTTTGAGGCTGCCTCTCGGGCTTCCGTTGTGTCTGCAAACCCTGGTTTCGTCGTTGTTGCTCCTTCGGTGCTTCCGTCTGCTTCCACGGCAGGCCTTTGTATCTTTTTGTATCTCTCCAAGACTTCCTCACAACTCTTTAATTTTGCTGTCATAGCAGACACCTACGAAGGACTGTGTGATGATGGCATCTCAGGTAAGCGGCACTGGGATTTCTTCCATCCAACTTCTACATAGCTAGTAGTTAGCTGCTACGATTCAGTGAAGGTTCATAACATTCTACTCCATTACATAACTCATAAGCAGGCCATGTCCTATTTGTTTCATAGTCGATATATAATCATATTTCATTACAGTATAACGGTTAGCTTTTTGGGAATGCTATTCTGATATGTCAGATAGAGTTAGACCAGAAAGTCAGGGTCATTAAGGCAAGGATGTCCCATGCAGACTTTAGAATGGTCAAAGGAAGTTTCCAAGCAATGGGCCATCGTGTACAATGGTGATGTGACGCCCTGGCCTTAGTATTCTGTGTTTTCGGTATTATTTTGGTTAGGCCAGGGTGTGACATGGGGATTTATGTGGTTTGTTTTGTCTGTGGTTGTTTGTAGTTATGGGATTGTGGTTAGAGTAGTACTCTAGGTAAGTCTATGGTTGCCTAGAGTGGTTCTCAATCAGAGGCAGGTGTTTATTGTTGTCTCTGATTGGGAACCATATTTAGGCAGCCATATTCTTTAGGTCTCTTGTGGGTGATTGTTCCTGTCTTTGTGGCACCAGATAGGACTCTTTCAGTGTTTTCATCTTTATTAAAGATGTACAAAACTAATCACGCTGCATTTTGGTCCGCCTCTCTTTCACCAGAAGAAAACCGTTACAGGTGAAGAGTTAGGGAGTCTTTGCAGCGTATAGATGGTGCCGGTATTATTTGCCAGAATGATCCAGCTTCGTTGCATTGCTTGGCAAAAATACTCTGTTCCTGCTCCCCTGTCTCTCGTCCACATTGATACAAATCATAAATTGATAAGGTACTAAGATGTATAATGTCTCCATCAAATCTAAGAAGTTTTTGAACTTTTTTATTCTTACTTATTCGTAGACACATTTTCAATGATGTATGAAATTGTAGTTGTTCGACATCAACTGGTAATATATACAAAATTAAGCCTGTTAATAGGTTAAACATTTCACTTTTAATTACAATGCTTTTTTTCAAGATACAACATTGTCATCTTTGGAAGTATAGATGGATTTTCAAGGAAGGTAAGTATATTATTTTGTTTGCATATTGCATATTTCCCATCACCTAATGAACAACCACAATACCAGTCTGGTGTTGAACTTTCTGTGCTGTATTGACGTATCCTGAAAATTACATCTGCTGCTTTAGATTGAACGGTCATATCTCAGTTATTTTTTTCATATCTACAAAAAATAAGCTGTTTTCTTTACTTTCAGAGTGCGAGTTGATCAAGGGTCGAAAATGTAGATATTGCCAGATGTATGTTCACTGTCCGAGGAACACGCAGTGGAAGCTTTACTGCTAGCAGAAGTGTCCATAACCAGACATTATTAAACTGTTCTGTGTTCTTTTTCTGTCTTCCTCTCTGCCTGTCTTGTTGTACATGGAACCTGTCTCACATGCATTAATTTAAAAAACCTTAAGATGTGAGCTGCTAATTTAAGATTTGCACCACATAAACACTTAGCCATCGTCACTAATACAGATTTGTTTATTTTGAGCGTTCCAGATTCAGCAGGTGGAGGACCTGCTTTATCAGGAGGATAATCTGGAAACACTGACAATGGGGTCATTGTTCCTGACATCCCATGCCCCCGCCTTTTTAGATGCAGTCCTCCCACACTATGTAGGATATTGTTTTAGCCCCAGTGCCACTCTTGATAATGGTAAACATTTGTATTTTTTTGGAGGAGGGTGAAAGGATAGCAGGACCAGCTGTCCAAGTGAGAGAGTAGGCTATTCTGGATAGAGCAGGAACATTTGTGTAGTCTATTTATCGTGAGGTTTTCTGTCCTCAGATAAGAGAGCTATGAAAGCCTGTCTGCAGATGAAGAGGTCCCAATGAAGAGCAGTGGTTCTCAGTCCTGGCCCTGGGGACTTAAAGGGGTTATAACGGCTTTCTTCTGTGGACGAAGGAGAGGACCAAAGCGCAGCGTGGTTAGTGTTCATCATGTTTAATAAAGACGATAAACGTGAACACTACAGCTCACGTCCTGACCAACACTAAAACAAACAAAAGAACTATGGTCAGAACGTGACAGTACACCCCCCCGAGGTGCGGACTCCGGCCGAAAAAACCTGAACCTATAGGGGAGGGTCTGGGTGGGCATCTGTCTGTGGTGGCGGTTCTGGCGCAGGATGTGGACCCCACTCCACCATAGTCTTTGTCTGCTTTAGTGTCCTCCTTGGAACGGCGACCCTCGCCACCGACCTTGGACTGGCAACCCTACTAAAGGGCCCCACTGGACTGAGGGCAGCTCGGGACTGAGGGGTAGCTCGGGACTGAGGGGTAGCTCGGGACTGAGGGGTAGCTAGGGACTGAGGGGTAGCTCAGGACTGAAGGGTAGCTCAGGACTGAAGGGTAGCTCAGGACTGAAGGGTAGCTAAGGACTGAAGGGTAGCTCAGGACTGGCTGACGGCTCTGATAGCTCCTGGCTGGCTGGTTGCTCTGGCAGCTCCTGGCTGGCTGGCGGCTCTGGCAACTCAGGACAGACGGGCGGCTCTAGCAGCTCTGGACAGATGGGAGACTCTAGCAGCTCAGGACAGATGGGGGACTCTAGCAGCTCTGGACAGACGGGAGACTCCAGCAGCTCTGGACAGACGGGAGACTCCAGCAGCTCTGGACAGATGGGAGACTCCAGCAGCTCTGCACAGACGGGAGACTCAAGCAGCTCTGGACAGGCGGGAGACTCTAGCAGCTCTGGACAGGCGGGAGACTCTTGCAGCTCTGGACAGGCGGGAGACTCTTGCAGCTCTGGACAGGCGGGAGACTCTAGCAGCGCTGGACAGGCGGGAGACTCTAGCGGCTCTGGCAGCACTGGAGAGGAGGAAGGCTCTGGCAGCACTGGAGAGGCGGGAGACCCTGTAGGCAGAAGACGGAGAGACGGCCTGCTGCGGGGGCTGCCACCGGAGTGCTGGTGCGTGGAGGTGGCACTGGATAGACCGGACCGTGCAGGTGCACTGGAGCTCTTGAGCACCGAGCCTGCCCAACCTTACCTGGTTGAATGCTCCCGGTCGCCCTGCCAGTGTGGCGAGGAGGAATAGCCCGCACTGGGTTGTGCTGGCGAACCGGGGACACCATGCGTAAGGCTGGTGCCATGTACACCGGCCCAAGGAGACGCACTGGAGACCAGATGCGTAGAGCCGGCTTCATGGCACCTGGCTCGATGCCCACTCTAGCCCGGCCGATACGAGGAACTGGAATGTACCGCACCGGGCTATGCACCCGCACCGGGGACACCGTGCGCTCCACAGCATAACACGGTGCCTGCCTGGTCTCTCTCGCTCTCCGGTAAGCTCAGGAAGTTGGCGCAGGAGTCCCTAAAACATTACACTCCCTGTGTTCCTCCATCTCCTGGTAGTAAGCCTCTCGGGCTTACTACCGCGCCGCCGTGCTGACTCCATTCGCCGGTATCCCTCCTCACACTGCTCCAGAGAATCCCAGGATGGCTCCGGCATTCTCCCTCGGTCGACCGCCCACCTGTCTATCTCCTCCCAAATAGTGACACAGTCCAGCTCTCGCTCCCATGTCTAGAAATCCTGACATCGCTGCTGCTGCTGCTGCCCATTACCACGCCGCTTGGTCCTTTTGTGGTGGGTGGTTCTGTAACGGCTTTCTTCTGTGGACGAAGGAGAGGACCAAAGCGTGGTTAGTGTTCATCATGTTTAATAAAGACGATAAATGTGAACACTACAAAATACAAAACAACAAATGTTAAAAAAACGAAACAGTTCTGTCTGATGCAGACACCCGAAGACAGAAGACAACCACCCACAAAACCCAACACAAAACAGGCTACCTAATTATGGTTCCCAATCAGAGACCATGACTAACACCTGCCTCTGATTGAGAACCATATCAGGCCAAACATAGAAACGGGAAAACTAGACACACAACAGAGAATGCCCACATAGCTCACGTCCTGACCAACACTAAAACAAAGAAAACACAAAAGAACTATGGTCAGAACGTGATAGGGGTGCACATTTTTGGTTTTGCCTTTGCACTACACAGCTGATTCAAATGATCAAGTCATCATCAAGCTTCAAGTGGTATTTATGTATTCATTTGTTACGCTACCCTTGATATGATCCTGCTCTTGTCACATGCTACACATGCACATGTATCTATCCATCCAATGTTATCATGATTTGTTATAAGGGATATTCTACTTCTATTATACAGGAAGTATTATTAAAGAGCTGCTTGACATTGAAGTACAGATAGAGATGCATTAGTCCCAGAGCGAATGATCCAAGGTCAGTTTTACATTTCATCTCCTGATGATTGTAATGACTGACTGTGTTAGAATAAAAAAACAAAGGTTATTCATAATCTCTCTCTCTCCATGTGTCTCTCGTCTGCAGGTATGTTTTGAAGTGAGAGAGGAAGCCAGTCCCGTCATCACCACCTCACCCGTTCTTCAGATAACCTTCGGGCCGACTGGGTGCCCAAGGCTGGTTAGGAGACATCGCTAGAGACACTGTAATTGTGATAAACTGAGAGAATATTAGGGTAGCACTGTGATTCATTAATCACATGCTCCTCTGTTTTACCTCTTTCCTTTTCTGTCTTCTACACCTCTCTCCCCACCTCCTCTTCCTCTTTTTTTATAATGCACACCATATGTACATGGAAGTACAGATTGAACTTGTATTTATAATATAATATTACAATTATAATATTTATAATGCATGAATTATGTATTTATAACAGCTGGTTAAATTAACTTTCAATAAAGCATTTCACATTCACCACTGGTTGAAATGAAGTTTCTCATTGGAATACTACATCTATCCTGAGTCCTCAGTGCTCTGGCGCCTCCGGGCTGAGGGGCTCTGGTGCCTCTGGGCTGAGGGGCTCTGGCGCCTCTGGGCTGAGGGGCTCTGGCGCCTCTGGGCTGGCGGGAGACTCCGGCAGCGCTGGAGAGGAGGAAGGCTCTGGCAGCGCTGGACAGGCGGGAGACTCTGGCAGCACTGTAGAGGAGGAAGGCTCCGGCAGCACTGGACAGGCGGGAGACTCCGGCAGCGCTGGAGAGGAGGAAGTCTCTGGCAGCGCTGGACAGGCGGGAGACTCCGGCAGCGCTGGAGAGGAGGAAGGCTCCAGCAGCGCAGGACAGGCGAGGCGCACTGTAGGCCTGACGCGTGGTGCTGGCACTGGTGGTACTGGGCCGAGGACACGCACAGGAAGCCTGGTGCGGGGAGCTGCCACCGGAGGGCTGGTGCGTGGAGGTGGTACTGGATAGACCGGACCGTGCAGGCGCACTGGAGCTCTTGAGCACCGAGCCTGCCCAACCTTACCCGGTTGAATGCTCCCGGTCGCCCTGCCAGTGCGGCGAGGTGGAATAGCCCGCACTGGGCTATGCAGGCGAACCGGGGACACCGTGAGAAAGGCTGTTGCCATGTAAGCCAGCCCAAGGAGACGCACTGGAGACTAGATGCGTAGAGCCGGCTTCATGGCACTTGGCTCAATGCTCACTCGAGCCCGGTGGATACGCGGAGCTGGTATGTACCGCACCAGGCTATGCACCCGCACAGGGGACACCGTGCGATCCACAGCATAACACGGTGCCTGCCCGGTCTCTCTCACCCTCCGGTAAGCACAGGAAGTTAGCGCAGGTCTCCTACCTGGCTTCGCCATACTTCCTGTGTGCCTCCCCCCAAGAAATTTTAGGGGCTGACTCTCGGGCTTCCTACCGCGCCGCCTGCTTGTTTCTCCAACTCCATTCTCCTGTAACCCTCTTCGCACTGCTCCAGCGAATCCCAGGCGGGCTCCGGCACTCTCCCTGGGTCGACGCCCACCTGTCTATTTCCTCCCAAGTCGTATACTCCAGACTTCGTAGCTCCTGCTCCTGCTGCCGCTGCCTGTCACCACGCCGCTTGGTCCTGTTGTGGTGGGTGATTCTGTGACGGTTTTCTTTAGTTGAAGGAGAGGCGGACCAAAATGCAGCGTGGTGGTTATTCATGGTACTTTAATAAAGACACTATACATGAATAAACTAACAAAACAAGAAATGTGAAAAAAACAAAACAGCCCTATCTGGTGCAAACACAGAGACAGGAACAATCACCCACAAAACCCAACACCAAACAGGCTACCTAAATATGGTTCCAAATCAGAGACAATGACTAACACCTGCCTCTGATTGAGAACCATATCAGGCCAAAAATAGAAATAGACAAACTAGACATGTAACATAAAATGCCCACTCAGATCATACCCTGACCAAACAAAACATAGAAACATACAAAGCAAACTATGGTCAGGGTGTGACATGAAGTGTATAATTGTAATACATACATGCAGACACAGCATCATTCAAATAATGGAGTTTGATACACCTGGTATAGGATATGACTGAAAAAGAATGTCTCACAGAGATAAATACCTGAACCGCACCTTTATTTGGCAAGGAAGAGAACATGATCAGTGAATATATTCAATGTACAGGCTACAATGTTGGGATCTCATGCGTGATAATAACTACAGTACATGTATATAGGACTTGCATCCTTGGCACATTAAAGTTACTATATTCTACTCAATCCATAGTCTTCATTAATCCCATTCAGACTTGAAGTCGATACAACAACTATGATAGCTGAGGTTCATAGATTCTGAACTAATATTCATAACAAAAGTTTTAGGGTCCATACACAGATTGGCTACACAGCTACACATCCATAGGCATACAGTAATTTTTATCCTCCACTACACAATAATCAAATAAATAAATAGTTAGCTAGCTATATTACTTGAGCTGTATTGCAATGCAAGCTTATACAATTGTACATTCAATTTGCAGTAAATGCTTTAACTAGCTAGATTCTTTTCCTCCACTGTTTCAGAAGACGACAGCTTGATTTGCTGGTTTTCTCAAGAGTCCCTAAAACATTACAAATTAAAAATTACAAATTGATACTCATATCATAACACTAGCTAGCTAACGTGAACTAACTCTCTTTTGTACATCGCGCTGGTCTGTACAATTGACCTAATTTTAGTGCCCAAAAAACGTAATACTTCCAGATCAACTGTAATATCAATACCAATGTAAAGCATAACTTCTCCCCTTTCCAACAAAATCAATGATGAGCCCTTCATGATGCCCATCTCTGCATAATTCCAGAAGGTATTGAGCTCCGTCGGGTCTTTTTAAAAATGGCGGGTGGGGAAGCGAAACCTATTGCGTGATAGCGAGAAGGAGAGATGTCGTGTGGGGAAACAGCTTTTTTTCACTCGATCTGTCCAACTTATCACCTTATCGCCTCTAAAAGGTAAATAAAACACTATAAAGAATTTATTTAACGTGTCATTACATACCTATTTGAAGGTTTGTGTCGAATTTGAATCGTGATTTTAGGGCGGTGCTAAAGTGATCTTCAGAAGTAAATAGCGGCTTTTAAGAGTCATGATAGCTTGCAGTGATAACGCAAAAAAATGACTAGGTATCCCTCCTTACTCTGTCCCTGTCCCTTTCTTGTTTTTAAACGGTGAGAGAAGTGCTACACCTGGTGGTGAGAGATTGTGGAGAGCGGCTGTAAGACAGAATTAGTTGCTTTATGCGTGCTGTACTTTACGCCATGACATATTACAATTTAACATACAGCGTCGGAGGGGTCAGTTTTTTAAAACTGTTCTCCAATACTATAGAGCCATTACCATGTCAATCAACACTTGAATAGAAATGTAGTTCACACCCCAGATTTTGATGTCAACACAGTTGCTACAGTCCCATTAGTTTCTTTGCAGCCTCGTTTGAATGTCGCGGTTGCGCACATTTATATGGCATGGGGTTAGCGTACGTTAGCTGGCTAATGTTAGCTAGTCAGCTAACTTGCAAAATCACGATTTTTCATAAATTTACTTTATCACAAAGAAATATGCACAATCATTTGTCTCTTCATTAACTAACATAGTCCTCTCAATTGTTAATGTTTTGCTTGACTCGTTATGACGTTATAACTACGTACATTTGCTTCCTCCGTAATGTTTTGTCAGCCATCTTTGCTGAAGAAAGTCACCAGGGACAGGTGGCTCACGTCAAATTCGTCATTGGAACCACTCGATATGATTGGTCATATAAAAAGCCAAATGCATTATGAGTGCTCTAACTCCCTCTTGTGGTGGTCTGGAGCAATGAAGTGATGCTGGGTACCTCTAAGTCACACGTTGTAAGCTCGTAACTTTTAAAGGAGGAACCACTGTATGTCCGTTGGTCTTGTGAGTACCTGTGCTCTGTTTTATTCGGTTTTTGGTGCTTTGTGTATTTTTGTGCACTTGTTATTATGGATCTCGTCCCGTGAATTGTGTTAGAGGTTTACACCTCGCTCTGTGGTTTGGAGTCGAAAAAAAACTATTACGTATTCCTGCGCCTGTCTCCCATCCTTATGCTACATGACACCAACAATAACTCTTGAACCGTTTTAAGCTATAGACACCAACCCAGCTTATACATGTTCAGGCTAACCTAGCTTCAGATTCTTTAAAACTTTCATAAATTATAACTATATACATTTGTATGAACTTTACATAAAGTTGCATAAAATAACCAAGCAACAGTAACTCTTGAACCGTTCAAGCTAGAGACAGACACCAAACTAACTTTCACATGTTCAGGTTATCCTAACTTCAAATTCTTAAACGTTTACACTGCCTTCAGAAAGGATTCACACCCCTTTACTTGTTCCACATTTTGATTTGTTACAGCCTGAATATAAAATATATTAAATCGAGATTTTTGTGTCACTGATGTACACACAATACCCTATAATGTCAAAGTGCAATTTTGTTTGTTGTTGAAATTACTCCTTTAGAACACACAAAGGCTGTCAACAGCCTTTCTTTAAAATACTATAGCGGCCAGGAACAGACTTATTTTTCTGACAATAATATCTGTCAATATCGCAAATTAACATGTTGTCGAATTCACTTGGCGGTTGCCATCAACCAGAAACCAGAAACAGGGTATGCTGTTATTTGACTTTTAAATTTAAAAAAATTACTCAATAACTCAAAATGATGGAGCCAAAGCGGCCTCGACTTTTCACTGTGGAATTTTAGTTGACGATACGGATTCGGACACGTCCTTATTGCACTTTCAAAGCAATGATGTCAAGATGAGTGAAATAAGTAAACATCAGATATTTTTATTTATTTTACTAGGCAAGTCAGTTAAGAAGAAATTCTTATTTTCAATGATGGCCTAGGAACAGTGGGTTAACTGCCTGTTCAGGGGCAGAATGGCAGATTTGTACCTTGTCAGCTCAGGGATTTGAACTTGCAACCTTTCAGTTACTAGTCCAATGCTCTAACCACTAGGCTACCCTACAGTACTAGTCAAAAGATTGGACACACCTACTCATTCAAGTTTTATTTTTTTACTATTTTCTACATTGTAGAATAATAGTGAAGCAATCAAAACAATGAAATAACACATATGGAATCATGTAGCAACCAGAAAAGTGTTAAACAATCAAAATATATTTTATATTTAAGATCCTTCAAAGTAGCTACCCTTTGCCTTGATTACAGCTTTGCACACTGTTGGCATTCTCTCAACCATCTTAATGAGGTTGTCACCTAGAATGGATTTCAATTAACAGGTGTGCCTTGTTAAAAACTTCTTATGGCTGCAGGGGCAGCCGCCCCAATTGAATACCCAGTGGGATATTGGTTATGTTGCACTTCCTAAGGCTTCCACTAGATGTCATCTGTCTTCAGAAACTTGTTTGAGGATTCTACTGTGAAGTGGGGGCTCATAAGGGCTGTTTGAGCCAGGTGTCTGGCAGATTGTCACAGGCTCTGAGGTGCAGTCATGAGAGAGTTAGCTCTCGTTCTACTGCTTTCCTACAGACATAGGAATTCTCCGGTTGGAACATTATTGACATTTTATGTTAAAAACATCCTAAAGATTGATTCCATACATTGTTTGATATGTTTCTAAAGACAGTAAGGGAACTTTTTGATTTCTTCTGCAACTAGGGAACGCGCTTCATGACTTTGGATTTGTTTACCAAATGTGCTAACAAAAGTAGCTCTTTGGACATAGATGATGGACATTATCGAACTAAATCAAACATTTAACCTCTCAGGGATATGTGGGACGGTAGCGTCCCACCTCGCCAACAGCCAGTGAAATTGCAGGGCGCCAAATTCAAAACAACAAAAATCTCATAATTAAAATTCCTCAAGCATACAAGTATTTTACACCATTTTAAAGATAAAATTCTCGTTAATCCAGCTACAGTGTCTGATTTAAAAAATGCTTTACAGCGAAAGCACCACAAACAATTATGTTAGGTCACCGCCAACTCACAGAAAAACATTGCCATTTTTCCAGCCAAAGAAAGGAGTCACAAAAAGCACAAATAGAGATAAAATTAATCACTAACCTTTGATGACCTTCATCAGATGAAACTCATAGGACTTCATATTACACAATACATGTATGTTTTGTTCGATAAAGTGCATATTTATATAAAACAATCTAATTTTACATTGGCGAATTACGTTCAGTAGTTCAAAAACATGCGGTGATTGTGCAAAGATCCACATCAATTCACAGAAATACTCATCATAAATGTTGATGAATATACAAGTGTTATACATGGAATTAGAGAAAAACATCTCCTTAAAGCAACCGCTGTGTCAGATTTCAAAAAAACATTACGGAAAAAGCTAACCAGAATCTGAGTACAGCGTTCAGACAATAAAGCAGTGAAAAAGATATCCGCCATATTGTGTAGTCAACATTAGTCAGAAATAGCATTATAAATATTAACTTACCTTTGAAGATCTTCATCAGAATGCATTCCCAGGAATCCCAGTTCCACAATAAATGTTTGATTTGTTCCATAAAGTTCATAATTTATGTCCAAATAGCTTCTTTTGTTAGCGCATTTGGTAAACAAATCCAAACGTGCGTTCAGGTCCAGCCGAACATTGGACGGAAAGTTATATTATAGCCCATAGAAACTTGTCAAACTAAGTATAGAATCAATATTTAGGATGTTTTTATCATAAATGTTCAATAATGTTCCAACCGGAGAATTCCTATCTCTGTAGAAAAGCAATGGAACGAGAGCTAACTCTCTCGTGACCGCGCCTCAGAGCCTGTGGCACTCTGCCAGACACCTTGCTCAATCAACACTCATTCCCCCCTCCTTCAGAGTAGAAGCCTGACACAACGTTCTAAAGCCTCTTGACATCTAGTAGAAGCCTTAGGAAGTGCAAATGACCCCATTTACACTGTATATTGGAATGGCAAAGAGTTGAAAAACTACAAACCTCAGATTTCCCACTTCCTGGTTGGATTTCCTCAGGTTTTCGCCTGCCATAAAAGTTCTGTTATACTCACAAACATCATTCAAACAGTTTTAGAAATTTCAGAGTGTTTTCTACCCAATACGACTAATAATATGTATATATTTGCATCTGGGACAGAGTAGCAGGCAGTTTTGGCACCTTATTTGGGCATTCTGGGCACCTTATTCATCCAAGCTACTCAATACTGCCCCCCTGTCACCAAGAAGTTAAGACATGTAGCTAGCTAGCTAGGTAAACAATGAACCTAGCTAGGTAAACAATGTGTAAGATCATACATGTCGTGTAATGTTAGCTAATGAGCCAAACAGTTAACATTAGCTAGTTAAACAACAATGAACATTGTGCAAAATCATGTCGTTACTACCCTGCATGAATTTGCTGGGAGCTCACCAACCAGGTTCAGTGTTAGTTAGCTAACATTAGGCTCTAACTAGCATAGCAAACAGTTCTGGGATATGAATCATAACATTATACACATAACGTTATGCAGCTCCACTACACAATCATTTTTAAAAAAGCTGCATTTGACAGGATTACCAACACAGACTGACCAGCTCAAATAGACTTCTATATGGCAGACCAATCCGAACTCATCTCTCGGCATGTCCAGTCCACTCATTACAATTTTATTTGTATTTACAGATGGCATACACATTTTTAATTAAGGCACATTAAAGTTCACATGTTCCAGAAGGCATTTCTGCCAAAAAATTAATAATTAAAGTGTCTCTCCTGTCGTGACTTGTGACATATGCCTAGTTTCCAGAAATATGTCACTGTTAGCTTGGGGGCATGACTGCTGTTGTGAGGTCAGAACATTCGCATCAACCCTACTCATCGGCCAGAGCGTCCACTGTGCGCTCTGAAAGCTATCATGCCACAAGGCGAAACCCAGATGCAGACACAGGAGGCAGATGGTTGGAGTCTTACAATTTTACTAATCCAAAGGGGTAGCAAGAGAATGGTTGTGGACAGTCAAAAAGGTCAAAACCAGATCAGAGTCCAGGAGGTACGGAATGGCAGACAGGCTCGTGGTCAAGGCAGGCAGAATGGTCAGGCAGGCGGGTACAAAGTCCAGAAACAGGCAAGGGTCAAAACCGGGAGGACTAGAAAAAGGAGAATGCAAAAAGCAGGAGGACGGGAAAAACGCTTGTTGACTTCGAAACATACAAGACGAACTGACACAGAGAGACAGGAAACACAGGGATAAATACACTGGGAAAACAAGTGACACCTGGAGGGGGTGGAGAGAATAACAAGGACAGGTGAAACTGATCAGGGTGTGACATCGAGAGTGAAACGCTCTGAATTTACGATCGTGCAATCTGAAAGCAAAGTTGCAGTCACTTATGCTCTGGATAACATAACATCCAAACCAGCTCTGCCAGGGCTAGTAATATTCAGTGAGCTGTTCTCTCATTTGTGTCTGGAAGTAGCTAGCAAGTTACCTTGGGTGCTTGACTGCTGTTGTTAGTACAGACCGCTCGTATCAACCCTTAAAAAGATGGGTGCGTTTAAATCTGAAGAGGGTGTGAACAATGCTGAATGGGTGTAGTCAAAGAACGTCTCTCCAGTCGTAGTACCAAAACATTCAAAGGCCATTTTCTCAAAAGTGAGTTTACAAGTTTATCAACTTTCAAAGCAGAATTACTTCCCCATTGTTCCACAACTGTAGTATACGATATACCATTTTGTAGCTCTGAGTCTTTACTTTATCCAATGTAAAAAACACAATTTCAAATTCTGCTACATAAGACCGATTTGCGGTCACATTTGCGTAAATGCAAGAGATTGAGTGATGACTGGAACCTGCAACTCATACATACAGTGCATTTGGAAATATTCAGACCCCTTGACTTTCCCACATTTTGTTACATTCCAGCCTTATTCTAAATTGGATGAAAACAAATCCTCCTCAATCTTTACACAATACCCTGTAATGAAAAAGCGAAAAACATGTTTTTAGAATTTTTTTCAAGTGTCGGCGCACTTCCGGCACCGACAGAGATGGCCACCTCGCTTCGTGTTCCTAGGAAACTTTGCAGTATTTTTTTTGCGTGTTATTTCTTACATTGGTACCCCAGGTAATCTTAGGTTTCATAACACAGGGAGGAACTACTGAATATAAGAGCAATGTCAACTCACCATCATTATGACCAGGAATATGACTCTCCTGAAGTGGATCCTGTGTTTTGCCTTCCATTCAGGACAATGGATCAGATCCCAGCCGGCGACCCTAAACAACAACACAGTAAAAGGGGCAAAAGAGGTGGTCTTCTGGTCAGGCTCCGGAGATGGGCACATCGCGTACCACTCCCTAGCATACTACTCGCCAATGTCCAGTCTCTTGACAACAAGGTTGATGAAATCCGAGCAAGGGTAGCATTCCAGAGAGACATCAGAGACTGTAACGTTCTTTGCTTCACGGAAACATGGCTCACTTGAAAGACGCTAACGGAGTCGGTGCAGTCAGCTGGTTTCTTCACTCATCGCGCCAACAGAAACAAGCATCTTTCTTGTAAGAAGAGGGGTGGGGGGGTGTGCCTTATGATTAACGAGACTTGGTGTGATCATAACCAAGGACAGGAACTCAAGTCCTTCTGTTCACCTGACTTAGAATTCCTCACAATCAAATGTCGACCACATTACCTACCAAGGGAATTCTCTTTGATTATAATCACAGCCATATATATTCCCCCCAAGCAGACACATCGATGGCCCTGAACTAACTTTATTTGACTCTATGTATACTGGAAACCACATATCCTGAGGATGCATTCATTGTAGCTGGGGATTTTAACAAGGCTAATCTGAAAACAAGACTCCCGAAATTCTATCAGCATATCGATTGCGCAACCAGGGCTGGTAAAACCCTGGATCATTGTTATTCTAACTTCCGCAACGCATCTAAGGCCCTCCCCCGCCCTCCTTTCGGAAAAGCTGACCACGACAGAGACTAAAACAAGAAGCTCCTGCGCTCAGGTCTGTTCAACTCTGGTCCGTCCAATCTGATTCCATGCTACAAGACCGCTTCGATCACGTGGATTGGGATATGTTCTGCATTGCGTCCAACAACAACATCGACGAATACGCTGATTCGGTGAGCGAGTTCATTAGAGAGTGCATTGACGATGTTATACCCACAGCAATGATTAAAACATTCCCAAACCAGAAACCGTGGATTGATGGCAGCATTCACGCGAAACTGAAAGTGCGAACAACTGCTTTTAACCAGGGCTAGTGACCAGAAACATGACCGAATACAAACAGTGTAGATATTCCTCCCCAAGGCAATCAAATAAGCTAAGCGTCAGTATAGAGACAAAGTAGAGTCGCAAGTCAACGGCTCAGACACAAGAAGTATGTGGCAGGGTCTACAGTCAATCACAGATTACAAAAAGAAAACCAGCCCCGTCGCAGACCAGGATGTCTTGCTCCCAGACAGACTAAATAACTGTTTTGCCCGCTTTGAGGACCATACAGCGCCACTTACACGGCCCGCTACCAAAACCTGCGGACTCTCCTTCACGGTAGCCGACGTGAGTAAAACATTTAAACGTGTTAACCCTCACAAGGTTGCAGGCCCAGACGGCATCCCCAGCCGCGTCCTCAGAGCATGCGCAGACCAGCTGGCTGGTGTGTTTACGGACATATTCAATCAACCCTTATCCCAGTCTGCTGTTCCCACATGCTTCAAGAGGGCCACCATTGTTCCTGTTCCCAAGAAAGCTAGCACTCACTTCCGTCATCCTGAAGTGCTTTGAGAGACTAGTCAAGGAACATATCACCTCCACCCTACCTGACACCCTAGACCCACTCCAATGTGCTTAACGCCCTAATAGGTCCACAGACGACGCAATCGCAGCCACACTGCACATTGCCCTAACCCATCTGGACAAGAGGAATACCTATGTGAGAATGCTGTTCATCGACTACAGCTCAGCATTTAACACCATAGTACCCTCCAAACTCGTCATCAAGCTCGAGACCCTGGGCCTCGACCCCGCCCTGTGCAACTGGGTACTGGACTTCCTGACGGGCCGCCCCCAGGTGGTGAGGGTAGGCAACAACATCTACACCCCGCTGATCCTCAACACTGGGGCCCCACAAGGGTGCATTCGGAGCCCTCTCCTGTACTCCCTGTTCACCCACGACTGCGTGGCCATGCACGCCTCCAACTCAATCATCAGTTTGCGGACGACACTACAGTGGTCGGCTTGATTACCAACAACGATGAGACGGCCTACAGGGAGGAGGTGAGGGCCCTTTGAGTGTGGTGTCAGGAAAATTGCCTCACACTCAACGTCAACAAAACAAAAGAGATGATTGTGGACTTCAGGAAACAGCAGAGGGAGCACCCCCCTATCCACATCAACGGGACAGTCATATGTATATGCTGTACTCGATACCATCTACTGCATCTTGCCTATGTCGTTCTGTACCATCACTCATTCATATATCTTTATGTACATATTCTTTATTCCTTGTGTGTATAAGGTAGTAGTTGTGGAATTGTAAAGTTAGATTACTCGTTGGTTATTACTGCATTGTCGGAACTAGAAGCGCAAGCATTTCGCTACACTCACATCTGCTAACCATATGTAAGTGACAAATAACATTTGATGTGATTTGATTTGATTTGACTCTACTAGATTCTTGGAAAAGATTGCTTTTTGCCCCCATGCAGCCTTTTTAATTGTATTTTTTAATAATCACTGTATGTCTAATAAACTGCGGCGATTTTAGCATGCAAATCTTGGTGGGGCACACTCAACATTATATTTATATTTTAACAGATGTGGTTTCTACTGACAAATGAGATGTAAAAACTATGGCATAAGGGAACGATGAGCAGATAAGAGGCAATCCGTAATTTCCATTAAGACATTAATGAGCGAGCTTATATGGACGTAGTCAATATAACTATTTGTTCAGCACATTTGGAAAGTACAGCGACAGAATTCAGAACATGGGCCGTCAAGTGGAACATGGGTCGTCAAGTCCATCCACTTACACAGGCGTGGCATATCAGGAAGCTGATAAAACAGCATGATCATTACACAGGTGCAGCTTGTGCTGGGGACAATAAAAGGCCACTCTAAAATGTGCAGTTTTGTCATACAACAGATGTCTCAGGTTTTTATGGAGGGTGCAATTGCCATGCTGACTACAGGAATGTCCACCGGAGCTGTTGCCAGATAATTTCAATGTTAATTTCTCTATCATAAGTCACCTCCAACATAATTTTAGAGAATTTGGCAGTTCAACCAGCCTCACAACCGAAGACCGCGTGTAACCACACCAGCCCAGGATCTCCACAGCCGGCTTCCTCATGGCCGTATAAACACAATGGGACCACACAGCCGTCATACTGCTCAGGAAGGAGATGCGTTCTGTCTCGTAGAGATAAACATACTTTGGTGCGAAAAGTGCAAATCAATCCCAGAACAACAGCAAAGGACCTTGTGACAATGCTGGAGGAAACAGTTACAAAAGTATCTATATCCAAAGTAAAACATTCATACTTTTTGGAGAAATGTCCTCTGGTCAGATGAAACAAAAATAGATCTGTTTGGCCATAATGACCGTCATTATGTAAAAAGGGAGAGGCTTGCAAGCCGAAGAACACCATCCAACTGTGAAGCACGGG
This sequence comes from Oncorhynchus masou masou, assembly GCF_036934945.1. Classification (NCBI taxonomy): domain Eukaryota; kingdom Metazoa; phylum Chordata; class Actinopteri; order Salmoniformes; family Salmonidae; genus Oncorhynchus; species Oncorhynchus masou. The sequence goes on along the minus strand of NC_088217.1, from coordinate 61,282,405 downwards.
GGTGACAGCATCATGTTGTGGGGGTGCTTTGCTGCAGGAGGGACTGGTGCACTTCACAAAATAGATGGCATCATGAGGAAAGATGATGATGTGGGTATATTGAAGAAACGTCTCAAGACATCAGTCAGGAAGTTAAAGCTTGTTCGCAAATGGGTCTTCCAAATGGACAATGACCCCAAGCATACTTCCAAAGTTGTGGCAAAATGGCTTAAGGACAAAAAAGTCAAGGTATTGGAGTGGCCATCACAAAGCCCTGACCTCAATCCCACAGTTCTGTGGGCAGAACTGAAAAGCATGTGCGAGCAAGGAGGCCTACAAACCTGACTCAGTTACACCAGCTCTGTCAGGAGGAATGGGACAAAATTCACCCAACTTATTGTGGGAGGCTTGTGGAAGGCTACCCGAAATGTTTGACCCAAGTTAAACAATTTAAAGGCAATACTAATTGAGTGTATGTAAAATTCTGACCTACTGGGAATGTGATGAAAGAAATAAAAGTTGAAATATATCATTCTCTCTAATATTATTCTGAGATTTCACATTCTTCAAATAAAGTGGTGATCCTAACTGACCTAAAACAGGGAATTTTTACTAGGATTAAATGTCAGGAATTGTGAAAAACTGAGTTTAAATGTACTTGGCTAAGGTGTATGTAAACTTCCGACTCCAAATGTACTTTGTTTTGTTATATATTTTGCATTGTATTATGTAGTGTTATCTATTTTATGTAATCTATTTGTTGTGTTTTGTTTCCTGTTTGAACCCCAGGAAGAGTCGCCACTGCCTTGGCATCAGCTAATTGGGAATCCAAAAAAAATACAAATACACACACACACACATCATACTCACAAAAGCTATAACTGCGACTACACATTAAACCATATGAGTTCACATGATAAAGATGGATATGGCTTTGTGCAGAGTTGAAGGAATGACTGAGAGAGATAGACAGAGACCAGAGGTCTAGAAAGCGTGGGTGTGCCTGTATGCTACTGCCTTCCACTGCAGGCATGAGCTAACGTCAGCCTTTGACGTCAAACTGTGGAGCCAGTCTAGCACACCCTAAAAGAATGATAACACATCCCTCTCCTTTCACACCTCTCCATCCCTGACTCCTCCACTCTTCCTCCACTCTGACTTTCAAAAATAAAAAAAATACACAGAGTACCAGTTTATCCTCATCTTCTTCTTGATTTTTCACTCTCAGCCCCCTCCCCCATCTCCTCTTTCCTCTCCTCTTATTCACCACTTGCTGTGTTGCTACGTGCAGGTGAATATTTTGGAGACAGACACTCTCTTATCAAATAAATACTTGATTCATTTTGGGTCCGCGAGCTCGCTGATTTGCTGAGCTGGTCCGTAATGCTGTTGTAATTTTTTTGTCATAGTTGCAAGAGCTGATTATTTGAAGACAAAAGATTGGCACCTGTTTCAGAGGTATGATTGTAAATGGTCTGTGAACTGCCTCTTGAAAAGATGGAAAGAGGAAAAGCAGAATAAAATAGTCAGATAAAATTGGCCAAACTCAGGCCAGACTGAGTATGTTATCACCTTCCACACTAAAAGTGCACTCTATAAAACTAGTATATTCAAATCCCCATAAAACCCTAACATAAACTAAATTGCTAAAAACATTTACAGTCTCAAAATGCAGTTTTGTGGTATGCTTATAACAAACATGCCATCGCTTCCTCTCTCCCTCTCTCCCTCACACACACACACACACACACACACACACACACACACACACACACACACACACACACACACACACTGAAACACTCCCAGCAGACACTCAAATCTTTCCTAAAATCCCCTGGCAACCCAAAAACAGAGACTCATAACTCCAGACTGCCAGCACTATCTCCTGCACATTTTGATTATTTAATGGTAGAGGGCGATCATCATAATCTGATTTGGCCGTGACAGCTTAGTTCCTCAGAATTTCTTGCACAGTCTACCCGCCTTTGGGTGGTCACAGTCCAATCCCCTCCAACACAAATCCCACACACACCACCCACCACCCTCACACACACTTTGCATAATGAGAATGCTGGCAACCAAAATGAAACTGGCTCCAATTTCCTGCTAAATCTGGAATTTTCCTCAGTAAGTGCGAAGATCTCTCTGCCTGTGTATGTTTCTCACTGGCCTCCAAGGAACACATGCGGGGCTAAACAAAATGGAGATAAGTGCAGTGAAAAGCCCCCCAAACCGGAGCTCGTCTTGATCTTTTAGTGCTTAGTAAAATTGCCCGCATAAAATAGGACAGTTATTTTTCCGAAAGCATCCATAATAAGTGGGGGTTTGAAAAGACGACACACGAGCTGAACCGAAATTATAATATGAATTCAATTTGAGGGTGTTCATGATATCCATTAGACTCTGTTGTTGTTTTTGTTGGAGCCTGACAGCCATTAATAACGAGAGAAACCTATTTGGAAGGCCTCAAAGATATTCAATTTATTCTAGTTCCCAGAAGTTGGCCCGTTGAATGCTTTGCTTGGTATCGAGCTGTTTTCCCATTTATCCCTCCCCCCTGTTGTTATGGTAGCCCCAGTGTGTGACAGCTTCACCGACAGTATGACCTGAGTCTGACCTTGCCTCGGCTCCAGACAAAATGTTGCTTCGTAGACTGTGAGAGATGCCTGATTGGTGATGTCATCTGGACTATTTCCTGTATTCAGTTAGGTCACAACAACACAAGCAAACAAAAGTTGTTGTTTTCTGGTGAAGAGCAGGATGCCTTTGATGAATTTGTGTTGTCAATTGCAAAAGGACATACAAGAGAAACATGCAAATAAAAAGGGACATTTTGAAATGTGACATTGTAGAAAACAGCCAAAGATTGGGGAAAGTTAGAAACAACTACTGGTATCAAATAAAATAAAATAAAATAATATTAGTCACATGCACCGAATACAACAGGTATAGATAGACCTTACAGTGAAATGCTTACTTACGAGCCCCTAACCAAAAATGCAGTTTAAAAAGAAATATGAGTAAGAATAAGAAATAAAAGTAACAAGTAATTAAAGAGTAGCAGCAAAATAAACAACAGCGAGACTATATACAGGGGGATACTGGTACAGAGTCAATGTGCGGGGACACCGGTTAGTTGAGGTATGTATATGCAGGTAGAGTTATTAAAGTGACTATGCAGAGATGATAACAACAGAGAGTAGCAGCAGTGTAAAATGGGGGGGGGGGGCTATGCGAATGGTCTGGGTAGCCATTTGATTAGCTGCTCAGTAGTCTTATGGCTTGTGGTAGAAGTTGTTTAGAATTCTCTTGGACCTAGACTTGGCACTGTTACCGCTTGCCGTGCGGAAGCAGAGAGAACAGTCTATGACTAGGGTGGCTGGAGACTTTGACAATTTTAAGGGCCTTCCTCTGACACCGCCTGGTGTAGAGGTCCTGGATGGCAGAAAGCAGTTGCCGTACCAGGCAGTGATACAACCAGTCAGGATGCTCTCAATGGTGCAGCTGTAGAACCTGTTGAGGATCTGATGACCCATGCCAAATCTTTTCATTCTACTGAGGGGGAATAGGTTTTGTCGTGCCCTCTTCATGACTGTCATGGTGTGCTTGGACCATGTTAGTTTGATGGTAATGTGGACACCAAGGAACTTGAAGCTCTCAACCTGCTCCACTACAGCCCCGTCGATGAGAATGGGGACGTGCTCGGTGCTCCTTTTCCTGTAGTCAACAATCATCTCCTTTATCTTGATCACGTTGAGGGATAGGTTGTTATCTGGCACCACATGGCCTGGTCTCTGACCTCCTCCCTATAGGCTGTCTTGTCGTTGTCGGTGATCAGGCCTACAGACACTGTTTTGTCATCGGAAAACTTAATGATGGTGTTGGAGTCGTGCCTGGCCGTGCAGTCATGAGTGAACAGGGTGTACAGGAGGGGACTGAGCACTCACCCCTTAGTTGCCCCTGTGTTGAGGATCAGCGTGGCAGATGTGTTGTTATCTACCCTTACCACCTGGGGGTTGTCCGTCAGGAAGTCCAGGATCCAGTTGCAGAGGGAGGTGTTTAGTCCCAGTGTCCTTAGCTTATTGATGAGCTTTGAGGTCATTATGGTGTTGAAAGTCAATGAACAGCATTCTCACATAGGTGTTTTATGCTCACATGATAATGATATAGTATGATTGTGTGGTGATTTGATTATGATGTGATTAGTAATGTACTTTGCTGACGTTAGAAGCTCTAGGATCTTTAGGAATGTCTGGATTCCCGAAAAAACAAACATCTCATGTCATCAGACTTGTAATTTACTGAATGCAAATCCAAGAACAATCCTTCATTCATTAGATAGAGAAATGTATTCGTCCAACAGCTATGAATCATAAAGCCTAAATGAAAACTTGATTATTCAAGTGCCCCATTTATTTATTCCAAGTATTATACAAGCTTAACAAGGAACGACTGAACATAAAGTATCTCTGTCTCCTTTTCAGTGGCCGTACTGATACTTATTACACGTTGGTAAATCAAGGCAAAAAAATGACTTCAATCGTTTATAAATCAATCTGTTGTGCCACAAGCCTATGTAATATCTAAAATAATCCTTTGCTTTTCTATGTTCTCAAATGTCATGGGGGGAAGGAGGCTAAGAGTGTTAATGTGCTGGTGTGTGATTTCATGTCACATTGCAAGACTCTCTAAACGGTTATGAATGACATGAATAGGTTTCAGCCCCGACAATGTAATTGGTATATGACATTATGAGTGACAGTAGGATATTGGGGCAAGCATCCTGGAGTCGCCTCTTTACTGTTGACGTTAAGACTTAAGACTGTATTTTGCGGGTACTATTTAATGAAGTTGCCAGTTGAGGACTTGTGAGGCATCTGTTTCTCAAACTAGACACTCTAATGTACTTGTCCTCTTGCTCAGTTGTGCACAGGGGCCTCCCCCTCCTCTTTCTATTCTGGTTAGAGCCAGATTGTGCTGTTCTGTGAAAGGAGTAGTACACAGCGTTGTACGAGATCTTCAGTTTCTTGGCAATTTCTCTTTTAGAAGAAAGAGTCTTTGTTTCTGGCCATTTTGAGCCTGTCATTGAACCCACAAATGCTGATGCTCCAGATACTCAGCTTGTCTAAAGAAGGCCAGTTTTATTGCTTCTTTGATCAGGACAACAGTTTTCAGCTTTGCTAACATAATTGCAAAAGAGCTTTCTAATGATCAATTAGCCTATCAAAATGATAAACTTGGATTAGCTAACAAGGCGTGATGGTTGCTGATAATGGGCCTCTGTACGCCTATGTAGATATTCCATTTAAAAAATCAGCTGTTTCCAGCAACAATAGTCGTCTACAATGTATTTCAGATAAGTTTTATGTCATTTTAATTTACAAACAATTAGCTTTTCCTTCAAAAACAAGGACATTTCTAAGTGATCCCAAACTTTTGAAAGGTCGTATATATGTATATGGGGGATTAAAAATGATGGAGACAATTACATTGATATAACCACAATCTAACTGCAATATTAAATCTTACCCCACAAAAGAGACATACATTTACCTTAGGGAAAGCCAGCATCCAAACAGTGCGCTGTGCACCTGCCAACTTTCCTTTTTCATTAGCTGAAACCAGAGATCTGTATATAATGACTAGATGCTCATGTCTCTGCCCTAAGAATGTGAGTCATGTCCAAAAGGCGGGAATGTATGCAACAAGCTTAGGTCTGCATATTATGCCGATAAAAACGCATAGGGCTTATTCAGTACAGATTGGATGCTTTATCTGAAATTTATGCATCTTTCTGTCTGCACTCATCATATTTTATTTGGACGGGCAAGGAGGTACGGTAGGACAGACCATGTCCCTCTAGGGCCCGCCCATAAGTACGGTCCTTCCTGTCACCCAGTACAGGAACAAAATAAACTTCTACCTGCTCAGCACACTTCCATTTATTTTGGGATTCAAAGAAGTAATGGATGGGATTTCTCAGAGAAGATACATGGTAAAGATGCTCCTGATGGAACAGTTAAACATATTGTAAAAATGCCAGTGCTTCTAACTTTATATTGAATGCAGGTTTAAGTGTTAAGCACATCTTTGTTGCTGAGGCAAACTTTTATGATCATCCAATGTGGAATCTCACAGTATATCATTCGGTTAGCGTCAGAAGCAAGCCAGGGGTGGTATGCACGGTGGTATTACATCATTCAGTTTTGTGGAGTTGACAATAATAATCTTAACTCCTTTTTGTAGACATTTTCCAGCTTCTGTCACTTTTCAGTGTGAAGTTTTGGGTGATGAACATCAACAAATGAGTCCACGTCAGTAGAAGAGCCCAAATCTGTGACATTAATTGTTCTTATTTTTTTTATTTTTTTTGCAGTACATGTTTGTTGAGAGCAAACTATGAATATCTATAAACAACTGGTTGCTAATAATGGTAGATAATCAAATAATTTGAATAATCAAATAATTTACATTTTTTTATGGGAGAAATCATATTATTGGTGAATAAAACCTCTTGAAACATACACAATAATCACATGATGATAGAAAGAGCTTTAATTAACGTTTGTTTTTTTTAAACCCTTATCCGTAACTGACCCACAAAGAAGTGAAGGATAAAATTATGCTTCAAATGAAAACCGAGATGACTGCATTAAAATATAGACTGGCTACATGGGCCTCTTGTATTTAGGCTATTTAAATCATATTGAAATCAATTTCATGTTTAATCAATTAATATCTATATTGTGACGAGGCTACTGTCTAATTTTTTGCCTCAATGTGAAATCAAATTCAGTTTTATTGGTCGCATACACATTTTGCAGATGTTATTGCAGGTGCAGAGAAATCCTTATGTTTCTAGCACCAACGGTGAAGTAATACAAAAAAATACAAATAAAGGATGTAAGAAATATCAGAATGAGGAATGTCAGAGTCCGGAATATAATCATCACTACTCAGGATAGGACCCAGATGCAGACAGTTCGAATAATAGATATGATTAATTAAACAAGGGGCAGGCAAACGACAGGTCAAGGGCAGGCAATGGTCAGTAATCCAGGACAGTGTAAAAGGCTGGCTCAGGTTCAGTGATCAAAACTGGGACAACTAGAAACGGGCTCAAGAAAAACAGGAGTATGAAAAACATGGTAGGTTTGACAACACAATACAAACTGGCAACAGACAAACAGAGAAAATAGGTCTAAATAAACACGGGATAATGGGGAGGATGGTCGACACCTGGAGGGGGGTGGAGACAAGCACAAAGACAGGTGAAACAGATCAGGGTGTGATAAAATGTATATGATATTGTGTATGGACAATATATGAATATAAAGGGTGTGTGCAGCAATAGTTATATAGGATGAGCCTTTACTAGAATAGAGTATATTCGGAAAATATTCAGACCCCTTGACTTTTTCCACATTTTGTTACAGCCTTATTCTAAAAGGATTCAATCGTTTTTCCTCAATCGACACACAATACCCCATAATAACAAAGCAAAAACATGTTATCAATTTTAGCACATTTATTTCAAATAAAAAATGGAAATATCACATTTACATAAGTATTCAGACCCTTTACTCAGTACTTTGTGGAAGCACCTATGGCAGCGATGACAAAGTATTTTGGGGTATGACTCCAATCAAGTTTTAGAAACTTCTCAAGGATGATCAATGGAAACAGGATGCATCTGAGCTCAATTGCGAGTCTCATAGTAAAGACATTTACATTTAAGTCATTTGGCAGACGCTCTTATCCAGAGCGACTTACAAATTGAAGGGTAAAGGGTCTCAATACTTAAATAAGGTAAATAAGTAAAATAAGTAAATAAGGTATTTCTGTTTTTTATTTTTAATACATTTCCACGCACAAAAATGTACCTGTTTTCACTTTGTCATTATGGGGTATTGTGTATAGATCGATGAGGATTTTTTTTTTCATCCATTTTAGAAGGCTGTAACGTAAGAAAATGTGGAAAAAGTCAATGGGGTCTGAATAATTATACGAATGCACTGTACATATGAAGTGGGTAATACTGTATGTAAACATTATTAAATTGACCCGTGTTCAATGACTATGTACATAAGGCAGCAGTCTCTAAGGTTTATGGTAGAGCACCGACTGGTAACCGGCTAGTAACAGTGGCTAAGTCAGAGCAGGTGTCTAGCTATTGGTGACTATTTAACAAGCGGATAGCCTGGAGATAGAAGCAGTTTTTCAGTCTCTCAGTCCCAGCTTTGATGCACCTTTACTGTCTCAGCCTTTTAGATGGTAGCAGGTTGAACAGGCCATGGCTCAGGTGGCTGTGAGGGTCTTCAGGTGTAAGTGTTTTGTGGTGTGACAACATGTGCGCAATTTGTGCCCAATCTGTGAATTTGTGTATTATTATTGGGTAAGCATAATAAGAGGCTTCAATAGCCTATTTGCAGCCATAGGTTATAATATCGCTCTAGGAGCTGATCAGTATTGTGGAATTATTGAAGGTAAATTTTGAATGGAGAAAGCTGATCTGAAAACATCCGAAGCTCATCAAAGGTGTCAATATTTGGCCAGGGTTGTTCCGGGTTTTGGTCACTAGATGCCCCCATTGTGCTTTTTGACCTTAAGTTTTTTCCCTTGTTCCCCATTATTATTTGCACCTGTGCCTCGTTTCCCCTGATTGTATTTAAACCCTTAGTTTCCCTCAGTTCTGTGCTCTGTGTTTGTATGTTAGCACCCAGCCCTAGTGTTCTGTGTATTCTTGTCGATTCCGGTGGATGCTCTTGTGGAATTCTGTTTTTATTTTTGAGTATCTCTTGAGGCTTTTTGTGCTATTCCTACCACCTTTTGGATTTGCCATTTTTTGTATTGAAGGACTTCTCCTTTTTACTTTATTAAATACACCGTCTTAAGTACTGCTGTGTCTGCCTCATCTTCTGGGTTCTGCTGACTATTCGTGGCTCAGTTGGTTAAGTGACTGTTTCTCACTCCGGAGACCCAGGTTCGTAACCGGGTCCTGACAAAAGGTAAACGATTTAATTTGATTGCTTATCTGATTTCCGTGACCAAGTTACCTGCTGCTAGCTGGACAAAATGCTATGCTAGGCTATAGATAAACTTACACAAATGCTTGTTTAGCTTTGGCTGTAAAGCATATTTTGAAAATCTGAGATGACAGGGTGATTAACAAAAGGCTAAGCTGTGTCTCAATATATTTCATTTGTGATTTTCATATTTTCTAGGAATATTTAGGTCCGTTGCATTATGCTAATTAGTGTCAGATGATGACAACGGTCCGGTTCACAGGAGTGGGGTGTCACTAGAGGTTAATTAAACAGTTTAAAATCACATGACATAATGTGACAAATAGTTTAATCTTTACTCATTCATTTTATACAATAATTAGATGCAAATCTCATAACGGAGACTCTTGTATAAACAGAGTTATGGTAATGTGCTGTATTGTCTCTCAATGAGGTCACAAACCTAAATGGATATTTAAACTAAATGGATATTGGTTACAGAAAACCTGGATATTGTTCAGTTCTCAAGTTCTGTGAGGTAGAAGAAGTTCCTTTGTTCTACTGTGAACATTTCTCTCTCTATACTGCATGAGGGAGAGAGTCTCCACCAGGAATTTACGACCTGAGATAACATGGGTGTAAGGGGGAGAGCGGGAGAAGGCACTCGCTATACCCAAAGAGGGCCACGTCATGATACCACAAACACGTTTTTCCCCCTCGGACATCAGATTCACAAGAGGGTATAAGCCCCCATCGTAGGGCAAGTCAATCTTATTTTCCTACAGAACTCCATACCCATGAGGATTGAGTCCCGAAACTCTTCAATTGGCTTCCTTTCATAATCCATAAGGCAAACCAACCCCTAGACCAGTGTTTCCCAAACTTTTTTACTCAGGCCTCCCTTTCATCATTTGGGATCTTTTTGTTTTTTTGCCATTTTGAAGATGGGCTGAGAGGGAACTTCCCTCTAGTAGGGATGGGATGGCAAAGAGGCCAAAGGTGGCAGAACGGAGTACTCAGGTTGGGGTGTAGTGTTTGAGCAGAGCCTGAAGGTAGTTATTTTTGCTGCTCCGTAGGCAAGTACCATGGTCTTGGTTTCTTCCTTTCACCCATCTTTTACTGTGCACAGAAAATGTCACATTTATTGACTTAAACTGCTTCTCTCCCTTATCCTTTTAGTCAGACTATGAGCAGAAGCTTTGAACTTTGCTTATGGGATAGATATTCATTCTTACTTAATGAAATGTTAGGTATGTCATGTTCACCAAAATCTCCATGACTGATTCCAGTGTAGCACAAGACCGTACTGATACTATTCCAATTCTGATAAGAGTGGATCCCGCTCCCTCTCATTCTCTCCTCTGTTTACTAATGACATTTTTCATTCATTCTATGTCTCGCTTGCCCTATTTCTTCTCTCTATTTCGCTCTCTTTCATTCTCTGTCAGTCTACCTCTGTATGTGTTGCTCTCCCGCAATCACTGCTCCCCTCTCCCTTTCATTTAGCATAACCATCTGTCTAGACAGTAACCTCTGCAGACAGATCAACAAGAATACCTGAGAGAGCTGGTTTGTTTGTGTTATCAGACAGATGGGACTCTGAATGCATTATTATGCACGTTTATTTGCAAAATAAACTTAATTTATCCAGCTAAGATCTTCATAAGCCAATGCAACCTTGGTAATTAATTATTTCCCATCGATGAAGTTAAATTGTTTCTGTCTGCATTTTGACACGCAATTTGGAAGGTATGTCTGGACATTCCACTTGTTTGTTTCAGTATGTCTGAGATAAAACTGACAGAAGAAAGTGTCCAGTTAAATAGTTGGCCACCAGCATATTTAGACTTTTGGAGGGGGAGGGGACACATAGCCCATAAACTTGCCCAAGAATTGTGGAGAGAAGGGGTTGGAGCTGTCAGAGGATCTGCCCTGGTTCCACCACTCGCACTATTTTTTTATTTAACATTTATTTAACTAGGCAAGTCAGTTAAGAACAAATTCTTATTTACAATGACGGCCTACCAAAAGGCAAATGGCCTTCTGTGGGGACGGGGGCTGGGATTAAAATATAGGACAAGACACATATCATGACAAGAGAGAACACAACACTACATAAAGAGAGACCAAAGACAACAACATAGCATGGCAGCAACACAACATAACAACAACATGGAAGCATCACAAAACATGGTACAAACATTATATATATATATATCCCATTTAGCAGACGCTTTTGTCCAAAGCGACTTACAAGTCGGCTGGGGCCACTACTTTTGCATATGGGTGGCACCAGTGGGAAACGAACCCACGACGCTTGGCGTTGCAAGTGCCATGCTCTACCGACTGAGCCACACAGGACAGACAACAGCACAAGGGGCAAGAAGGTAGAGACAACATTACTTCACGCAAAGCAGACAACTGTCAGTAAGAGTATCCATGATTGAGTCTTTGAATGAAGATATTTAGATAAAACGGTCTAGTTTGAGTGTTTGTTGCAGCTCGTTCCAGGTGCTAGCTGAAGCTAACTGAAAAGATGAGTAACCCAGGGATGTGTGTGCTTTGGGGACCTTTAACAGAATGTGACTGTCAGAACAGGTGTTGTATGTGGAGGGTGCGAGCTGCAGTAGATATCTCAGATAGGGGGGAGTAAGGCCTAAGGGGGTTTTATAAATAAGCATTAACCAGTGGGTATTACGACGGGTATACAATGATGACCAGTTTACAGAAGACTATAGAGTGTAGTGATGTGTCCTGTAAGGAGCATTGGTGGCAAATCTGATGGCCGCATGGTAAAGAACATCTAGCCGCTCGAGAGCACCCTTACCTGCCAATCTATAAATTACACCTCTGTAATCTAGCATGGGTAGGATGGTCATTTGAATCAGGGTTAGTTTGGCAGCTGGGGTGAAAGAGGAGAGATCACGATAGTGGAAACCAAATCTAGATTCAACTTTAGCCTGCAGCTTTGATATGTGCTGAGAGAAGGACAGTGTACCGATTAGCCATACTCCCAAGTGCTTGTATGAGGTCACTACCTCAAGCTTTAAATCCTCAGGTAGTAATCACACCCGTGGGGAGAGGGGCATTCTTCTTACCAAACCACCTGAACTTTGTTTTGAAGGTGTTCAGAACAAGGTTAAGGGCAGAGAAAGCTTGTTGGACACTAAGAAAGTTTTATTTTAGAGCGTTAAACACAAAATCCGGGGAGGGGCCAGCTAAGTATAAGGCTATAATCTGCATATAAATGGATGAGAGAGCTTCCTACTGTCTGAGCTATGTTGTTGATGTAAATTGAGAAGAGTGTGGAGCTAGGATCAAGCCTTGGGGCACACCCTTGGTGACAGGTGGTGGCTGAGACAGCAGATGTTCTAACTTTATACAATGCACTCGTTGAGAGAGGTAGTTAGCAAACCAAGCCAAAGACCCCTCAGAGACACCAATACTCCTTAGAATGGAATGGACTACTGTATCAAAAGCTTTGGCCAAGTCAATAAAAATAGCAGCACAACATTGCTTAGAATCAAGGGCAATGGGAACATCATTGAGGACCTTTAAGGTTGCAGTAACACATCCATAATCTGAAAGGAAACCAGATTGCATACCAGAGATAATACTATAGAAATCAAGAAAGCCAGTCAGATGATTATTGACAAGTTTTTCCAACACTTTTGATAAACAGGGCAAAATAAATATAGGCCTATAAATAAAGGACAACCTGTGGCTGCCTTCCAAGCAATGGGAACCCCCCAGAGAGAAGAGACAGGTTAAAAATGTCAGAGACAGGCTTGGCGATTATAGGAGCTGCAACCATAAAGAAGGGTCTAAACTATTTGACCCAGATGTTTTTTTGGGGGTTCAGTTTAATGAGCTCTTTTAGTGCCTCGGACTCAGTGACTGCCTGCAGGTAGAAACTTTGTAGCGGGGCAGTGGAAAAAGGAGGAGCGTCGGTGCTGGTCGCATTAGAAGGGGTGGGAGATGAGGAAATGTTAGACGGGCAAGGATGTATGGCTGAGTCAAATTGAAATCCTGACTTAAAGACCTGAAGAATAAACCCTCTTCCTCACAGCTGCCCATGTCCCTTAATGTTGATGATGTAGTTGTTACTGACAAGAAGCACATGGCTAATCACATGGCTAATCACCACTTCATTAAAGTAAGTATGTGTGTGCCGAGCCTTTCGCCAAAGGCATTTTCTTGAGGTGGAGTAACTCTGCAGTTGATCCAGGGGCTGAACCGGTTTGTAATTCTCATTTTCTTTGACAGAGGGGATCAAGCTGATTCTATACCAATTTACAGAAGCCAGGTCATGAAGGAAGGTTCAAGTTTTTAGCAAGTTTATTAGACAAACCAGGACAGGTCATTTCACTGAGCAGCCCTTACGAACACAGGCTATGAAACAGTGTTCACTAAGGTCATTACAGAAAGCACCAGACTGATACTTACCAGGATTATTTGTGAGGATAACATCAAGGAGAGTATCCTTTTCTGTGTGTTTGGAGTTATATATTGTGGGATTGGAAATGATCTGAGAAAGATGTAGGGAGTCCGATTGCTTTAGGACTTGGTCATGTGGTTTAACTTCTTGACGCTACCCATCCCTTTAGCGGGATAATTGTCATCAACAACCGCTGAATTGCATATTTAAATAATATTACTAAAAATATTTATATTCATGAAATCACAAGTGCAATATAGCAAAACACAGCTTAGCTTTTTGTTAATCCACCTGTCGTGTCAGATTTTGAAAATATGCTTTACTGCGAAAGCAATCCAAGCGTTTGTGTAAATTTATCGATCGCTTGACAAAACATTATGAACACCTAGCATCAAGTAGCTTGGTCATGAAAATCAGAAAAGCAATCAAATTAATCGTTCACCTTTGATGATCTTCGGATGTTTTCACTCACGAGACTCCCAGTTGCACAATAAATGTTCCTTTTGTTCCATAAAGATTATTTTTATATCCAAAATACCTCCGTTTGTTTGGCGCGTTATGTTCAGAAATCCACAGGAAAGAGCGGTCGCGACAATGCAGACAAATTCCAAATAGTATCCGTAATGTCCACAGAAACATGTGAAATGTTTTTTATAATTAATCCTCGGGTTGTTTTTTAAATATATAATCAATAATATATCAACTGCAACTGTCTTTTTCAGAGGGAAAGGCAATGGCTGCCCAAACTCTGTTGCGCCAAGCAAAACCCTGCTGGCACCCGGCCATACAATGACGCAAATCAACTTATCTTTCTCGCTCATTTTTCAAAATAAAAGCCTGAAACTATGTCAAGACTTTTGACACCTTTGAGGAAACGATAGGATAAGTAATCTGGTTTTCAAAATAGAAGCCACTTCCTGGTTTGATTTTCCTCAGGGTTTCATCTGCAATATCAGTTGTTATACTCACAGACAATATTTTGACAGTTTTGGAAACTTTAGTGTTTCCTATCCTAACCTGTCAATTATATGCATATTCTAGCATCTGGTCCTGAGAAATAGTCAGTTTACTTTGGGAACGTTATTTTTTCAAACATAAAAATAGTGCCCCCTAGCTTCAAGAGGTTTTAAGCATATCACAGTTTAGGTCACCTAGAAAGATGAATTCAGACTTAGTGTAAGGGGCCAGGATAGAACTTAGAGCAGGTAGGGTACAGGCCAGTGCTGATGGAGGAAGATAACACCTAGCAACAGTCAATGAAGAGCTAGTTGAAAGTTTAATGCTTAAAACCAGCAAATCACCTTGTTTGGGGACAGACTTGGTGGAGACAACTGGGAACTGAAAGTGATCCTTGTAAAGATTGCTACTCCCCCACCTTTGGAGGATCTGTCTTGCCGAAAAAGGTTATAACCAGAACAACTCTTTCTTAACCATGTCTCAGTAATGACCAATCACATCTGGATTGGCGCTGTGAACCCACACTTTCAATTGATCCATTTAGGTAATAAACTTCTGTTGTGTTAACTTGCAGAAAACTCAGGCTTTTGCGAGAGCAGAAATCAGTGAAACAGATATCAGAGCACAAATCGGAATTGGGGCTAGCAACAGTAAATGGGCCAGGGTGTACATGCACATTTCCAGATATCATCAACAGTAATACAATCAATGCACGGCAGAGGACAGGGAGAGCTCTGCAGTGTTGATTTATGACATTTGAATGTGCATTAGATGGCAACAAGATAATATTATACAGCAATTTCATCAGGTAACATGAATACAAAGCCAGCGAGATGTGGTTAGAAAAGGATGGGAGGACAAGAGTCCGTGTAACCAAGAGAGTCAGAGTCCCGAGTGTGGAAACAAACAGTCTGTCCCATAGTTGGGTAAACAAGAAAGGTCATAGTCAACAAAGCATGTAGGAGTCATGAGGCAAATTACAAAATAGCAAAATGCACAAGAAAAAAATATAACAATTTGGGGCTAGCCATTGTAAGTTCAGAGTCACTCGCCCCAACAGTGCGAGCGAAAGCTTGGGAGAGAGCGGGGAGTGTGGTGGGGGTATCTGTACCCGACAAGGGGAGACAACCAGGGCAGAAGGTGGAATCCAAGCATCAGTGCAGCAGGCAACGGGAGTAGGTGTCACACCCACTTGGGAGAAGCTTTTTTCTGGAGGCAGATTTATTGTAGAAAATGCCAGTAGATGGTCTCTGAACAGTAGGAGGGGACTTCAAGGCCTCTGGACTTTTTTCACCTTTATTTAACCAGGTAGGCAAGTTGAGAACAAGTTCTCATTTACAATTGCGACCTGGCCAAGATAAAGCAAAGCAGTTCGACACAAACAATGACACAGTTAAACATGGAGTAAAACAAACATACAGTCAATAATACAGTATAAACAAGTCTATATACGATGTGAGCAAATGAGGTGTGATAAGGGAGGTAAAGGCAAAAAAAAGGCCATGGTAGCAAAGTAAATACAAAATAGCAAGTAAAACACTGGAATGGTAGATTTGCAGTGGAAGAATGTGCAAAGTAGAAATAAAAAATAATGGGGTGCAAAGGAGCAAAATAAAATAATTAATTAAATACAGTAGGGAAAGAGGTAGTTGTTTGGGCTAAATTATAGGTGGGCTATGTACAGGTGCAGTAATCTTTGAGCTGCTCTGACAGTTGGTGCTTAAAGCTAGTGAGGGAGATAAGTGTTTCCAGTTTCAGAGATTTTTGTAGTTCGTTGCAAACATTGCCAGCAGAGAACTGGAAGGAGAGGCGGCCAAAAAAATAATTGGTTTTGGGGGTTACTAGAGAGAAATACCTGCTGGAGCATGTGCTACAGGTGGGAAATGCTATGGTGACCAATGAGCTGAGATAAGGGGGACTTTACCGAGCAGGGTCTTGTAGATGACATGGAGCCAGTGGGTTTGGCAACGAGTATGAAGCGAGGGCCAGCCATGAGAGCGTACAGGTCACAATGGTGGGTAGCATATGGGGCTTTGGTGACAAAATGGATTGCACTGTAATAGACTGCATCCAATTTGTTGAGTAGGGTATTGGAGGCTATTTTGTAAATGGCGTCGCCGAAGTCGAGGATTGGTAGGATGGTCAGTTTTACAAGGGTATGTTTGGCGGCATGAGTGAAGGATGCTTTGTTGCAAAAAAGGAAGCCAATTCTAGATTTAACTTTGGATTGGAGATGTTTGATATGGGTCTGGAAGGAGAGTTTACAGTCTAACCAGACACCTAAGTATTTGTAGTTGTCCACGTATTCTAAGTCAGAGCCGTCCAGAGTAGTCATGTTGGTCAGGTGCAGGTAGTGATCGGTTGAAGAGCATGCATTTAGTTTTACTTGTATTTAAGAGCAATTGGACGCCACGGAAGGAGAGTTGTATGGCATTGAAGCTTGCCTGGAGGGTTGTTAACACAGTGTCCAAAGAAGGGCCAGAAGTATACAGAATGGTGTCGTCTGCGTAGAGGTGGATCAGTGACTCACCAGCAGCAAGAGCGACATCATTGATGTATACAGAGAAGAGAGTCGGTCCAAGAATTGAACCCTGTGGCACCCCCATAGAGACTGCCAGAGGTCCGGACAGCAGACCCTCCGATTTGACACACTGAACTCTATCAGAGAAGTAGTTGGTGAACCAGGCGAGGAAATCATTTGAGAAACCAAGGCTGTCGAGTCTGACGATGAGGATGTGGTGATTGGCAGATTTGAAAGCCTTGGCCAGATCAATGAATACGGCTGCACAGTAATGTTTCTTATCAATGGTGGTTAAGATATCGTTTAGGACTTTGAGCATGGCTGAGGTGCACCCATGACCAGCTCTGAAACCAGATTGCATAGCAGAGTAGGTATGGTGAGATTCGAAATGGTCGGTAATCTGTTTGTTGGCTTGGCTTTCGAAGACCTTAGAAAGGCATGGTAGGATAGATATAGGTCTGTAACAGTTTGGGTCAAGAGTGTCCCCCCCCTTTGAAGAGGGGGATGACCGCAGCTGCTTTCCAATCTTTGGGAATCTCAGACGACACGAAAGAGAGGTTGAACAGGCTAGTAATAGGGGTGGCAACAATTTCGGCAGATCATTTTAGAAAGAAAGGGTCCAGATTGTCTCACAGCTGATTTGTAGGGGTCCAGATTTTGCAGCTCTTTCAGAACATCAGCTGAACGGATTTTGTAGAAGGAGAAATGTGGAAGGCTTGGACGAGTTGCTGTGGGGGGTGCAGTGCTGTTGACCGGGGTAGGAGTAGCCAGGTGGAAAGCATGGCCAGCCGTAGAAAAATGCTTATTGAAATTCTCAATTATGGTGGATTTATCAGTGGTGACAGTGTTTCCTATCTTCAGTGCAGTGGGCAGCTGGGAGGAGGTGTTCTTATTCTCCATGGACTTTACAGTGTCCCAGAACTTTTTTGAGTTAGTGTTGCAGGAAGCAAATTTCTGCTTGAAAAAGCTAGCCTTGGCTCTTCTAACTGCCTGTGTATAATGGTTCCTAGCTTCCCTGAACAGCTGCATATCACGGGGGCTTTTCGATGCTAATGCAGAACGCCATAGGATGTTTTTGTGTTGGTTAAGGGCAGTCAGGTCTTGGGAGAACCAAGGGCTATATATGTTCCTGGTTCTACATTTCTTGAATGGGGCATGCTTATTTAAGATGGTTAGGAAGGCATTTAAAAAAAATATCCAGGCATCCTCTACTGACGGGATGAGATCAATATCCTTCCAGGATACCCCGGCCAGGTCGATTAGAAAGGCCTGCTTGCTGAAGTGTTTCAGGGAGCGTTTGACAGTGATAAGTGGAGGTTGTTTGACTGCTGACCCATTATGGATGCAGGCAATGAGGCAGTGATCGCTGAGATCTTGGTTAAAGACAGCAGAGGTGTATTTAGAGGGCAAGTTGGTTAGGATGATATCTATGAGGGTGCCCGTGTTTACGGCTTTGGGGAGGTACCTGGTAGGTTCATTGATAATTTGTGTGAGATTGAGGGCATCAAGCTTAGATTGTAGGATGGCTGGGGTGTTAAGCATGTTCCAGTTTAGGTCGCCTAGCTGCACGAGCTCTGAAGATAGATGGGGGGCAATCAGTTCACATATGGTGTCCAGAGCTGGGGGCAGAGGGTGGTCTATAGCAGGCTGCAACGGTGAGAGACTTGTTTTTAGAGAGGTGGATTTTTAAAAGTAGAAGACCTGGATAGTAGGACAGAACTCTGCAGGCTATCTTTGCAGTAGATTGCAACACCGCCCCCTTTGGCAGTTCTATCTTGTCTGAAAATGTTGTAGTTTGGGATTAAAATTTCAGAATTTTTGGTTGTCTTCCTAAACCAGGATTCAGACACAGCTAGAACATCCGGGTTGGCAGAGTGTGCTAAAGCAGTGAATAGAACAAACTTAGGGAGGAGGCTTCTAATGTTAACATGCATGAAACCAAGGCTATTACGGTTACAGAAGTCATCAAAAGAGAGAGCCTGGGGAATAGGAGTGGAGCTAGGCACTGCAGGGCCTGGATTCACCTCTACATCGCCAGAGGAACAGAGGAGGAGTAGGATAAGGGTACGGCTAAAGGAAATAAGAATTGGTTGTCTAGAACGTCTGGAACAGAAAGTAAAAGGAGGTTTGTGGGGGCGATAAAATAGCTTCAAGGTATAATGTTCAGACAAAGGTATGGTAGGATGTGAATACAGTGGAGGTAAACCTAGGTATTGAGTGATGAAGAGAGAGATATTGTCTCTAGAAACATCATTGAAACCAGGAGATGTCATCGCATGTGTGGGTGGTGGAACTAATAGTTTGGATAAGGTATAGTGAGCAGGACTAGAGGCTCTACAGTGAAATAAGCCAATAAACACTAACCAGAACAGCAATGGACAAGGCATATTGACATTAAGGAGAGGCATGCTTAGTTGAGTGATCAAAAGGGTCCAGTGAGTAGAGAGGTTGGTTAGGGTCACAGCGATTTAGACAGCTAGCCGGGCCATCGGTAGCAAGCTAGCATAGGATGGAGGTCTGTTATTAGCCACCTCGTGCATTTCCGTCGGTAGGATTAGTGGGGTTCTGTGTGGTAGAGGGGATGAATCCAAATCACACAACAACAAAAAACAATAGATATAGTTATAGAGGCCCAAGAAAGAAAAAAAAGAAGAAGAAAAAGGTCCAATAGTGTCACGCCCTGGTCGAAATATATTATGTTTATTCTTCATTTATTCGGTCAGGCCAGGGTGTGACATGGGTTATTGTGGTGTGTTTTTGTCTTGTGGTTTTGTGGGATGTCTAGCGTTAGTCTATGGCTGCCTGAGGCGGTTCTCAATCAGAGTCAGGTGATTATCGTTGTCTCTGATTGGGAACCATATTTAAGCAGCCATATTCTTTGTGTGTTTCGTGGGTGATTGTCCTTAGTGTCCTTGTTCCTGTCTCTGTGTTAGTTTACACTAGTATAGGCTGTTTCGGTTTTCGTTACGTTCATTACTTTCTTTGTTTTGTAGTATTTGTATTGATTCATGTTTACGTTTGTTCATTAAACATGGATCGCAATCTACACGCTGCATTTTGGTCCGACTCACTTTCAACGCATTAAAGTTGTTACAGAATCACCCACCACAAACGGACCAAGCAGCGTGTCAACAGGCAGGTGCAGCAAAGAGAGGAATGGACATGGGAGGACGAATTGTTCGGAGAAGGACCCTGGGATCAGCCTGGAGAATATCGCCACCCCAAAGAAGAACTGGAGGCGGTGAGAGCTGAGAGGCTTTGGTATGAGGAGGCAGCGCGGTGACGCGGATGGAAGCCCGAGAGTCAGCCCCAAAAATTTCTTGGGGGGGGGGGGCTCAGGGAGAGTGTGGCAGAGTCAGGAGTCAGACCTGAGCCCACTCTCCCTGTTTATCGTGAGGAGCCAAGGAGGAGAACAGAACCGGTGTTGGAGGTGAGCGAAGCAGAGACTGTGAAGGATTAATGGGGAAATTGGAGGAGAGAGAAATGAGGGAGTCAGGAATTTGATGGCACCTGGGTCAGCGCACCATACTCGTCCTGAGGTGCGTGTTAGTCGGCTGGTGAAGTTGGTGCCAGCCTCACGCACCAGGCCTCCTGTGCACATCCCTAGCCTTGCATGTCCTGTGCCAACACTGCTCTCAAGATCTCCAGTACGCCTTCACGGTCTAGCCCATCCTGTGCCACCTCCACACACCGGCCCTCCGGTGGCAGCTCCCCGCACCAGGCTTCCTGTGCGTGTCCTCGGCCCAGTACCACCAGTGCCAGCACCACGCATCAGGCATACAGTGCGCCTCGCCTCTCCAGCGCTGTCGGAGCCTTTCTCCTATCCTGCGCTGCTGGAGTCTCCTGCCTGTTTAGCGCAGCCAGAGCCTTCCTCCTCTCCTGCGCTGCTGGAGTCTCCCGCCTGTTTAGCGCAGCCAGAGCTGTCAGTCTGCATGGAGCAGCCAGAGCTGTCAGTCTACATGGAGCAGCCAGAGCTGTCAGTCTGCATGGAGCAGCCAGAGATGTCAGTCTACATGGAGCAGCCAGAGTTGTCAGTCTATATGGAGCAGCCCGGGCTGTCAGTATACATGGAGCAGCCAGAGCTGTCAGTCTACAAGGAGCAGCCAGATCCATCAGTCTGCCAGGATCCGCCAGTCAGTCAGACTCTTCCAGATCCGCCAGTCAGCCAGACTCTTCCAGATCCGCCAGTCAGCCAGACCCTTCCAGATCCGCCAGTCAGCCAGACTCTTCCAGATCTGCCAGTCAGCCAGACTCTTCCAGATCTGCCAGTCAGCCAGAGTCTTCCAGATCTGCCAGTCAACCAGACTCTTCCAGATCCGCCACTCAACCAGACTCTTCCAGATCCGCCAGTCAACCAGACTCTTCCAGATCCGCGAGCCAGCCAGGATCTGCCGGAGCCAACTACCTGCCTGAGCTTCCTCTCAGTGCTGAGCTTCCTCTCAGTCCCGAGCTTCCCCTCAGTCCCGAGCTTCCCCTCAGTCCCGAGCTTCCCCTCAGTCCCGAGCTGCCCCTCTGTCCCGAGCTGCCCCTCTGTCCCGAGCTGCCCCTCTGTCCCGAGCTGCCCCTCTGTCCCGAGCTGCCCCTCTGTCCCGAGCTGCCCCTCTGTCCCGAGCTGCCCCTCTGTCCCGAGCTGCCCCTCTGTCCCGAGCTGCCCCTCTGTCCCGAGCTGCCCCTCTGTCCCGAGCTGCCCCTCTGTCCCGAGCTGCCCCTCAGTCCCGAGCTTCCCCTCAGTCCCGAGCTGCCTCGGTCCCGTGCTGCCCCTCAGTCCAGTGGGGTTCTGGGTGAGGACTACTAGGCCATGGTCGGCGGCGAGTGTGGACTTTCCAAGGATGCGAGGAGGAGGGACTAAGACGGTGATTGAGTGGGGTCCACGTCCCGCGCCGGAGCCGCCACCATGGACAGACGCCCACCCGGACCCTCCCTATTGTTTTGAGGTGCGTCCGGGAGTCCGCACCTTAGGGGGGGTTCTGTCATGCTCTGGTCGAGGTATTTTGTGTTTATCTTCATTTATTTGGTCAGGCCAGGGTGTGGCATGGGGTTTTTGTATGTGGTGTGTTGGTATTGGGTTTGTAGCTTAGTGGGGTGTTCTAGTTAAGTCTATGGCTGTCTGAAGTGGTTCTCAATCAGAGGCAGGTGTTTATCGTTGCCTCTGATTGGGAACCATATTTAGGCAGCCATATTCTTTGTGTGTTTCGTGGGTGATTGTCCTTAGTGTCCTTGTTCCTGTATCTGTGTTAGTTTACACTAGTATAGGCTGTTTCGGTTTTCGTTACGTTCTTTGTTTTGTAGTGTTTTTATTTAGACTCGTGTTACGTTTTGTTCATTAAACATGGATCGCAATCTACACGCTGCATTTTGGTCCGACTCTCTTTCACCGCATGAAAACCGTTACATCAATAACGTTTTTGGATATGTTCTTCATTTTTTCCTATGTTTGTTCCTAAGAAAAAGGTTAAGAAGAAATATAGCTCCTCCCTCCTGAGAAAATACCTACCAGCATTTTCTCTCCTATGTCAGCGCCCCGTAGTGATGTAACAGACAAACTACAGGCCTTCGTGATGAGAGAAGGGATCGCAGAGAGCGAGCTGAAGAACCTTGTCACACTCCAAGCCATAGCCTCAAGACATCATTGAAGCCATTGGGAAGGTTCTGAAGGAAGCTATGACGCCTCACTATGAGACCAGTTTGTTCAGAAGACTACAGACTTTCAGTGGGACGGTTCCAATGCCCCTTGGGGAAGAGGACTTTGATTCCTGGATGTAACAAGTTAACCAGATGTTGCCAGGGTGGCACTGCTCTGACCAGTAGCAGAGAAAGGGACTGATCGAGAGTTTGAAGGCCCCTGCCCTGAGTGTGGCTACAGCGCTAAGAGCTAACCACAAAGATGCATTGGTAGTAGACTACTTGATCATACTGAGCAAACATACGCCACAGCAGACTCAGGAGAGGACCTCTACTACAAGTTTAAGGGCCTGCGACAGAAACCAGGAGAGAAGATCTCTGATTTCCTCCTTCGACTAGAGAAGTATTTGCAGAAGGTCAAAGTGAAGAGAGGCATGAATGAGTCAGGGTCGACATTGCACGATTTGTACAACACTGAAATAGTGGTACATCTTCAAAAGAAGAGAGGCTGCCCACATTTCCAGTTCTACTGCAAGAGCTGAGGCAAGAAGTGGAGAGAGAGAATCAGACTCACAGAATCCCAGTATCCCAAGTCCACCCTCAAAAAGAGCCAACATTTAAACAGGTGGAAGATCTGAAGTCTGCCATAACTGCAATGAAGTTGACTCTGGGTTTTTCAGATAGAAAAGCTCCACACCCAAAGAGACCAGCTCCACGTCCAGAGAGACCAGCTTTCTGTCCAGGGACGAAGACGAATGAAAACATATCTACTATAAATGTGATGAAGTTGGCCACTCTTCCAGGAACTGTCAGAAACCAAAGAATGTAGAGGAAGTCAACAGACTTCTCATCCATGCTCAAGGGAGGTTGTGAAACTGCAGAGGACAGTAGAGGAGCTTAATTTAATATAATTTACATGATTATTTGGCTATTTTTGTGATTCATGGTATAAATCCCTCCGAATGAATTGCCACCCATCCTGTTCATGTAAACTGCTGGACAGCACAATTGCACTTGATATGCATTTATGAGTGAGAAAGAATCAGAAAGTGAACTTGCCATTTCCCAAAATTTTAGCTCAGTGGGGAATCTGGGATTCCCTGCTTTTCGATCAATTGCTTACATCAATAGCCAGGGTTTCATTAAATAGGCCTAGGCACTATATTTCTTTTTATTGCACATTTCATTAAACTGACTAGCGGTGTGCGGGTCAGTTGTTTTTTCACCCACTTGCAATTGCTAATAGCCCATCGGCAAACCCTGACTGTATGTGATGAAGTGAAAATCTGAGACCCTAACCAAACCCACTAATTTAGAAAATGTGCTGTAAGCTACAGTCCAAGATTCAGAAAGTTTTTTTGACAGGGAGTGCAGGATATTTTTTTTGCCCGATTTAGATATGCTTCTGCTTACAATTTCTGACATTTTGCTAGGCTATTTGTTAGTCAACTTGTCTATAATTAGATACATACTGCTTCTTTTATGTCATTATATGTAGCCCTAGAAGACTAAATAAACCCTTGCTCAAGATTAACGTCATAAATCTATAGAATTAATTACTCAGTCTAGTTGACACTGGTGAAGTTCTTTGTTTAGGGGCCTGTGATAAAATATTGAATTTAGCTTTTTCTACTGCACAATTCCATCATTTTAGATGTGAAATTCGCACACAAAATACCTGTCACATCTACTCCCGCTCCCCCTCTCCGGTGTTCGACGTCGCCGGTTTACTAATCACTGGCTCTGGCGACCATCATTACGCTGATTACCTCCCTTATATCTGTCACTCCTAAGGCAGTACTGGTTATGTTTCATGTCCAGACGCTACTCTTGTTTTGTAGCGCTCCAAGTTTCTTGTATTATTAAACTTCTTGACTCCCAGCTTTTCAGTTACAATGCCTCAGATCATTTAATCATCAAGCATAAATCAAAATATAATATAATGTGTATTTTTGTAGAACCCTGTAGGAGAAGTGTAGACACAAAATTCGAAGTAATACCACTTTGAAGTAACGGAACACCAAAACTTGTGTTACGGATGTCATGGAAATGAACAGGCATTTTTGAGAGAATGGACATATCAGCACTATGTGAATCTCAAAGTCTTAGGTTAAAATGTTAATAGACATTTTGAAAGTAAGGCTTGGCTACACACAGACAACAATGATGAAAATATTCAAATTGTCATACTTTACAGATGAAAATGTACCATCATGGATGTGACATTCTCTGTTATGGATGTGATGCTGTGCAAAACAAGTGTTTATATATAAAAATTTCTTCACCTTAATAAAACTTTTGTTTTCATCTGAAAATGCAGTGTACCACAAAGAACCAAGAAATCACCAGTATCTTGAATAGGTATTGCATAGGCTATCAAAGTGCACCCGTGGTCCCGTCCTAACCAACCAGAAATGCACAAATGCGCTAAATGCATTTACAATTTATTTGAAAATCTCTTTTCATTGCGAATTAGAGTCCTGCACATCCCAACAATTATATAAATATTTTCACCTTCAAAATAACATTTGAGAAAAATGTTATGGATGTGACATTTTGCGTTATAGCTGTGACAGGGTCCCAAAACAGAGACAGCAAATTATGCACTCCATTTCAAATTCATAAAGTTTTAGTAATTTCATATTAAATCATTAATGACATGTTTTATTTATAATATCAAATGTTATCAATCACCTAAGTAACAGAATACACGTACAAAAACTCAAGTCAATTCAACATTTTCTTATAAACTCATGCTTTGTATTAATCTCACACCAGCACAAGCTCTATGAAATGATACCACAAAAGGACACAGGGACAACTTGACCTGCAGCCACCCAAGGCTTTACCCTCAGAACAGCCTCCATTTTTTTGTCTTGCTCATTGGCACACATACACAATCCATGTCTCAATTGTCTCAAGTTTAACAATCCTTCTTTAACCTGTCTCCTCCCCTTCATCTACACTGATTTGAAGAGGATTTAATTAACAAATGACATCAATAGGGGATCATGGCTGTCACCTGGTCAGTGTATGTCATGGAAAGTTCTTCATGTTTTGTAGATTCACCATTTCATTCCAGTGTTTATTTGAGCTTGCTGGACTCATATCTTATTATCTTTACTACAGTGCCTTGCGAAAGTATTCGGCCCCCTTGAACTTTACGACCTTTTCCCCAAGGTGTCTGCAGCATTGTGACGTATTTGTAGGCAGATCATTGGAAGATTGACCATAAGAGACCACATTTACCACGTGTCCGCCCGGTGTCCTGCGCCGAAATTGGTGCGCAAAAGTCACCTGCCAGTATTTTTCCAAACAATACAGAGAGTAAAGCAAGCTTCCACGAACTGCATGTCAATGAAGAGATATGTGAAAAAACACCTTGAGGACTGATTCCAAACAACGTTTGCCATGTTTCGGTCGATATTATGTAGTTAATCCGGAAAAAGTTTTACGTTGTAGGTGACTGCATTTTCGGTTCGTTTCAGTAGCCAGGCGCAATGTAGAAAACGGAACGATTTCTCCTACACACAGACGCTTTCAGGAAACACTGCGCATTTGGCATGTGACTGAGAGTCTCCTCATTGAAAACATCAGAAGCTCTTCAAAGGTAAATGATTTTATTTATTTGGTTATCTGGCTTTTGTGAAAATGTTGCGTGCTACATGCTACACAAAATGCTATGCTAGCTTTGCATACTCTTACACAAATTAGTCAATTTCTATGGTTCAAAAGCATATTTTGAAAATCTGAGATGACAGTGTTGTTAAGAAAAGGCTAAGCTTGAGAGCAAACGCATTATTTTAATTTTATTTGCGATTTTCAGAAATCGTTAACGTTGCGTTATGCTAATGAGCCTGAGGCTTTAGTCACGATCCCGGATCCGGGATGGGGAGTTTCAAGAGGTTTTAACTGATTGCCTGGTTAAATAAAGGTAAAATAAATTAAAAACTTCAGGCTTCAAACATAAAGATATAAAACTGTATTTTTTTGTGAAGAATCAACAACAAGTGGGACACAATCATGAAGTGGAACGACATTTATTGGATATTTCAAACTTTTTTAACAAATCAAAAACTGAAAAATTGGGCGTGCAAAATTATTCAGCCCCCTTAAGTTAATACTTTGTAGCGCCACCTTTTGCTGCGATTACAGCTGTAAGTCACTTGGGGTATGTCTCTATCAGTTTTGCACATCGAGTGTTGAAATTTTTTCCCATTCCTCCTTGCAAAACAGCTCGAGCTCAGTGAGGTTGGATGGAGAGCATTTGTGAACAGCAGTTTTCAGTTCTTTCCACAGATTCTCGATTGGATTCAGGTCTGGACTTTGACTTGGCCATTCTAACACCTGGATATGTTTATTTTGTTTATAAAATCCTACAATGTGATTTTCTGGATTTTTTTTCTCATTTTGTCTGTCATAGTTGAAGTGTACCTATGATGAAAATTACAGGCCTCTCTTAGATTTTTAAGTGGGAGAACATGCACAATTGGTGGCTGACTAAATACTTTTTGCCCCACTGTATGTGGCAGAGTCTACAGACAATCACGGAATATGAAAAGAAAATCAGCCACGTCTTAAATCCAGACAAACTAACCTTCTTTGCCCACTTCATGGATAATACACTGCCACCAACGCGGCCCGCAACCAAGGACAGTGGGCTCTTCTTCTCGGTGGCCGACGTGAGTAAGACATTTAAACGTGTTAACCCTCACAAGGCTGCCGGCCCAGACGGCATTCCTGGCAACGTCCTCAGAGCACGCGCAGACCAGCTGGCTGGTGTGTTTACGGACATATTCAGTCTCTCCCCATCCCAGTCTGCTGTCCCACCTGCTTCAAGATGGACACCATTATTCCTGCACCCAAGAAGGCAAAGGTAATTTAACTGAATGACTATCGCCCCGTAGCACTCATTTCTGGCATCATGAAGTGCTTTGAGAGACGAGTCAAAGATCATATCACCTCCACCTTACCTGTCTCCCCAGACCCACTGTAATTTGCATACCGCCCCAATAGGTCCACAGACAATGCAATCGTCATCACACTGCACACTGCCCTATCCCATCTGGACAAGAGGAATACCAAGAATTCTGTTCATAAACAGCTCAGCATTCAACACCATAATACCCTCCAAGCTCATCATTAAGCTTGAGGCCCTGGGTCTCAACCCCGCCCTGTGTGATTGGGTCCTGGACTTCCTGATGGGCCGCCACCAGGTGGTGAAGGTAGTAAACAACATCTCCACTTTGCTGATCCTCAAAACTGGGGCCACACAAGGGTGCGTGCTCAGCCCCCTCCTGTACTCCCTGTTCACCCATGACTGCGTGGCCATGCACGCCTCCAATTCAATCAACAAGTTTGTAGAAGACACAGCAGTAGTAGGCTTGATCACCAGCAATGACGAGACAACCTATAGGGAGGAGGTGAGGGCACTCCGAGTGTGGTATCAGGAAATCTCACTCAACGTCAACAAAAATAAGGAGATGATAGTGGACTTCAGGAAACAGCAGATGGAGAACCCCCATATCCACATCGATGGGACAGCAATGGAGGAATGTTTTCAGGTCTTGACAAAAGTTTTCTTTGCTTTTCTGACAGTTCTTGATGTCTTAGGTTATTGGTATCACCAATGGTGTTTCTTGATTCCGGGGAATTTGTAAACTGTTGTCTTTCCTGCCTTGTTAGCCAAATACACATTTTTTTTTTAAATCATGTTTTTTGGTCACTACCATGGCAGGAAAATACCATGGTACTGGTGCAAATGCCATGGTATTTTCCTGCCATGATAGTAAAAATGAAAAAACTACCATGCTTCGATAATGTTTTTTTGCCAGTACTGCGGCAGGAAACTACCATGTTAGTGACCAAAAAAACATGATA
This sequence comes from Oncorhynchus masou masou, assembly GCF_036934945.1. Lineage (NCBI taxonomy): Eukaryota > Metazoa > Chordata > Actinopteri > Salmoniformes > Salmonidae > Oncorhynchus > Oncorhynchus masou. The sequence goes on along the minus strand of NC_088217.1, from coordinate 61,254,000 downwards.
AGTACCATGTTTTTTTTCTTCATTTCCCTACCATGGTACATTTTTATAAGGGTACTGGTCTGTATGAAAAAGTGAAAAGAAGGAAGCCTGTGTTTACATTTTTTTTGCAACAAGTCCCTTAAGTAATAACGCAAATAAATTAACTTTTTGGGCCTAAATGAAAAAAATGTAGTTATGGGTCAAATCTAACAACACATCAGAGTGAAACTATATGTATTGTTGTGGCAGCATCTTGTTATGGGTATGCTTGTCACCTTCTCTCGCTCCGGGGCTCAATGTCGCTAGTCTACTAACCACCGGTCCTGGCATCATCATTACACACACTTGCTCCCCATCGTTACGCACACCTGGACCTCATCACCTTGATTACTCTTCCTTTATTTATCCCTCAGTAGCCTCAGTCATCAGGCAGTACTTCTTTTGGTCGAGTTCAGTACGCTTCTCCTGTTTTTGTTTATCTGCCTTTCTTATCATTCAACTCCCCTTCTGCACATGCTTCCTGACTCCAAGCGTACATGTTAGTCACTGACACATGGCTGTCCAAGAGCTGTTGAGTGTTCCTGAGTGCTCCATTCTCAGTGCTGACTTAAATCTGAATATTGTAGTCCATCAATAATTCCCAACCAAATTGACTGTGCTTGAGCAATTTTGACAAAAACAATGGATATACTGTATGCTAAAAGTTATTGGAATCTTATTCAAAATAATTCACAGCTGTAATTCCTGCTAAAGGAGCTTCAACCTGTATGCAATCAAGACATCTTTGCTTTTCAATTGTTATTTATTTATAAAATGTTATATATTTTTTTTTACACGCTGAAAATTTGGAGGAAGTTCTATAGATCAGTAGTAAACAAAATCCTACTTAATCGTTTTTTAGATTTAAATTTTAGGCAACAACGTGAACACGGTGCAAAGGGTGTGTAGACTTTCACTAGGTACTGTATAGTCCATCACTGTAAACACCTTATTATGTACTCATTTTTCTTGTTTTAAACACACACAGTGAATGGTGTGATCTCTGTGTGACACTCAAATTATTTGTCATTGTATCCCAGGATACACAAAAGGATAGTGTCACTACAATATGTTGCTATGGTGACGGTAAACATATCTGTCAGTATAACTTACAGAGACCATAAGGTAAGAAGTCACAGAGACAGACAAGCTTGCCGGCATAGATGGCAGCCCCAAAACATCCTGGATCTGGTAAAGAATTCAACTTTGTGGATCAGGATCAAATCTGGTAAACTCTTCTCTTAAAAAAGTCTATGGGTTCACAACAAAACAAATGCAATGAAATTTTGAATTGTATTCCTTGTATTTTGCTAACAAATTAGCCTTTCTTTTTTGATATAGCACAAGGTTTGTCACTTTTGTTAAAGAGGATTAGCCATGAGTTTTTGTTTGTTATGGTAATGGTGGATTGGTAACAGTCGTTCATGGTGGTGGTAGTAGAAGGCTAGTAGTAGTAGTGGTTGTAGAATAAGAAGTAAGCCAGCAGTATTAGTAGCCTAGTATTGGGATAACAGGAGTAGTAACAGTGTCTGAAGAAATATAGCTAGGTAGATTACCCCTAAAATAACCTATACTTTTAATATAGATTGAGGTCAGTAGGGTTCTCTGAGCTATGTTAATTGATTTATGAGCCATTTGGCATTTTTATGCAGGCCCAATGCTCTTTCAAAAAGCTTTCTATGTGTCTTAATTTTCAGGAAAGTTCACGTCAAAATAGAGCTTGAGTCAGCGAAAGCCTGGCCCAATAAATGGGGATTCTTGACCACGTCCTACAAGGTGAGCCAGTGAAACATGATGCGGTATAAACACAGAACAAGAGTTCTACTTCCAATAACTCCCAGGTGGCGGTGTGGTCTAAGGCATCACAGTGCTAGCTGTGCCATGGGGCGGCGCACAATTGGCCCAGAGTCTTCCTGGTTAGGGAGGGTTTGGCCGGCAGGGAAATCCTTGTCTCATCGCGCACTTGCGACTCCTGTGTCGGGCCGGACGCAGTGCACGCTGACCAGGTCGCCAGGTGTATGGTGTTTCTTCCGACACATTGGTGAGGCTGGCTTCCAGATTGGATGTGCATTGTGTAAAGAAGCAGTGCAGCTAGGTTGGGTTGTATTTCGGGGGACGCGTGGCTCTCGACCTTCGCCTCTCCCGAGTCTGTACGGGAGTTGCAGTGATGAGACAAGACTGTAACTACTACCAATTCGATACCACGAAATTGGGTAGAAAAAAAGGGGGTAAAAAAATAAAATATTTATATTTCCTGTGAATACAACTACACAACCTTATCAGCTTCCTTTGATTAGCCAGTCAGGGACATACTGAACTGGGCTCCATTTCAATCAAAACAATTAAATTATAGTTATAAGGTCACTAAATCGCATACAATGCATTCGTAAAGTATTCAGATGCCTTCACTTTTTACACATTTTGTTACGTTACAGCTTTATTCTAAAATGTATTTTAAAAAACATGTTCCTCATCTATCTACACACAAAACCCCATAATGAGAAGGCAAAAACAGGTTTAGAAATGTTTGCAAATGTATTACAAATAAAACAGAAATACATTATTTACATACAGTGGGGCAAAAAAGTATTTAGTCAGCCACACATTGTGCAAGTTCTCCCACTTAAAAATGTGAGAGAGGCCTGTAATTTTCATTATAGGTACACTTCAACTATGACAGACAAAATGAGAAAAAGAAATCCAGAAAATCACATTGAAGGATTTTTAATGAATTTATTTGCAAATTTTGGTGGAAAATAAGTATTTGGTCAATAACAAAAGTTTATCTCAATACTTTGTTATATACACTTTGGCAATGACAGAGGTCAAACATTTTCTGTAAGTCTTCACAAGGTTTTCACACACTATTGCTGGGATTTTGGCCCATTCCACCATGCAGATCTCCTCTAGAGCAGTGATGTTTTGGGGCTGTTGCTGGGCGGTGTGTTTGGGATCATTGTCATGCTGAAAGACCCAGACACGTTTCATCTTCAATGCCCTTGCTGATGGAAGGAGGTTTTCACTCAAAATCTCACGATATATGCCCCATTCATTCTTTCCTTTACACGGATGAGTCGTCCTGGTCCCTTTGCAGAAAACAGCCCCAAAGCATGATGTTTCCACCCCCATGCTTCAAAGTAGGTATGGTGCTCTTTGGATGCAACTCAGCATTCTTTGTCCTCCATACACGACGAGTTGAGTTTTTACCAAAAAGTTATATTTTGGTTTCATCTGACCATATGACATTCTCCCAATCTTCTTCTGGATCATCCAAATGCTCTCTAGCAAACTTCAGACGGGCCTGGACATGTACTAGCTTAAGCAGGGGGACACGTCTGGCACTGCAGGATTTGAGTCCCTGGCGGCGTAGTGTGTTACTGATGGTAGGCTTTGTACTTTGGTCCCAGCTCTCTGCAGGTCATTCACTAGGTCCCCCCGTGTGGTTCTGGGATTTTTGCTCACCGTTCTTGTGATCATTTTGACCCCACGGGGTGAGATCTTGCGTGGAGCCCCAGATTGAGGGAGATTATCAGTGGTCTTGTATGTCTTCCATTTCCTAATAATTGCTCCCACGGTTGATTTCTTCAAACCAAGCTGCTTACCTATTGCAGATTCAGTCTTCCCAGCCTGGTGCAGGTCTACAATTTTGTTTCTGGTGTCCTTTGACAACTCTTTGGTCTTGGCCATAGTGGAGTTTGGAGTGTGACTGTTTGTGGTTGTAGACAGGTGTCTTTTATACTGATAACAAGTTCAAACAAGGCCATTAATACAGGCAACGAGTGGAGGACAGAGGAGCCTCTTAAAGAAGAAGTTACAGGTCTGTGAGAGCCAGAAATCCTGCTTGTTTGTAAGAGAAAAAATACTTATTTTCCACCATAATTTGCAAATAAATTCATAAAAAATTATACAATGTAATTTTCTGGGTTTTTTTCTCCTTTTGTCTGTCATAGTTGAAGTGTACCTATGATGAAAATTACAGGCCTCTCTCATCTTTTTAAGTGGGAGAACTTGCACAATGTGTGGCTGACTAAATACTTTTTTGCCCCACTGTAAGTATTCAGACCCTTTGCTATGAGACTCGAAATTGAGCTCAGGTGCATCCTGTTCCCCTTGATCATCCTTGAGATGTTTCTACAACTTGATTGGAGTCCACCTGTGGTAAATTCAATTGATTGGACATGATTTGGAAAGGCGCACACATGTCTATATAAGGTCCCACAGTTGACAGTGCATGTCAGAGCCAAAACCAAGCCATGAGGTCGAAGGAATTGTCCGTAGAGCTCCGAGACAGGAGTGTCGAGGCACAGATCTGGGGAAATTTATCAAAAATGTCTGCAGCCCTGAAGGTCTCCAAGAACACAGTGCCCACCATAATTTTTAAATGGAAGAAGTTTGGAATGACCAAGACTTTTCTTAGAGCTGGTCGCCCAGCCAAACTGAGCAATCGAGGGAGAAGGGCCTTGGTCAGAGAGTTGACCAAGAACCCAATTCTCACTCTGACAGAGCTCCAAAGTTCTTCTGTGGAGATGGGAAAACCTTCCAGAAGGACAACCATCTCTGCAGCACTCCACCAAATCAGACCTTTATGGTAGTGGCCAGACAGAATCCACTCCTCAGTAAAACGAACATGACAGCCCGCTTGGAGTTTGCCAAAAGGTACCTAAAGGACTCTCAGACCACGAGAAGCAATATTATCTGGTCTGATGAAACCAAAATTGAACTCTTTGCCCTGAATGCCAAGTCAGGAGGAAACCTGGCACCATCCCTACGGTGAAGCATGGTGGTGGCAGCGTAATGTTGTGGGGATGTTTTTCAGCAGTCAGGACTGGGAGACTATTCAGGATCGAAAGATGAACAGAGCAAAGTACAGAGAGATCTTTGATAAAAACCTGCTCAAGAACACTTGTTACCTCAGAATAGGGCGAAGGTTCACCTTACAACAGGACAAGTCTCTGAATGTCCTTGAGTGGCCCATGCAGAGCCTGGACTTGAATACGATCGAACATCTCAGGAGAGACCTGAAAATAGCTGCGGAGCGACGCTCCTCATCCAACCTGACAGCTTGAGAGGATCTGCAGAGAAGAATGGAAGAAACTCCCCGAATACAGGTGTGCCACGTTTGTAGCGTCATACCCAAGCTGACTCGAGGCTGTAATCGCTGCCAAAGGTGCTTCAACAAAGTACTGAGTAAAAGGCTTGAATACTTATGTTATTGTATTATTTGTTTTTTTAATTGTTAATATATTTGCAAAACGGTCTAAAAATCTGTGTTTGCTTCGTCATTATGGAGTATTGTGTGTAGATTGAGGGGAAAAAACGATGTAATACATTTAGGTTTAGGCTGTAATGTAACAGAAAGTGGAAAGTAAAGGGGTCTGAATACTTTCTGAATGCACTGTATCTGAGTTTCTTCAGATGTTCAGATATTCCATGTAATGTTTACAGACGCAGGAGCAGATCCACAAGCTGAAGGAAGTTGTAAGATTAGAGCTGCCCCAGCATCTTAAAACACGTCCTCCTTCCCCACCTGAGAAATACATCCAGGTGAGTCCATACAAACTCTTTTTGGCCCTGGTCAAGTTTGTCCCTGGTCAAAAGTATTGCACTATATAGTATTGCACCAGTTGTATAACAAACATGGACAGTAAAGCTAACATTTAAAATGTGCTCTATACGCCAGTATTTTGGATTTGAGATCAAATGTTTCATATGAGGCGACAGAACATAATGTCATCCTTATATTTTAGGTTATTTTCATATGTTTCACTGTTTAGAAATGAAAGTACTTCATGTATCTAGTCCCCGCATTTGAAAAAGTCATAAGTATTTGGACAAATTCACTTATACTGTATCAAAGTAATCAAAAGATTAGTATTTGTTCCAACATTCCTTACATCATGCTTGTGACTACAAACTCGTCTGAGGAAGGTTCCATCATAAAGTGGCTAAAAGAAGGTGGTGTTACGACTTCCGCCAAAGTCGGTCCCTCTCCTTGTTCGGGCGGTGTTTGGCGGTCGACGTCACCAACCTTCTAGCTATCACTAATCCATTTTTCATTGGTTTTGTCTTGTCTTCCTTCACACCTGGTTCCAATCCCATCAATTACATGTTGTGTATTTAACCCTCTGTTTCCCCTCATGTCCTTGTCGGAGATTGTTTTTTTATTTTTTTTTATGAATGTGCAGGTAGAGATACTGGGGTGCAAAGGAGCAAAATAAATAAATAAATACCTGTATGGGGATGAGGTAGGTAGATAGCCTATCTGTAAACAGCCCATCTAAGAACAGGTGCAGTGATCTGTGAACTGCTCTGACACCTGTTGCTTTAAGCTAGTGAGGGAGATGTGAGTCTCCAGCTTCAGAGATTTTTGCAATTCGTTCCAGTCATGGGCAGCAGAGAACTTGGAAGGAAAGACAACCAAAGGACGAATTGGCTTTGGGGATGACCAGTGAGATATAACTGCTGGAGCACATGCTACGAGTGGGTGCTGCTATGGTGACCAGTGAGCTGAGATAAGGCGGGGCTTTACCTAGCAGAGACTTGTAGATAACCTGTAGCCAGTGGGTTTGGCGACGAGTATGAAGCGAGGGCCAACCAACGAGAGCATACAGGTCGCAATGGTGGGTAGTGTATGGGGCTTTGGTGACAAAACGGATGGCACTGTGATAGACTGCATCCAGTTTGTTGAGTAGAGTGTTGGAGGCTATTTTATAGATGACATCAACGAAGTCGAGGATCGGTAGGATGGTTAGTTTTACGAGGGTATGTTTGGCAGCATGAGTGAAGGATGCTTTCAATTCACCCAACAATTGAAATTTACATGTGTGCCATTCAGAGGGTGAATTGACAAGAAGAAATATGTAAGTTCCTTTGAAGAAGTTATGGTAGTAGGTGCCAGGATTCCCAGGAGCACCAGTTTTTTTGTCAAGAACTGCAATGCTGCTGGGTTTTTCATGCTCAACCGTTTCCCGTGTGTATCAAGAATGGTCTACCACCCAAAGGACCAATCACGGCTTTGGGTGGTAGACCATTCTTGATACACACGGGAAACGGTTGAGCATGAAAAACCCAGCAGCATTGCAGTTCTTGACAAAAAAACTGGTGCTCCTGGGAATCCTGGCACCTACTACCATAACTTCTTCAAAGGAACTTACATATTTCTTCTTGTCAATTCACCCTCTGAATGGCACACATGTAAATTTCAATTGTCTCAAGGGCGGCAGGGTAGCCTGGTGGTTAGAGTGTTGGACTAGTAACTGGAAGGTTGCAAGTTCCAAACCCCCAACCTGACAAAGTGCAAATCTGTCGTTCTGCCCCTGAACAGGCAGTTAACCCACTGTCATTGAAAATACGAATTTGTTCTTAACTGACTTGCCTAGTAAAATAAAAAGGCTTAAAAATCCTTCTTTAACCCATCTCCTCTCCTTCATCTACGTGGATTTAATAAGAATATCATAGATTAAGGGAACATAGCTTTCACCTGGTCAGTCTGTCATTGTAGTTTCTTAGATTGATTTCACCGGACACGCGAGTACATTTTAGCATTTAGTTGTAACTTTGAATAACATTACCGGAATGTACCTGGCGTTAAACTACCGGAGGCTCTCGAGCACGATATATATGGTAAATATTTAAACGGCTACGGATTGGGGAAAGCAAACCCCGCATTAATCAATACTTCCATCTATTGGTAAGCATAATACTTAACCTATTTAATTATTTAATGTTTTATTTATTTCACCTTTATTTAACCAAGTAAGCTAGTTGAGAACAAGTTAAACAAGCTTACAGTCAATAACACAATAGAAAAAAAAGAAAATCTATATACAGTGTGTGCAAATGGCATGAGGAGGTAAGGCAATAAATAGGCCAGAGTAGCGAAGTAATTAGAATTTAGCAAATTAACACTGGAGTGATAGATGAGCAGATGTACAAGTAGAGATACTGGTGTGTAAAAGAGCAGAAAAGTGAATAAAACATTATGGGGATGGGGTAGATTGGGTGGGTGGGCTATTTACAGATGGGCTATGATCAGCTGCAGCGATTGGTTAGCTGCTCAGATAGCTGATGTTTAAAGTTAGTGAAGGAAATATAAGTCTCCAGCTTCAGCGATTTTTGCAATACGTTCCAGTAATTGGCAGCAGAGAACTGGAAGGAAAGGTGGGGATGACCAGTGAGATCTACCTGCTGGAGCGTGTGCTACGGGTGAGTGTTGTTATCGTGACTTATAGATGACCTGGAGCCAGTGGGTCTGGCGACGAATATGTAGCGAGGGCCAGACGACTAGAGCATACAGGTCGCAGTGGTGGGTGGTATAAGGGGCTTTGGCGACAAAGCGGATGGCACTGTGATAGACTGGATCCAGTTTGCTGAGTAGAGTATTGGAAGATAATTTGTAAACGACATCGCCGAAGACGAGGATCGGTAGGATAGTCAGTTTTACGAGGGTATGTTTGGCGGCGTGAGTGAAGGAGGCTTTGTTGCGAAATAGGAAGCCGATTCTAGATTTAATTTTGGATTGGAGATGTTTAATATGAGTCTGGAAGGAGAGTTTACAGTCTAGCCAGACACCTAGGTATTGGTAGTTGTCCATATTTTGGTATTTAGTATTTTATTAGGATCCACATTAGCTGTTGCAAAAGCAGCAGCTACTCTTCCTGGGGTCCAAACACAATAATAATACAGAATTACATAAGGAGAGCTCAAGGACAGAACAACATACTACACACACAGCCAAATAAGGGAGAGGCGTTATGCCGGGCAGGTGTTGCTTTATCTGTTTTTCGAAACCAGGTTTGCTGTTTATTTGAACAATATGAGATGGAAGGAAGATCCATGTAATAAGGGCTCTATACTGTACGTTTTCTTGAATTTGTTCTGGATTTGGGACTATGAAAAGACCCCCTGTGGCATGTCTGGTGGGGTAACTGTGTGTGTCAGTTGACTGTTTGTAATGTTTCTTATAAAAAGAAGTGATGCAGTCAGTCTCTCCTCAACTCAACTCATAGCCAAGAGACTGGCATGCGCACTATTAATATTAGCCCTATGATTACAATTAAGAGCAAAATGTGCCGCTCTGTTCTGGGCCAGCTGCAGCTTAACTAGGTCTTTCTTGCAGCACTGGACCACACGACTGGACAGTAATCAAGATTAGACTAAATTAGAACCTGCAGAACTTGCTTTTTGAAGTGTAGTTCCAAAAAAGCAGAGCATCTCTTTATTACGGCATAAATATACCAGATGACTATACCCCCCCCCCCCCCCCTTTAAGGCTAATAACCAAACTTAATTATTTTCTGAGCTAGGCTGCCAACTAAACATTTATGATTTTCTCATAACAATCACATCTTTTTATTTAATTTCACGACCTCTGGGAACATGATCTCCCTTAGGATCTGAAATAGTCTGAAGGACGTGTCTCTCTAATAGAGCATCTCAGAGGTGGTGTAGGCGGTGCCACCAGCACTTCCCCACTTGACGGTCATTTTGTGGCTACTTCACAGGAGGTCGTCCCGTACTGGTGGTCTCATCCATTTGTGACCAAACCCATAGTTTCTTGTGCAGACATCGTCTCCAGGTGAGAAACTTCTTAGTTTGGCTCTGTTGTCATGATTACGTTTTTGATTCCATTGCTTTTGTTGTATTTTTACTTTCAAGTCTGGCCCGATGAGATCCAAGTTTGACTTTAACCTCCTTGACATCAGCATTTCTTCAGGTGACAATCAAATTGTAGCTTGACGAGTGATCCTGTAGCTAAACAAGAATCTTGACACCTTTGCATCTTCCTCATCCAAGGTCAGAACTGCACGTTCTGCTAATCCATTTGAAGATGGGTGAAAAGGGGCAAACGTTACATGCTGAATTCCATTTTTGTTTCATGAAACTTGTGAATTACGTTCTTGTAAAACAAGTAGTATTGCCGCCAACCAACATTTTAGGCAATCCCATGGCACTGAAACTTTGTCTCAACTTCTCAATCGTAGCGTTCTATGTTGTCGTGTTCATGGGGTAAACATCCATCCATTTTGAATGAGAATCAATCAGCACAAGGAACATTTTCCCTAGGAAGGGTCCAGCGTAGTCCACATGTAGTCGTGTTCATGTTTTTTCCAGTCATCCCATGGATGTAATGGTGCGGTGACTTCCTGTTACTCTGACAATCTGCACACCGGCTAACCTCGTTTTCCACATCCTGGTCCGTCTTTGGCCACCAGACGTATGACCTCGCTAGGCCTTTCATTCTCGACATACCTGGATACGACAACTGCAGAAAGTTGCCTTTGTGGTGGGATAACTACTCTTGAACCCCACAGAACACACACATCTTGAACACTCAAGGCCAAGCGGCGAGCGTAGTAAGGCATGATCTGAGGCTGTGTCAATGTAGGCCATCCTCTCAGGATAAAGTCATGCACTTGTGATAGCGACACATCCTTTGAAGTCCATTGCCTGATTTGTGCTGTGTTCACCGGTGCATCATCCAACACATTGATCATCAAAACCTGGTCATTTTCTTCTTCTAGAGCGATGATTTGTAGAACGGGCAGCCTATTCAGAGCATCAGCATTCCCATGGTATCTCATGGTATCTACCTGGCTTGTAGATTATTCTGTACTTGTAGGCTCGAGACACAAAGTCCGTTGAACTCTTGGCTTTTGTTCATGGAACAGATAGATCAGAGGCTTATCGTCGGTCACAATAGTGAATGTTTTCCCGTATAAGTACTTGTGGAATCTTTGTCTTTCAAATATGACAGCCAGTCCTTCCTTGTCCAGCTGGGAGTACTTTTTCTCCACTGACGACAATGTTCTGTACATGAACCCGATAGGTTCCTCTGCACCATTCTCCTTCCGGTGTGATACCCGCCCCCACACCATACGATGAGGTGTCACACAATAAGATGAGGTCTCCAGGCCACATCCTTCCTTATTAACAGTTGATGCATTGGAGCTAAGAGGGCATAGAGGTTAGGGAGGAAGCAATTGTAATAGTTCAGTAAGCCTAGATAGGCTTTCAGCTCTGTAACGCTTGTCAGAGCTGGAGCTTCCACAACAGCCCTCACTTTAGCTTTGACAGCGTGTAACCCCATCCACCTTGTGACCCAGGTACTGCACTTCATCAGCTAACAGTGTACACTTGCAACTCTTCGGCCGGAGACCGGCCTCTTCCATCCTCCTCAAAACTTCACCCAAGTTTCTGAGATGCTCCTCCTTCGTGACTCCCGTGACCAGAATGTAGTTGAGGTAAACCGCTACCTTGGCTATCCCCTGCAGAACTCCATCCATGCTTCTTTGGAAGATAGCTGGTGCGGAAGACACCCTGAAAGGTAAGCGTTTATAGGTAATCATCCCTATGTGGGTGTTTATGGTCATGTACTTCTGTGAAGCTTCATCTATTTGCACTTGATGATATACGTGACTCATGTCCAGTTTTGTAAACTGTTGCCCTCCGGTTAACGTTGAAAGCAAATACTCCACTTTGGGTATGGGGTACTGCTCCAGTGATGAAACTCCATTTACAGTCAGCTTGTAGTCACCACATAATCTGATGGAACCATCTGGATTGAGTATGGGAACAACTGGTGCTGCCCACTCAGAGAATTTGACAGGAATAATGATATGCTCTGTCAATTTCGACATCCACTTTAGGCATCATAGCATATCAACTGATCTTGGCCTATAGAATCTGGGAGTAGCATCTGCAGAAACATGAATGGTAGCCTGGATCCAATTTAATGTTCCTATCTCTTCTTTGAAAACATGCTCATACTTTGAAAGCACCTGCTGCAGTGTCAATGTCTCTGTAGTGATATGTTTGATTTCATCCCAGTTCAAGATGGTATCGACAGATAGGGCAGCTCTGCGTCTAGCTTCAAAGCAACTTTGCAGTATTTGTGTTTTTTGTGTGTTATTCAAGCATTTCGCTACACCCGCAATAACATCTGCTAAACATTTGTATGTAACAAATACAATATTATTTTATGTCCTCCAACCACCCTCTCCCTAGTAAGCTGGGAACTGTACCTTCCATTAATAAGTGAGGCAGACTTTTCTTTTGTCCTTGATATTCCACTTGAACGTCAGCAACTCCAATCAGTGATTTTCATCCCTGTGTACGTTTTGAGTTAATGGGGGGTGTCCCTCAGTTTAGGCACTTCACCTTTTTCAATTTCTCATTGAATTGGGAACTGTTCACAACACTGCGCATGACCAAGGGTGCTCCATTCTTAAAGGGGACATCAATAATTAACAGAACATAACATTCCTTCTCTTATACATTCAGAGTTACTTTTACCAAACCACAACTGAAATATTTCCCAGAACTTGTTGTAGTTATTTTGCATCTTTTAATTTGAACTTGAACAGTTTGTTTTTGTTTGTTTATAAGTCCAGTCTGTCTGGTGGACGGTGCCTTCGTTCTGGGTAGCGCCTTGGATTGTCTGGAGGCTCCTGAACATCCTCAGTGTGTGCTTGCTCCATTATAGGTTCTGCTATAGCAGCAACACGTTCCCTTTTTTCGGCCTAGGGTCTCTTTACTGCCCCACTGACCTCTACAGTTCCCTGTGTGTCACTCTCAGGAGCTCTCTGTGCCTGTTCTCTCTCGATTGTTGTGCTGTTTTCCGTGGAATGCATTTGGTTAATATGACGCTGCCACATTATGTCTGGGCCCCGTTTGTGTATGTACGTCCCTCTTGTCCATTTCCCTCCCCTTCTGTGGTCTCGCAACATCACTTCCTGTTCTGTTTGGAGATGGCGCTCCTGGCCACTGGAGAGCATCTTGGCTTGTTTGTTCAGCACGTCATTACGCATGTTTGGCTTCATGATGTCTAGCTGTGTGCGGAGAGGCTTCCCGAACATCAGTGTGGCTGGGCTTTCATTTGTAGTGGCATGTGGGGTGTTTCGGTAGGAGGCCATGAACTTGGCCAGTTTTGTTTTGCTAAGTCCCTTCGTCTCGTTATGCTGCACAGAGTCCTTGATTTAAGGTTTTCACAAAGTGTTCTGCCAGCCCATTGGTGGCAGGGTGGTGCGGAGCTGAGGTTGAATGTTTGATTCCATTTACTGACATGAATCTTGTAAACTCGTCACTAACAAAAGCTTGTGCATTGTCACTTACCGGCTGCAGCGGCAATCCGAAGCGTGCAAACGTTGTTCTGAGACACTCTATCGTCTGAGCTGAGGTGGAATGGGCATCAACTATAACCAGAAACATATGCTTTTCAAAGGGACCAGCGTAGTCCACATGAATTCTCTGCCATGGCTCTGTGGGCCATTCCCATGGATGGACTGGGACAGGAGCAGGCATGTGCTGGTTTTCCAAACATCCGCTACAGTTCTTCACCATGTTTTCTATCTGTTGATCCAGACCGGGCCACCAGAAGTGGCTCCTTGCGAGCAGCTTCATTTTGACAATTCCAACATGACCTTCATGTAGTTGCTGCAAAACCTGAAGTTGGCATTTCTGGGGTATCATGAATCTCATTACCCACATCAAACATCCTTGGTACATTGTAATTTCGTTTCTCCGCTGGAAATACGGAGTCAGCTCCTTTCTGCCAGTAGCTGTCCATCCTGACATGGTGTAGGTGTATACTTTTGACAAGGTCACATCTTTACTGGTTTCCTGTTTGATAACTGTGCTTGTGACCGGTAGTGCCTCGAGCTGAGTGGCATGGAAAATGTCCACTGCATCCATACTCCTTTGTCTTTCTCTTGTACACGACAGTCTGGATAATCCATCTGCATGTGTGGAGGGACGAGGGCTTAAACTCAATGTCATACATATGACTGGCAAGGAACAAGGCGTATCGCTGTAACCTGGCTGCTGTCTTTGCCGGAATGCCTTTCTTTGGACTGAAAATGGAAAGCAACGGCTGGTGATCCGTAACCAGGGGGAAGCGCTTGCCATATAGGTATGCGTGGAATTTCTTGATGCCCCACACTAGCGCCAGTGCTTCTTTGTCGATTTTTGTGAGTAGTTTTTCTCTGCATTATTCAATGTTCGTGACGCAAATGCAACTGGCCTCTCTGACCTATCTTTCAGTGTGTGTGAAAGGACGGCCCCTAAGCCATAAGGGGACGCATCACAAGCCAACTTCACTGGCAGTTTAGAGTCGTAGAGCATCAGGACCTGTTCAGATGTGATGAGCCATCTTGCCTCAAGAAACGCATATTCACACCGTTCTGTCCCCCACCATGTCCTATTCTTTTCCAGGAGCTGATTTAAAGTCTGGATTACTGCTGAAAGGTTTGGGAGGAATCATTTGTAGTAATTGATCAGTCCCGTAAAATATCTCACTTCTGTGATATTTTGTGGTTGTGGTGCTGCACCACTGCATCGATTTTGTCCTGTGTTTTGTGCAATCCATTTCGGTCAATTTCATGTCCACAGAAGACAGTCTTGTCTTTGAAGAACTCACACAATCTGTAAGTTTGCCTGTAGACCATGCTCTTTCAGTCTTTTCAGGACCTCTTCCAGGTTAGCCAGGTGCTCTTTGTCAGTGCGTCCTGTTATGATCATGTCATCCAGGATACACTGGGTTCCTGGGATTCCTTGCGAAATCTGGTCAATAGTTCGTTGCCAAATGGCTGGGGCTGATGCAATACCAAAAACCAGGCGGTTATACCTATATTGACCTTTGTGTGTGTTTATTGTCAGGTACTGTTTGGAGCTCTCTTCAACCGGTAGCTGCAGGTATGCCTGTTTCAGATCGATTATACTGAAGTGTTTCCCACCAGCTGGTGCAGCAAAGATGTCTACCAGGGGGTATTGGTCCACATGCAACATTTAATTCACAGTTACCTTGAAGTCCCCACACCTTCTAACAGACCTGTCTTTCTTTAGGGGTGGCAGCGTAGCCTAGTGGTTAGAGCATTGGACTTGTAACCGGAAGGTTGCAAGTTCAAACCCCCAAGCTGACAAGGTACAAATCTGTCATTCTGCCCCTGAACAGGCAGTTAACCCACTGTTCCTAGGCCGTCATTGAAAATAAGATTTTGTTCTTAACTGACTTGCCAAGTTAAATAAAGGAAAAAAAATGCAATAGGAACTATGGGTGTGGCCTATTCGCTTCTGTCCACTTTCATCAGGATCCCTGTATCCTGCTAGTGATTGATTCCAGTGTTTGTTCTATGCCTTTCCCTTTGGACTGGAATGTGTGGAGCATTTTCAAATCACACCAGTTCAGCATTATTTTTGAAAGCCATTCCCTGCCAAATAATGTGGGGGCAGTTCCAGGCTGGTACCGGAGTTTATAAATATTTTACAAAGGGCATTGTCATGTGTAATGACTCATATGCAGAGATGGTGTTCGTTCTTGGTTTGTAACACAGGGAAAGGCACATTAGATTGATATAATGGTAATTTTCAGCCTCTTCTGACCATGACTTGTTTCAATTCGGCCCCGTCAGATCCTTATTTTCCCGATGCAAGCCATTCTCTTTACCTCTGGCTCCACGGGTCTATTGTTACCAAAGCCATTTTCTGATTCTCTCTCCCCTCACACAGTCAATCATTTACCCTACCCGTATCCAGGGAATCAATCCTTCAGAACCTTCCACAGATCACTTGAGTCTCACATCCAGCGTTGCACGCCAAACACTCCGTTGAATTTGTGGCAAACAAATCCAACGCAGTCAACCATTGTCATCCTCGTCACCAAATACTGTATGTAGTATTTTAGGATGCTTCTTAGATTGATGACATCGGACACGCAAGTATGTTTTATTATTAATTGTTTAATTTAATCACTTTTAAAAATCTTTGTATATACAGTACCAGTCAAAAATGTTGGACACACCTACTCATTCAAGGATTTTTCTTTATTTAAAAAAAAACGATTTTCTACATTATACAATAATAGTGAAGACATCAAAACGATGAAATAACACATGGAATCATGTAGTAACCAAAGAAGTTTTAAACAAATCTTTATTTAATATTTTAGATTCTTCAAAGTAGCCACCCTTTGCCTTGATGACAGCTTTGCACACTCTTGGAATTCCCTCAACCATCTTCACCTGGAATGCTTTTCTAATAGTCTTCAAAGAGTTGCCACATATGCTGAGCACTTGTTGCCTGCTTTTCCTTCACTCTGCGGTCCAACTCAACCCAAACCATCTCAATTGGGTTGGGTCGGGTGATAGTAGAGGCCAGGTTTTCTGAAGCAGCACTCCATCACTCTCCTTCTTGGTCAATTAGCCCTTACACAGCCTGGAAGTTTGTTTTGAGGTCATTGTCCTGTTGTAAAACCAATTATAGTCCCACTAAGCGCAAACCAGATGGGATGGCGTATCGCTGCAGAATGTTGTGATAGCCATGCTGGTTAGGTGTGCCTTGAATTCTAAATAAATCAGACAGTGTCGCCAGCAAAGCACCATCACACCACCTCCTCCATGCTTCACAGTGGGAACCACGCATGCAGAGATCATCCGTTCACCTACTCTGCATCTCACAAAGACACAGCGGATGGAACCAAAAATCTCAAAGTTGACTCATCAGACCAAAGGCCAGATTTTCACCGGTCTAATGTCCGTTCCTAATTTTTCTTGGCACAAGCAAGTCTCTTCTTATTTTTATAATTCAGTAGTGGTTTCTTTGCACCAATTCAACTATGAAGGCCAGATTCTCAGTCTCCTCTGAACAGTTGATGTTGAGATGTGTCTGTTACTTGAACTCTGTGAAGCATTTATTTGGGCTGCAATCTGAGGTGCAGTTAACTAATGAACTTATGCTCTGCAGCAGAGGTAACTCTGGGTCTTGCTTTCCTGTGGCAGTCCTTGTGAGAGCCAGTTTCATCATGGCTCTTGATTGTTTTTGCGACTGCACTTGATGAAACTTTCAAAGTTCTTGAAATTTTTTCGGATTGACTGACCATGTCTTTAAGTAATGATGGACTGTCGTTTCTCTTTGCTTATTTGAGCTGTTCTTTTACCAAATAGGGCTATCCTCTGCATACCACCCCTACCTTGTCACAACACAGCTGATTGGCTCAAACGCGTTAAGAAAGAAATTCCACAAATTAACTTTTATTAAGGTGTGCCTCCAGTCACCTGGAAATGCCTTCCAGGTGACAACCTCATGACGCTGGTTGAGAGAATGCCAAGAGTGTGCAAACCTGTCATCAAGGCAAAGGGTGGCTGAAAATGTCAAATATATTTTGATTTGTTTTAACACTTTTTTGGCTATTCATAGTTTTGATGTCTTCACTATTATTCTACAATGTAGAAAATAGTAAAAATAAAGAATCCCTGGCATGAGTAGGTGTGTCCAAACTTTTGACTGGTACTGTAGTCAATAAGTATGTAGTATACAGTAGATTAGTATGGGTATTCACTCCATTGTACCAATTAATTGTTCATCTGAATCTCTGCTAATGCATTCACAGATCCTTTCATTTTTTCAGTTTCCTGTTGTGACTGTATTTTGCTTTCATGATAAATTTCATTTTCAAAATGGCAGTCCTCTCCTCTGTCACATCTGTTGCATTTTTCGGCCACACAGGCGCGCGCTGTAACTTATGCAGGGAAGTTTGTGATAGGTCTGTATTTATTTTACTTTGCAACTCAATTGCATCTTTGGTCGCGATTTCAATAGCTACAGCAATTTGAACAGCCTTTGCAAAAGTTAGATCTGATTCTGTGAGCAAACATTTCAAACTCAACAACACTGGTACTCTCTTGTTATCAGCAATGGGCGGTAGCGTAGGCTAGTGGTTAGAGCTATTGGAGTAGTAACTGAAATGTTGCAAGATCAAATCCCTGAGCTGACAAGGTACAAAATCTGTCATTCTGCCCCTGAACAAGGCAGTTAACCCACCATTCCAAAGCTGTCATTGAAAATAAGAATTTGTTCTTAATTAACTCACTTGCCTAGTGAAGGTAAAATAAAATGACTTTTGCAATGGGGTACTGTTCCAGTCGTTCAATGTAAGTTGCCAAGTTCTACTTCATCACTTTCAGACCGTCAGTGTGGTTGAAAGTATGGATTATATCTCTCGCTCTCTGCTCAGGTCAAGCAATAATAACAACAAACTCATGTCGCTGACGTGACAGTGTGGGGGGACATGCCCCGCAGTTCAACCATCCGATTACTAGTCCAACGCTCTAACCACTAGGCTACCCTGCTGCCCCGAGTGGCCAGGATGATGACACACCCAACATGGTGAAGGAGGTGCCAACCAGTGTTGTGGACCCATTCAGTCTCAACACTAAAGATGGGTCAGGAGTCATTCCGAGGCTCTGGGTCAGACAGAGCCAGAAGGAAGCTCTGCCTCACATCGCCTGGTCCTGCTTGTGGCCTTTGCTAGGGTAGAGCTTGATTACCCTAAAGCCAAACCCCCTGCAGCTAACCCATTCTTTAAGAAGATTCTTTAACAAAACCTCCTTTTGAGCATACGGAGGAGCCAGACATAACCATTTTATCTATGAAAACGTCTTTCCTTTAGCTGTTTCATCAGTGAAACGTGTGAGTGAGCTCCAAGTGCTCTCCATGAGCCAGGTCTGCCTACAATTGAAGGCAGACGACCTAAGCATGAAGGCCTTGCATTGTCCAAGCAGAGGCTTTCACATTGGGTTGTGGACGTCATCACTCAGGCCTGAATGAGATATGCACAGCTACTACCTGGTCGTTGCCCTGCACGTTCTTAAGATTTTACAAGGTCAACGTTGCATCCTGCCACACCACGGGCTCTGCTATTATTCCAGTGGCACTGGTGCATTAATCAGAGGTTAGTATTGCTATTCCTCGTGACCTTGTTGGTATGTCATGCATACTTTCAACCGTACTGACGGTCTGGAGGGAGGTAGTAGAACGAAAGTTACAAATGTAACTATGGTTCTACGAATACCTGGAAGACCATCAGTACTTTCCTGTCACTGAATCTTTTGGGCGAGAAGATTCTCTGAGATTTCAACCGTGGGGCACGGCCTTGTTGTTATTATTGATCGACCTGCGGGGAGCGCGAGGGATATAATCCATACTTTCAACAATACTGATGGTCTTTCAGGTTACATTCGTAACTTCCGTTTTCTTGCGTGTCAAACATCTATTTTTCCGATGCTAGCCATTCTCTTTACCTCATCTCGTTCTTGTCAGCACTTCCCTTGTTGTCACTGCTTGCTAGCTGCTGTGCTACAGGGTTCAAAATCTTCCTCTCTTTCTACGAGCTCCATCTGCATTCGTGATGCACACTGTAGGTAATTATCCTCATCGCCATTGTAGTGTCTTAGCTCTTGTTACTAATAGATACAATAAGAAAGACTCCGAATACAAGGAAGTGAACTGGAGCTTCTCATTTACTAAAGCTAGTTAATACAAGAATAACAGAGCAACACTGTGCTCTGTTCTTAAAGGGGACATCAGTAATTATCATAACAGAAGGGGTGGTTGTTTTTTAAAATTCAACATCTACAGCCTGCTAACGCTGGCAATCAGTTCGCCACTCATACTTTTCCAATGTACTTCTCCAGACTCTCGAGAACAACGTGACAAAGGCCTGGAAACAAAGGCTATGTTTCGAGTTACCATTAGGAACTGAATGATGACTGGTGTAATTTTCTTTCCAAGGGAGTAGATAAGACTAATCCTGATTAAGGAAAATCATAAATGAATCATGAAAAACTGAGTGAGAAAGTTACAAAGGATACAACAAAACATGCTAACCTCACTATGACCAATAACAAATGATTTTCATTCATGATTATCCACAATCATTCACATTAATGGAGAAGTGTTCAGTAGCATCTTCTGTTCTTACTTACAAAAAAAGTGACTCCAAAATGAAACACTACATTTTTCACCGTTCAGTTCCTCTTGGGCAAAATATAAATCGAAACACAACCAAAAAATACTGCGAATGCATCCATGGAGTTTGTAGCGTCACAAGCTTGTTGTAATCCTTGAGTGAAAAGAATATGGGATCATAAAAGTAAAAAATAAAATAAAAATGTAGAGCTCTTTGGCCCTTGGTAAAACATGAATCTGCAGGTCATGGGCGCCCCTATGCCGCGCCACTTATCGTATAGTGTTTTCACTTTGAACGAAAACAAGGGAGTTGAGCCCAGAGTTGCATTGGGCTGGCCTTCTGGTCAAATAAAATTTATTTATATAGCCCTTCTTACATCAGCTGATATCTCAAAGTGCTGTACAGAAACCCAGCCTAAAACCCCAAAAAGCAAGCAATGCAGGTGTAGAAGTACGGTGGCTAGGAAAAACTTCCTAGAAAGGCCAAAATCTAGGAAGAAACCAGGCTATGAGG
This sequence comes from Oncorhynchus masou masou, assembly GCF_036934945.1. Classification (NCBI taxonomy): domain Eukaryota; kingdom Metazoa; phylum Chordata; class Actinopteri; order Salmoniformes; family Salmonidae; genus Oncorhynchus; species Oncorhynchus masou. The sequence goes on along the minus strand of NC_088217.1, from coordinate 61,233,728 downwards.
GGTGGCCAGTCCTCTTCTGGCTGTGCCGGGTGGAGATTATAACAGAACATGGCCAAGATGCTCAAATGTTCATAAATGACTAGCATGGTCCAATAATAATAATCACAATAGTTGTCGAGGGTGAAGCAAGTCAGCACCTCAGGAGAAAATGTCAGTTGGCTTTTCATAGCCGATCATTAAGAGAATCTCTACAGCTCCTGCTGTATCTAGAGAGTTGAAAAACGCAGGTCTGGGACAGGTAGCACGTCCGGTGAACAGGTCAGGGTTCCATACCCGCAGGCAGAACAGTTAAAACTGGAGCAGCAGCACGGCCAGATGGACCGGGGACAGCAAGGAGTCATCATGCCAGGTAGTGCTGAGGCATGGTTCTAGGGCTCAGGTCCTCCGAGAGAGAGAAAGAAATAAAGAAAGAAAGAAAGAGAGAAATCGAGATAGCATACTTAGATTCACACAGGACACCGGATAAGATAGGATAAATACTCTAGATATAACAGACTGACCCTTGCCCCCGACACAAACTACTGTAGCATAAATACTGGAGGCTGAGACAAGAGGGGCTCGGAGACACTGTGGCCCCATCCAATGATACCCCCGGACAGGGCCAAACAGGTAGGATATAACCCCGCCCACTTTGCCAAAGCACAGCCCCCACACCACTAGAGGGATATCTTCAACCACCAACTTACCATCCTGAGACAATGCCGATTATAGCCCACAAAGATCTCCGCCACGGCACAACCCAAGGGGGGGCGCCAACCCAGACAGGAAGATCACGTCAGTCACTCAACCCACTCAAGTGACGCACCCCTCCTAGGAACGGCATGGAAGAGCACCAGTAAGCCAGTGACTCAGCCCCTGTAATGGGGTTAGAGGCAGATAATCCCAGTGGAGAGGGGAACTGGCCAGGCAGAGACAGCAAGGGCAGTTCGTTGCTCCAGAGCCTTTCCGTTCACCTTCACACTCCTGGGCCAGACTGCACTCAATCATACGACCTACTGAAGAGATGAGTCTTCAGTAAAGACTTAATCGTTGAGACCGAGTCTGCGTCTCTCACATGGTAAGGCAGACTATTCCATAAAAATTTAGCTCTTGGAGAAAGCCCTTCCTCCAGCTGTTTGCTTAGAAATTCTAGGGACAATTAGGAGGTCTGCGTCTTGTGACCGTAACATACATGTAGGTATGTACGGCAGGACCAAATCGAAAAGATTTGTAGGTGCAAGCCCATATAATGCTTTGTAGGTTGAAATCAGCCCTTGCCTTAACAGGAAGCCAGTGTAGGGAGGCTAGCACTGGAGTAATATGATCACATTTTTGGGGTTCTAGTCAGGAGTATAGCAGCTGTATATAGCACTAACTGACGTGCATTTAGTGCTTTATCCGGGTAGCCGGAAAGTAGAGCATTGCAGTAGTCTAACCTAGAAGTAACAAAAGCATGGATTAATTTTTCCGCATCATTTTTGGACAGAAAGTTTCTCATTTTTGCAATGTTATGTAGATGGGAAAAAAGCTATCCTTGAAAGAGTCTTGATATGTTCGTCAAAAGAGAGATCAGGGTCCAGAGTAACGCTGAGGTCCTTCAGTTTTATTTGAGACGACTGTACAACCGTCAAGATTAATTGTCAGATTCAACAGAAGATCTCTTTGTTTCTTGGGAAGCATCTCTGTTTTGTCCGTGTTTAAAAGTAGAACGTTTACAGCCATCCACTTCCTTATGTCTGAAACACAGGCTTCTAGCGAGGGCAATTTTGGGGCTTCACCATGTTTCATTGAAATGTACAGCTGTGTGTCATCCACATAGCAGTGAAAGTTAACATTATGTTTTCGAATGACATCCCCAAGAGGTAAAATGAATAGTGAAAACAATAGTGGCCCTAAAACGGAACCATGAGGAACATCGACATTTACAGTTGATTTGTCAGGGGACAAACCATTCACAGAGACAAACTGATATCTTTCCGACAGATAAGATCTAAACCATGCCAAAACTTGGGTTTCCAATCTCTCCAAAAGAATATGGTGATCAAAGGGATCAAAAGCAGCACTAAGGTCTAGGAGCACGAGGACAGATGCAGAGCCTCGGTCTGACACCGTTAAAAGGTAATTTACCACCTTCACAAGTGCAGTCTCAGTGCTATGATGGGGTCTAAAACCAGACGGAAGCATTTCGTATACATTGTTTGTCTTCAGGAAGGCAGTGAGTTGCTGCGCAACAGCCTTTTCTACAATTTTTGAGAGGAATGGAAGATTCGATATAGGCCGATAGTTTTTTATATTTTCGGGGTCAAGGTTTTTTTTTTTTAAGATAGGCTTTATTACTGCCACTTTTAGTGAGTTTGGTACCCATCCGGTGGATAGAGAGCCATTTTTTATGTACTATATCTCTTGACACAATGATGAAAATAAACCTTCAAGCTGCATACTGTACCATATTCCAACTAAACTACTGAAAGAGCTTCTTCCTGTGTTTGGCCCTCCTATGTTGAACTAAAACACTTGAGTGTCTCTCTTGATCCTAGGTCCTGGCAAAGTTGTGCAGACTCAGGACAACTGAGCTTTGGAGGAATACGCAGATTTACGCAGTCCGTAATTTGCTTTCTAATGATCATGATCTTTTCCTCGAAGAAGTTCATGAATTTATTACTGCTGAAGTGAAAGCCATCCTCTCTTGGGGAATGCTGCTTTTTAGTTAGCTTTGCGACAGTATCAAAAAGAAATTTCGGATTGTTCTTATTTTCCTCAATTAAGTTGGAAAAATAGGATGATCGAGCAGCAGTGAGGGCTTTTCGATACTGCATGGTACTGTCTTTCCAAGCTAGTCAGAAGACTTCCAGTTTGGTGTAGCGCCATTTTCCTTCCAATTTCTGGAAGCTTGCTTCAGAGCTCGGGTATTTTCTGTATACCGGGAAGCTAGTTTCTTATGACAAATGTTTTTAGTTTTTAGGGGTGCAACTGCATCTAGGGTATTGTGCAAGGTAAAATTGAGTACCTCAGTTAGGTGGTTAACAGATCTTTGTCCTCTGACGTCCTTGGGTAGGCAGAGGGAGTCTGGAAGGGCATCAAGGAATCTTTGGGTTGTCTGAGAATTTATAGCATGACTTTTGATGCTCCTTGGTTGGGGTCTGAGCAAATTATTTGTTGCGATTGCAAACGTAATAAAATGGTGGTGCGATAGTCCAGGTTTATGAGGAAAAACATTAAGATCCATAACATTTATTCCATGGGACAAAACTAGGTCCAAAGTATGACTGTGACAGTGAGTAGATCCAGAGACATGTTGGACAAAACCCCCTGAGTTGATGATGGCTCCGAAAGCCTCCAAAAGTGGGTCTGTGGACTTTTCCATGTGAATATTAAATTCACAAAAAAATGGAATATTATCTGCTATGACTGCCCTCTGGTAAACAGTGTATGATTGCTGGATGATTCGTTTTAACATTTACATTTACATTTAAGTCATTTAGCAGACGCTCTTATCCAGAGCGACTTACAAATTGGTGAATTCACCTTCTGACATCCATTAAGCAAATAACTGCCCCGTCTCATGGTAATTGACCGTTAATTAACATACACATTTAGCATCTCCGGGCATCCACGCACAGCCTACAAGCCACTGATGCAGACCTTTGGAACAGCTACATTTTAAAAAGTCCAATAAATCCATAGCTTACACCATTAAAAGTAATCCATGATGAATTTTAGACTAGTCTTAAGAAACATGATATGAGGAAAATGTAGTCTATTTCAGAAGAACAGAATAGCATACTCTTTGTCCTTATGTTAAGCCCTGATCTGGCTATGCCATATGGCTGAGGGCTACACTAGTTCATTTAGCAGACAAGATTTGCTTAGTATTCCGTGGCATTTTATATTAATTTATAGTATGAAGAATACAATTGAACATAGCTATGTAAAATAGAAAGGATCTTTTCTCCAAAAGATTTTTGAGGGAGTGTGCACAAACTTCTATTCTGTGTTGAGCGGTTAACAAAGTAACATATGCTTAATTTAGAGTTATTTATGCAACTTTATTTGTGATTAAAAACATACAGCCAAACATTTGCATTTCCAAAATCATTTTTATTTTACCCCCTTTTCTCCACAATTTCGTGGTATCCAATTGTTAGTAGTTACTATCTTGTCTCATCGCTACAACTCCCGTACGGGCTCGGGAGAGACGACGGTCGAAAGCCATGCATCTTCCGAAACACAACCCAACCAAGCCGCACTGCTTCTTAACACAGTGCGCATCCAACCCGGAAGCCAGCCGCACCAATGTGTTGGAGGAAACACTGTGCACCTGGCGACCTGGTTAGCGCGCACTGTGCCCGGCCCGCCATAGGAGTCGCTAGTGTGCGATGAGACAAGGATATCCTTACCGGCCAAACCCTCCCTAACCCGGACAACGCTAGGCCAATTGTGCGTCGCCCAACGGACCTCCCGGTCGGCTGCGACAGTCTCTGGTGGCACAGCTAGCACTGTGATGCAGTGCCCTAGACCACTGTGCCACCCAAGGAGGCCAATGTTTGCATTTTTAATACATTCTAAGGCTGCATGATGCGACTCTAATGATGATTTGAAAAAAGTTGCATGAAAGGAATGAGCTCTGCTTTGTTTCTTGCGCAGGCTGTACCCACATCATCAGTCCAAAGTTGTGGCAAAAGGGCTTAAGGACAACAAAGTCAAGGTATTGGAGTAGCCATCACAAAGCCCTGATTTCAATCCTATAGAACATTTGTGGGCAAAACTGAAAAATCGTGTGCGATTAAGGAGGCCTACAAACCTGACTCAGTTACAAGAGCTCTGTCAGAAGGAATGGGCCACAATTCAACCAACTAATTGTGGGAGATTTGTGGAAGGCTACCCGAAACATTTGACCCAAGTTCAACAATTTAAAGGCAATGCTACCAAATACTAATTGAGTGTATGTAAACTTCTGACCCACTGGGAATGTGATGAAAGAAATAAAAGTTGAAATAAATCATTATCTCTTCTATTATTCTGACATTTCACATTCTTAAAATAAAGTGGTGATCCTAACTGACCTAAAACATGGAATTTTTACTCAGATTAAATGTCAGGAATTGTGAATAGTTGAGTTTAAATGTATTTGGCTAAGTCTAATACTGCGGGTAATGGATTCGCCAATGACTAGGGCTTTCAATTTGTCAGAGCTAATGGTGGGAAGCTTCGGCATCTCAGACCCCGTAATGGGAGGAGTAGAGACCAGAGAAGGCTCGGCCTCAGACTCCGACTTGCTGCTTAATGGGGAAAACCGGTTGAAAGTTTCTGTCGGCTTTATGAGCGACACCGGTTGAGCATTCCTACAGCATTTCCCTCCAGAAGCCATGAGAAAGTTGTCCGGCTGCAGGGACCGTGCGGTGGATTTGTACTAATGTTACTATCTGTACTTACTGCTGGCACAGACGCTGTTTCATCCTTTCTTATACTGAAATTACCCTTGCCTTACGATTGTGTCTGAAGCTGGGCTTGCAGCACAGCTATCCTCGCCGTAAGGCAATCGTTCTCCTGTATATTAGGAGTACAGCGACTGCAATTAGAAGGATTCACGTTAATGTTACTACTTAGCTTCGGCTGTTGGATGTCCTGACGAGCCATGTCCAGATAAAGCATCCGGAGTGAACAAGTTGAATGAAAAAAAGTTGAGTGAGGGAAAAACTAAAAATATAAACGTAATTAAAAAGTAAAAACTGTAAAGTTGTCAGGTAGCAAAGTAAGGTTGGCAACAAAACGCACAGCAACACGTAAACAAGTCTGGTGTATCTTTGCATAAACCCGCCTACTCGAATGACCCTGCTGTCCCAGAGGTGGAGAGGAAGTTAAAGTCACTTGCAAGCTGACGTGACAGCCACCAGAAACAAACACAGAGCAGACAAAGCCAACAAGCTAGCTAATTTGTTTGCAGATGTGAGTGGCGCTGGAGCGGAGCGAGTAGCCGAGCGTGCCCAATTTGACTGGAGCGAGATTCCCAAAGATTGGAGTGTTGGCCTCAACCACTCGAATTTCGCTCCAGTAGCGTTCAATTCTGGCACTCAGGGCATGTCCGCTCCAGCATGCATTTGTAGTCTACTTGTGTACTGCTAATAGCCCCTTGCTTTAGCTACTGTCATGGAGGTCGCTAAATATTTTCATAAATAAATAAATAAAACATAAAGGTGACTTACAAAGATGAAGTGCAAGAGAGGGAGTGTTGTGATGTAGTGTCCACTGTTATGTGTAAGGCTTGGATGCCACCTGCTGGTATGGTGCGAAACTGTTAGGTTATAGACCGGATGCCATTGTTCTACGCGTGGGATGTATGGCATCTACAACTATAATTGTGGAATCTGAAACGACATTTATCCCAAAAGTATGATGGTCTACTTACTACGTGCATATGCTAAAAGAAAGGAACGAGGTTGGTAGATAACTGAGTGTGTCATCGTAGCAAAATGTTTATTAAAACCTCTTGATTACTACCCATCTCGGATCCGGGATTGTGAATACAGCCTTAGGCTCATTAGCATAACGCAACGTTAACGATTTCTGAAAATCGCAAATGAAATGAAAATAATATGCCTGCTCTCAAGCTTAGCCTTTTCTTAACAACACTGTCATCTCAGATTTTCAAAATATGCTTTTGAACCATAGCAAATCAAGCATTTGTGTAAGAGTATTGCAAGCTAGCTTAGCATTTTGCGTAGCATTTAGCACGCAACATTTTCACAAAAACCAGATAACCAAATAAATAAAATAATTTACCTTTGAAGAGCTTCGGATGTTTTCAATGAGGAGACTCTCAGTTACATAGCAAATGTTCAGTTTTTCCTGAAAGAATCTTTGTGTAGGAGAAATCACTCCGTTTTGTACATTGCATTTGGCTACCGAAACGAACCGAAAATTCAGTCACCAAAACATCAAACTTTTTCCGAATTAACTCCATAATATCGACCGAAACATGACAAACGTTGTTTAGAATCAATCCTCAAGGTGTTTTTTCACATATCTCTTCATTGATATGCCGTTCGTGGAAGCCTGCTTTCCCCTCAGAATCCCATGGAAAAATACCAGCAGCTGAAAATGACGCACCAATTTCGACGGAGGATACCGGGTGGACACCTGGAAAATGTAGTCTCTTATGGTCAATCTTCCAATGATATTCCTACAAATACGTCACAATGCTGCAGACACCTTGAGGAAACGATAGATAGGGCAGGCTCATTCCTCTCGCATTCACAGCCATATAAGGAGACAATGGAAAACAGAGCCTCAAAAATCCTGCTCATTTCCTGGTTGCCATTTCATCTTGGTTTTGCCTGTAGCTCCTGTTCTAGGGCACCCACAGACAATATCTTTGCAGTTCTGGAAAATTCGGAGTGTTTTCTTTCCAAAGCTATCAATTATATGCATAGCTGAGCATCTTTTTGTGACAAAATATCTTGTTTAAAACGGGAACGTTTTTCATCCAAAAATGAAATTGCGCCCCCAGAGTTTCAAGAGGTTATTAACAAAAAAATCTGATCTATTAAGCGTTTTGTTCATTTTCGTTCTGTTATCTATATACTGTGGTCGATCCAACTTCTGACACCAATGTAATAAAACAGCAGGGAGCAGGTCTCGAACCCTCAACCTTCTAGCCCGAGGTCCGGTGCGCCTGCCGTAAAAGCGTACTCGTGCTGCAGAGTCGATTTCCGAGGTTATAAACCCAGGGTCGTTACAATACAATAGGCCTTAAATTATTTTTGTCCAATACGCCTGGCATGCTCCCACGTTCAAGGAGCTTTCTGTTTTGGTTGGGTTATTTTGCCTAAAAACCTTTAGGCCTACCTACAGAAAAACATTTTTAAAACAACTCTGCATCTCTGCCCAGTCTGGCAAGAGTGGCCAAAAGGGTGGAGAGGATATTCTCAGCTGCTGGCTGGCTATCCAGGTACCATTGCTTGAGCCTGAAGCCACAGACTGGGCCAAACTTCTGTTTCTAAAAATGAATTCAAAGGCACTAATAAATCATTTAAAGTTTAACTTGTATTTTATTCTAAGTAAGTCACAACCTATACAGTAGGGAGAACAAGTATTTGATACACTGCCGATTTTGCAGGTTTTCCTACTTACAAAGCATGTAGAGGTCTGTAATTTTTACCATATGTACACTTCAACTGTAAGAGACGGAATCTAAAACAAAAATCCAGAAAATCTTATTGTATGAGTTTTAAGTAATTCATTTGCATTTTATTGTATGACATAAGTATTTGATCACCTACCAACCAGTAAGAATTCAGGCTCTCACAGACCAGTTAGTTTTTATTTAAGAAGCCCTCCTGTTCTCCACTCATTACCTGTATTAACTGCACCTGTTTGAACTTGTTACCTGTATAAAAGACACCTGTCCACACACTCAAACAGACTCCAATTTCTCCACAATGGCCAAGACCAGAGAGCTGTGTAAGGACATCAGGGGTGAATTTGTAGACTTGCACAAGACTGGGATGGGCTACAGGACAATAGGCAAGCAGCTTGGTGAGAAAGCAACTGTTGGCGCAATTATTAGAAAATGGAAGAAGTTCAAGATGACGGTTAATCACCCTCGGTCTGGGGCTCAATGCAAGATCTCACCTCGTGTGAAACCAATGATCATGAGAAAGGTGAGGGATCAGCCCAGAACTACACGGCAGGACCTGGTCAATGACCTGAAGAGAGCTAGGACCACAATCTCAAAGAAAACCATTAGTAACACACTATGCCGTCATGGATAAAAATCCTGCAGCGCACGCAAGGTCCCCCTGCTCAAGCCAGCGAATGACCATCTGGATGATCCAGAGGAGGAATGGGAGAAGGTCATGTGGTCTGAATAGAGACAAAAATAGAGCTTTTTGGTCTAAACTCCACTCGCCGTGTTTGGAGGAAGGATGAGTACAACCCCAAGAACACCACACCAACCGTGAATCATGGAGGTGGAAGCATCATTCTTTGGGGATGCTTTTCTGCAAAGGGGACAGGACGACTGCACCGTATTGAGGGGAGGATGGATGGGGCCATGTATCGCGAGATCTTGGCCAATAAACTCCTTCCCTTAGTAAGAGCATTGAAGATGGGTGGTGGCTGGGTCTTCCAGCATGACAATGACAACGACAGTGGCACCATAAGAAGCATCTCAAGGTCCTGGAGTGGCCTAGCCCGTCTCCAGACCTGAACCCAATAGAAAATCTTTGGAGGGAGCTGAAAGTCCGTATTGCCCAGCGACAGCACCGAAACCTGAAGGATCTGGAGAAGGTCTGTATGGAGGAGTGGGCCAAAATCCCTGCTGCAGTGTGTGCAAACCTGGTCAAGAACTACAGGAAACATATGATCTCTGTAATTGCAAACAATGGTTTCTGTAACAAATATTAAGTTCTGCTTTTCTGATGTATCAAATACTTATGTCATGCAATAAAATGCAAATTATTTAAAAATCATACAATGTGATTTTCTGGATTTTTGTTTTAGATTCCTTCTCTCACAGTTGAAGTGTACCGATGATAGAAATTACAGACCTACCTATACATGCTTTGTAAGTAGGAAAACCTGCAAAATCGACAGTGTATCAAATACTTGTTCTCCCCACTGTATGCGCAATATATAGACTATAATGATTTCATACAATGAAATGGTGTTTAAATGCTGAGCGCGTTATGTCCCTACCAATCTATTATGTCACTCTCGGAAATGCTTCACAATGTATTTCTTTGTAGGCTAAAGCCTTGAAATAATATAGCCTAAATTATTACTTTTCTGGCTCGTGACCTATTTACTGTGTATATGGTGTTTATTATGACATGTAGCCAATTAGAAATTATGTTCATTTCTTACAGGTCGTCACAAAAATAGATTGGGTTTGCTTAAATTGTGATTTTAATGAATGTAGCGAATTTGGATCGGGTTTTTTTTCTCCTGTGAGCTTAGAGCAGTTAAGTGAGTGGAATGAAAGGACACGGAGCACCGCTCATGAGTCATTTCCAACAGCTCAACTCTGCTCACATATTATGTTGCATATAAACTGTCCTTGTCGCAGGGACAACAGAAACAAGCATCATTGTCGGTTCTTGGATCCTAACCAACTCGACCCCAGAAGTGAAAAAAACTCCTCGTGACCAATCCAGAAACTGGATAAACATTGTAATTAACCTTGAAAGGTGGAAGAGTGATGCCGAAATGACCACCATTCTCATTAGGTAAGTGTTTTAGCCTGCTAGCTATGTTAGCTGCTAACCTTATTGTGTTCAATGGTCAAATGTTCAAGCTAGCAAGCTAACTAACCGTATCTTCCGTATTCTGGCTTGATTTGTACTAAATGGAATCTAATGAGAGCATCATGTACTACACTGTAAACCCACAAGGTGCCGAGTGCCTTTATTTTTATTAGCCCTTTTTCTCCCCAATTTCATGGTCTCCAATTGTTTAGTAGCTACTATCTTGTCTCATTGCTACAACTCCCATACAGGCTCAGGAGAGATGAAGGTTGAAAGTCATGTGTCCTCTGATACACAAGCCGAGCCGCACTGCTTCTTAACACAGCACACATCCAATCCCGGAAGCCAGACGCACCAATGTGTTGGAGGAAACAATGTGCACCTGGCAACCTTGGTTAGTGTGCACTGCACCCAACCCACCACAGGAGTCACTGATGTACAATGAGACAAGGATATCCCTACCAGCCAAGTCCTCCCTAACCCGGACAATGCTAGGCCAATTGTGTGTCGCCCCACGGACCACCCGGTCGCGGCCTGTTACGACAGAGCCTGGCCGCGAACCCAGGGTCTCAGGTGGCACAGCTGGCACTGCAGTACAGCGCCCTTAACCACTGCACCACCCGGGAGGCCCTTGAGTGCCTTTATTTCAACTAGCTAACACTAGCTAGCTAATGCTACAACTACAGAATGTTGACATGATAAAGTTAGTGTGTTTGGTTTGTAGAGGATCACGCTCGGTGGTCGAGAGCATTTTCATCCAAGGACCACCCCAGAAAATGCATCTAGCTATTTGGTAACGTTACAGTAACATCACACACGTATTTCTCATCGAGATATTGGTGGAGGCAGTCTGATTTCGAGGGAACCTGGGGCAGTAGAAGTTGTAGTTGTGCAAACTCCAACTCTGAAAGAAAAGTAAGACATTCTGTATGCATTTTTTTTGTTATGCTTTGTGATTCAATAATTATTTAGTTGGTAATCGACCAAAAATAGTTAGCCTATTCCTACCTAGTGTGAACTACCCACCAGAACACTTGAATGAATATCCAGCGTGGTCAGCAAAGTAAACAATAGCTCATCTGCATGACATATTGGTGGACGTTGGGCCATCAAGTAATAGGATTATTACATTAGCATGACACTTTACACTGGTTACAGCACAACACCACATCGTATGTATGTAAAGGTTGCTGTTGTGACATGTTCTTATTTGGTAGTAATGTCTTTCCACCCCACATTTGGCTGTAATCAACAGAACATTGATGGTGATTCACAACCCTGGAGAGCATTGAAGAAGATGAGGTGGTTGAATTCATAAACGGTGCGTACGTCGTCGCTGTAATGTACGCTTTTTTCATTAATAATATATTATCAAATCAAAATAGTTTATTTGGCATACGCACAGGAAACAGTGGGGTATATACGGGAATATTACTTTGCAATGTACCATGTACGATTGAAGTAACAATTTGTTTCATGGTTTCCTACGGCAACCTATAATGCATAGGATAGTTTGGACCTGTTGGATGGAGGAAACAAAGTCAGCCATAGATGATGACGAACAGCCTAACCCTTCAGCTACATGCATCGCCATCATTGTGTCAATGTGATGTTCAACCTGCTACACCAGAAACCTACTAAATCAACTTTATTTCTCCTTATTTCAATTCACAAGATAGAATGAACGCACGTGTGCCATTGATTTTAATTGACAATTTAAAATACTTTAAGAAGCCACACCAGGCAACCAATATTAATACCAAATTGCAGAGGATTATATACACAAAGTCATTGTGGTCCACTATTGGTAGGCAAGTGGCTGCAGGGCCAAACACGTGACATGGGCACTCTGTGCATGATTGAATCTATGGCACAATGTCCACATTGAGATCTATACGAAAAAAATAGCATATATAAACATTAGCAAATACCTCCACTAGTACAGATTGGCTTTACATGTTACACATCTCAACATTAACCAAGCCTTGCAGTGGTATTTGAACCTAAGACTGGCAGAAACAGTTATTATCTCAGCCAGTAGTTTATTCCACTCTACCAGTGGAAGTATTTCAAAAACTTGCTCTGGCCAGTATCAATCTTGAATCGACATGGCACAAAATCTTTGGCACTGCCTCTCGTTTTTAGATTAACTAACTTCAAAGTAATGACTCGGGACGTCGGGTTTGATACGAAAGCTTCTTTTTAGTAATAATACTTGTACACGTTACATTTAACATCTTTGTTTTGGTACAGAGCAATGCAGGTAAGATGCTGTCGGAAAGTCAGCCACAATCACTGCACCTGCACATAATTGGCTCGTTATCTCTCTCATTCCTCTCGCAAGGCATTCTGGAACTTGCAGTCAAAAAGCGTAATTCAACACAAACCAATACAATTACAAATGCAAATAACTGTAAAGAAATATCTTTAGATACTGCTCAATGAATAAACTTAAACATTAACTCTGTAACACATTAAAGTTACAACACTTGTTGCGTAGGAATGACAGTCCCTAACAGTAGTGATATACAGTAGTTCTTTAGATACTGGGGGACTGTACCAGGCACAATTGACCCTTTTATTAATTGATAGCCACTGTAGTTCACAGAGCTGAGAAGGGCCAACAAGAGTCCGAGGGCAAAGAGCTACTGTACCAGGTAGTGCACACCAGTGGCAGTCAGTGCCGTTTAAGATGAAGAGGACAACAAAAAAATTCCATGAGCATGGACTTATTTCTATTGTCATGTCTTATTATGTCTGTTCCTGTCCTTTCTCTTCACTCTGTCTCTCTCTGCTGGTCTTATTAGGTTACCTTCTCTTTCTCTCCTTCTCCAGCTGTTCCTCATCTCCCCTAACTACCTCGTTCACCCTTTCCCCACCTGTTCCCTTTTTTCCCTCTGATTAGGTCTCTATTTCTCTCTCTGTTCCTGCTACTTTCGGTGTCAGATTCTCGTTTGTGTTTCTCATGCCAGAAGCAAGCTATCGTCTCGTTTGCTTCCTCCTGGTCCTATCCTGTCGGAGTCTGCCTGGCAGGTGCATCCTGTACACTTCTAACTGTCTTTCGTTTGCACTGTGTCCAGTTCATCTGATGCTACGTGTGATCAGGTACCACCGTTCCTCTGTGACCCGCACCGACCCAGAGCGACCTGCAGCCTGTCGCCGCTACCCAGCTATTCTCCTCTGCTGCTAAGACGGGGACTCTCTAGCTATTCATCAGAGGGACTTTATGTTTCATTTGTCGCCCTCTCTGCGGGTAGTCTATTGTGCCATTGACAACGTCGGAAGAGGATCTATGCCATTCCTGTTTTCTCATTAAAAGAACTCTGTTTCTGTTAAACCGCTTTTGGGTCTTCACTCAAGTGCATAACATCTATTACAGAATATTGGATGACTCTCATTCATATTCCATTCACCCAGTTCAATGTAACAGTGATAGGTTTAGGTTACTAAATGATACTATAATTTTCTCTACACCCATCATGAGGTTGCTAAAACTTAGCCTATGAATGAAAGTGTACAACTTACCATACCAGTCAAAGGTTTGGATACCTACTCATTCAAGGGTTTGTCTTTATTTTTTTACTATTTTCTACATTGTAGAATAATAGTGAAGACATCAAAACTATAAAATAACACATGGAATCATGTACAAATCAAAATATATTTTAGATTCTTCAAAGTAGCCACCCTTTGCCTTGACAGCTTTGCACGCTCTTGGCATTCTCTCAACCAGCTTCACATCCTGTGGCGTACTACATTAGCATAGAATAGCCCCCACGATATGCAACTTTTCAGAGAAGTTAGGAACCAAAATACACAGGCAGTTTGAAAAAGCTAGCCTTTGCTTTCCTAACAGAAATTTGCATCCTGTGCACAAACTCGAAAAAGTTCTGGGACACTGTAAAGTCCATGGCGAATAAGATCACCTCCTCCCAGCTGCCCACTGAACTGAGGCTAGGAAACACTGTCACCACCAATAAATCCGTGCTAATGGAGAATTTCAATAAGCATTTTTCTACGGCTGGTCATGCTTTCCACCTGGCTACCCCTACCCCGGTCAACAGCCCTGCACCACCCCCCCCCCCCACAGCAACCTGCCCAAGCCTCCCCCATTTCTCCTTCACCCAAATTCAGATAGCTGATGTTCTAAAAGAGCTGCAAAATCTGGACCCCTTACAAATCAGCCGGGCTAGACAATCTGGACTCTCTCCTTATAAAATGATCTGCCAAAATGTTTTCAACCCCTGTCGTCTGAGATCCCCAAAGATTGGAAAGCTGCTGCGGGCATCCCCCTATTCCAAGTGGGAGACACTCTAGACCCAAACTGCTACAGACATATATCTATCCTACCCTTGAAAGCCAAGTTAACAAACAGATCCCCGACCATTATGACACCTCACGCCCGTTATAAATCCTTCTTCCTTTAGTGTTTGGGACTGGAATGTCTGTGTGGGCCTTCCTTATGGAGAATCTACCTCGGAACTGTAACATGCAATAAATAGACTTTGGGACATTATATTTCATTAGCCAAAATGGTGGTAACAATGATAGATGGAATATGAAAAGGAATGTCGATTTTGTTATTTAATTAAAAGTTAAATGAAGACAGTATAACAAAAACATTAACTTAAAGCATTTTCATAATGTGTATGTGATGTTTACATACTTTATGTTGTTTAGAAAATATCCAGATGAAGGAGAATGTTTTGGTGACAATAAGACTTTGATTTTAGTTGTCTAAACAAGATCGTAGCCATTTATAATACCTCAAAACTAGCTACGCCCCAGGTAACCCAGAGAGTGTGTCATAAAGACGGGAACACCTTTCTACCCTGGGGTATAAAACATGTGAGTTAAGAATTTACATACCAGACTAAGTTTACCACGCAGTGCAGGCAAGGTTTACAAGTAGTCGCGACCCCGAAACGCAACACGAGGTTGAAGAGGACAAAGGAACCTCTTAATAATGAATGCTACTGTATCTAAGAAAGTGAATTCAAGAAGGACCAACTGGTTATTCTCTTCAAGTCATCGGTTGTCTACACAGCCCTCTTGCCAAAGCTGGGAGCGTCGACATGGCTGATTAGCCTCCCAAGAAGACCATTCTCACAGAACGAGTGCAAGGGAACAGACAACCAAGAGAAAGGACATTGTGACATCGTGTGTACAATCAGAGACTTACACCCGGTAACGAAGAACAGGGCGTCGACTAAACCAGGGTGTCGGCCAGGGCGTCAGCCAAACCTATCCCACTAAGCGGAACTCGGTCTTGTCAGGATTTGGCCAGGGTTGTTCCGGGTTTTGGTCACTAGATGCCCCCATTGTGCTTTTTGACCTTGTGTTTTTTCCCTTGTTCCCCATTATTATTTGCACCTGTGCCTCGTTTCCCCTGATTGTATTTAAACCCTTAGTTTCCCTCAGTTCTGTGCTCTGTGTTTGTATGTTAGCACCCAGCCCTAGTGTTCTGTGTTTTCTTGTCGATTCCGGTGGATGCTCTTGTGGAATTCTGTTTTTGTTTTTGAGTATCTCTTGAGGCTTTTTTGTGCTATTCCTACCACCTTTTGGATTTGCCATTTTTGTATTGAAGGACTTCTCCTTTTTACTTTATTAAATACACCGTCTTAAGTACTGCTGTGTCTGCCTCATCTTCTGGGTTCTGCTGACTATTCGTGGCTCAGTTGGTTAAGTGACTGTTTCTCACTCCGGAGACCCAGGTTCGTAACCGGGTCCTGACAGGTCTATGACGAGATACCCAACGGAGACCAACAAATAAATACATGCATTATAATTCTAACCCATAAGAGTGACAGTTTGGGGCATGGTATTAGGGCTAAACTAGGCATGGTTTGCAAATGTATCCATGTGTGCTTTTCTCTCATGCTCTCTCTCTTTAAAGCTATGTCATATTGTGTTGGTCAACTAGGGACCTGTTGCCATTTGTATTAAGTTCTAACCAATAACCTAGACTGTATGTGTATCTTATGTTATCATTTAGCTTATTAGTAAATAATCAATTACATTTGTGTGGTTTGTGCAGATTTACGAATTATGTGACGTTCAGAATAGAGGTCGATCGATTAATCGGAATGGCCAATTTAATTAGGGCCGATTTCAAGTTTTCATAACAATCAGAAATCGGTATTTTTGGACTCCGATTTAGCTGTTTTATTATTATTATAATTATTTTACACCTTTATTTTTAACTAGGCAAGTCAGTTAAGAACACATTCTTATTTTCAATGACGGCCTGGGTTAACTGCCTTGTTCAGGGGCAGAACGACAGATTTTTATCTTGTCAGCTCTGGGATTCAATCTTGCAACCTTACAGTTAACTAGTCCAATGCTCTAACCACCTGCCTCTCATTGCACTACATGAGGGGCCTGCCTGTTACGAAAATGCAGTAGAAGCCAAGGTAAGTTGCTAGCTAGCATTAAACTTATCTTATAAAACAATCTATCAATTATAATCACCAGTTAACTACACATGGTTGATGATATTACTAGTTTATCTAGTGTGTCCTGCGTTGCATATAATCGATGCAGCGCAGGGGGATGATTTTACAAAAGCGCATTTGCGAAAAAAAGCACAATCGTTGCACGACTGTACCTAACCATAAACACCAATGCCTTTCTTAAAATCAATACACAGAAGTATATATTTTTAAACCTGCATATTTAGCTAAAATAAATCAAGTTTAGCAGGCAATATTAACCAGGTGAAATTGTGTCACTTCTCTTGCATTCATTGCACTCAGAGTCAGGGTATATGCAACAGTTTGGGCAGCCTGGCTCATTGCGAACTAATTTGCCAGAATTTTATGTAATTATATTGAGACTTATGGATGCCACCCGTTAGATAAAATACAGAACGGTTCCGTATTTCACTGAAATAATAAACGTTTTGTTTTCGAAATGAGAGTTTCCGGGTTTTGACCATATTAATGACCAATTTCTGTGTGTTATTATGTTATAATTAAGTCTATGATTTGATATTTGATAGAGCAGTCTGACTGAGCGATGGTAGGCAGCAGCAGGCTCGCAAGCATTCATTTAAACAGCACTTTCGTGCGTTTTGCCAGCAGCTCTTCGCAAGCACAGCGCTGTTTATGACTTCAAGCCTATCAACTCCCGAGATTAGGCTGGTGTAACCGATGTGAAATGGATAGCTAGTTAGCGGTATGCACGCTAACAGCGTTTCAAACGTCACTTGCTCTGAGACTTGGAGTGGTTGTTCCCCTTGCTCTGCAAGGGCCACGGCTTTGGTGGAGCGATGGGTAACGCTGCTTCGAGTGTGGCTGTTGTCGATGTGTCCCTGGTTCGAGCCCAAGTAGGGGCGAGGAGAGGGACGGAAGCTATACTGTTACACTGGCAATACTAAAGTGTGTCTATAAGAACATCCAATAGTCAAAGGTATATGAAATACAAATTGTATAGAGAGAAATAGTCCTATAAATACTATATTAACTACAACCTAAAACCTCTTACCTTGGAATATTGAAGTCTCATCTTAAAAGAACCACCAATTTTCATATGTTCTCATGTTCTGAGCAAGGAACTTAAACATTATCTTTTTTAAATGGCACATATTGCAATTTTACTTTCTTCTCCAACACTTTGTTTCTGCATTATTTAATCCAAATTGAAAATGTTTCATTATTTATGAGGCTAAATTGATTTTTATTGATGTATTATATTAAGTTAAAATAAGTGTACAAATACATTTTAAAAATTGTCCGATTAATCGCTATCGTTTTTTTTGGGTCCTCCAATTTTTTTATTTTATTTTACTTGGCAAGTCAGTTAAGAACAAATTCTTATTTTCAATGACGGCCTAGGAACAGTGGGTTAACTGCCTGTTCAGGGGCAGAGCAACAGATTTGTACCTTGTCAGCTCGGGAATATAAACTTGCAACCTTTCGGTTACTAGTCCAACGCTCTAACCACTAGGTTACCACTAGACAATGTCATGCATATTTTGTATTTTTTTGTAGGGGCGCCCACAACCTGGGCATTCCTGCTTTAAGTTCAACGGCATCATAAACTTTACCCAGTACCAGGACATTTTAGCCAAAAAACCTGGTTGCTTCTGTAGGTGAGGCATTGAAAGGTATTGAAAACGGGGGTGCCAATAATTTTGACCTCTTTTTCAGAGAAAAGAATATATCTTGTTAATTAAGCAAAATCTCTCCCTCTAAGGCATTGTTAGTATAAAATAACTTTCACATTTTTTGGAGCATACAATATAGAGTAGCTCAGTATTTTTAATATAGTTTTTGCTCACATTATCAACGGTGCCAATTATTTTTTACCTGACTGTTAGTTTCATACAATCCTCAAATAAAGGTGACATTCTGTACTGTCGCCTGCATATGAAACATTTGATCTCAAATCGAAACTGCTGGATTTTTTATTTTATCCTCACTGTTCAAATATGGATATATGGATGGGAGTGTACATAGTATTGCAAAACGTAGAGAATATGGTGCCATTTGGGATGCAGATGGAAATGCTTGGCCATGTGTGACACTGAGGTTTGTTGCAGGTGGGACCCTCTCCCCCTGTTCCGCAGACCACCCAGGCTCTGATTGGCTGGCGCTCAGCAGTGCCCGAGCTGCAGCTGGAGCGCTACGGAAAGGTCAAGTGTGGGAAGAAGAGCTTTTTGAAGGAGCTTGGCTGGGCTTTCGACGCCTGCATATGAGGAACTCCCCCGCCGCCCTTGCTGCTCAATATATGACTTTCCCTTATACTCTGCTCTTGTTTGTCTTTGTGTCCCTCTGACGAGGTTCTTGCTCCCTCCTTTTTTGTCTCAAATACTCTCAAGTCCTCTGATATTAGCACAGTCAGCTAAAACAAATTGGGATTTGATTTAACTCAATATTGATTAATACTCAGTCAATACACAATCTTAATCTGGTTTTATTTACTTCTGTCTCTCTCACACTTCATTTTAACACAAATATTGCATACTATGTCCAACAAAATTAGCGCAATGGGTACTTGATTTTGCTGCTCCAATGAAAATCACTTTATTATTAATAGGATATTATGTTCTTTCATTCTATATTCAATGGTGCTGTATTCCCACAAGTGTCATGTATTAGTTATAGGGCAATCTGCAGTTCAAACAAGCTTATATTTTGGGTTCTGATAGGATACGACAGATGAGCTAAGCTCGTGATGCATAATAAGTTATGTTTGTCAAGAATCATTGGCCATATATCATGAATTTGAAGTCCAAAATGGATGTAGCAATCGCAGATTGCCCATTTAAGGGCTGACATTTTTATTGAAAAGATGTTGCTACAAAGTGTATATGAATTAGTGCATATTTATTTAGATGCATTTTTAGGAGGGTATAAACATTTTAATTTTAAACAATGTTTGTTCTATTTGCTAACCTTGGTATACTTTTTCAACGGCAGTAGTTGACCAAGTAATATCAATGTGCCTTATCTTGCAATTGTTTGTGTCACTTTCATAATATATTTATTTCTTTATTTGCACAGTGTATTTGAAAGAATTTACATTAAAAACCTGGGTAGCAATATTTTACATGACATAGCAAAGTGTTATTACGTAGTAATAATCTAAGATTTACTTTTTTGGTGGATTCATTAAATCTAGCATCACTTGACACCATTTATCAGCTGTGTTAAATGAATACCAAGTACCAGAAAGTACTCATAATGACCTACAAAATACCAGGTAGGCCTAAATACCAATGAAAACAGCAGAGCAAAATAAAGTGCAATCAAAAGATTTGTTGAGCAGATTCATTCTGGCAAATGTCTTACCCATCAGGGCAACACACATGGCGATGTCACACTGAGCTTTTAATGCAAAGCTACAGCTGCACTGACATTTAAACAGACATGCCTTTTCTCTTTATGCAATGTATTTATTCTACCTAAGGGCACAACGCATTACACACATTCCACATGTGGCCGTCTACTATTATGAAGCTGTCTGGAATACAAGTCACACAGCGGTCTATGTCACGCCCTGGTCTATATTTATTATGTTTATCTTCATTTATTGGGTCAGGCCAGGGTGTGACATGGGTTTATTTGTGGTGTGTTTCGTCTTGGGGTTGTGTGGGGTGTATAGCATAATCTATGGCTGCCTGAGGCGGTTCTCAATCAGAGTCAGGTGATTATTGTTGTCTACCATATTTAGGTAGCCATATTCTTTGAGTGTTTTCGTGGGTGATTGTTCCTGTCTCTGTCTTCACCAGATAGGACTGTTTAGGTTTTCACGTTCCGTTTGTTGTTTTTGTATTGTTCATGTTTTTTCGTCATTCATTAAACATGTCTAAAAAAATACCACGCTGCATTTTGGTCCGCTCCTCCTTCAACAGAAGAAAGCCGTTACAGTCTAACAGTAGAGGGGGATGTAATAATGACAATTATGTTGGATAAATGTTTGCTATTATTACTGAATATAGCTAGTCTGACTCAATGAATCTAGATAAAGCTAAGGAGACTACTGATATTCTATTGGAAAAGTGTGACTTAACTGTGAATGCTATATACATTGAGGACAACTGAAAACATGTTTGTATTCTGACTATTATTTCACCATTGAGTAACATTGGGTACATATGCATACAATGCCAAAAACATTGGTCAAGGTAGTATGATATGGTTATTGGTACATGTGCTATGATGTATTGGCAATTTGGCACACAGACAGTGCCCTGCTCTTAGCCTGACCACGGGGTGACTCTTCCTCTCACACGTTCCCCCCAGTCTGCTAGACTGATGTGTCAGACAGACACACGAGTGGGCCTGTCCCTGCACTGACCTATCTATACAACACGCATGCCATGCACCATCTCTCCCTGCAACCCTTACCCTGAGTTAAAAAGCCACAGACCCTAGTCTTTCAAAGGAATAACTTGAATTTGGAAGACAACATTATTTTTTTTATATGTCAAAAGGTTTTGTAATTCCAGTCATATTCTTTTGTGTATGTATGTGTTTGTTACTCAGCCCTGTACCTTGAGACTAATGCCCCATATAGAGTAATTGAATGCAGGTCACCTCATATTCAGATTATTTGTATAATATTTGTTGTTTCTTATCTAGGCTTGCCATAACAAAAGGGTTGAATACTTATTGACTCAATAGTTAATGACTCAAAAAATGTGGCACATGTCTCCATCAAGTGGATGTACAGAAGCAGAAGTCATGATGGTACAGTATATTCTACCAGGGGCACCCCCTTTAAATAAAATGTGTTTACAATGTGTTTATTCTGTTCCGCTTTGTTTTTAATATTCTAAACTCTTCTAGACGCTTGACACATAAGTAGGTGGTTACATATAGTGTCTTCAGAAAGTATTCACACCCCTTGACATTTTCCACATTTTGTTGTGGTACAGCCTGAATTTAAAATGGTTTAAATTAAGATTTTGTGTCACTGGCCTACACAATAGTTATTAATTGATGGTGTATCAATGCACCCACCCAGTCACTACAAAGATACAGGCGTCCTTCCTAACTCAGTTGCTGGAGAAGAAGGAAACCCCTCAGGGATTTCACCTTGAGGCCAATGGTGACTTTAAAACAGTTACAGAGTTTAATGGCTGTGTTATTAGCAAACTGAGGATGGATAAACAATATGGTAGTTACTACACAATAATAACATAATTGACAGAGTGGAAATAAAGGTAGCCTGTAGAGAATACAAATATTCCAAAACATGCATCCTTGCAACAAGGCACCAAAGTAATAATGCAAAAAAATGTGGCAAAGCAACTAACTTTTTCTCCTGAATACAAAGTGTTATGTTTGGGGCAAATCCAATAGAACACATTACTGAGAACCACTCTACATATTTTAAAGCATATTGGTGGCTGCATCATGTCATGGGTATGCTTGTAATCATTAAGGATTGGGGAGCTTTTCAGGATAAAAAAGAAACGGAATAAAGCACAGGCTAAATCTTAGAGGATAACCTGGTTCAGTGCAAAGCTTTTAGAGACTAACAACATTTTTTTCTTTTTTTTACTATTTTATACATTGTATAATAATAGTGAAGACATCAAAACTGGAATCATGGAGTAACCAAAAAAGTGTTAAACAAAGTAGCCACACTTTGCCTTGATGACAGCTTTGCATACTACATGATTACATATGTGTTATTTCATAGTTTTATGTCTTCACTATTATTCTACAATGTAAAACATGTCAAAATAAAGAAAACCCATTGAATAAGTAGGTGTGTCAAAACTTTTGACTGGTACTGTATGTAAATGAGATATTTCTGAATTTCATTATCAATACATTTGCAAACATTTCCTAAAACATGTTTTCACCTTGTCGTTATGGGGTATTGTGTGTAGATGGGTGAGAAGAAAAAAAAAACTTTATGAAGGTAATGTATACCTAACACTTTGATACCTCTATCATCAATCTAAATTATATGAATAGGAGCATTCTTTAGTTTTTTTAAAGAAACGATACTGATAGCTGCCATCTTTCTTCCCATCTTTCCAGTTTTGCCTACGAGTAGGATAAGTAACAGAGTGCAACCTCAGCAGAGAAGACAGACAGTCAGGTTCTGAAAGCTCCCAAATGGGTAGTGAGTCTGGAGAATGCATTCAGACATAATACCACATGTAAACTTGAGGTGCTGACCTGTTGCACCCTCTATAACCACTGTGATTATTATTTGACCCTGCTAGTCATCTATGAATGTCTGATGATCTGGCCTTAATGTCCATATACTCTTATCATCTCCATCCGGTGCATCCAGATGAGGACTGGCCACGACTCTTGGTTTCTTCCTAGGTTTCTGTCTTTCTATGAGTTTTTCCTAGCCACTGTGCTTCTACATCTGCATTGCAAACTCTGTAGGCCAATTGCACTTTGACAACTGCTGATGTAAAAATGGCTTTATAAAATACAATTGAATGATTGATTTTATTAGAATTTCTTCATTCCTTTCTGCATTATATAAAAAAAACATAAATCAATTAGCATCAAAGCCGGTGTTTGTGTCAGGATTTGGCCAGGGTTGTTCCGGGTTTTGGTCACTAGATGCCCCCATTGTGCTTTTTGACCTCATGTTTTTTCCCTTGTTCCCCATTATTATTTGCACCTGTGCCTCGTTTCCCCTGATTGTATTTAAACCCTTAGTTTCCCTCAGTTCTGTGCTCTGTGTTTGTATGTTAGCACCCAGCCCTAGTGTTCTGTGTATTCTTGTCGATTCCGGTGGATGCTCTTGTGGAATTCTGTTTTTATTTTTGAGTATCTCTTGAGGCTTTTTGTGCTATTCCTACCACCTTTTGGATTTGCCATTTTTTGTATTGAAGGACTTCTCCTTTTTACTTTATTAAATACACCGTCTTAAGTACTGCTGTGTCTGCCTCATCTTCTGGGTTCTGCTGACTATTCGTGGCTCAGTTGGTTAAGTGACTGTTTCTCACTCCGGAGACCCAGGTTCGTAACCGGGTCCTGACAGAAACACAGAGCCAAAAATGAACCCAGAGGCAGCCAGTTCCCAGGACCTTTTTGCCATGCTGTCCCACCACCAGGAGACTGTCCAACGCCACGAAGCCGCCCTGGTTCAGCAAGAGGCCTTAATGGCTAGACATTCTCATCTTCTGTCGGAGATGCTGACTTCCATTAAGCAAATATCTGATCGTCTTACCCCGGCAACAGTTCCCGTCCCAGTACCTCAGATTCACGTACCCATGGCAGTTAACCCCCTGGCTGAACCTCGTCTTCCACCTCCCCAACGGTTCTCAGGTGATCCAAGTGCTTGTAAAGGGTTTCTCACCCAATGTTCTCTCTCCTTTGAGCTACAACCCTCGTCGTTTCCCACCGACCGGTCTAAGATCGCTTATATCATCACCCTGCTGTCGGAAAAAGCCCTGGCCTGGGCTACTGCTGTGTGGGATGCCCATAGTTCCTGCTGTGCCAGCTACTCTGCCTTTGCTGAGGAGTTCAAACGAGTGTTTCAAGGCCCAAGCAGTGGTTCTGACTCAGCCAAACAGCTCCTGACTCTACACCAAGGTGGGCGCAGCGTGACGGACTATGCCATCCAGTTCCGCACGGTGGCAGCAGCAAGTGGCTGGAACAACGAGGCGCTCACGGTGTGCTTTCTGAAAGGCCTTTCCGACACTATCCAAGATGAACTGGCCACTCGGGAACCACCGGACAATCTCGAGTCCCTGATCAAGTTGGCCTCACGCATTGACCAGCGTCTGAGAGAGAGAGAACTCAACCGTAGACCTCTAGCCCCTATCAGTCCCAGCTCCGAGTCCCCACCTTTATCCTCGCTGGCTCCATCGGAACCCATGCAGATTGGACGCATCTCCCAGGCTGAGAGAGACCGCCGGATGAGGGAGCGACGCTGTCTATATCGCGGCAAACCGGGCCATTTCCGTTCCACGTGTCCCGGGCTCCAGGGAAACGCTCTGTCCCGTACAGACCGGGGGGAACTGTAACGGGAAACATAACCTCCTCCCATCCGTCCAACTCCCGTCTGCTCATTCCAGTCACCCTCTCCTGGGACAACCACAAGCTTCACCTTCAAGCCTTGGTAGACTCTGGAGCCGCAGGTAACTTCATGGATGGTGTCTGGGCGAAGGAGAATGGCGTTCCCTCTGAACCTCTAAGTGAACCCATGAGGGTCACTACATTGGATGGAAGCCCTTTGGGATCTGGACTTGTCACTCATGTCACTACCTCCTTGCGACTTTCAGTTTCACAACACCAGGAATTGATGAACTTTCATTTGATCTCCTGTTCCGAGTTCCCTCTCGTCCTTGGATACCCCTGGCTTCACAGCCATAACCCTCACATCGACTGGTCTGTGGGCACTATCAAGCAGTGGGGTCCTACGTGCCAAGCTACTTGTATTTTCCAGAATTCCCCGAGTTCTACTCCCGAGTCTTTAGAATCCATCGACCTGACCCGAGTTCCCGAGTGTTACCATGACCTCAAACTGGTGTTTAGCAAACAGAGGGCCACCATGCTACCACCCCATAGACCTTACGATTGCCCCATCGACCTGTTTCCGGGCACTTGCCCCCCCAGGGGTCGGATCTTTTCCCTATCTCCACCCGGATGAGCTGCTATGGATACCTACATCAAGGACGCTCTGGAAGCAGGCCTCTTGCGTCCATCCACCTCCCCGGCGGGAGCAGGGTTTTTCTTTGTGGCCAAGAAAGACGGTGGATTACGTCCTTGCATCGACTACCGGGGACTCAATGCCATAACCGTCCGTAACCGTTACCCGCTACCCCTTATGGCCACAGCCTTCGAGCTGCTCCAGGAAGCAGTTGTTTTCACTAAGCTTGACCTGCGGAACGCATACCATCTTGTGCGGATCAGACCTGGTGACGAGTGGAAGACCGCTTTCAACACGCCTACTGGTCACTATGAATACTTGGTGATGCCCTTCGGCCTGACCAACGCCCCAGCGGTGTTCCAAGCGCTCATAAACGATGTGCTTAGGGATATGCTTAACATATTTGTGTTCGTTTACTTGGATGACATCCTCATCTTTTCGAGCTCCCTTCAAGAACACACTAAGCATGTCAGACAAGTACTCAAACGCCTCCTGGACAGCCATCTGTACGTTAAGCCGGAAAAATGTGAATTCCATTCATCCCAGTACAATTCCTGGGATTTGTAGTGGAACCCGGTCGAGTCCAAATGGACCCCAGGAAGGTAGGGGCGGTAGCGGATTGGCCCACCCCCAAATCCGTTAAGGAAGTTCAGCGTTTCCTGGGCTTCACAAACTTTTACCGCAAGTTCATCAAGAACTTCAGCTTGGTGGCAGCCCCTCTCTCAGCTTTAACCAAGGGTGGTAATGCAAGGTTTTTGTGGGGAAGAGAAGCTGAGACGGCCTTCCAAGGACTCAAGCAGCGCGTTCTCTCTGCTCCCATCCTGATACTACTGACTACGGATGAACCATTTGTGGTGGAGGTAGACGCATCAGAGGTTGGTGTTGGAGCTGTCCTGTCTCAGAGGGGTGAAGACAAGAAGCTTCATCCGTGCGCTTTCTTCTCACACCGGCTTACCCCGACTGAGAGGAACTACGATGTGGGGGATCGTGAACTCCTAGCGGTTAAGATGGCATTGAAGGAATGGAGACACTGGCTCGAGGGGGCTTCTCACCCGTTTCAAGTGCTTACGGACCACAAAAATCTGGAGTATATCCAGCAGGCGAAGCGGTTGAACTCTAGACAAGCTAGATGGTCTCTTTTCTTCAATCGATTCCAGTTTATCCTCACCTATCGGCCCGGGTCGAAGAATCTCAAACCGGATGCCCTGTCCCGAGTCTACGCTCCTGCCATTCGAGATGACACGGACATGCCTGTCCTTCCTGCTGCTAAGATTGTGGCTCCGATCTCGTGGCAAGTTGAGGATACCGTGAGACGTGCTCAAGCTAGCGAACCGGACCCGAAAGGAGGTCCTGCCAATCGGTTGTTTGTCCCCAAGGCAGTGAGGACTCAGGTCCTTCTGTGGGGGCACTCCTCTCGCCTCACCTGTCATCCGGGCGTAGGTCGCACCTTGGAGTTCATCCAGCGTAAGTTCTGGTGGCCTACCATAAGAGAAGACGTTGCCACTTTCGTCAATGCCTGTCCCGTGTGCTGTCAGGGCAAATCTTCTCACCTCCGCCCTCAAGGACTCCTTCACCCTTTACCTGTTCCCCACAGACCCTGGTCCCATATCTCATTGGACTTTATTACTGGACTTCCTCCATCCATTGGCAATACTACTATCCTAGTCATAATCGACAGGTTTTCAAAGGCGGCCAGGTTCGTCCCTCTGACTAAGTTACCTTCTGCCAAGGAAACGGCTGAGTTGGTAATTAATCATGTGTTCCGAGTCTTCGGCATTCCTCAAGATATGGTTTCTGACAGAGGTCCCCAGTTCGCCTCAAGGTTTTGGAAGGCCTTGTGCCAACTTATGGGGGCTTCTGCCAGTCTATCTTCAGGGTACCATCCGGAGTCCAACGGCCAAACAGAGAGGATGAATCAAGAGCTGGAAACCACCCTCCGATGTATGACTCGTGACAACCCGTCCACATGGTCATCCTTTATTGTTTGGGCCGAATACGCGCACAACACCTTGCGCTCCTCTTCCACTGGTATGTCCCCGCACGAGTGTCAGTTTGGCTATGCTCCTCCATTGTTCCCGGACCAGGAGGCAGAAGTCAGAGTGCCTTCAGCCTTGAAGTTCGTCAGATGCTGTCGGCTTATGTGGAGGAAGACCCGTCTTAATCTTATGCGTTCCTCACAGAGGTACCAACAACAAGCCAACAGACGTCGCCGTCCCGGGCCTACCCTGCGCCCCGGCCAGAGAGTCTGGCTCTCCACAAGAGACTTACCTCTACGGGTGGAGTCTCGCATGCTTTCCCAAAAATACATCGGTCCCTTCAAGGTTGCCAGGAGAGTTAACCCAGTTTCTTATCGCCTACACTTACCCAGATCCCTTAAGATTAATCCCACATTTCACATTTCATTGTTAAAACCTGTTGTTTTTTCTCCCCTTGTCCCGGCAGACAGACCTCCCCCTCCGCCTCGTGTCATTGGAGGCCAGCCGGCTTATACCGTCCATCGGATACTGGATTCCCGCCGGGTGCAGCGGTCCTGGCAGTATCTGGTGGACTGGGAAGGCTACGGTCCCGAGGAGCGCTCCTGGGTTCCTGCCAAAGACATCCTGGACCCTGACCTCATTCGTCAGTTCAGGGCCCTCCACCCTGAGAGAGCTGGTAGGAACGTCAGGAGCCGTTCCTAGGGGGGGGATTCTGTCAGGATTTGGCCAGGGTTGTTCTGGGTTTTGGTCACTAGATGCCCCCATTGTGCTTTTTGACCTCATGTTTTTTTCCCTTGTTCCCCATTATTATTTGCACCTGTGCCTCGTTTCCCCTGATTGTATTTAAACCCTTAGTTTCCCTCAGTTCTGTGCTCTGTGTTTGTATGTTAGCACCCAGCCCTAGTGTTCTGTGTATTCTTGTCGATTCCGGTGGATGCTCTTGTGGAATTCTGTTTTTATTTTTGAGTATCTCTTGAGGCTTTTTGTGCTATTCCTACCACCTTTTGGATTTGCCATTTTTTGTATTGAAGGACTTCTCCTTTTTACTTTATTAAATACACCGTCTTAAGTACTGCTGTGTCTGCCTCATCTTCTGGGTTCTGCTGACTATTCGTGGCTCAGTTGGTTAAGTGACTGTTTCTCACTCCGGAGACCCAGGTTCGTAACCGGGTCCTGACAGTTTGTGTGTGTCTTTGTACGAATATGTGTGCATGACAGAGGTAGGGAGTGGGTCATGGATAGAGGAGAAAAATAAAGAGGGTCCATGTTAAAACAATAGAGACAGGATTGAAGTTCACAGTGTTACTGACTGATAGACGTAGTTACACTATTGATACATTGGGAGAGTTGTAGATAGGCCCTGGGCCCGGTTGCATAATATATATATATTTTTGGCCAGTAGCAAAACATTTTTATTACGAAAAACACAGACACTATGTCCCATTGCTCTCAAAAAGCAGTATTTCCCTGTTACCAACCTTCATTCCCCTACAGAAAGTCCTTTCAAATCAGTTGTCACTCAGGAGGATGATGACCAAAGGAAGCCATTTAATCAAATCTGGACACAACATTAGAGGGAGTTGAGGAAGGGGAGGGTGTTCCCAAGGCACAAAAGTGGGCAGCAGTGTGGGGCATTGCTCAGTAGGGGTCACTGAAGGTGTAGTGTGGATGTCCTGCATCCCTGGGGACGGGCTTCCCATCAACTGTGATGGTTGGTACAATGTAGCACCAGCCTTTGTTCAATGCCGTTATACATAGCCCATCTATAAATAGCCCACCCAATCTACCTACCTCATCCTGAGGTCATCCTGAGGTAGTTGGATGGGCTATGTACAGGTGCAGTGATCTGTGAGCTGCTCTGACAGCTGGTGCTTAAAGCTAGTGAGGGAGATATGAGTCTCCAGCGTCAGTGATTTTTGCAGTTCGTTCCAGTCATTGGCAGAAGATAACTGGAAGAAAAGGCGGACGAAGGAGGAATTGGCTTTGGGGGTGACCAGTGAAATTTACCTGCTGGAGCACGTACTATGGGTGGGTGCTGCAATGGTGACCAGTGAGCTGAGATAAGGCGGGGCTTTACCTTGCAAATACTTTTATAGATGACATGGAGCCAGTGGGTTTGGCGAAGAATATGAAGCGAGGGCCAGCCAACGAGAGCATACAGGTCGCAGTGGTGGGTAGTATATGGGGCTTTGGTGACAAAATGGATGGCACTGGGATAGACTGCATCCAATTCACTGAGTAGAATGTTGGAGGCTATTTTGTAAATTACATCGCAAAAGTCAATGATCGGCAGGATAGTTAGTTTTACGAGGGTGTTTGGCAGCATGAGTGAAGGATGCTTTGCTGTGAAATAGGAAGCTGACTCAAGATTTAATTTTGGATTCGAGATGCTTCATGTGAGTCTGGAAGGAGAGTTTACAGTCTAACCAGACACCTAGGTATTTGTAGTTGTCCACACATTTTAAGTCAGAACCATCCAGGGTAGTGATGCTGCGCCACGGAATGAGAGTTGTATGGCATTGAAGCTGGTTTGGAGGTTAGTTAACACAGTTTCCAAAGAAGGGCCTGAAGTATACAGAATGGTGTCGGATGCGTAGAGGTGGATCAGAGAATCACCAGCAGCAAGAGCGACATCATTGATGTATATAGAGAAAAGAGTCGGCCCAAGGATTGAACCCTGTGGCATCACCATAGAGACTGCCAGAGGTCCAGACAACAGGCCCTCCGATTTTACACACAGGTCCCTGTCCCTGCAGTGTCGCGGCCACTCCACCTGAGCCAGGTATGGATGGCTTTCCACCTAGCTAGTAGGTTTGATATTGGCTACGGAGAGCACGTCTGCTGTTGAAGCTGGACAGGCCGATAGCCTTGGTCATGCCCTTCCCCAGCAGCTTCTCCATGGTAACCCAAGTCATATTGTAGTTTATGTCGTCGCCTGGCATAGAAAATGTGCTGACTCGTCAGGACACTGTTGTTCAGAGGAGCTAACCAACAACACAACAACAGTAACACAATCACTTCAAACTGAATCTGGAAAGACTGCAAATTAGCTGACATTTTTTCATTTACATTTTTTTGGATATATCCATAAAAATTATGCCAGCTGTTTGATGATTTTGACTGGCTGAGAAACACTGCCTGCCTCTCTCTCGTCCCAACATGTTCATTACTATGGGACAGCAAGAGATCAAATTTGAATATTGAAACAATGTTGCAATTGTCGGAGAGAGAGACAGCAAGGTTTATACAAATCTCCGCTGTTGAAAACTTAATATTAGTCTAAAAGAAATGTGAGATAATGTCTAGATGCTTTTTATAGTGGACATGAAGTTTATAATTTGCCTGGCTGGGCTGATGAGACAGTGGATTGCGAGGTCAGATGGAACAGATTAAATAGGCATTTTAACATCATAGATTTAGCTGGTGGCAACTTGTGGAATAGACACCGGCTGGAATGTGTTTTTAACCAATCAGCATTCAGGATTAGACCCACCCATTGTATAATTCTAATTATAAACCGGGTGGTTCGATCCCTGAATGCTGATTGGCTGACAGCCGTGGTATATCAAACCGTATACCACACATATGACAAAACATTTATTTTTACTGCTCTAATTATGTTGGCAACCAGTTTATAATAGCAGTAAGGCACCTCGGGGGTTTGTGACCCCCTTGAGCCTCATTGCTTAAATAACCAACATACAAAAAAAACTATTTGGAAAAAGGTATTCATTAGCATCTTTTCGCATAATTCTCAACATATCCCTAAAAACAGCAAGTTAAAATGTTTATCTTTGTTTACACTCTGTGTGAACGTTTGTTGGTCTTGTCGCCATGACGACAGGCTAGCTTGACTGGAGCTAACATTAGCCAAGGTTTGCTTCTATGCTTTTATAAATGAAACTATCAAAACATCATAAATAACAATTATATCATTACACTCTGCTTAACTTGGTGTTTCATATCCTATGCTTTATGATTACCATGATAATACTTACCATGATAATATCATTTAAAATAATTTGTTTAACTTCTCTCTTCAGTTTTCAGTTGGCTCTCATGCAACTGACTCACAGGCTAGTGCAAGAGCCACTGTAGAGGGAGCGTGTGTGAACAATCA
Source organism: Oncorhynchus masou masou (assembly GCF_036934945.1). Taxonomy (NCBI): domain Eukaryota; kingdom Metazoa; phylum Chordata; class Actinopteri; order Salmoniformes; family Salmonidae; genus Oncorhynchus; species Oncorhynchus masou. The sequence goes on along the minus strand of NC_088217.1, from coordinate 61,202,328 downwards.
CATCAAATCAAACTTTATTTGTCACATGCGCCGAATACAACAAGTGTAGACCTTACCGTGAAAATCTTACTTTACAAGCCCTTAACCAACAAGTGCAGTTCAAGAAGAGTTAAAAAAGATTTACCAAATAAACTAAAGTAAAAAAATATATAAAAAGTAACACAATAAAATAACAATAACGAGGCTATATACAGGGGTACTGGTACCGAGTCAGTGTGCATGGGTACCTTTAGTTGAGGTCATTTGTACATGTAGGTAGGGGTGAAGTGACTATGCATAGATAAGTAACAGCGAGTAGCAGCAGTGTACAAAACAAATGGAGGGGGGGGTGTCAATGTAAATAGTCTGGTGGCCATTTGATTAATTGTTCAGCAGTCTTATGGCTTGGGGGTAGAAACTGTTAAGGAGCCTTTTGGTCCTAGACTTGGCGCTCCGTTACCGCTTGCTGTGCGGTAGCAGAGAAAACAGTCTTTGACTTGGATGACTAGATTCTCTGACAAGTTCATGGGCTTTCCTATGACACTGCCTTCCTGGATGGCAGGAAGCTTGGCCCCAGTGATGTACTGGGCCGTAAGCACTACCCTCTGTAGCGCCTTACGGTCAGATGCCGAGCAGTTGCCATACCAGGCGCTGATGCAACCGGTCAGGATGCTCTCGATGGTGCAACTGTAGCAACTAATAGAGCGAGCAGCAACCCGGAACATGAGCAAAAACGGTACTATTAATACAGAAAGTATTACTATTTCTGTATTAAAACAGAAACAATTTCCCCTTTTCTTTGATGTTACAGACAAACTAGGACCAACAATAGTAGCCTGCCTCTGACTTTATCAGAAGCAAGTCCATACTATTATATAAATTAATCAATATAAAACCAACTGACCTCTTTTGACCTTATTTAATGCATTATACTAGCATTTTACTATGACAACGCACAATTAATAAAGATGATACCATAATGATAATTTTTGGTAACATTTATCATAATTGTGCGTTACTATGGTAGAATGTCTAATGCAGGTTAAAACCATGGTATTTCCATGATCCACAACTCTACCATGGTATAAAGGAGGCAATACCATGGTAATATTTAGGTGCATGGGAGTACCATCATACTTCAAGGCTAAAACCATGGTACATTTCCATGATTCGGACGATACCATGGTATAAATGAAAATATCATAGTAGTATCATGGTATGAATGAAAGTACCATAGTATTACCATGGTACATTATAGTAAGGGAAGGCATGTACTGCAGAATGAGTATCTGGTTACCATGGAGATGGCCTGATTCACTGACTAAACTTCTCATAAAAACAGATTGCATTATTTTGTGAGAGCAAAATAAAACTTCTACAATTAAGACAGCATAACCAAATTGATTCAGAAGTTAATAAACTTGTTTTAGCTAGTTTTGTTGCCATTGATAGTGCATCTTCCATTGTTTTGCAAAGTAGCTGAATGAAACAGTTAACTTTTTCACTTCATTTCAAAGGGGGGATTCACCTTAAAATGTTTTGTGCAACTGACTTAAAGTTAAAAAAGCATTATTTTTATGCAACCTGTTTTGTGCCCACATTTTTAGCATGTTATTTTGGCATTAATACGTGTCACATATCAGTTTACAAACAATGTAAAAAATATATATAATTTTGTTAATAAAGCCGCATACAAACATGATCTCTTTTTTTGTTTTCTTGAGTAAGGCAGGTCCAAAATGCAGGTGTTTCAATGCTTTCTGTGGTAGTGGGGCAAGCCAGAAGAAAATATGTAGCGTTTCGCCGTGATTGGCTCAGTGTTCTGTCACTCATGGGGACACTGCGTCACCACCAAGTCTAAGGGTAGACTTAGACAATTCTAGCCCCTTGAGCGCTGCCATAGAGTTACATTAGAAGTGCCCATCTAAGAAGGCTCAATGTCATTGCCCACAGATAAAATTACGTCAAATCACGTTATATGTACAGTTGCTTTGATTGGATTGGACATCATACTTTCAAAATCTTAGCTAGCAGTCATCATCATGAAGTTAACAATCTACTGACAAATCATTTTTAATCCTTGTCATGTGAAGATAAATAAGAGAAATTATAGATAAAATGTACTGGTGCTCATCGGCCATTGGACATAAACACAACAAGTTGGAAATCGCAAATTCAACAATGAGTGGTTTGGAAGAAATCAGTGACAGCGGCTGTGTGGGCCCAAATCTGGGATTAAGGGGCTCTTTTCCAAGTTTAAAATCATAAACATTCAACGTTGGCCATGCTGTCAAGTAAGCATGATTTGTGCTGTGCTCCAAACAACTTTCAACTCGGAACTGCAAAAACTTCAGTGAGTTCAAGACAACTGGGAAGTTGGGAATTAACGAGCTCCTGGGAAAATAAGTTTTGAACGGTCATTCGGCCTCTTTCTAGAGCTATGACCTGAAGATCAATGACGTCATCATGATACGATTTTTTCTGAGTTCCAAGTTTTTTTGAAAGCACCATAAATCCAGAGAATGCCAGACTTTGATGACAGAATTTGCCCACGAAGGACCGCCGAGCCACCTCCCTGTTAAAGTGAGCACAGCACAACAAGGTGAGTCCAAAAATGTTTTGTATGCTGCTGCATAAATGATGTAGTATGCCAGGGAGCTATGTATACTGTAGCTAAGAAAGTAATACTAAGTGGATGTTGTGTAGTAAGATGTTAGTAGCCCATGTGCCTCACCCTAATAATTTGGTCTATTTACCCCTCTTAATTTTGTCTACTGTTCTGACTTGGTGGTGCACATGTAGCCTATAACCTATTTTAGAGAAGTGTAATCATCACATATTGTTAGAGCTCTCATTGTCTGCTTATATGACCTCTTTATTCTTCCTATGGTTCTGACTTGGTGTACAGGGAGAACACTGTAAGAATGACCCATGTTCTGAATTATGTCGCTGTACATTTCAAAAGTGCAAAAAAAAAAGTTATATTGACAACGTCCATCCTAGCTCGCCCATTAATGTCTTAATCGAAATTGCAGGTAGCCTCTTATCCACTTGTCATCCCCCTTATGCCATAGTTTGTACATCTCAATTGTCATTAGAAACCACATTTGTTTAAGCAAGTCAACCATATCAGCTATGCTTTTTTTAAAGGCAGTAAATGAGACTGGATGAACTGTTTCGCTGCCAGACAAAACTCCGCTGATAGCAAGGTGTAGCAGTGGTAAGATGTTGGGACAGCTTCATGTAGGCCCTAACAGTTTGTGGGCTTTGCTGGCATGCATCCCACTTAATATTTGTTGTTATTGCCACATCAAGATTTGCATGCTAAAATCGCTATTGCAACAGGGCCATGGTCTATAAGCTTTTGCTTCAAATCAAATTGTATTTGTCACATATGCCAAATACAACAGGTGTAGACCTTACAGTGAAATTGCTTACATACAAGTCCTTAACCAACAATGCGTTTAAAAAAAAAAGTGTTGAGTAAAAAAAAATAGATAAGTAAAACATTTAAAATAAAAGTAACAAATTAGTAATCCATTTGTAAAGCAGATGTGTACCCATACTGGCAGATCAGTGATCTACTTTCTGTTGGAGGAATACTGTGAAGGCATCATTAACATAGGAACATGTGAAACATTTTACTTTTTCCCTCTCATTACGTCATTGACCCACGCCCTGGTGACGTGCTGACATCACGAGGCCTGGTTGGAAAGAGGAAGAAGAAATAACAACAACAGCAGCTCTGCTGGGCGAGTGACAGCGAGAGAGAAAATACGAGACTAGTTGAATCCTGTTAATTGCTATAGAATTTGTAATATCAGTTGCTGTTATTATTCGGCGCAAATATGTCTTTGTTGGGGAAGTTATTTGGCGCTGGAGGTAAAGGTGGGAAATCTGCTAGCCCTCAGGAGGCGATCCAGCGACTTCGAGACACTGAGGAAATGTTGACGAAGAAACAGGACTTTTTGGAGAAAAAGATTGACCAGGAACTCATCACTGCGAAGAAGAATGGCACAAAAAACAAGAGAGGTGAGACCTATGAGAAATACGGTTTTATCATGCCATGTTCAACTACTATCTTAAACTCGGAACCTCCCCACTAGTTAAAATTAACGTTGTATTTGCACAGAGCTTCTTATACTATAGCATAGTTGATTCTGGTACCTTCAACTGGGAAACTCCGAGCTCGTGTTTCTAAAACGAGTTTCCAAGACGGAAATGTCCTAGTTCCGAGGAGCACGTGAACGCGGTATGATTAGCTAACTGGCTAGTTTTTTTATCCAACAACTTCACAGGAAGAACGAAGTACCACAGCCACAAAGTCAATAGGCTATATCGTACAAATGTAATGGATTTAGCTAACTTCAAGCAAAGACGGTATAGTGGGGGGGGGGGGGGGGGGGGTAGGTAACCCTAGTCCAAGAGTTCCACAGGCACTTCATGGTTTTGTTTTAACCAAGCTGGAACGTTTTTATTTAACCTTTTATTTAACTAGGGTAGTCAGTTAAGAACAAATTCTTATTTTACAATGACGGCCTACCCCAGACGACCCTGGGTCAATTGTGCGCCGCCCTACAGGACTCCAGATCACGGCAAGTTGTGATACAGCCCCGGATCGAATCAGGGTCTGTGGTGATGCAGTGCCTTAGACTGACCGTTGCGCCACTTGAGACCAGGTATGTTGATTATTAATCGATCACTGAACTGATCAATTCTAGTCGGACCAAATCCTGCAGTACCTGCGACACTCCAGCAACTGGGTTGCCAATCCCTGCAATACAGTATCGAGATATGCAGAAACTGCTTCTCCAATAGAAATGGTCGTCACTAGATACCACAGCCACAAAGTCAGAAGGCCTGCCTACTCAACCAATCTGTTCAAGGAGTATGATAACGTTTATTTCGGCTTGCGGTTCACGTTAAACGACCAATCAGATGAGGCCGTGTGATGACGTGTGTGCAGGGGAAGAGGAGAGACATTTTATTTTATCTAGTGATCATCAATGATTTGGTTATTAGGTATAATTAAACTAACCGTTCCAAATGCAAGGTGGTAATCGGTAATGTATGCAGACGACACTCAGTCAGATCCATTAGTATTTGGATAGTGACACAATTTGCCTCATTTTGGCTCTGTACACCAGCACAATGGAATTGAAAGGAAACTTTCAAGATGTGCTTAAAGTGTCGACTTTCATCTTTAACGTAAGGGTTTTGTCAAAATTACTGTATGAACCGTGTAAGAATTGCAACCATTTTTATACATAGCCCCCTGATTTTAGGGGCTCAAAAGTAATTGGACAAACTAACAATAATAAATTAAATTGTTTTGATACTTGGTTGCAAATTCTTTGCAGTCAATGACTGCCTGAAGTCTGGAACCCATAGACATCACCAGATGCTGGGTTTCTTCCCTGTTGATGCTGTTGAAAGTCTGCACTTTCAGCTCATATTCATTATTTGTGGTAGACAGCTAAAATAATAACTTGGTCAATGTCCAAATATTTATGGATCTGACTGTATGTATGCCATGGCCCCAACTATTGACCAAGCTATGTTTGGCAACAAGCTCAGATTGCAGCTCTAACAGAAAACACTGGTTTGTTTGAAACATGTACTTAATGCGGTAAAGACTATATACATTTTGTTTTCTAATTCTCCCAAACATTTTTCAGATGGACTACATATTTATTCATTGGATGGTTCTCCCATCGATCGGGTCCCCAGCTATAAATATCTAGGCATTTGTATTGACTAATATTTAAAAAAAACATATGGATGAGCTAGTTAAAAAGCTAAGATTTAAAGTGGACTTTAAAAAATATATATATATTTTTATCTTGCTTCAATCTGCTTCCCGCTATTTAGAGAGCACAGTCAACTTTCCTGCCAGTTCTTGACTATGGTGACATCATTTACCAGATTGCAGCAGTCACTACTCTTAAACCTTTGGATGCCTTCTACCATAGCGTCATTTGAAATACTCACCACTGCATCCTGTACCTAAGGGTTGGCTGGTCTTCATTAAAGTCCCTTAAATCGCTTAAATATTCCCTTTTTGTTTACAAGGCTCTACTTCACGAGATTCAAACTTATCTAACTTTGTTGTTAAAGTATAAAAACATGAGATGCTAAACACATTCACAGGGTTGAGGTTCCTCAGGTCTCCACTGGACTAGGTAAATCCACTTTTAATTTTAATGCACCTCATTGCTGGAACCAACTAGAAAATACATTACAATTGGATTTTCTGGTGCCATTTGGGAAATTTTAAGTATTGATTTTGGGACTTTTGTACTGAGAAATGTATGGGGTTTTTTCTTGAAAAATTGTGTTGTGCTGTATTTTAGTAGTAATTTAAAGCTGCAATATGTAACTTTTTGGCATCCTGGCCGAATTCAAATAGACATTTTAGTTATAGATCTGTTTTGTATTTGCATCTTTTACTTTCGGTTTTGTACACCAGCTTCAAACAGCTGAAAATATATTTCACAGTGGTTTAGATGGTACAATCATTCTCTACACTCAACTTGATTGTTTTGTCACATAAACTGAAATTAGGCAATCTGTTAGAATTTTAGCAACCAGGAAATAGTTGAGTGATTTCTGCATAGTGCATTTTTAACCTTTTTTTGTTTTTAGAAAAGTGTTTCTCTCTGATATGAAATATGTTCCTTATGTTTCCAAAACTGTATAGCAACTGATGCGTTTTAACGTTCAGAATGAGCGATTTGGGCTCTTAACAAAACTCCCCCAGCCAGAATATACTATCTTCAATAGGCGCTATTTAGCTATTGCACTTTACATATACATTTAAGTCATTTGGCAGACGCTTGAGCGAGTTAGAAACTTCCTTCAAACCGCATGCAGTGACATAAAAATGAATCTGACTCTGGGAAAGTAGTAAAAGGGCCTCATTGCCAAAATCCCGAAGTATCGCTTCAAAACAGGAAAGCAGATAATGTGGGTGACGTTTATTATAGCCCTGCAGTCCACCTTGGTATTTTTTAACCAGTTTCCGTCTCTGTACAAAAGCATGTTCTTCAAGCTATGGAAGACGGCAAAATATTAAATAATAACTGATTGGACTTACAGTGGGGAGAACAAGGAATACCTAGGATAGGATAAGTAATCCTTCTCACCCCCCCCCCCCTTAAATGATTTAGATGCACTATTGTAAAGTGGCTGTAAAGTGGCTGTTCCACTGGATGTCAGAAGGTGAATTCACCAATTTGTAAGTCGCTCTGGATAAGAGCGTCTGCTAAATGACTTAAATGTAAATGTAAACAAGTATTTGATATACTGCCGATTTGCAGGTTTTCCTACTTACAGCATGTAGAGGTCCGTAATTTGTTTTTTAATCATAGGTACACTTCAACTGTGAGAGACAGAATCTAAAACAAAAATCCAGAAAATCACATTGTATGATTTTTAAGTAATTCATTAGCATTTTATTGCATGACATACAGTGGGGCAAAAAAGTATTTAGTCAGCCGCCAATTGTGCAAGTTCTCCCACGTAAAAATATGAGAGGCCTGTAATTTTCATCATAGGTACACTTCAAACATGACAGACAAAATGAGAAAAAAAATCCAGAAAATCACATTGTAGGATTTTTTATGAATTTATTTGCAAATTATGGTGGAAAATAAGTATTTGGTCACCTACAAACAAGCATGATTTCTGGCTCTCACAGACCTGTAACTTTTAAGTGGGAGAACTTGCACAATTGGTGGCTGACGAAATACTTTTTTGCCCCACTAAGTATTTGATCACCTACCAACCAGTAAGATTTCCGGCTCTCACAGACCTGTTAGTTTTTCTTTAAGAAGTCCTCCTGTTCTCCACTCATTACCTGTATTAACTGCACCTGTTTGAACTCGTTACCTGTATAAAGACACCTGTCCACACACTCAAACAGACTCCAACCTCTCCACAATGGCCAAGACCAGAGAGCTGTGTAAGGAAATCAGGGATATAATCTTAGACCTGCACAAGGCTGGGATGGGCTTCATGACAATAGGCAAGCAGCTTGGTGAGAAGGCAACAACTATTGGCGCAATTATTAGAAAATGGAAGAAGTTCAAGATGACGGTCAATCACCCTCGGTCTGGAGCTCCATGCAAGGTCTCACCTCGTGGGGCATCAATGATCATGAGGAAGGGTAGCCTAGTGGTTAGAGCGTTGGATTCGTAACCGGAAGGTTGCAAGTTCAAATCCCCGAGCTGACAAGGTACAAATCTGTCGTTCTACCCCTGAACAAGCAGTTAACCCACTGTTCCTAGGCCGTCATTGAAAATAAGAATTTGTTCTTAACTGACTTGCCTAGATAAATAAAGGTTTAAAAAAAGAAAGAAGAAAGGTGAGGGATCAGCCCAGAACTACACGGCAGAACCTGGTCTATGACCTGAAGGGCGCTGGTACCACAGTCTTAAAGAAAACCATTAGTAACACACTACGTCGACATGGATTAAAATACTGCAGCGCACGCAAGGTCCACCTGCTCAATCCAGCGCATGTCCAGGCCCGTTGGAAGTTTGCCAATGACCATCTGGATGATCCAGAGGAGGAATGGGAGAAAGTCATGTGGATGGGTGCCATGTATCGGATGGATGGGGCCATGTATCGCGAGATCTTCGCCAACAGCCTCCTTCCCTCAGTAAGAACATTGAAGATGGGTCGTGGCTGGTTCTTCCAGCATGACAACAACCCAAAACACACATCCGGGGCACTCTAAGGAGTGGCTCCGTAAGAAGCATCTCAAGGTCCTGGAGTGGCCTAGCCAGTCTCCAGAGCTGAACCCAATAGAAAATCTTTGGAGGGAGCTGAAAGTCCGTATTGCCCAGCGACAGCCCCGAAACCTGAAGGATCTGGAGAAGGTCTGTATGGAGGTGCAGTGTGTGCAAACCTGGTCAAGAACTACAGGAAACATATGATCTCTGTAATTGCAAACAATGGTTTCTGTACCAAATATTAAGTTCTGCTTTTCTGATGTATCAAATACTTATGTCATGCAATAAAATTACAAATTAATTAAAAATCATACAATGTGATTTTCTGGATTTTTGTTTTAGATCCCGTTTCTCACAGTTGAAGTGTACCTTACAGGCTCTAACCAATGGTGCCAAAAAAAAGTGTGGGTGTGTAAAGAAATAAATAAAACAGCAGTAGAAAGACATTTGAAAAAAGAGTATAGCAAGGCTTATAGAGGTAGTATGTACATGTAGGTATCGTTAAAGTGACTGTGCATATATGATGAACAGAGAGTAGCAGAAACGTAAAAGAGGGGTTGGCGGGTGGTGGGACACAATGCAGATAGCCCGGTTAGCCAATGTGCGGGATCACTGGTTGGTTGGGCCAATTTAGGTAGTATGTACATGAATGTATAGTTAAAGTGATTATGCATATAAGATAAACAGAAAGTAGCAGCAGCGTAAAAGAGGGGTTGGTTACCATTTGGTTACCTGTTCAGGAGTTTTATGGCTTCAGGGTAAAAACTGTTGAGAAGCCTTTTTGACCTAGACTTGGCACTCCGGTACCTCTTGCCATGCGGTAGTAGAGAGAACAGTCTATGACTGCGGTGGCTGGGGTCTTTGACAATAACATGTATGTTTAAGTTTATTTTGTAACGCTCGCGAGGAGAGGTCTACTGGTAAATCGGAATGGACGATTTTTAATTCGGGACAATTTCAAGTTTTCATAACAATCGGAAATCGGTATTTTTGGACACCGATTTGACCGATAAAAAAAAAAAAAAATATATATATATATATATATATATACTTTTTTTTAAATCGGTGTCCAAAAATACCGATTTCCGATGTTGACTCCAATGCTTTCCACAGTTGTGTCAAGTTAGCTGGATGTCCTTTGGGAGGTGGACCAGTCTTGATACACATGGGAAACTGTTGAGTGTGAAAAACCCAGCAGCGTTGCAGTTCTTGACACTCAAACCGGTGCGCCTGGCACCGACTACCATACCCTGTTCAAAGGCACTTGTTGGATTCTAGCTTGAAATATATACTTATTCATGTAACTATACTTGAACTACTTTACATGTATAATGTTATTGTCAAATCTCATGGATCCTATGGAGAGGGCCAAAGGGTAACAGTCTGGTTTCAGTCACTGATAAGGTTTGATAGCCGTGGATTAGGGAGGAGTGAGGAATGTGGGCCGGGGTCATGTCAGATGAAATGACAAGGAACAGTTCTATTACACACACCACCTAAGTTTCTGCCTAGCAATAGAGATGTATTGGCTGTATAGACGAGCAAGGAGGAGACTCAGCCTAATATATATATATATATATATTACACCTTTTATTTATCCTTTATTTAACTAGACAAGTCAGTTAAGAACACATTCTTATTTTCAATGACGGCCTAGGATCGGTGGGTTAACTGCCTTCTTCAGGGTGGAAGAATGACAGAATTTTACCTTGTCAGCTCGGGGATTCGATCTTGCAACCTTGCAGTTAACTAGTCCAACGCTCTAACCACCTGCCTCTCATTGCACTCCACGAGGAGCCTGCCTGTTACGCGAATGCATTAGAAGCCAAGGTAAGTTGCTAGCTAGGATTAAACTTATCTTATAAAAAACAATCTATCAATTATAATCACTAGTTAACTACACATGGTTGATGATATTACTAGTTTATCTAGCGTGTCCTGCGTTGCATATAATCGATGCGGTGCATATTCGCGAAATAGGACAGTCTTGCTCCAATATGTACCTAACCATAGACATCAATGCCTTTCTTAAAATCCATACACAAGTATATATTTTTAAAACTGTATATTTAGTTAATATTGCCTGCTAACCTGGCTCGTTGCGAGCTCTGTGAAGGCAGTATCTTCCTAACAAAGACAGGTAGCCTCAAAATATTTTTTGTTGAACAAGTCATTGCATGTATAGATTTTTTTTTTTACTTGACTTCAGACTTGACTTGACTTAACTTGTGACTCGACTTCCTCTTAAGAATGAATGATTTACTTGACTCAAGGCTCGACCTGTCCTACTTGGGACTCGACTTGAGACTCGGACCATGTGACTTGAGACTTGCTTGTGACTTGAATAGTGACTTGGTCTCATCTCTGCCTAAAGGAATCATGTACTAGGGTTGGGCGATGTCAACCTTTGTCCTATCATGATTATGCTACAATTGGATGCATAATCATGACGAAAGATAATGTTGTTGAAAGCCTGTGCAGAGGCTATGTTGAGGCAAATCTTTCCTAATATTCCTCTCTGGTGGAAACAGCTTCAGTATGGAACAGGTGTGTCTGTGTAGAGTGCACATGAAGGAAATTGAGGGAGAGGCATGCCACTCATGCTGCAGTGTGGGAGGGTGCCGCAGCAGGGGAGGGAACAGTGGCATAAAAAGTACCCAATTGTCATACTTGAGTAAAAGTAACGATGCCTTAATAGAAAATGACTCAAGTAAAAGTGAAACTGAAATACTACTTGAATAAAAGTCTAAAAGTATTTGGTTTTGCATATACTTAAGTATCAAAAGTAAAAGTGTATAAATATTTTCAAATTCCTTATATTAAGCAAATCAGACTGCACCATTTTCTTGTTTTTTTTTTATTTTTGGATGGTTTTGGAGCATGCCCTGGCTAATTTACATAAGACATAATTTACAAGCGAAGCATTTGTGTTTGGTGTGTGTGCCAGATCAGAGGCAGTAGAGATGACCAGGGATGTTCTCTTGATGTGTGTGAATTGCACCATTTTCCTGTCCTGCTAAGCGTTTAAAAAGGAAACGACTACTTCTGGGTGTCAGGAAAAATTTATGGATTAAAAAGTACATAATTGTCATTAGGAATGTAGTGATGTAAAAGTTGTCCAAAATATAAATAGTGAAGTACAGATTAGCCCAAAAAACTACTTTAGTACTTTCAATTATTTGTACTTAAGTAATTTACTGGGATGGAGCGGTGTGTGTGTGTGTGTGTGAGGAGCAGAGTGGACAGGAGAGGGAGAGACACAGTAGCCAACAAAGCAATGCCAATTTAATGTTATGTATCATCCCATTTGACAATGCCTGGCCTGACTACATCAAATCCGAGTAACCTAGAGAAGCTAGTTTAGCAAGCGAGAAAATTTTTTGTTCCTGAATTTTAATCCCATTTTGCATTGAGTTCTCACTTCACTTTCTACACATGGAACTAATTTTGACAATAGTGCCGCTCTGATTGCCTGGCAAAAACAACAATCTACATGTGAAGGCTACCGGACTTCCGACATTTGAGAGAGAAACAATCTACAGTACCAGTCAAACGTTTGGACAAACCTATTCATTCAAGGCTTTTTCTTTATTTTTACTTTTTTCTACATTCTTGAATAATAGTGAAGACATCAAAACTATGAAATTACACATGGAATCATGTAGTAACCAAAAAAGTGTTAAACAAATCAAAATATATTTTAGATTCTTCAATGGAGCCACCCTTTGCCTTGATGACCGCTTTGCACACTCTTGGCATTCTCTCAACCAGCTTCATGAAGTAGTCACCTGGAATGCATTTCAATTAACAGGTGTTCCTCGTTTAAAGTTCATTTGTGGAATTTCTTTCCTTAATGCATTTGAGCCAATCAGTTGTGTTGTGACAAGGTAGGGGTGGTATACAGAAGATAGCCCTATTTGGTAAAACACCAAGTCCATATTATGGCAAGAACAAATAAGCAAAGAGAAACGACAGTCCATCATTACTTTAAGAAATGTCAATGAATTTTAAGAACTTTGAGAGTTTCTTCTTCAAGTGCATTTGCAAAAACCATCAAGCGCTATGATGAAACTGGCTCTCGTGAGGACCGCCACAGGAAAGAAAGAACCAGAGTTACCTCTGTTTCAGGGGATAATTTCATTAGTTACCAGCCTCAGATTGCAGCCCAAATAAATGCTTCACAGAGTGCAAGTAACAGACACATCTCAACATCAACTGTTTAGACGAGACTGCGCGAATGGTCGAACCACTAAAGGACACCAATAAAATGAAGAAACATGCTTGGGCCAAGCAACACGGCCAATGGACATTAGACCGGTGGAAATCTGTCCTTTGGTGGTTCCCACCCTGTATGGAGGAGGCGTGGGGGTGTTTTACTGGTGGCAATGTGATTTATTTAGAAGGCACACTTAACCAGCATGTTTACCACAGCATTCTGCAGCGCTACACCATCCCATCTGGTTTGGGTTTAGTGGGACTCATTTGTTTTCCAACAGGACAATGACCCAAAACAGGCTGTGTAAGGGCTATTTGACCAAGAAGGAGAGTGATTGAGTGTTGTATCAGATGACCTGGCCTCCACAATCACCCAACCTCAACTAATTTGAGATGGTTTTGGATGAATTAGACCGCAGAGTGAAGAAAAAGCAGCCAACAAGTGCTCAGCATATGTGGGGAACTCCTTCAAGACTGTTGGAAAAGAATTCCAGGTGACTACCTTGTGAAGCTGGTTGAGAGAATACCAAGAGTGTGCAAAGCTGTCAAGGCAAAGGGTGGCACTTTGAAGAATCTCAAATATTATTATTTTATTTTTTTAACACTTTGTTTACTAAATGATTACATATGTGTTATTTCCTAGTTTTGATGTCTTCAGTATTATTGTACAATGTAGAAAATAGTAAAAAATAAAGAATGAAGTAGGTATGTCCAAACTTTTGGCTAGTACTGTTGTCACAATAATTTTGCTATCTCAATGGTTGAACTCAACTATCACTCAAGCTTTGTCTATTTCACAGAGGTTGTAAATCTCCGGTTAATAAAGAATTAGACAGTCTCAGATTCTGCAATAGATCAATCCTTTATTCAGAGAGCGCTCTGTCTTCAAAATGAGAACACAATCTTTCTATAGCGCACACACAGAAATGAATTCGCATCAGTTGAAACTCCACCTCTCTTTAGATGGGCTGTTTTTTTCCAAAGTTCACATACATTGTTTATCAACCTTCTGCAACATGTTTCATCATCTTCTGCAAGCCTAGACATTTCTAACAGTTTTTCTCCCCCCAAGGGTGGGGAGGCCTATTTCCAGTTATTAGTTTTACCGTTATCACAAGTCGACAGTTCAGTTGTCCTTGAATGTCTCAACTATACCCAGCTCATATTGCGAAACAGTAACACAATGGCCTAGTCACACACCTTATTGGATTTTGACTCTAACACATTTAATTTTTAACATACAAATTATTCTATCAACTGTATATATTGTTGAGTTTAGTCAGGTATTTGAACCATGTCTGAAATTAGTTCTAGGGATGTTCAAGGTAAGATGTGATCTAGAAATCTACAAGCTACGAAGTGAAAGCATCTTATCACATCTAAGATACTTCAGATAATGTCTCGACTCAATTAAATACCTATTGTAAGCCTACACAAGGTCTCTCAGTGAATACAGAGTTAAACGACTCAAATGAATATATTTTGTATTTCCTCTTGCAGTGCTATAGGCTTATGCTGCTCCATTAGTATTCCCACCCCACATATCCTCTCACAGTTGTCTCTCCTTCCTCTCCTCTTGCATCCAGCTGCTCTGCAGGCATTAAAACGGAAGAAGAGGTACGAGAAGCAGCTGGGCCAGATCGATGGCACGCTGTCCACCATCGAGTTCCAGAGGGAGGCGCTAGAGAACGCCAACACCAACACCGAAGTGCTTAAAAACATGGGCTTTGCTGCCAAGGCCATGAAGGCAGCCCATGAAAACATGTAAGGGCCACCTCCACTTCTGTTTCACAAATGCTCCATGAAAGACACACACACACCCACACCTCCAAGAATGCAACAGAGTGCCTCTGTTGACCCAGGCCCACATTGTTCTACTTCATATTTGTCTAGTAAAAAGCATGAGGTGATCCACCCACAAATGTTTAGATGTGTTGACTAACAGAGAGTAAACTGTATGAAAAGAAAGTCACACACTATATTCAGTGCATTTGGAAAGTACTCAGACCCCTTGACCTTTTCCACATTTTATTACGTTACAGGCATTTATAAAATGGATTAAATCTACACACAATCTACACACAATACCTCATAATGACAAGTCAATAACCGTTTTTTAGAATAAAAAAATAAAAAACGGAAATATCAAATCAAACTTTGTTACATGCGCCTAATACAAGTGTAGACCTTACCGTGAAATGCTTACTTACAAGCCCTTAATCAACAGTCCAGTTCAAGAAAGAGTTAAGAAAATATTTACCAAATAAACTAAAGTAAAAAATAAGTAAAAAGTAACACAATCAAATAACAATAGCGAGACTCTATACTGGGGGTACCGATACTGAGTCAATGTGCGGGGGTACAGCTTAGTCGAGGTAATTTGTACATGTAGGTAGGAATGAAGTGACTGCATAGATAAGTAACAACGAGTAGCAACAGTGTACAAAACAAATGGGGGGGGGGGGGTGTCAATGTAAATAGTCCGGTGGCCATTTTGAGTAATTGTTCAGCCATCTTATGGCTTGGGGGTAGAATTTTATTAAGGAGCCTTTTGGTCCTAGACTTGGCGCTCCGGTACCGCTGGCCATGCGGTAGCAAAGACTACAGTCTATGACTTGGGTGACTGGAGTCTTTGACAATTGTTTGGGCCTTCCTCTGACACTGCCTATTATATAGGTCCTGGGTGGCAGGAAGCTTGGCCGCAGTGATGTACTGGGCCGTACGCACTACCCTCTGTAGTGCCTTACAGTTAGATGCCGAGCAGTTGCCATACTCTGCGGTGAAGCAACCGGTCAGGATGCTCTCGATGGTGCAGCTGTAGAACTTTGAGGATCTGGGGACCCATGCCAAATCTTTTCAGTCTCCTGAGGGGACAAAGGTGTTGTCATGTCCTCTTAACAACTGTCTTGGTGTTTTTGGATCATGATAGTTTGTTGGTGATGTGGACACCAAGGAACTTGAAGCTCTCGACCCATGACAGCCCCGTCGATGTTAATAGGGGCCTGTTCTGCCTGCCTTTTCCTGTAATCCACGATCATCTCCTTTGTCTTGATCACGTTGAGGGAGAGGTTGTTGTCCTGGCACCACACTGGCCGGTCTCTGACCTATAGGCTGTCTCATCGTTGTCGGTGATCAGGCCTACCACTGTTGTGTCATCAGCAAACTTAATGATGGTGTTGGAGTCGTGTTTGGCCACGCAGTTGTGGGTGAAGAGGGAGTACAGGAGGGGACTAAATACACACCCCTGAAGGGCCCCAGTGTTGAGGATCAGTGTGGCAGACGTGTTGTTGCCTAACCTCACCCCCTGGGGGCGGCCTGTCAGGAAGTCCAGGATCCAGTTGCAGAGGGAGGTGTTTAGTCCCAGGGTCCTTAGCTTAGTGATGAGATTTGTGGGCACTATGGTGTTGAACGCTGAGCTGTAGTCAATGAACAGCATTCTCACATAGGTGTTCCTTTTGTCCAGGTGAGAAAGGGCAGTGTGGAGTGCGATTTGGTCATCTGTGGATCTGTTGGGGTGGTATGCGAATTGGAGTTGGTCTAGGATATCCAGGAGGATGCTGTTGATGTGATCCATGACCAGCCTTTCAAAGCACTTCATGGCTACCAACGTGAGTGCTACGGGGCGGTAATCATTTAGGCAGGTTACCTTCACTTCCTTGGGCACAGGGACTATGGTTGTCTGCTTGAAACATGTAGGTATTACAGACTCGTTCAGGGAGAGGTTGAAAATGTCACTTGCCAGTTGGTCCGGGCATGCTTTGAGTACACGTCCTGGTAATCCGTCTGGCCCTGAGGTTTTGTGAATGTTGACCTGTTTGAAGGTCTTGCGCACATCGGCTACGGAGAGCGTTATCACACAGTCTCGTCCAGAACAGCTGGTGCTCTCATGCATGCTTCAGTGTTGCTTGCCTCGAAGCGAGCATAAAAGGTATTTAGCTCGTCTGGTAGGCTCGCCTCACTGGCCAGCTCGTGTCTGGGTTTCCCTTTGTAGTCTGTAGAGATGAAACGGTATGAACATTTTAATCTCACAATTATTGTGACCAAAATTATCACGGTTATCAGAATTATCGCAGTATTGTTAATGTTCTTGGAATGTTCAAACAACAAATAAAATTAGCAGCACTATGCACTTTGTGTGCATAAGCATTAAAATAATAACATTACCATTCAAGATGCCACCATGTGGCCATGAGGTAAAAGTTTCCCTAGTGCCGGTTTAAAAGAACACAACCTTAAGTAAATCAAGTTAACAAACAACAAATAAACATAGCAGCACTCACTTTGTAGTGAGGCACAGCAACCTTAATCAGCCTCAGAAAGCCTGGCCTCTCAAAAATTTGAAATGACATATTCTTTGCAATGTAATATGAAAGGGCTGCAGTGAGTTCTTGAGCATTTTTTGATGTGGGTGCATAAGCAGCCTGCCTTTCACTGGGTCTGTCTGCTGCATGCCCACTCTGTAAACAAGGGAATAGCAAATGTATTATTATTGGTGTTACATTTTATAATTATTATTATTATTGTTCACACACACAGTCTATCTTCTGTGTTGCTTTTGAGTATATTCAATGTCCCCATGCACAATTTCCATAAATACAAAGTAGACAGTGATAGTAATTGCAATGATCCCAACAATTGACATAAATACAGGAGTCTTGCATGGGAGTCTTGCATGGGAGTCTTGCATGGGAGTCTTGCATGGGAGTCTTGCATGGGAGTCTTGCATGGGAGTCTTGCATGGGAGTCTTGCATGGGAGTCTTGCATGGGAGTCTTGCATGGGAGTCTTGCATGGGAGTCTTGCATGGGAGTCTTGCATAGGAGTGTATAGTGTTTCTCCTGTTGGAACAACCAAGTCGACGTCTGCCGGATTTTAAATGAACAAAATATGTTGGTTGGGTGACTAAACTACATAATGTGTTATCGTGTGCATTGGGCGAATAGAGTCTGCAGACACACAACGCATACAGCAGCAGAACAACGTGTAGTGTTTTAGGTAACACTGAAAGCTTCAGTTTACATTATTGACAAGGTATTAGCAAGTTAGACAGACAAACCATTACATTTTCCCCCATTCCGATGTCCCCACATCATGCATTGAGCCAAAAGTTAACTTACCTTGCATTCGCTATAAAGTAGTGGGTGGTGGTCACGAAGATGACTCAAGAGATTTGAATTGTTACCCACTTTCACTGCGATTATTTTTTTAAATAATATATATTATTATTTTATTTTTTAAATATGTCCTGCAGACAGGGTGACCATCTTCAATTAAGTTTCCCTCAGCACTCTTGTAAAACCCAAAGTATGACCACACTTCAGATTTAGTTCTCTTAGAAGGCTGAAAAATCTCCCGAGCGCTGTCACTGCCTTCAGCCATGTTTTCACACAAAACAAAACCCACGTTACATGCTGCGCCTGCGTCAGACTGTTACTAACTTTGCTTTAGGCTGGACAGTATATGAGTTTTTCAAACCGTGGTAACCTAAACATTTTTCACTTTAGATTAGTATTGTGGAGTAACTACAATATTGTTTTCTCATATCACAACACGTACACTGTTTTAAAATAACCATTGATCTCATGGTCAAATCCCTGAGCATGTTCCTTCCTCTCTGGCAACTGAGTTAGGAAGGACACCTGTATATTTGTAGTGACTGGGTGTATTGGTACACCATCCAAAGCCTAATTTGTAACTTCACCATGCTCAAAGGGATATTCAATGTCTGCTTTTTGAATTTTTACCAATCTACCCATCAATGTCCTCCTTTGCGAGGCATTGAAAAACCTCTCTGGTCTTTGGTTGAATCTGTGCTTGAAATACAATTATCTGTATACCCTCAATCAATTATTGAATGTGTGGGGTAGTAATTCAATGTGTGGGGTAGTAATTAAAAAAGAAAACTATTACTGAATCCATGCAACCACTAGGCAGGGTAGCCTAGTGGTTAGAGCGTTGGACTAGTTACCAGAAGGTTGCAAGTTCGAATCCCCGAGCTCTGTCGAATCCTCAAATCTGTCGTTCTGCCCCTGAACAGGCAGTTAACCCACTGTTCCTAGGCCGTCATTGAAAATAAGAATTTGTTCTTAACTGACTTGCCTAGTAAAATAAAGGTAAAATTAAAAAATTACAATTGTGTAATTTGTTAAGCCCATTTTTACTCCTGAGCTTATTTAGACATTTCAGCTTTTCATTTATATTAATTCTGAAAAATGTTCAAACAAAATTCCACTGACATTATGGGGTATTGTGTGTAGATCTGTGACAAACAATTTCAATTTAATCAGTTTCAAATTCTGTCTGTAACACAAAATGTGGTAAAAATAAAGACGTGTAAGTACTTTCTGAATGCACTGTAGAGTATGCAACTTTCTTTTAATACTTCATGTGTGTGACAGGCACTTTGCATTCTAAATAATGTAATAAAATGCTAACACCAATTTCTGCTGTAAGGTTGATTTTCACTTTCCATCTCCTAATTATTTTTAATGTAATTTCATCATTGCAGCTCATGGTGTAGTAATGTCAGAAATGGCTTGTGCTATAAAATCTTTCAGAATGCCACTGTTATTCTTTCCTGAATTTGCTATGAATGATGTCCATTGCAAATTAAAGGTTTTTTATTTTATTTTTTTCCACAGGGACATAGACAAAGTGGACGACTTAATGCAGGACATCACAGAGCAGCAGGAGCTGGCACAAGAAATCTCTGACGCTATTTCTAAACCCGTAGGGTTCGGAGAGGAATTTGATGAAGTAAGATAAAACTAAGAAGCTGAGTGCGCATGTCTCAATTTTTCCATACCAAAGGGTTAGTGCAATTCGGTATCATTGGTACGTCCCTCCCCTGAACCTTAACTTCAACCCTTAACCATTTTAAATGTCAACTTCAATGGGGTAGGGACATCCCAAAGATCACGGATAGGACTCATACCGAATCAGGCTGCAGTCATCTACTATCGTTGTTGTTATTAAATGTATCCTTATCTTCTTTGGATATGTAGACATGTCTAGCCCCTAATGACATTATATTTGTTTGTTTAGGATGATCTCTTGGCGGAATTGGAAGAACTGGAACAAGAGGAACTAGACAAAAACCTGCTAGAAATCGCAAGCACAGAGAATGTACCGCTGCCAAATGTACCCTCTACGTCATTACCTGCAAGACCAGCAGGTAATGGATATATTGGCTTAGCCACTCAAGCTTAGCCTCCTTTAAAGCTAGCTAATATCTCTTAAGATCACTGGCAGGAATTTAATTTAATGCCTTTGTTTATAAAATACTGTATGTGGAGATGAGGAGGGAGAGAGAAAATGTACACAATAATAATTTGGTGCGATACCCAACATGAAACACTGAAAAGTCAATGTAATTGTCATACATTGTAGCATATGCTACCTCAGTCTTTATTTATAGGCAGATTGAAAAATCTTTCTTACTCTATTAAATGAATGTGGTTCATTCTTACAGTACAGAAGAAGCAAGAGGAAGATGAGGATGACATGAAGGATTTGGAGGCATGGGCCGCCAACTAGCCACTGCTGTTACTCCATAGCTGCTATAGGTGGAAAAGAAAGACTATGGTTTAGTGTGATGTGTTTTAGTATTTGGGGAAGGAATAGAATAAACAGAGACTTAAAAAAAAAAGACTAAACATCAGCTTGACAACCTTTTGCTTACTGTCAAGCTCAATCTCCTATAGAGGGGCAATGGCATGTTGTACCTTTCACCACCAAAAGCCCCAAATCTCTGGAGCAACCAAACAGGAAAGGCTCATTTAAAAATGTGTTTTTCTGTGCGTTCCTCACCTTGTTCTCATCTGGAAAGCATTGCTGCATTTCCTCCTTCTCTTAGCCCACAAAATATATTTTGAAGAGGAAATATAAAAATGACTCCTCAAAACCTCCATGTAGAATTTCTAATACCTCAAACCGTTAATGTGTAGTGCAAAAAGATATTACAATATCCTGTATTCCTTTTTGTTGTTTATGCACAATCAGTCGTGTTCAAATGGCAATCAGCTGTTCTTGAATCTGTTTGTAAAAATATGCACTTAAAATACACCTATTGTACATGATATTTATTAATATCAATTTCCAGCTTGGAGAATTTGATTCCCATTTGCAGGGCTGTTGGGTTTAAATGAGCTTTTGGCTGGATTTATTGAACTATATCATGAGTATCCTTCCAGATACTCTGGCTTTCACACAGGCAGATAACTATGAGGAAAACTCCACATGGTGTCCTTGAAATTCTTCTCTGCGTGATGGTTCACACGTTTCTGTATCTTTGAAGTGAATGAATCTAACCGAACCTACAACTAGTTACATTTTGCAAACACAATGACAATTCTCTTGAAATATGTTTGTGCTATATCTGTTCTGGTTTGTGTAACTGAAGTGACTGTGTGAGTGACAGTATGCGCACCTCTGAGGTTGTTTGTTCATTTTCATCTTTAAGAGACATTAACACTAGAGGAGGTTTTAAAAAGTTGTTTTAGGGTTTTTGCTTTTCAGAGTTATGTATTATTTTTGTTTAATGATATGCTGTTGTGTGTAGGAAGAGATAATTGATTGTATTTAAACTCTAGGCAGTCAGGTCTATTTAACATCATGGCTTTCTGAGTTTGTGAACTTACCCCATTATTTTATAGTTCACCGTGGTGCTTCAGATGTTTTCAAATTTAAATTTTTCTTCTTTCTTTTTTTCTGTCTAAATTTAACTAATGTGGTATGACCACATTTGTTATGTCTGACATGGTCTGTGTGTTTGTATAAGGGGCTGTTTTGTGCAGTCTGGTTCCTATTTTTGTTTGGTCTGTCTTCCTACCATGCCTATCACAACTTGCCCTTGTTCTAATGGTATGCCTAAATTAAACCTTTTGACAAATGTGCTTTTTTGTTATTTTTTTACTAAGAATATCTGTGCATTACTTTATCAAGTACTGTTGGTCAGAGTTATGGCAAGAGCTTGTGATGAGATCTATACTATTGAGAGGGTTCATGTAATAGTAAGTGTTAGGTCAAGGGTTATGGTTGTGCAAGGGCTATTCTTAGGCCACAGTCATCTGCTGACAAAGTCTGAGATTATGTAGCATGTATAAAATGAAATAAATTACAAAATGGAAAAGATTCATACAATTTGTTTTGGAATAGCATGGAACTACAGTAGTACTGATGTTTTATTACCTTAACCTTATTTTCCCCAAATATAAAGAATTAGTTCAGTCTTCTAATGAGCTTGTGCACAGCCCTGTCAATATCTTTGTTTGCATACCACTGTGTTGCTTGTGAAAAAAGCTCTGAGGCGGTGTCAGTTTTATAAGCTCCATTACTGTAATGTACCTCAAGGTATAATTTTGTGTCGCACTTCCTTTGAAAGTTGCATACATGCACCTTCATGAGTGTCATGTTGTGATAAGTGACATAAGGCACTTCAATAAAACATCCACGTCATTAGTTCTGTAGTTTCCATGGTGCACTAGTAGCAGCCTAAGCAGAGCGCTCCTGTAAATATGTTCATATACAATTATTTTTGTGTTTCATCCATTTTTAAATCCGCTGTTTTGTTTTTGATGACATTAAGTTTTGCTGGATATTTCTGGTGGTTTTGACACACAGATTTGCTGATGGACTGACAGAACAACTATTTTTGGCTTGGCTGGCTGGCTAGCTGTCTAATTGTTTTTGTTTGAAGGATGCTTCTGGACACTACCCGCTTTTTTGTTCCACCTGGCTGCTGGTTCCTGATCTTTTGAAAACATCAATTGAAGAGTCACCTGAAGCTTGAGAGGAATGGGAGATGCAATAAAGGAATGCAGTTCTGAGGCAGAAAGCCAGCCTGAATTCATGGACTAAACGTAACATAGTAAATGTAAGTACGGGACCCTCAAATTAGTATGATACGCTAGATGACCAAAAGCAAGTGGACACTTGCTCGTTAAACATCTAATTCCAAAATCATGGGCATTAATATGGAGTTCATCCCATATTTACTGCTATAACAGCCCCACTCTTCTGGGAAGGCTTTCTACGAGATGTTGTTACTTTGCTGCAGGGACTTGCTTCCAGTCAGCCAAAAGAGCATTAGTGAGGTTGGCTAAGTAGGCCTGGTTTGCAGTCGGCGTTCCAATTCATCCCACAGGTGTTCAATGGGGTTGAGGTCAGGGCTCTGTGCAGGCCAGTGAAGTTCTTCCACACCGATCTCAACAAACTTTCTGTTTGGACCTCGCTTTGTGCACGAGGCCATTGACATGTTGAAACATGAAAGGGCCTTCCCCAAATTCTTGCCACAAAGTTGGAAGCACAGAATCATCTAAAATGCCATTGTACGCTGTACCGTTAAGATTTCCCTCCACTGGAACAAAGGGGCCTAGCCCGAACCATGACCAACAGCCCCAGATCATTATTACTCTTCCACCAAACTTTACAGTTGGCACTATGCATCCTCCAACCCAAGATTCGTCCATCGGACTGCCGGATGCATCACTCCAGAGAACGTATTTCCACTGCTCCAGAGTCCAATGGCGACAAGCTTTACACCTCTCCAGCCAACGCTTGGCATTGTGCATGGTGATCTTTAGGTTTGTGTGTGGCTGTTCAGCCATGGAAACCCATTTCATGAAGCTCCCGACGAACAGTTATTGTGCTGACGTTGCTTCCAGAGGCAGTTTGGAACTCGGTACTGAGTGTTGCAACCAAGGACAGACAATTTTTACGCACTTCAGCACTCGGCGGTTCCGTTCTGTGAGCTTGTGTGGCCTACCACTTCGCAGCTGAGTGGTATTGCTACTAGACGTTTCCACTTCACAATAACAGCAGGGCAGAAATATGATGAACTGACTTGTTGGAAAAGTGGCATCCTATGACAGTGCCACGTTGAAAGTCACTGAGCTCTTCAGTACGGGCCATTCTACTACCAATGTTTGTCTTTGATTTTATATACCTGTCAGCAACGGGTGTGGCTGAAATAGCCAAATCCACTCATTTGAAGTGGTGTCCACATACAGTGGATTCGGAAAGTATTCAGACACCTTGATTTAGAATAAAGTTGTAACGAAATGTGGAAAAAGTCAATCTACCTACACACAATACCTCATAATGACAAAGCAAAAACAGGTTTTTATAATTTTTTTCAAACATGTTAAAAATATGGAACTGATGGCATGTTTACAATATTCAGACCCTTTACTCAGTGCTTTGTTGAAGCACCTTTGGCAGCGATTACAGCCTTGAGTCTTCTTGGGTAAGATGCTACAAGCTTGGCACACCTGTATTTGGGGAGTTTCTCCTATTCTTCTCTGCAGATTCTGTCAAATTTTGTCAGGTTGGATGTTGTTTCACAGCTATTTTCAGGTTTCTCAGAGATGTTAGATCAGGTTCAAGTCCGGGCTCTGGCTGGACCACTCAAGGATATTCAGAGACTTGTCCTCAAGCCACTCCTGTGTTGTCTTTGCTGTGTGATTAGGGTCATTGTCCTGTTGGAATCTATTTTTTATTAATTTAACCTTTATTTAACTAGGCAAATCAGTAAAAGAACAAATTATTTTTTCCGACGGCCTACCAAAAGGCAAAAGGCCTCCTGCGGGGACGGGGGCTGGGATTAAATATATAGATATATATATGACAAAACACACATGACAAAAGAGACAAAACAACACCTAAGACAACAACATAGCAAAGCAGCAACACATGACAACACAGCATGGTAGCAGAACAAAACGTGGTACAAACATTATTGGGCACAGACAACAGCACAAAGGGCAAGAAGTTAGAGACAACAATACATCACGCAAAGCAGCCACAACTGTCAGTAAGAGTGTCCATGATTGAGTCTTTGAATGAACAGATTGAGATAAAACTGTCCAGTTTGAGTGTTTGTTACAGCTTGTTCCAGAACGGGTGTTGTATGTGGAGGATGAGGGATGCAGTAGATATCTCAGATAGGGGGGAGTGAGGGCTAAGAGGGTTTTATAAATAAGCATCAACCAGTGGGTCTTGTGACGGGAAGGTGAACCTTCGCCCCAGTCTGAGGTCCTAAGCACTTTTCATCAAGGACCTCTGTAAGGACCTCTGTATTTTGCTACATTCATCTTTCCCATTCCCTGCCACTGAAAGACATCCCCACAACATGATGCTTCCACTCCCAAGCTTCACTGTAGGGATGGTGCCAGGTTTCCTCCAGTCAATCTCAGTGTCATCAGACCAGAGGATCTTGTTTCTCATTGTGGTCTGAGAGTCCTTTAGGTGCCTTTTCGCAAACTCCAAGTGGGCTGTCATGTGCCTTTGACTGAGGAGTGGCTTCCATCTGGCAACTCTACCATAAAGGCCTGATTGGTGGAGTGCTGCAGAGATGGTTGTCCTTCTGGAAGGTTCAAGTTGTAGAAACATCTCTAAAAACTTGTTTTTGCTTTGTCATTATGGGGTATTGTGTGTAGATTGATGAGGATGTTTTTTCTCAATTTAATAATGTAATGTAACAAAAGGTGGAAAAAGTAAGGGGTCTGAATACTTTCCAAATGTGCTGTATGTAAACCCTGGATTACTGATACTATGTATGTGCCATTGAGAGGCTTTGAAGCCACCGGTCAGACATATTCCCACTCCCCAGCAGGAGCAGTCGTCCATAGTAAATATACATTTTTTGTCATTTATTTAGGTCACATAAAGCTTTGTACCGCAACAAGCCATTTAGATTACCATTTAGATTAAAAAATTTGACTTTTACTTTTAATGTTACAGATGTTTTATATTATTGGTAATTTAAATGGCTAGTTGAGGGACAAAGCTAGATCACATAAAATGATTTGATAGTATGCATAAAGGTGTCTGTTGTTTCAATGTGTTGTAGTCACAACAGACAAAGATATATAGTTAAGCAAACCTTACTAGGCATGTTGTCAACCAGCACATTAATAACGTAAGTAACAACTGGTTTCAGTTTCCTGTGCAATATCAATATTGATACATCTGTAATAGAATAAACATGTTAAAAACAAATGTAGACATTAATGAATGTATTTCTGTCGCTTCCAAAATATTTTTTTTACAATGGTGGGTGAATGCCAAGATGGAGGCACAGTGGCTTCAACACAACAAACCTATCAGTCCTCCCGTGTAAAAATAAATCCGTGGGTGAAACATCTGGCTCATTGTTCTATCCGTGTTGTTAATGCACAGATTATCCACTATATAGTCTACCACAGTAAGAGTCATAATACCCTTAAAACATGTAAATGGTTTCAATCATTTTTCCACCATTCTTTTTCCCATAGGGGATTTTAGAACCACTTCACATGTAAGTCATCTAGGCTTACCCTGGCGTGATGTTTTGATAATTGTGTAAATCTCTCTCGGACAAGGTCACTTATTAATATATTTGCCTGCATTTACCCCCCAAAAATGAAATGCTAATTAGCTGCTAATGTGGCTATCATACAGAACTACACATCGTGTCGCAAGCTTTAGTGTCATCACTCAAGCCAGCGTTTCAGGGTAAGAAAAACATCCACATTTCTCCATGTAAATTCACATCGACAAGTAGCAAGTAACCTAGCAAGTAAAGTAAAATAGAATAACTAGTAGATTAAAGCTTTTTTGTAGTTTCTCAATTACATAATTGACATGTGTATTTATCGTGTGGATTGTTGTTTAGCATTTTCAAATTACCTACCGTAGCATTTTTTTTATTACTAGGATTTGTTTAATTACCCCGGCCTATCTAGCTAGCTAGCTAACCTTAGGTATCTCTGTCGATCAGAAGCAAGGACGGTTCTGTGCTATGTATTGTATTGTATTGTAACCACTACTCTGATAAGCACACATTTATTTTATCATTTTCCAACCTCTGTAAGCGAGAAGCGTCGCTGGAGCCGTGTGATAAGGTAAGCCCTGTTTTCCAGCTTATAACAAACTATTTTGGGTAATAAGTCAAAGATCTGTGGTTAGCTAGGTGCTAATGAAAATTAGCTAAGTTAGCTTCCGTCCCTCTCCTCGCCCCTACCTGGACTTGAACCAGGTACCTTCTGCCCACATCAACAACAGCCACCCTCGAATCATCATTACCCATCGCTCCACAAAAGCTGCGGCTCTTTCAGAGCAAGGGGAACAACTACTTCAAAGTCTCAGAGTAAGTGATGTCACCGATTGTTATGTTATTAGCGCGCACCCCGCTAACTAGCAAGCCATTTCACATTGGTCACACTCACCCCCCTTTTGACTTCCTTCTTTTCCGCAGCAACTAGTGATCCGAGTGAACAGCATCAATGTAATAGTTTAGCTTCCGTCCCTCTCCTCACCCCATACCTGGGCTTGAACCAGGGACCCTCTGCACACATCAACAATAGTCACCCTCGAAGGATCGTTACCCATCACTCCACAACAACCGCGGCTCTTGCAGAGCAAGGGGAACAACTACTTCAAGGTCTCAGAGCGAGTGACGTCGCTGATTGAAATGCTATTAGCGCGGGCACTCCTCTGGTGGGCTAACTACATGTCACCATGTGGAAAAGTCTGACAATACAAATTGTGAGCTAACGTTAATATTTATGAATATGTGGATATAGCTGTTCAGTATGTTTGTGTATGGTTCTCGTGATTTAGGGTCGGGTGTTAAGGGACCACTTGTCACGTTGTCCAAGGTGTGTTTGTGTTATGATAAACAATGCATTTTCTGTAAAAATAAAGATGGTGAAACAGCATTAAAAAAGACCGACCACTGACCAAATGTCTTTGTTTTCAAGCACAACAGGAGAGCATCCCTCAAGCCATCTGGTGCATGGACATTGTGTGCCAGTATGATCCCAGCGCAAGAGTCCAGTTGTAGACTACAGCAGATCGAGCATGTGGAAGGACAGATCAGTAACTCTTCAAATGAGAAACATTATTGCATAAAACATTGAATTTGTAGATTGAGATTTGTCTCCCTTTTTTCCCGTTTTAGACATTTGATTTTTGTATTTATTTAACCCTTATTTTACCTGATAGGTTGACTGAGAAGACATGAGGCGTGACATACGGAACATCTTCTTCCCTCCATGAGAAGCATTGCATGATGTTCAAAGCCACCCCCGGCAAGGATATCTGCTGGAAATGATGGCTCTCCCATTTTTAGATGTACTCTATACAACTCTGTGTCCTATCCATACAACTCTACTTACTTCTTATTTGGAGTTCAATTAAAACATTGAAGTTCCAGGTGTAGCGTGGTTCGTTCTGCGTTGTGTAATTTTAATTAGGACACTGTCACAACTGGAGGTGTTTGGATTATTTTTATTTGCTGTGCACACGAAAAACAACACACAATATTTTAGCCCCTGACGCAGTCACAGCTCTCAGGCACCTTGCTAGCCGAAGGTCAGGCAAAAGAGAGCATCAAAAATAGATAACAGGTGCTGCGTGCACACATTCAGTGCACAACAGCACACCATACAATACAAGTAAAATGATATAGAACATAATTCGGACAAAATAAAAGACATACCTGCACAAGAAGAGACAACACACATTATGTTAACCCTTGGTGCAGTCATAGCTCTCAGGCACCTGCGCAAGTACATGGACACTCGCTCAAACACTGTCCCAAGTATTCACAAGTTACAATAGGTGCCCTAGTTAGCGAGCTTGGTGAAACTTGTTACCATAAATCTTTATATTGTCCACATTGTAACAAACTTATGGTTGCATAACAGCACATTGTGTAACATTACCACGGTTTTATATTGATCAATTTCGGAGCCAAGGACAATATACCTTTCAAGCCGAAGGTCAGGCAAAAGAGAACAGTAAGGGGGTATGGAAATACAGATAACCCGCGATGGGCCAAACCAAAATATACAAAACTTTTACAATCACGTGTATGTACAATACTGATATGAAAAAGTGTTTGTACACCGAAGAATAACATTAGCTATGCAGCTGTAATTCATTATTTTTTTTCACTGAATTATTTTTATTATCAAATTATTTACATCCCCTCTTGACCTGGCCTATTTGAATTGGTCCTTGTGTGCAACTTGGTGCATAATCTAGGGGAACAATATCATACTGTTACATAGGCACCTCCACCATGGCAGTTACAGAATGTTCTCACTGAGGTGCATCTTGGGGGCTCAATGTTGCAATCAACATGACTAATCAAATGACCTGTGACGTCAGTTAGACACGTAAGTCCCTTTCAGATGATTCCTCAACCACTGTTGGTCCTCCTTGGTGATTTCACAGCTCAGAGGGATTTAACTTTGCTCTTGAGAATTTTTATCATAAGTACAGTCGTATAGCTCATTGCAAGACTTAACATCTTTTGGGCAAATAATGCCCTTGACTGTCCTGATCATCTAGTTAAGCATTCCAGATAAATCCTCCATCCCAGCAGGAATTTCCCATCCACATAATGATATATTCCAGCTCAGCATTCTAAGGTGTTATTCTGTGTTCTATGAAAATGGAGTGAGGCTTACCTACATAGTGCTTCGTTAGTAGTCTAGTTGTGGTTCACTTCCACTAGAAGGTCCTTGTTATTCCCACCAGGTGTTTCTTATGACTGTTGGGGATTGCCTCAACATTTTTCCCACACAAACCACAAAAACAGTTTTGCTGTACTGAGTGCATCTGTTGAACGGGATTTTTTCACCTGACTTCAAAAATACAAATGGGAAGGATCATACAAATCAAGACTATGAATGCATTTAGCTCTATGACAGTGGTTCCCAACCAGGGGTACTAGGACCCCTGAAGGTATTTGGCCTATCCACAGGGGGTACTTAAGACTCATGAGGCCATAGGCCTACTTGTAAAATGTATATGAGGGGGTACCCTGGGCAGAGCAGAATTCAGTTGGTCGTACAGTACAGTAACCGAAAAAGGTTGGGAACTACTGCTCTATGACAGAGCACTCCTAAAAAGTAAATACTGTGCATTGGTAGATTTGTCTCTGGATGTCTAAATAATAAATACTAAAATTCTCAATGTGAACATATGTCAATAGATGTTTTGATTCATTCTCACCAATGACAACATTCTACAACTGAGTTATCACTCATCTAAGTCTGGTATCCGGGGTAATCTGCTTAATGATTGTGTTATATTGATTATGTGTCTCTTTCCTTGTAGAATGTTGACAGCTGTATAGAA
This sequence comes from Oncorhynchus masou masou, assembly GCF_036934945.1. Lineage (NCBI taxonomy): Eukaryota > Metazoa > Chordata > Actinopteri > Salmoniformes > Salmonidae > Oncorhynchus > Oncorhynchus masou. The sequence continues at coordinate 61,172,270 of NC_088217.1, read as the reverse complement.
CACATTGTATTGCTAAGATGCTCAAACTTCACTTAATAGCTACACTGACCGACACAGGATAAACTTGATCCTTCACGCTGGCCCTGACCAAACCAGTAATGTGCCCCTCATTATGTTGTAATGTTTGCTGTTGCTTTCACAAATGTAAATGGATATGCCCTATGTGGTACATCTAATACTACAATTATTGCTAGCATTTCATCATTCCATCCCCTTACTGTTTATTGCAACACGTAGACATTTCTGTTTCATGTTTGATAGGCCTACAATACATTTTCATTTAGCCAACCATTTCTTACCCTGCTCTGAGTGGGCACGATGTTTATAATGCACATGAACATTTGCAAGATTCAGGTAGAGGTTCTGTTTATTCAATTCAATGTATGGTTTCCTTTGTTCATATTTCCCGGGTTATGTCGGAGTTCCGTGTGTCGGTGTCCCATTTCTCTGTCATTTATGTTGTGCGCAGTGTTGTCAGGTCAAGCAAAAATTTCTAGCCCAATGACCACTCAAAACCCACCCACAAGGCCTGAAAACTAGGCAAATGTTTCAAGCAGCAAGAGAGGAGTTTACACATTTATGCAATAAGTGTATTGCTTTTTGGATTATTTTATTTAATAATAAATGTAAATTGATGAGTACTCACCAAAACTGGAGTGTTGGTTTGGTATTAGCTCCATCTAGAAGGATGAGGTGATCCCCCATACAAGTTGGTGCTGCTGCTGCCATTCCCCATATGTTGCTCTACAAAGAGTAGAGGAACAGGCAGCGCTATAATGAGGGATTAGTTAGATAAACAGGGGGAATGAGACTTTACAGACAGATGACTGAAGGAAGTGTGGTGTGTGTGTATGTGTTCTGCACACCCCCAAAGTGCTGGGTTAGGCCAACCAGGAGCCCCACAACCAGGTTGAAGCCTTTTCTTGGACTTTAGGTTACACTCAGCAACAGGGTTCCAGCCATTGAGGGGCAAAAGGAGGTACATTCTGGTGATCCCATACAAGTTGGTGTGATTAGAGAGTTCCTTGCTTGGGTATCTTATCACCACACAGTTGCTTCTTGGTTGCGACATCAGTACTTTCATCAATAATCAATAAGTAAGACTAATTCCCAATGTCCTTTATTAGTTCAGGCTCTTGTCATGACGTTGGCCTGTGGGTAAGGTTAATGACCCCCCATAAATACCTTTCTCCCTTTCCTCTCTTGACTCCACTGAAGGACTCTTGAAAAGCCTTTGTTAAACATAGAGAGTCGGGGAACATCAAAAGGTGGGGTGAAAGGAACCATATTTCAGTAATCCAACCAGTTGAACATATGAATTGGTAATGAAAGAATATGATGTCAGTTCGGTTGTCATCTGAGACTTTCTTATTAATGATAGGATGACATAAACTAGATTCACATGGACATGTTGTGCAATTTAAATGTTTAAATATGAAACTATTTGTGAAAATATGAAATGTAATTTTAGCTTCCAAATGAGAGAATTGGGTTTTCATAAGGGTAAAGCTCTGCTCAATCAGTGGCCCACCCTTGCGAAGAGACATTGGTTGTAAACTATGAAACCTGCCCTCTCTCCTACCACTATATAAAGCCCTTGATGAAAATGTAACTTCCTGTTCTGAGTACACAAGGCCTGCAGCCTCTGTGTTAAAAGGGCGAATAACTTGCTGTTCCCGGGTACATTAGGGTGACTGTCCAATGTCAGAAGGATTCAGATAATAACTGTTCCGGGTACATTAGGACGACGGTCTGATGTCAGAAGGATTCAGATAATAACTACAGACCTAAGCCAACCTCAGCGTGAGCTTTGGTTGCGAATGGTATGAACTTTGAACACTTATTCACGACAGAAGTGATACCTCCTAGCCTCTGAGTTAGCAGCGGCCGCTGAGGGACAAAGCATCTCTTCTAACAAACAACACTGCCAAGTATCTAGTTTACCACCAGAGACATTCTTTCGAGGACAGGAATATCTCTGTTGGGCAACACGGCCTTCCATCTACAACCAACCTAATGAGGCACAGCTCAGAGTAAATATTTATTGCATTTTCCTTTTCCAAATGGGGGGTTATTTAGAATGCATAAGATTCTGTATTTACGATAGCATAGCTTCTCCCTTTGTTCTTCAGTCCACCCGCGCTTTCATACCGCTTGCCATGCGGTAGCAGAGAGAACAGTCTATGACTAGGGTGGCTGGAGTGTTTAAGGGCCTTCCTCTGACACCGCCTGGTACAGAGGTCCTGGATGGTAGGAAGCTTTGCCCCAGTGATGTTTTGGGCCTTACACACTACACTCTGAAGTGCCTGGTGGTCGGAGGCCGAGCAGTTGCCATACCAGACAGTGATGTAACCATTCATGATGCTCTTGATGGTGCAGCTGTAGAACCTTTTGAGGATCTGTCGTGCCCTCTTCACAACTGTCTTGGTGTGCTTGGACCATGTTAGTTTGTTTGTGATGTGGACACCAAGGAACTTCAAGCTGCTCCACTACAGCCCCGTCAACGAGAATGGGGGTGTGCTTGGTCCTCTTTCCTGTAGTCCACAGTCATTTCCTTTGTCTTGATCACGTTGAGGGAGAGGTTGTTGTCCTTGCACCACACGGACAGGTGTCTGATCTCCTCCGTATAGGCTGTCTCGTCGTTGTCGGTGATCAGGCCTACCCTTGTTGTGTCTTCCGCAAACTTAATGATTGTGTTGGGAGTCGTGCCTGGCCGGGCAATCATGAGTGAACAGGGTGTACAGGAGGGGACTGTCAGGAAGTCCAGGATCCAGTTGCAGAGGGAGGTGTTTAGTCCCAGGGTCCTTAGCATATTGATGATTTTTGAGGACACTATGGTGTTTTGAATGCTGAGCTGTAGTCAATGAATAGCATTCTCACATAGGTGTTCCTTTTGTCCAGTTGGGAAAGGACAGTGTGGAGTGCAATAGAGATTGCATCATCTGTGGATCTGTTAGGGCGGTATACAAATTGGAGTGGGTTTAGGGTTTCTGGGATAATGGTGTTGATGTGAGCCATGACCAGCTTTTCAAAGCACTTCATGGCTACAGACGTGAGTGCTACGGGTCGGTAGTCATTTTGGAAGGTTACCTCAGTGTTCTTGGGCACAGGGACTGTGGTGGTCTGCTTAAAATATTCTGTTGAGGGCACTGCATCGCAGCGCTAGCTGAGCCACCAGAGACTCTGGGTTCGCGCCCAGGCTCTGTTGCAGCCGGCCTCGACCGGGAGGTCCATGGGGCGATGCACAATTGGCCTAGCGTTATCCGGGTTAGGGAGGGTTTGGGCGGTAGGGATATCCTTGTCTCATCGCGCACCAGCGACTCCTGTGACGGGCCGGGAGCAGTGCACGCTAACCAAGGTCGCCAGGTGCACGGTGTTTCCTCCGACACACTGGTGTGGCTGGCTTCCGGGTTGGATGCGTACTGTGTTAAGAAGCAGTGCGGCTTGGTTGGGTTGTGTTTGGGAGGACGCATGGCTTTCGACCTTCGTCTCTCCCGAGCCCGTACGGGAGTTGTAGCGATGAGACAAGATAGTAATTATTAACAATTGGATACCACGAAATTGGGGAGAAAAAGGGGTAAAAAAATAATATATATAATACCAACAGAATATATATGTATGTATGTATGTATGTATGTATGTATGTATGTATGTATGTATGTATGTATGTATGTATGTATGTATGTATGTATGTATGTATATATATATATATTCTGTTGGTATTACAGACTCGGACAGGGAGAGGTTGAAAATGTCAGTGAATACACTTGCCAGTTGGTCAGGGCATGCTCGCAGTACACATCCTGGTAATCCATCTAGCCTTGCGGCCTTGTGAATGTTGACCTGTTTAAAGGTCTTACATTAGCTGCGGGGAGTGTGATCACACAGTCTTCCGGAACAGCTGGTACTCTGATGCATGTTTCAGTGTTATTTGCCTTGAAGCGAGCATATAAGTAGTTTTGCTCATCTGGTAGGCTCGTGTCACTGGGAATCTCTCGGCTGTGCTTCCTTTTGTAGTCTGTAATGGTTTGCAAGCCCTGCAACAGTCGACGAACGTCGGAGTCGGTGTGGTACGATTCGATCTTAGTCCTGTATTAACGCTTTTCCTGTTTGATGGTTCGTCGGAGGGTATAGCGGGATTTCTTATAAGCTTACGGGTTAGAGTCCCACTCCTTGAAAGCGGCAGCTCTAGCCTTTAGCTTGTTGTGGATGTTGCCTTTAATCCATGGCTTCTGGTTTGGTATGTACCTAAGGTCACTGTGGGGATGATGTCATCGATGCACTTATTGATGAAGCCAATGACTGATGTGGTGTACTCCTCAATGCCATCGGAGGAATTCCGGAACAAATTCTGTCTGCGCTAGCAAAACAGACCTGTAGCTTAGAATCTGCTTCATCTGACCACTTTTTTATTGATCAAGTCTGGTGCTTCCTGCTTTAATTTTTGTATGTAAGCAGGAATCAGGAATTATGGTCAGATTTGCCAAATGGATGGCGAGGGAGAGCTTTGTATGCGTCTCTGTGTGTTGAGGTGTCCAGAGTTTTCTCCCTCTGGTTGCACATTTATCATGCTGATAGAAATTTGGTAAGACCGATTTAAGTTTTCCTGCATTAAATTCCCCGGCCACTAGGAGCGCCGCCTCTGTGTGAGCGTTTTCCTGTTTGCTTATGGCGGAATACAGCTCATTGAGTGCGGTCTTAGTGCCAGCCTCAGTCTGTGGTGGGATGTAGACAGCTACAAAAAATACAGATGGATCTCTCTCGCTAGATAGTGTGGTTTACAGCTTATCATGAGATACTCTACCTCAGGCGAGCAAAACCTAGAGACTTCCTTAGATATCGTGCACCAGCGGTTATTTACAAAAATACATAGGCCGCCACCCCGTCTTACCAGACGCCGCTGTTCTTTCCTGCCGATACAGAGTATAACCAGCCAGCTGTATGTTGATAATGTCGTTGTTAAGCCACAACTCCGTGAAGCACAAGATATTACAGTTTTGAATGTCCCGTTGGTAGTTTAATCTTCTGCGTAAGTCATTGATGTTATTGCACGTTTGCTAGCAGACTGGAAGGCAGTGGGGGTTTATTCGATCCCCTACGAATTCTCAGAAGGCAGCCCGCCCTCCGGCCCCTTTTTCTTCGCATTCTCTTCAGAAAATGACTGGGATCTGGGTCTGTTCCCGGGAAAGCATTATGTCATTCACGTCGGGCTCGTCGGACTCGTTAAAGGAAAAAAAAGGATTCTGACAGTTCGTGGTGAGTAATTGCAGTTCTGATGCCCAGAAGTTATTTTCAGTCATAAGAGACGGTAGCAGCACCATTATGTACAAAATAAGTTAAAAAATAAGTTACAAACAACGCACTGAAACAAACAAAAAAACACAATTGGATAGGAACACGTAAAGCATCAGCCTTCTTTTACGGCACCATCTTTATATAGCAGTGAATTTTAGTCTGCTAGGTGTGTCTGTACAGCATGGGCATATCTTTGGGTGATGTGGACATCCCCATGCATGCATCTTATCAAAATATGACTAATTCAATATTACACCATCCCATTCTCTGGGCTCTGTCTGCAGTCATAACCAGTAGTAAATCCCATGTATTAATATTCTGTTTCATTATTCATGTTTGGTGAATCTATGAATTTTGTATGGACACTGGAGTCTTTGCCACTCAAAATATTTATATTCATCACTCAAAATCTTGCCAAAGTATATTCTGTAGGAGGGGTCAATATGAATTAAAAATAATTTGACATGAATCGGGTCATGAACATATTAACTTTGAAATTAACAAGGTAGAGGTCTGGCATAAGCTTTGTAAGGGAAATTAGAAGGTGTGTGCTATTCTTATAACTAATTTCTGTGTTCTATTCATGTGCGGTTCTAATAACCAATTTCTGTTTTCATGCAAGTGGCTGACTGCACTATCAGTAGATTCAATTTGGCAGTACGCCCAGATGTTGTTTTGAGAACAAACCGAAAGATATCTCAGTTTCAAGGTCTCAGTTTAGACAGAAAGAAGCCTCGTGGGGTGTTGGTCTGTCACATGTTATGAAACGGTACTGGTTGGTCACATGGATGAAACAAAAACAGTAATGATTGATTAATTTTGCTAAATCATGCAAATATAACTTGTCTGTGTATAGCTGTATATAAGACAACTGCTGGGTCTGCCCAGGGAGAATTATCTAACAGGCATGTGTACTATGGTGCAAGTGAGTTGGTTGGAACCTCTCCAGCGAGCTAACAAATAAACAATGATTCATTTAAGATTGGCTTCGAGTGTCACTGTGTAAAATAATTTCCACGACAGCTTATTCCCACACTTTACAATAATTCTGTTGCAGTGGTTTTAGGTAGTCTCCGTATAGGCTATTCCCTATATCGCGACACTGCAGCCCAGTTGAAGAGCTTGTGATCTCCATGCAGCGTCACAGCGCCACAGCACAATGCACAACGCGCCTTCGGAAAAGCACCCCTCAGCCTCAGAAGAGGCATGCAGTCATAGAGTCATTATACCCTAATGTAGACCTATTTGCCTACTAGCCAAATAAAGTGCAGAGCATACATGATGCGAGCAACTCGTCATTCCAACACATTTGAACATTTAATTCATCCTTCATTCAGTTTAGTCAGTCAGTATGTCATCCATTCAGTCATTTGTCTGAGTTGCAATAGGAACTAAATCAGAGGATAGAACAATCTTGTCCATTTGTTTATTGAAATGCATGTGTATTCAAAATTCTCAAAATTCACCAGAGTTCTTTAGCCTATCACTTCCAATGTATGCTATCATTTTAGGTACTGATGTATTGCGGAATAATTGTTGAACTCTCTTTGTGTTTTATATTATAGAGCTCCCCTTAAAAAGAGACCTCTAAATAAATGTTAAACAAAATAGTCTAAGACGCATGTGCACTGGCTGATAGGGAATGCAGATATGGCATTAAGAATAAGCCATTGATAGTCTTGACCATTTGGGACCCCTTGGCTATTTCGCTCGGAACAGGTTACAGCCAAGACTTAATCAATATTTTGTCTCATTTATCGATATGGTTATAGCCTCTGTGTGATGGGGTTGTGCAATGCAAATGACTATAACAAGCCTCCATACAGAGTGGAATTCACTAATACAACAGTCAAAATGACTAATATAAAGGCCAACAGTCCATGCTCCCAAATACTGGAAAAGTGTGATTCATTAGGTTACATGATCACCACAATAGCCCCACGTGGCTATAAAAATAAATTATGTAATTATATGGCAATTAAATTACACACAACAGCATTGCATATTTAGATAGAGGAATAGGCATAACCTAAATCATATTTACTTTCTAATTTGCAGCTCAGGTGGTTATTCTAGACAGGGCTCTTCTGTGTCTTTATCATGCTCACAACAGTAATTTGCTGAAGGTCCAAGCCTATACTATGCCATCTACTGGTATAACGTCGTTATTGAATGCAATTCTAAAAAGATCTACAATCTACAAATTAGGGGTTCAACTGGAGTTCTTCTAAGATCCTCAAAGAACCGTAGGGTTCTTGGCAATGAAAAACAGCCCCAAAAGGTTCTTCAAATAACTTCTTAGGAGGTGGAGTTCATCGAGGAACCCCCATTGTTGCTGGAGTTCTTTGGGGAACTTTGCAATTGCAACTGAAAATGCTCATTCCAAGTTTGAATATGACAACAGTTAAGAAGGTAAGTTGGGTTGATGATTGGCTGGCTCTGAATATATAAGAATATTTTGAAGATAAATACACAACGCAGAGGATGAGAGGACTAAAAACTACAGTACTAATGGTCAATTGCAAATTTTAAATAGGAGTTGGGTTTCAGTTCAACATCTGTTCAGAATCTGTGGAATGTCACTCCTGAACTTGTGTGCCAAGTTTTCATTAGTCTGTACATTGAGTCTGGGGCAGGATACTTGTTATTTGGCCATTGGCCAAGTTGTACTGCAAGGACTTCTGATTGGTCAACCCCAGGCTAGGGTGGGGGGGGGGGTGGGGGGTTATAAATGGCATCCTGTTCCTTTGTTCAGTGGGGAAAAGCTGAGGACAGGGGAGACTGAACATCTGTACATCTTCTCCCCCTGATTTGCTTTGGAGTTTGTGTTATTGAAGAATAACAATTTTCTAACAAATATGTATCGAAAAAATAACTTAAATAATAAAATACTACTGAATATCGAAGACAATTATGGTATTCTGTGAATAGCTTCCATAACGGTAGCTGTCACGTTAGTTAGCTATATTTCAGAACAATTAACGTAAATATTAGAAGGCCCGGTTTGACTGTTGGCGTTGTATGAGCTACAGTACAGTAACGTTAGCTAGCTAGCTAACAGGCTGACTACACCGCTTGCGTCGCGTGCACGAGCATTGCAAAATAAATGTAGAAATCTATGTTATTCAATTATTGCACCCACACTGCTCCATGCACCAATGAGCTTCTGCGTTGCCAAGGACTAAAATAGAAATCATTTCTATTTCTGACGCAGATCCCGCTGCAAGTCCTGCCTCTCCCATCTTCTCATTGGTTTATAGAAGCAGGTACCCACGTGCCATCTCCTCATTGGTTATACCCACGTGGGTGACTGGGGTGGCAGGGTAGCCTAGTGGTTAGAGCGTTGGGCTAGTAACCGAAAGGTTGCAAGTTCAAATCCCAGAGCTGACGAGGTACAAATCTTTCTTTCTGCCCCTGAACAGGTAGTTGCTCTTGCTTGACTGTTCCTAGGCCGTCATTGAAAGTAAGAATTTGTTCTTAACTGACTTGCCTACTTAAATAAAAAAGACAAACAAGATCAGTGGCCACCTGTAGCTTGTGGGTGCTTTATATGCACTACAGTCAGTTATGAGTGCATGTCTACTTATATAAAATATATCAATATTAATATACGTCTACTGTATGATAGTTAGCTAATTCATTTGCTAGCTAACGTTAGCCTGCCTAGCTGGAATTTCTGAAGAAGGAAAATATTTTATTTTTACTATTTCCAAAAGATAACCAAACAAAAACATATGTACTTTTTACGAGACGTGCTTGTGCCAGCATGTGCATTAGTAGCACAATTTCTAACTTATTTGCATTGGTGTTTACTTACACTTGTATGTTGACTTCTCTCCATTGATGTTGTTTTTAAGTTTTCACTGACTTTTCTTAGCGGATGTACAATCGTTGCGAATTGAATTATAGGGAGTTTCAGGCCCCGGAGTGAACATAATTGTACACTCGCAAAGTCAACTAAAAACGAGGGTTGAGGGGCTTAGGTTGCAAACTTCTCTTGCTTGGCTAATAATTTGGACCGCCCTCCAACATGGCGACGGGGATTCCCCCAAGGGCATAAGGCGAGGGTAAGTGGACAAGGGTGTGTATTTTAAGTGTTTGGACCGCAGCCACTCAGCAACAGCAGCCTGCCTCACTGCCTGATAGTTAGCAGCAACATGTCACAGTAAAATTAATAGATAATAAAAAAAGAGAAATGCCATGGCGGCCGTTGTGCAATCTAGAAGTAGCCCAAAAAAAACGAAACCCGTGACCATTACATTTTTACCCGCGACATCTTTTCAAAGTAGGCCAATTCATGAGAAAACTGTGAACATGGCAACCCTGGTTGTGCGTAATAGGAGCACACGCACAGAACTATGCTGTGTTCGAATACCCATACTAACATACTGTAAACTTAATGAGTATATACTATATATTATTAGTTCATTTTAGTATACTGCAAATGAACGGTATCCTTTCAGTTGAGCGTACTAGCGCTTCGCCTGTCTACTGGAAGTTGATGTATTCAGATTTAGTTTACACTTTTTTGGTTGTTACATGATTCCATATGTGCCATTTCATAGTTTGTCTTCACTATTAGTCAACAATGAACAAAATAATTAAAACGCTGGAATGCTATGCAATCTCTTGCTAGCTTGTTAGCTTAACAAATAACTAGCTAGACAGTTTACGAATTCCGTTGTGTTCTTAATTGGAGTGATGTGTGGGGCGTTAGTAAATTCAGAGCGTTTCACTCTGACCAAAGAGTAGGGTTGATTTGAGCGTTCTGACCTTACAATGGCAATCAAGCACCCAAGCTAACTGAAGCTACTTCCAGACACAAATGAGGGAACCCCTCTCTCTGATCATTTTATTCAAGCACCCAAGCTAACTGAAGCTACTTCCAGACACAAATGAGGGAACCCCTCTCTCTGATCATTTTATTCACGCTGGCAGCGCTGGTTAGGCAGTTTTCATGTTATCCATAGCGTTGGTGACTGTAACTGTGCTGCTGGCAACAATTTAATTACGCTTTTTTTTGCCGATGTTTACTGACACCGGCCATATTCAACACGTGTTGAGCATTTGTAGTTTCATCAGTTATTCTGCGCTCTAGTACACTCAGATAGAGAGTGCTGTGAAATCGGAGTAGATAGACAGAGCGAATTTACAAAAGCACCCAAATGTCCATTGAGAATGCACAATGACTATACCACTTAGCTAAGGATAATCAAGTAAATTAACATTGGGTAGTTAGATAGCATATAATTATATATATATATATATATAATGGCAAGGTTGATGTATTAGTAGCCAACTAACGTTAGGGTAGCTAACATACCAGTACATACTGCTGTAATGATATGCTATGTGGTTCGTAAGGACAGCTTGCTAACAAATTGTCAGCCAACATAACGTGGGAGGTAACTTATTAGAAAAGTCATTAATTTATTACATTGCTTAAAATGTTCATAACATTTGTCATAATTAGTTAAATCAATGAATTTGTATCCGCTGGATATGGATATGGACTTCAGCTCCATATTTTCACAATTTTCATCAAATCTGTAAATGATGTGAAGCCACGCCCATTTCCGGAAGAATTGCTTTATCGGCCCTAAACGCACAGAAAGTGTCCACTGTTTGGATACTTCGTATTTTGGTGAATGAAGTACGACATCCGGGAACTTTTGGCTTACTATCTATATCCATACTAAGACCAAACAATAATACTATATACTCAATTTATATCACAAATAGTGAGGTTATGAGTATTCTGGGGTGGCAGGGTAGCCTAGTGGTTAGAGTGTTGCACTAGTAACTGAAAGGTTTCAAGTTCAAATCCCCGAGCTGACAAGGTACGTTCTGCCCCTGAACAGGCAGTTAGTTAACCCACCGTTCCTAGGCCATCATTGAAAATAAAAATGTGTTCTTAGTAAAAAATAAATAAAAATTCAAACACAGCTCTTTGCTACATGGCCTGTGCTCAACCATTTTGAGTCAGAATGTTGATTAAGAGAAAATGATTGTTCCATGTGTGCATGGTGTTGAAATATAATTAATAATCATTAAGTCTGATTAAGACCAATGTAACAATGGATGTGGACATTGTCTTTTACATTGTAGAACCAGTTTATTGTTTGTAATTACCAATTGGGTAATTGTATGGTCCTTGGGGCCAAGTGGTTATATTAATTAGGCCTACCTGCTTGAACTCCTGTGAGACAGATTCGATTTGGTTTCTCAATGGGAGGCTGCACAGTCTTTCCCTCTACCTGTACCTGTTCAAATAGGTCAGGTTAAGCCTGAAATGGAGGCTATTTATTTTGAGCTATTGCCCGTGTATATTTGGTCAATCTATTTGAATATTTTGTATGATATGGCGCTTTCACCATTGCGTCACCAAGACCTGTAAATAAATCTACACTCTAAGCAAGTCAACCTAATTTGCCTTCTGCGGATTTCATGCCCTTAGGACTGCTACAAACTCCATATTTTACAATTACATAGGCTAATAAAAATACGTTGTAAACAAAATAATGTGGTGGTCACGAAATTCCGTTAGCTGGTGTTTGTCAAGCAAATAACTGCTGGTCTCAAGGTAATTGACCATTAATTAACATAAACACATTTAGCATCTCCTGGAATCCACAGCTTATTAGCCACTGATGCAGACCTTCAGAGAATCTACATTTTAACAAGTCTAATAAATCAATGTAATATAGCCTACACCTTCACAATAAATCCATTCATTATTTTAGATAAGTCCAAAGAAACATGATATGAAGAAAATGTAGTCTATTTCAGGAGAACAGAAAAGAATACTCTTCTTTGTGTGGCCCTAATGCCCACTAATAAAATCCATGCCTTTTGCGCATTGTGCCCTTATCTCTGACTGCTGTGTGTTCCGAAGCACCTCTCACTCACATGGCTCTCCAAATCAAATTTTATTGGTCACATACACATGGTTAGCAGATGTTAATGCGAGTGTAGCGAAATGCTTGTGCTTCTAGTTCCGACCATGCAGTAATATCTAACAAGTAATCTTGTAATGAGTAATGTAGGGTATGTAAACATCATATAAAGTGGCATTGTTTAAAGTGACTAGTGATACATTTATTACATCCAATTTGAAATTATTAAAGTGACTAGAGATTTGAGTCAGTATGTTGGCAGCAGCCAATCAATGTTAGTGATGGCTGTTTTTCAGTCTCTCGGTCCCAGTTTTGATGCACCTGTACTGACCTCGCCTTCTGGATGATAGCGGGGTGTGATAACAGGCAGTGGCTCGGGTGGTTGTTGTCCTTTGATAATTTTGGCCTTCCTGTGACTTCGGGTGGTGTAGGTGTCATGGAGGGCAGGTAGTTTGCCCCCGGTGATGCGTTGTACAGACCTCACTACCCTCTGGAGAGTCTTGTAGTTGTGGGCGGAGCAGTTTCCATACCAGGCAGTGATACAGCCCGACAGGACGCTCTCGATTGTGCATCTGTAAAAGTTTGTGAGTGTTTTTGGTGATAGCCACATTTTTCAGCCTCCTGAGGTCATCTCCTTTGTTTTGTTGATGTTGAGTGTGAGGTTGTTTTCCTGACTCCACACTCCGAGGGCCCTCACCTCCTCCCTGTAGGCCATCTCGTCATCGTTGGTAATCAAGCCTACCACTGTAGTGTCGTCTGCAAACTTGATGATTGAGTTGGAGGCGTGCATGGCCACGCAGTCATGGGTGAACAGGGAGTACAGGAGAGGGCTGAGAACGCACCCTTGTGGGGCCCCAGTGTTGAGGATCAGCGGGGTGGAGATGTTGTTTCCTACCCTCACGACTTGGGGGCGGCCCGTCAAAGTCCAGGACCCAGTTGCACAGGGCGGGGTCGAGACCCAGAGCCTCGAGCTTAATGACGAGTTTGGAGGGTACTATGGTGTTAAATGCTGAGCTGTAGTCAATGAACAGCATTCTTACATAGGTATTCCTCTTGTCCAGATGGGTTAGGGCAGTGTGCAGTGTGATTGCTATTGCGTCGTCTGTGGACCTATTGGGGCAGTAAGCAAACTGGAGTGGGTCTGGGTGTCAGGTAGGGTGGAGGTGACATGATCCTTGACTAGTCTTTCAACGCACTTCTTGATGACGGAAGTGAGTGCTACGGGGTGATAGTCATTTAGCTGTTACCTTAGCTTTCTTGGGAATAGGAACAATGGTGGCCCTCTTAAAGCATGTGGGAACAGGAGACTGGGATAGGGATTGATTAAATATGTCCGTAAACACACCAGCCAGCTGGTCTGCGCACGCTCAGAGGACGCGGCTAGGGATGCCGCCTGGGCCGGCAGCCTTAGGAGGGGTAACACATTTAAATGTTTAATTCACGTTGGCTGCGCTGAAGGAGAGTCTGCAGGTTTTGGTAGTGGGCCGTGTCGGTGGCACTGTATTATCCTCAAAGCGAGCGAAGAAGTTGTTTAGTTTGTCTGGGAGCAAGACATCGGAGTCTGCGACGGGGCTGGTTTTCTTTTTGCAGTCCGTGATTGGCTGTAGACCCTGACACATTCCTCTCGTGTCTGAGCCGTTGAATTGCAACTCTACTTTGTCTCTATTCTGACGCTTAGCTTGTTTGATTGTCTTGCGGAGGGAATAACTACACGGTTTGTATTCTGTATTCACGCTTTCAGTTTTGCGTGAATGCTGCCATCAATCCATGGTTTCTGGTTGGGGAAGGTTTTGATAGTTGCTGTTGGTACAACATCACCGATGCACTTGCTAATAAACTCAATCACTGAATAAGCGTATATATCAATGTTGTTGTCTGAGGCTATCTGGAACATATCCCAGTCCACGTGATCGAAGCAATCTTGAAGCGTGGAATCAGATTGGTCCGACCAGCATTGAACGGACTTGAGCATGGGCGATTCCTGTTTTAGTTTCTGTCTATAGACTAGGAGCTACAAAATGGAGTCGTGGACAGATTTGCCGAAAGGAGGGCGAGGGATGGCTTTGTATGCGTCGCGGAAATTAAAAATGTAGGGAGCCTTGTTTTCAGATTAGCCTTGTTAAATTCCCCAGCAGCCTCAGGGTATGTGGTTTCCAGTTTACATAGAATCCAATGATGTTATTTCAGGGCCGTCGAGGTGTCTGCTTGGAGCGGGGGGGGGGAGTACATGACTGTGATTATAAATGAAGAGAATTTTCTTGGTAGATAATGCGGTCGGTATTTGCTTGTAAGTAATTCTAGGTCAGATGAACAAAAGGACTTGAGTTCCTGTATGTTGTTGATCACACCACGATTCGTTAATCATAAGGCATACACCGCCACCCTTCTTCTTACCAGAGAGATGTTTATTTATGACGGCACAATACGTGAAGAAACCAGGTGGCTGTACCGACTCTGATAACGTATCTCGAGTGAGCCATGTTTCCGTGAAACAGAGAATGTTACAATCTCTGATGTCTCTCTGGAAGGCAACCCTTGCTTGGATTTCGTCTACCTTGTTGTCAAGAGACTGGAAGTTCGCTAGCAGTATACTTGGGAGCGGTAGGCAATGTGCCCATCTTCGGAGCCTGACCAGAAGACTGCTCCATCTGACCCTTCTGCGGCGCCGTTGTTTTGGGTCGTCTACTGGGATCCGATCCATTGTCCTTGGTGGTAGACCAGACAGAGGATTCTATGTAATAAGACTTAAGATTTCCTGGGGTTTCCTAAGAGCGCAAAGCGAGGCGGCCATTTCTGTCGGCGCCCGAAGTTTAGCTTCCATCACGTGATATGGTCTTTCTAACAGGCTACAGGTGAAGACAGACACATCGAGGACACAACTGCATGCCCTCATCCAATTCCGAGGTGCATATTGAAGATATTGGAAGAACTGTCCAAATGTACTTTTCGTCAGCCAACTAGATGAATAGGTCTAACGAACAGCAAAAGCACTAGCCTATGTCAATCTACTTTTGACATATTTGAAAAGCTTACCTATTCTATTCTGTGCGAGAAATAAATATTCCAAACATAGTCTCGGACAGTTGTGGGATGCGATAGATCCCAAATTAATACACCCACTAGCATCAAAAATACTTTTTACGCAATGATGCTGACGCAACAGATCAGAACGTTTAGCCTAAAATGTTGATAAACTATTAGGCCATTTCTTCACATAATAAGCGCATAAATGCGCACACGGCAGTAGGCTATAAGCGCAAATGTTCCATTAGGCGGAAAACACGTTATCAAAAGTGACCCCAAATGCGATTATGTATGTAATGCTTTTCTTATAAAGGTGCATGTTAGGCTCTACACCCTTTGTGAAGTGAATTAACGTGCTTCATTTTTAAGAAATTATTTGGCCACTTTAGTTGTGACACAAACCTCATCAAAACATAAAGGCCTATGGGCTAAGCGAGATGTGTTGACTATGATTTGAAAACGTCCCAAAAAAAGGCATTGTTTCTTGCCTTGCGCTAATAATATTTAATTCACAAGTGATAGGCTAATATTGTCAGACATCACAATATTCTTGATTTAATCTTGTTTTACATATACTAAATAATATACAGTACCAGTCAAGTTTGGACACACCTACTCATTTAAGGGTTTTCTTTATTTTTACTATTTTCTACATTGTATAATAGTGAAGATATGAAAACTATGAAATATCACTTGAAATGTTCCGTATTGACTGACCTTCATGTCTTACAGTAATGATGGTCTGTCATTTCTCTTTGTTTATTTGAGCTGTTCTTGCCATAATATGGACTTACCAAATAGTGCTATCTTCTGTGTACCACCCCTACCTTGTCACAACACAAATGATTGGCTCAAACGCATTAGAAAGACATTCCACAAATTAACAAGGCACACCTGTTAATTGAAATGCACTCCAGGTAACTACCTCATGAAGCTGGTTGAGAGAATGCCAAGAGTGTGTAAAGCTGTTATCAAGGCAAAGGGTGGCAACTTTGAAGAATCTCAAATATAAATTATATTTTGATTTGTTTAACCCTTTTGTGGTTATTACATGACTCCACATGTTATTTCAGAGTTTTGATGTCTTCACTATTATTCTACAATGTAGGAAATAGTAAAAATAAAGAAAAACCCTTGAATGGGTAGGTGTCTCCAAACTTTTGACTTGTACTGTAAATTTTGTGGCAAAGGAGGGTGTCGAGTGATAAATGGCAGATATGTGAGTGCAGAACTAATAAACGGGCTCTGCCCTATCACTAAAATGGCCACCCCGATCAGAAATACAGATCACAAAATGGCCGACTGCCAAATCTACAATTCCCAGAAGGGGAACCCTCAGAAGGTGGGGCCAACCCACAGATAAAGGGTCAAGACAAACCTGGAAGCGAGAGAGAAATGGCTGGAAGGATCTGTGAACCATAGACAAAGAGACAATATACTGTATATCGGCTGGATTTACTGTGTATGAGCTGGGCTGTTTGGACTTACCTGTTGGCGTTTGGACCTGGACCTACCGAGAACCAGATTTCGGTACCGAACCCTGCTATCCTTGACCTTGCCTGCGGCCTGGGTGGACCAGGATGGTGAAACAAACACTCTGTTTGAAATAATTGTCATTCTGGGGTGATTTTGGTGACAGTTTCACACTTAATTTGTGACAAACACTCCTAATCTTGAAGAGATTTACAACAATTTGTTTTGATTTAGAATGGACCATTATCATGCACCTGTCTCAAACAGGGGCAGAGTAAAAAAAATACGTCATCTATGCACTTAAACAGCGAATGGAGGACACTTTCCTGTGGTTCATTTTCATGCCAGCCAGGTGAGCTATACTCCTGTTGTAAAGAGAAGCAATGTGCTTAATATTAGGAAAGTTGAGAAATAATAATAGTAGGCCTTGCCTATAGAAAACTGATGGCATCCTCCTCTTTTTATAGATGCCATCACTCTGTTTTCTCACACAATTGCATAGCCTATAGAAATGTTGCGGAACATGTGCTTATATGTTCTCATGAAGAGTTTGATTAGATTTTCGATTGCATTTGCACTGATGTCAGAGTGATTAGAGAGACACTAGAGTGCTGAATATGAGGCCGTTAGCAAGTTTGGTAGGCTACTAATGACCTTCAGCAGCATCAGAGTTTGGTGAAGCCTAATTACCATGACTAAACAGTCCCATGGAATTTGACTGCCTTCATGATTTGTGACCTCCGGTTTGGCAGTAATACGGTCACCATAACAGCCCTAGTCTGGTAGCCTCAATAGACAAAGCTTTGAAGTTGAACAAGTCGTTGCATGTAGATTTTTTAAAAACTTGACTTGAGACTTGATTTAAATTTGTGACTCGACTCAACTTGACCATAGAATGCACGACTTGGAATTAACTCCAGTTTTGACCTGTTCTACTTGGGACTATACTTGAGACTCAGACCTTGTGACTCGAATAATAGTGATTTGGTCCCACCTCTTGATACAAGTGCTTGTTTGGACATCTCAAAGACTAAATTCAATGTAGAATCCGTTTAACAGGTGACAGATTATTTTACTATTGTAACATGCAGTGGGGAGAATTCTATTGTCCCTGCCGGGAGCAAAGGCTTTTGCCATAGATGCTGGTTCATGTCTCTGGACCACACAAGCTTTAGATTTCATTCTGCTAAGGTCCTTGTCAGCTACATTGGTGACCAGGGAGAGATCCTTTCGATACACCTATGGGGCCTGAGCACACAAATGCTCCTAGAGAGAAGGGGGAATACTGAAGAATTTGTTGATGAAAGTTCTACAGTTGCCATCAGAGGCCCAGGCTTTTGGCATAGATGGTAAAGCTCTCATTTCTGGACAGTAACATTGTGCCCTCCACGGCACTTGATATACATTGATTGGTAGGTTATGCTATATTTAGATACTTCAAATACTGGCTGACACCTTTGCAATTTGTCTCCTTACTCATGAAATAGTGAAACACTATTTGTGATGGTGTTCTTTGTTCGAATGTATATGAAATGTACATTATGGAAAACATGTCTCACACTTGGTCATAGTTAGTAGAATAATGAATGGATTGGCAAGATTTTGGCAGTCAACTTTTAGAAGGTTAGTAGGAAAGATAATCATTTAAACCACCTACATATACTCACATTCACTGAACATTTAGTTTATGAACTTCAAATCTTTATTTCCCAACTGCTTTTTCCATCATCCTAAAGGCTCTATCATTTTCCATACCTTGTACTCCAATGCATTCATGCCCACCATAGAATTGGGAAGCTGCAATTTAAACATCAGATTTTAGAAATCAAAATCTTATTGCAGAGCACATTGTACAACTGTTTTTAGAGAAGACGGCATTGCAAGGTATGCTATGCCATATGTATTGGCTAATATGTATATGCAGCTGTTTTTCTATTTTTCTAGCATAAATGACATACCTTTCCATCTACAGTACATGCTTTTTAGGTTTCTATGCTAACACTGAACCCAAAATGGCTGTGCGCGTGCGCCATCGTGCATACATTTATTTTTTCCCCCTACACCAAACACAATCATGACACACAGGTTAAAATATCAAATCAAACTCTGAACCAATGACATTAAATTTGGGTACAGGTCAAAAAGCATTAAACATGTATGGCAATTTAGCTAGTTAGCTTGCACTTGCTAGCTAATTTGTCCTATTTAGCTAGCTTGCTGTTGCTAGCTAATTTGTCCTGGGATATAAACATTGAGTTGTTATTTTACCTGAAATGCACAAGGTCCTCTACTCCGACAATTAATCCACACATAAACCGGTCAACCAAATCGTTTCTTGTCATCTCTCCTCCCAGTCTTTTTCATCTTTGAACTTATATGGTGATTGGCATCTACACTTTCATAGTATTACCACAACAACAGGTAAAACAGTTCATCTTTCAATCACCCACGTGGGTATAACCAATGAGGAGATGGCAGGTGGGTACCTGCTTCTATAAACCAATGAGATGGGAGAGGCAGGACTTGCAGTGTGATCTGCGTCAGAAATAGGAATGACTTCTATTTTAGCCCTTGGCAATGCAGACGCTCGTTGGCGCCCTAATTGAATAACATTTCTAAATGTATTTTGTAACGCTCGCGCACGTGACCGGTCTGGTCAGCATGTAAGTATATGATTGAATGTTTCTTTAAACCTGCAGCTAGTTACTTTAAATTAGATATAACCATGCCAAAACATGATTTCACTGACAGATAACTAATGAAACACTGGCATTTACAGTAGCTGGCTAGGTTAGTCCAACTGTAACAGGGCTGCCAACTTTTGACAAAAGCTTGGAGTGAGATTTGCCATGAGAATTTCATTGTCCCCTGGCACAACCCCTAGATAGCAAATTGTATTGTTTTAAAGCTAATTTCCTACAATTCTATATGTATTTTGACATGGCTTAGTTAGGTGTATGACCAGGGTCAGAAATGAAAAAATATAAACCACAGGTTAAATTAAGTCTCAAAATTCGACGACTTTATAACTTTTCGATTTTTGGGGGATGAAATTTTAAAGGGGAGACTGTGTTCCAAATCGTCCAGGTTTGGCCGTCATTGTAAATAAGGATTTGTTCTTAACTGACTTGCCTAGTTATAAAGGTTCAATAAAAACAGAAACCTACTTTTGTTGACAACATTGTACACGCTACTGTGCTGCTCTTTGCGTTTTATAAACTCAGCAGAAAACGTGCTCGCTCTCCATTCAGCGCCAATATAATATTGAGGAGTTTAAAACATGCTTCCAATACCCTAGACCAATCAAATACTTCAAATGTGCCGCTGTTCACAGTGCCGTGGCAAGGCAGGCCAATGACGGGTTCAACTCGTGATGTTAAATTCCATGCGCAGACGCTCTGATTTTAAACGATTTGAAGCACAGTTGAAAGTTAACGCGCTGACTATACAATGGACTCATTAGACAAATAAAAACAGTACTTTTCAATGCGTGAAATGGAAGGTGTCCCGTGAGAGCAGAGGATCAAATCCGTGTGACTCACGGCCAATGCGTGAGTTGCTAGCTCTGCTGTAACAGGCTAGTTTTCAATAAATTGCCTAAATGGTCAACGGAATTACCTCTTCATACGAGCAAGACTATTCGTATTGCATGCTGCATATTTCAAGTGCGCACTCGAACCCATATGTTATCTTATTTCAGTCTTTAAAAATTATAAACCAAATCTATTCCCCTCCATCAGACAGCAGGTCACGTTTTCACAAGAGGCTGTTTTACATTGTAGATAGAAACAGTCCATTGGCTGCCTTCATCACGAGGGGTATGTACGGGAGTTTTGATTGGTTCCAAGTTGCCTGTGCAGAGTGTTCAAATATACTTTTTATGAGAAAATGTGCAATAATTGAAGGTGCCAAGAAATGTTATAGTCATCATAAGGATGTTTTACTGTCGCATACAACAAATATGGTCCTCCATCGACGGGAATAGATAAACTTCGCCCCCACTAAGGATTATCCCTCTCGCTTCGAGAAGGGGGGTATCTGCGTTCCAATATGGCAAGTGGGTGTATGGGAAAGCGAATCAGCTCATTGGGACGATTTTTAGCCCCCCCAAGCCAAGGCCATTTTGCGTGGCAGATTGGGCTACACTACGAGTCGATAAGGCGGTGATGAGTGCTCACTTCTCCGGTGTTCTGCAATCCAACTTGAAATGCTTCCAACTTGGGTATCATGGTCATGTCGCCGGTGGTATCTATGACCATTTTCTCACATTATTGTATTTAGAGTATGATAACAGTCTACATAACTAACTCATATTATTACCAATCTAAAGGTCACATTAATTAATATTATTAACCATCTAGATGTCACTAATTCATATTATAAACTGGGTGGTTCCATCCCTGAATGCTGATTGGCCGACAGCCGTGGTATATGAGACTATATTATGGGTATGACAAAACATTTATTTTTTACAGCTCTAATTACTTTAGTAACCAGTTTATAATAGCAATAAAGCACCTCGTGGGTTTGTGGTATATGGCCACGAACAGCCCTTAGTCGTGGTATATTGGCCATATACCATACCCCCTCAAGCCTTATTGCTTAATTAAACCAACTACGGAAACAATCGGGACACAGTGCCCTTCACTCCTGCTTGACAAACACGTTATAACTACATAGGAATTAGATAACTAGCCAATATCAGGGTGACAGTAAACACACGCATACAACCTATGACGCAACAGTAGCCTGCACCTATCATCAATACTTTTAATAAAAAATAAACAATCAGCAGTTTTATGGCTGAAATGTTCAATTATTTGTGTAAAAGTACAAGTGAAATACGACTCATCCTATGGTTTAAAAACGGAAGAAGAAAAAAACCCAGCTCAATCAAAAACCGTCTTCCTATAGCAGAGCGCTTTGGTTGCCATATTGGGCTGCAGCTTTTGGCTCTTCCTCGCTCTGTTGAGCAACACACCCATCTTGAGATTCGGGTTCTTATTGGCTGCCACTCCCGGTGGCTGTGAGAGCCTATGGGTTTCCTCTCATACGGGGCAGGAACATTCTCAGCCAATTGGAACCGCAAGGTGGAAGATTGGCATGGGACCTCATGAATATTACAAGAGGGCAAATGACGGCTACTTAAATTGAAGTTCACACCTATCGTTCCCTTTTTTTCTGTCCAAAGCCAGGCAGTAACAACCATACAGCGATCACGACTGAACGATCCAAAAGAAGACAATCATGTCCGAGAAACTGCCCTTCAAAGTTGGTCAGTATGAATTTACATTTATTTATATTCTTTATCATGCACGCGAGCTTCAAGTCTTTCATTGATTGTGGCTAGCCGGCTAATGGTGTCGCGTAGCATTGATTTTAGCCTTCAGTTGGCTAGCTAGTGGGTAATTTGTCTGACTCTAAAATAACATGTTTACTAACCAAGTTAGTCTTTGGACATTTAGTTAACAAAACATTTGCACTGGTATTTATAAACGTGTATAATCAGGTTAAGGTGGGACACATGGTCAATTTTCCTGCTGCCTTGTGTTATTCTTATCTTTTCTTTTTACAACGCTTTACCCATGCATAACCACTAACAGAAATTGCAGCATGTAAATCACATAATTTGGTAAAAATGTTTTGTTACAGAACTAATAGAGTCGGCATAACGAACATAACACTGGCCCGCAAGCATGGTTTCATTCAGAATACTTATTTCTAAGTTCTTGGTAGTTGTAGTCCGTTGAGTCGAGCTTGGTGCTTTCGTTCGTTTTCGGAACTTGGTAGTAAGACTACATTACCTAAATGTCTGTGGAGCCGCCAGTTTTCATTGATTGACAGGCAGTCTGGCACGGCAGGCAAAGCAGGGCACTATAACAGTGTGCTATTGTTTCTGCACTAAATCCATACGGTGTTTTTTTATGGTTCAACTTTGGAGCGAGTTGGGCACAAGTTAAGATTTGTTGAGATAAAAAATGCCAGTCATTGTAAATAAGAATGCGTTCTTTACTGACTTTCCTAATTAAAGGTAAAATAAAACAATTATAAGCTTCTGACTTTGGTGACAATGACTAAATTTGTTTGGAAGTACCCATGTATGAAGAGAAATCTTCACACTTGCTTGGAAGGGTTTGATAACCGTTTAGTATTTCACCTTTCTACCAGTCTGTCATACTTGGTTACATAACATTTTAAAACGCCTCACCTAGTATTTTTCAGTCCTCACTTGTCAACCTGACAACTTTTTTTTTTAAATTAATTTTTATTTTTTAGGAATAGATGAGGGATAGTTAATCAATGGCTTGATGGTTAGTGCTCTAACCATAACCCCTGCATGACCACTTTAAATGTGAAATTCAATTGGGGGGGTCCAAGGTAGCAAGGAAAATGGCTGTCCTGCCTTAGACTTTGTTCCACAAGCTTCTGGGTCAGAGTTGCCCAAACAATACTTTTAGCATTGTATCATTCATTCACTCAATGTGTTGGGGTGAACTAGGCCTATTTTTATTTTTTTTCCACTTAAAAAAAAAATCTCAAACATCCTGGAATAATATCCATGGCTACTTTTGAGCAGTCTGTTTTGCCTCAGTCTTGATAGTTTTGCAGGTTGTGGACATATTTTGGACACTTGACGCAAGCTGGACTGCTCCAGTTCAGGGTGGTTGTTTGCAGTTGGCACATTCTTGCTCACAGCATCTGACTGGTGTACAGGAGGAGTAAGGTTCAGTTTAACTCTCAAACCTAGTGGTGTATACCCAGTTTACAGCTGGCACCCCATGGATTCTCAGTTGATTGTACTGATCACAGCTGGCTCCCCGTGAACAATAAATCCAGATTCTTTATTTAATCCCAGCGCTTTTTCTTGCAATACGGTTTTGAAACCTGTGGAACTTAACTTTCATAAGCGAGAATCTTTCAAATACAAAATATACATTCGTTGTGCAGTTTAGATACACTTACTATGTGACATCTTATTAGCTAGCGCTAAAATTTCTATTGGACCATTAACCTCTTGAAACTCTGGGGGCGCAATTTCATTTTTGGATGAAAAACGTTCCCGTTTTAAACAAGATATTTTGTCACAAAAAGATGCTCGACTATGCATATAATTGATAGCTTTGGAAAGAAAACACTCTGAATTTTCCAGAACTGCAAAGATATTGTCTGTGGGTGCCCTAGAACGGGAGCTACAGGCAAAACCAAGATGAAACGGCATCCAGGAAATCAGCAGGATTTGAGGCTCCGTTTTCCATTGTCTCCTTATATGGCTGTGAATGCGAGAGGAATGAGCCTGCCCTTTCTGTCGTTTCCCCAAGGTGTCTGCAGCATTGTGACGTATTTGTAGGCATATCATTGGAAGATTGACCATAAGAGACTACATTTTCCAGGTGTCCGCCCGGTGTCCTCCGTCGAAATTGGTGCGTCTTTCTCAGCAGCTGGTATTTTTCCATGCGATTCTGAGGGGAAAGCAGGCTTCCACGAACTGCATATCAATAAAGAGATATGTGAAAAAACACCTTGAGGACTGATTCTAAACAACGTTTGCCATGTTTTGGTCGATATTATGGAGTTAATTCGGAAAAAGTTTGACGTTTTGGTGAATTTTCGGTGCGTTTTGGTAGCCAAATGTGATGTACAAAACGGAGCGATTTCTCCTACACAAAGATTCTTTCAGGAAAAACTGAACATTTGATATGTAACAGAGTCTCCTCATTGAAAACATCCGAAGCTCTTCAAAGGTAAATGATTTTATTTATTTGGATATCTGGTTTTTGTGAAAATGTTGCGTGCTAAATGCTACTAAAAATGCTAAGCTAGCTTGCAATACTCTTACACAAATGCTTGATTTGCTATGGTTCAAAAGCATATTTTGAAAATCTGAGATGCAGTGTTTAGAAAAGGCTAAGCTTGAGAGCAGGCGCATTATTTTCATTTTATTTGTGATTTTCAGAAATCATTAACGTTGCGTTATGCTAATGAGCCTGAGGCTTTATTCACGATCCGGGATGGGGAGTATCAAGAGGTTTCCTCTTTCTCAAAATTATTATTTTTATTTTTTTCACCTTTATTTAACCAGGTAGGCAAGTTGAGAACAAGTTCTCATTTACAATTGCTTCCTGGCCAGGATAAAGCAAAGCAGTTCGACACATACAACGACACAGTTACACATGGAGTAAAACAAACAGTCAATAATACAGTATAAACAATTCTATATACGATGTGAGCAAATGAGGTGAGATAAGGGAGGTAAAGGCAAAAAAGGCATTGGTGGCAAAGTAAATACAATATAGCAGGTAAAACACTGGAATGGTAGATTTGCAATGGAAGAATGTGCAAAGTAGAAATAAAAATAATGGGGTGCAAAGGAGCAAAATAAATAAATAAATTAAATACAGTGGGGAAAGAGGTAGTAGTTTGAGCTAAAATATAGGTGGGCTATGTGCAGTAATCTGTGACCTGCTC
Organism: Oncorhynchus masou masou; assembly: GCF_036934945.1. NCBI lineage: Eukaryota > Metazoa > Chordata > Actinopteri > Salmoniformes > Salmonidae > Oncorhynchus > Oncorhynchus masou. The sequence continues at coordinate 61,147,116 of NC_088217.1, read as the reverse complement.
TGACAGTTGCTGCTTAAAGCTAGTGAGGGAGATACGTGTTTCCAGTTTCAGAGATTTTTGTAGTTCGTTCCAGTCATTGGCAGCAGAGAACTGGAAGGAGAGGCGGCCAAAGAAATAATTGTTTTTGGGGGTGACTAGAGAGATATACCTGCTGGAGCGTGTGCTACAGGTGGGAGATGCTATGGTGACCAGCGAGCTGAGATAAGGGGGGACTTTACCTAGCAGGGTCTTGTAGATGACATGGAGCCAGTGGGTTTGGCGACGAGTATGAAGCGAGGGCCAGCCAACGAGAGCGTACAGGTCGCAATGGTGGGTAGTATATGGGGCTTTGGTGACAAAACGGATTGCACTGTGATAGACTGCATCCAATTTGTTGAGTAGGGTATTGGAGGCTATTTTGTAAATGACATCGCCAAAGTCAAGGATTGGTAGGATGGTCAGTTTGGCAGCATGAGTGAAGGATGCTTTGTTGCGAAATAGGAAGCCAATTCTAGATTTAACTTTGGATTGGAGATATTTGATATGGGTCTGGAAGGAGAGTTTAGTCTAACCAGACACCTAAGTATTTGTAGTTGTCCACGAATTCTAAGTCAGAGCCGTCCAGAGTAGTGATGCGGGCAGGTGTGGGTAGCGATCGGTTGAAGAGCATGCATTTAGTTTTACTTGTATTTAAGAGCAATTGGAGGCCACGGAAGGAGAGTTGTATGGCATTGAAGCTTGCCTGGAGGGTTGTTAACAGTGTCCAAAGAAGGGCCAGAAGTATACAAAATGGTGTCGTCTGCGTAGAGGTGGATCAGAGACTCACCAGCAGCAAAAGCGACCTCATTGATGTATACAGAGAAGAGAGTCGGTCAAGAATTGAACCCTGTGGCACCCCCATAGAGACTGCCAGAGGTCCGGACAGCAGACCCTCCGATTTGACACACTGAACTCTATCAGAGAAGTAGTTGGTGAACCAGGCGAGGCAATCATTTGAGAAACCAAGGCTGTCGAGTCTGCCGATGAGGATGTGGTGATTGACAGTCGAAAGCCTTGGCCAGATCAATGAACACGGCTGCACAGTAATGTTTCTTATCGATGGCGGTTAAGATATCGTTTAGGACGTTCAGCGTGGCTGAGGTGCACCCATGACCAGCTCTGAAACCAGATTGCATAGCAGAGAAGGTATGGTGAGATTCGAAATGGTCGGTAATCTGTTTGTTGACTTGGCTTTCGAAGACCTTTAGAAAGGCATGGTAGGATAGATATAGGTCTGTAACAGTTTGGGTCAAGAGTGTCCCCCCCCCTTTGAAGAGGGGGATGACCGCAGCTGCTTTCCAATCTTTGGGAATCTCAGACGACACGAGAGGTTGAACAGGCTAAAATACAGCCAGGTGCAACATTTCTAATCTGGGTACAGTAAGTGTCTTGTATTTGAACAATTATTTCTTGCTTATATGAAAGTTAAATTCCAAATGTGTCCAACTCATGTGCGAGGCATATTTGCGTTTTTATACAGAGTGTTTAGGCAGAGACGGAGAGTCTATTAATCCCTTGTGGCGGCTCAGTGCTTTGTGAATATACAGTAATGTTTAGTAACATTTACCGTCCATTTGAATGGGCTTTGTTCCGTTAGGAGAACTCTGAAGAGCGCAATGTTGGATTGCAGCTGTTAAGACCCAGTAGTCGGTGGAAGCTGCAACTGATGTTGACTCCCAAGCAAGTTCAGCCAGTGCAAGGCAGCTGCCAATGTCTAACTTTAAGACAAACTACTCTCACTGCCAGCCTGCTCTCCTAAACCACAGCTTGATCTCAATAGATCATGAGATGACCACTCGCAATGAAAGTTTTGGACAAATTGCAAATTCTTTCAAATCAATGGCCACGAAGTGAAGGAGATGCTAAGGGATGGAGATTATCATGGAGGGTTTAGACTTGATCAACCTACACTGAAAAAATTAGTTGCAACAATTTCAAAGATTTGGCTGAGTTATAGTTCATATAGTTAGTTCACTTGGCTACATAGCTGATGCAGGCTGGACTGTCCATTAATCACTGTACTCCATTCTGCTTGTTTATGTTTTATCTGTCGGCCCCAGTCGCACTCTGCCTCCGTGTAGTCAACCCGACCCGCTCTGCCTATTCAACGCCATTTTACCTGCTGTTGTTGTGCTAGCTGATTAGCTGTTGTCTCACCTACTGTTTTAGCTAGCTCTCCCAATCAACACCTGTGATTACTGTATGCCTCACTTTATGGCTCTCTCAAATGTCAATATGCCTTGTATACTGTTGTTCAGGTTAGTTATCATTGTTTTAGTGTACAATGGAGCCCCTAGTTCCACTCTTCATACCCCTGATACCTCCTTTATCCCACCTCCCACACATGCGGTGACCTCACCCATTACAACCAGCATGTCCAGAGATACAACCTCTTATCATCACCCAGTGCCTGGGCTTACCACCTCTGTACCTGCACCCCACCATACCCCTGTCTGCCCATTATGCCCTGAATATATTCCACCATGCCCAGAAATCTGCTCCTTTCATTATTTGTCCCCAACGCTCTAGGCGACCAGTTTTGATAGCCTTTAGCCGCACCCTCATACTACTCCTCCTCTGTTCCGCGGGTGATGTAGAGGTAAACCCAGGCCCTGCATGTCCCCAGGCACCCTCATTTGTTGACTTCTGTGATCGAAAAAGCCTTGGTTTCATGCATGTCAACATCAGAAGCCTCCTCCCTAAGTTTGTTTTACTCACTGCTTTAGCACACTCTGCTAACCCTGTCCTTGCCGTGTCTGAATCCTGGCTTAGGAAGGCCACCAAAAATTCTGAGATTTCCATACCCAACCATAACATTTTCCGTCAAGATAGAACTGCCAAAGGGGGAGGAGTTAGCCTGCAAAGTAATTTCATACATTCCAGGTCCATACCCAAACAGTTCGAACTACTAATTTTAAAAATTACTCTCCCCAGAAATAAGTCTCACTGTTGCCGCCTGCTACCGACCCCTCCCCGCCTCAGCTCCCAGCTGTGCCCTGGACACCATTTGTGAATTGATCGCCCTCCATCTAGCTTCAGAGTTTGTTCTGTTAGGTGACCTAAACTGGGATATGCTTAACACCCCGACAGTCCTGCAATCTAAGCTAGATGCCCTCAATCTCACACAAATCATCAAGGAACCCACCAGGTACAACCCTAAATCTGTAAACAAGGGCACCCTCATAGACGTCATCCTGACCAACTGGCCTTCCAAATACACCTCCGCTGTCTTCAACCAGGATCTCAGCGATCACTGCCTCATTGCCTGTATCCGCTATGGATCCGCAGTCAAACGGCCACCCCTCATCACTGTCAAACGCTCCCTAAAACACTTCTATGAGCAGGCCTTTCTAATCGACCTGGCCCGGGTATCCTGGAAGGACATTAACTGCATCCCGTCAGTTGAGGATGCCTGGTCATTCTTTAAAAGTAACTTCCTCACCATTTTAGATAAGCATGCTCCGTTCAAAAAATGCAGAACTAAGAACAGATATAGCCTTTGGTTCACTCCAGACCTGACTGCCCTCGACCAGCACAAAAACATCCTGTGGCGGACTGCAATAGCATTGAATAGTCCCTGCGATATGCAACTGTCCAGGGAAGTCAGGAACCAATACACGCAGTCAGTCAGGAAAGCTAAGGCCAGCTTCTTCAGGCAGAAATTTGCATCCTGTAGCTCCAACTCCAAAAAGTTCTGGGACACTGACGTCCATGGAGAACAAGAGCACCTCCTCCCAGCTGCCCACTGAGGCTAGGTAACACGGTCACCACCGATAAATCCATGAGTATCAAACTTCAACAAGCATTTCTCAACGGCTGGCCATGCCTTCCGCCTGGCTACTCCAACCTCGGCCAACAGCTCCCCCCCCCCCGCAGCTACTCGCCCAAGCCTCTCCAGGTTCTCCTTTACCCAAATAGCAGATGTTCTGAAAGAGCTGCAAAACCTGGACCCGTACAAATCAGCTGGGCTTGACAATCTGGACCCTCTATTTCTGAAACTATCCGCCGCCATTGTCGCAACCCCTATCACCAGCCTGTTCAACCTCTTTCATATCGTCTGAGATCCCCAGGGATTGGAAAGCTGCCGCAGTCATCCCCCTCTTCAAAGGGGGAGACACCCTGGACCCAAACGGTTACAGACCTATATCCATCCTGTCCTGCTTTTCTAAGGTCTTCGATAGCCAAGTCAACAAACAGGTCACTGACCATCTCGAATCCCACCGTACCTTCTCCGCTGTGCAATCTTGTTTCCGAGCTGGTCACGGGTGCACCTCAACCACGCTCAAGGTACTAAACGATATCATAACCACCATCGATAAAAGACAGTGCTGTGCAGCCGTCTTCATCGACCTTGCCAAGGCTTTATTCTATATTCTTATCGGCAGACTCTGTAGCCTCGGTTTTTCTGACTGCCTTGCCTGGTTCACCAACTACTTTGCAGACAGTTCAGTGTGTCAAATCGGAGGGCATGCTGTCCGGTCCTCTGGCAGTCTCTATGGGGGTGCCACAGGGTTCAATTCTCGGGCCGACTTTTTTTTTCTGTATATATCAATAATGTTGCTCTTGCTGCGGGCGATTCCCTGATCCACCTCAACGCAGACGACACCATTCTGTATACTTCCGGCCCGTCCTTGGACACTGTGCTATCTAACCTCCAAACAAGCTTCAATGCCATACAACACTCCTTCCGTGGCCTCCAACTGCTCTTAAATGCTAGTAAAACCAAATGCATGCTTTTTAACCGTTCACTGCCTGCACCCGCACGCCCGACTAGCATCACCACCCTGGATGGTTTCAACCTTGAATATGTGGACTTCTATAAGTACCTAGGTGTCTGGCTTGACTGTAAACTCTCCTTCCAGACTTATATCAAACATCTCCATTCGAAAATCAAATCTAGAGTCGGCTTTCCAATCTGCAACAAAGCCTTCACTCACGCCGCCAAACTTACCCTTTGTAAAACTGACTATCCTACCGATCCTCGACTTCGGTGATGTCATCTACACTCTTCCAACACTCTACTCAGCAAACTGGATGCAGTTTATCACAGTGCCCTCCGTTTTGTCACGAAAGCACCTTATGCCACCCACCACTGCGACCTGTATGCTCTACTCGGCTGGCGTATCTCACTGATCATCCCTAAAGCCAACACCTCATTTGGCCGCCTTTCGTTCCAGTTCTCTGCTGCCTGTGACTGGAACGAATTGCAAAAAATCGCTGAAGGTGAGGGAGATAAATCTCCAACAACTTCAAACATCTGCTATCTGAGCAGCTAACCGATCGCTGCAGCTGTACATAGTCTATCGGTAAATAGCCCACCCATTTTTACCTACCTCATCCCCATACTGTTTTTATTTACTTTTCTGCTCTTTTGCACCCCAGTATCTCTACCTGTACATGACCATCTGATCATTTATCACTCCAGTGTTAATCTGTAAAATTGTAATTATTCGCCTACCTCATGCCTTTTGCACACAATGTATATAGACTCTTTTCTTTTTTGTTCTGTGTTATTGACTTGTTAATTGTTTACTCCATGTGTAACTCTGTTGTCTGTTAACACTGCTATGCTTTATCTTGGCCAGGTTGCAGTTGCAAATGAGAACTTGTTCTCAACTAGCCTACCTGGTTAAATAAAGGTGAAATAAAAAATAAATATAAATATAAGGAAATCAGTCCAATGAAAGAAATTAGAACCTAATGTATGGATTTCACATGACTGGGCAGGGGCGCAGTCATATCCCCGATCCTCTTACGATCCCACAAGTGAAGAAGCCAGATGTGGAAGTCCTGGGCTGGTGTTACATGTGCTCTGCGGTTGGAGGCCGGTTAGACTATTGCCAAATTCTCTAAAACTGTTGGAGGCGGCTTATGGTAGAGAAATTAACATTAACTTCTCTGGCAACAGCTCTAGTGGACTTTACTTGCCAATTGCACACTCCCCAAACTTGACATGTGGCATTGTGTTGTGACAACTGCACATTTTAGTGGCCTTTTGTCCCCAGCACAAGGTGCACCTATGTAATGAGCATGCTGTTTAATCATCTACTTGATATGTCACACCTGTCAGGTGAATAGATTATCTTGACAAAGGGTAAAATGTTTACTAACAGGGATGTAAACAGATCTGTACACAACATTTGAGAGAAATTAGCCTTTTGCGAGTATGGAACATTTCTCTTCTTTCAGCTCATGAAACATGGGACCAGCACTTTACGTTTTGCATTTAGATTTTTGTTCAGTATACATAACTTCATTTTATTTAGAAGTAGCGTAACTTGGACTTAAAGTGATAGTTTACTCAAATATTTGGGGTTCTGAACTTTTATTTTTGAGAAGGATCAACTCTGGCTTATTTGAGCACTTTAGAAGGTCCATACCCTTTTCGAACTAACATTTTGATCTGGGAACTATTACTTACTCAACATGTAGAACCGGTTTATTAAGTAGCAGTTTATTTGTCTTTTTTTTTCCCTCCGTAGCTGACATCAGCCTGGCGGAGTGGGGCCGCAAAGCTATTGACATTGCAGAGAATGAGATGCCCGGCCTGATGAAGATGAGGGAGATGTACGGCCAGTCCAAGCCCCTGAAGGGCGCCCGCATTGCAGGCTGCCTCCACATGACCCTGCAGACCGCCGTGCTGATTGAGACCCTCACTGCCCTCGGAGCCGAGGTGAGAGACACACTTCTATGCAGTCTTCCTCTAAGGTTTGACTAGATACTTTCCTGCACACTGCATGTAGCATCAAGTGTCACTTGTGTACTTTAAATGCTAACATCTTGGTCTGTTGACCTTAATCACATTATCTGACAAAGGACTGTTCTATTTCAAATAAAAGTTAAACTTTGTGATTGAGCACTGTGCTGGAATGTATTGTATTGGGTCAGGACTCTGGTCAGGTGTAACTAGTTCATCCTGGGTTCTGAGAGTTGTCTCAAACAGATTATTTGCGTTGGTCATATTAGAATTGGAAAGCAGGTCTCAATCTTGCAGGTTTGAAAACCACTGCAAGAAGAGCAATGAAAAACATATTTGAATAAGACCCTCTTTTGGCAAAGACCAGGCTAAACCTTAGTAAAAACAAGCTACTGCATCATGACCGTGGGAATTGAGAAGACCACAAGGGTTTCGGTTGACCGTGTACTCTAAATGTAAGTCACTGTTGCTTTGCCCCTGTGGTAGCCATCCACCACATTGGCCAGCCCAAAGTCCAACTCATTCACTTGCTAATTTGATCTCAATAAATGTGAATTGTTAGTTGAACCTTGATGGTGTACATTAAATTTCCATTTTTTTTATTGCCGCAACTGTCAAGTGTCATCGATTGAGTCGCGTATGAAAATGTCCAGGCCTACCGTGCATTCGGAATATATTCAGACCCCTATTCCATATTTTGTTAGTTACAGCCTTATTCTAAAATGGATTAAATAGTTTTCCTCAATCTGCACACAATAACCCATTTTTGCTTTGTCATTACAGGGTAAGACATTTTTTAATTTAGCCTCAAATAAATAATGAAACATGTTCAATTTGGTTTAAATAATGCAAAAACAAAGTGTTGGAGAAGAAAGTAAAAGTGCCATGTGAAAAAGCTAACGTTTAAGTTCCTTGCCCAGAACATGAGAAAATATGAAAGCTGGCGGTTCCTTTTAACACGGGTCTTCGATATTCTCAGGTAAGAAGTGTTAGGTTGTAGTTATTATAGGACTATTTCTCTCTACCATTTGTATTTCATATACCTTTTGACTGTTGGCTGTTCTTATAGGCACTTCAGTATTGCCAGTGTACCCGTATAGCTTCCGTCCCTCTCCTCGCCCCTACCTGGACTCGAAACAGGAACACATCGAAAACAGCCACCCTTGAAGCATCGTTATCTATTGCTCCACAAATGCCGCGGCCCTTGCAGAGCAAGGGGAACAACCACTCCAAGTCTCAAAGCGAGTGCCGTCACCAATTGAAACGCGGACCCCCGCTAACTAGCTTGCCATTCCACATCGGTTACACCAGCCTAATCTCGGGAGTTGATATGCTTGAAGTCATAAACAGCCCAATGCTTGAAGCACAACGAAGAGCTGCTGGCAAATGCACCACTGTGCTGTTTGAATGAATGCTTATGAGCCTGCTGCTGCCTACCATCGCTCAGACTTCTCTATCAAATAACAAATCATAGACTTAATTATAACATAACACACAGAAATACGAGCCTTAGGTCATTAATATGGTCAAATCTAGTAACTATCATTTCAGTGAAATACAGAACCGTTCTGTATTTTATCTAACGAGTGGCATCCCTAAGTCTAAATATTTCTGACATTACACAACCTTCAATGTTATGTCATAATTTTATAAAACTCTGGCAAATGAATTGCCATCTTTGTTAGGAAGAAACACAGTTGGCAATGATCCAGGCGAGCCAAACTGCTGCATATACCCTGACTGCTTGCACGGAACGCAAGAAGTGACACAATTTCCCTAGTTAAAAGAAAGTAATGTTAGCAGGCAATATTAACTAAATATGCCGTTTTAAAAATATATACTTGTGTATTGATTTTAAAGAAAGGCATTGATGTTTATGGTTAGGTACACATTGGTGCAACGACGGTGCTTTTCACGAATGCGCTCGTTAAATCATCACCCGTTCGAAGTAGGCTGTGATTCAATGAGAAATTAACAGGTACCACATCGATTATATGCAACACAGGACATGCTAGATAAACTAGAAATATCATCAACCATGTGTCATTAACTAGTGATTATGTTAAGATTGATTGTATTTTATAAGATAAGTTTAACACAGAGGAACTCTAGAGCTCTGTCAGTGACCATTTGGGTTCTTGGTCATCTCCCTGACCAAGGCTCTGATTTTTAATTTCCAAATGCACTATACATGCATGCACTCCCTACCGGTCAAATGTTTTAGAACACATACTCATTCGAGGGTTATTTATATATTTGTACTATTTTCTACATTGAAGAATAATAGCGAAGACTATGAAATAACACATGGAATCATGTAGTAACTAAAAGTGTTAAACAAATCAAAATATATTTTAGATTCTTCAAAGTAGCCAAATGTTGCCTTGACAGCTTTGCGCACTTTTGGCATTCTCTCAACCAGTTTCATCAGGTAGTTACTTGGAATGCATTTCAATTAACTGGTGTGCATTAAGTTAATTTGTGGAACTTTCCTTAATTAATTTGAGCCAATCGGTTGTGTTGTGACAAGATGGTCAATCTTCTGTATTACCCCCCCCCCCCTTCTATTTGTACCAAAAGACCATGTCCACATTAAAAGGGTGAGAACAGGTCAAACTTTAAGACATGAACGTTTCAAGAACTTTAAGTTTCTTCAAGTGCAGTCGCAAAAACCATCAGGCGCTATGATGAAACTCTCATGAGGAATGGAAGACTCCGTTACCTCTGCTGCAAAGGAAAAGTTCATTAGTTACCAGCCTCAGAATTGCAGCCCAAATAAATTATTCAGTGTTCTAGTAAGCCTTCTCAACATCAACTGTTCAGAGGAGACTGCATGGAACAGACCTCCGTAGTTGAATTTCTGCAAAGAAACCACTACTAAAGGACATCAATAAGAAGAGACTTGCTTGGGCCAAGAAACACATGCAATGAACATGAGACCATTGGAATTTTGTCCTTTGGTCTAGTTTTTCGGTCCCAACCGTTGTTTTTGTGAGACGTGGTCTGGGTGAACTGATCTCTGCATGTGTATTTCCCACCATAAATCATTGAGGTTTTATGGTGTGTGGGTGCTTTGCTGGTGAATCAGTCTTTGATTCTAACTAGCATGGGTACTGCAGCGACACGCCATCACATCTGGTTTGGGCTTAGTCCCACTATCATTTGTTTTTAGCAGGACAATGACCCAACACCCCTCTAGGCTGTGTAAGGGCTATTTTACCAAAAAGGGGAGTGATGGAGTGCTGCATTAGATTACCTGGCCTCCACAATCCCCTGACCTCAACCAAATTGAGATGGTTTGGGATGAGTTGGGCAGCAGAGTGAAGGAAAAGCAGCCAACGAGTGCTCAGCATATGTGGGAACTGTTGGAAAAGCATTCCAGGTGAAGCTGGTTGAGAGAATGCCTTGACAGCAATCTTGGCAAAGGTTGGCTATTTGAAGTGTCTCAAATATAAAATAATTGATTTGTTTACAACTGTTTTGGTTACTACATGATTCCATGTTTCATATGTTTGTCTTCACTATTCTACAATGTAGAAAATAGTACAAATTAAATGAACAAACCCTTGAATGTGTATATGTTCTAAAACTTTTGACCGTGTGTGTATGTATATCTAACACAGACGTCTAGCCTGTGTTAACGGTAGCAACCTCCTCCCCCACTCACTGCACCAATTGAGCACAATTTAAATAGACCCGTTATCTGTCAGTAAGCAATGTTCTGAGAATTACAAAAGGACTTGTGTGCGAGTGCGTACTGAGTGAGTGTCCTAGTCAACCTGTGACCGTTTTTCTCGTTTGTAGGTTCAATGGTCCAGCTGCAATATCTTCTCCACTCAGGACCACGCCGCTTCAGCCATTGCCAAAACTGGGGTTCCAGGTACACACAACTGTTTGTTTATATGCCTCAAGACCTGCTCTGTGTTTAGCACTGGTTCCTGCCAGCTCTCACTTGGCCCTTGTGCAACAGTAAGAGATAAGGCAGACCAGAAGTACACAAGGGTCCTCAATTGATCTTTTAAGGCCTAAGGGGCAGAGTGTTCTGCTAAATAAGCATGTTGTTCACATTCTATAGCCTGGTATCATGTGATATGTCAATATATAGAACTGTCATTCTCGATAAACTAAAACGTACATTTTTCCTATATTCCTTGCCTAACATTCATCCTAGGATGTCTCTGAGATGTCACCATTGCTTAGCGCAACATTACCCTTGCAGTAATGTCAATCTGAAGCTCATGAGGATATTTTCTGTGGTTTTCCTCGTGTAATGACAACACTTGAGTTTTGTTCTGGGTGAGAAGTTACGAGGCAGAGGAGTATCAGTGTCTGCATCAGTGGGGTGCTTAATTGGTTTGAGCTATAGGCATGTTTCAGCCACTTGCTATTCAAAGCCTCGAATGGCATAGGTTGACGTGATTCCTGAGTAACACTTTTCCAGGTGTGATCTGTAGCCCAGTTTGACTGTGGGGGGTGGGACCTGGAATGCAGCCATTGTGTCAAATGAGTTTTGGAAAGCTCTTCACACTTCAGTTAATGACAGTTGGATTTGTCAAGGAATTTGATCATAAGCCAAGAATGTATTACTTTTTTCACAATAACTTCACCTAATAGATAAAATGTTAGATGAAAATAAATGATCCAATTGGTAGTGCCTTTTTAAAACGTTTTCTTCTGCTTCATGCTTATAGACCACAACCCTTGTCTCTGCCATTGCAAAGCAGTCTCTCATCAATCCTGATTCTCAAGCCTCTTTCATTGCAGTGTATGCCTGGAAGGGCATGACCGATGAGGAGTATGTGTGGTGCATTGAGCAGACCATCTACTGGAAGGATGGTCAGCCCCTCAACATGATCCTGGACGATGGCGGTGACCTCACCAACATGGTCCACAAGAAGTACCCCAAGCTGCTGTCAGGTACGGGAGCTAGCTACCTCTGACAACCGTCAGGGCCTCACAGATGGGACAGCTTAATTAAACAAGGCACTGTATTGTTACTCCTTACAGATCTGTAAACATTGAAGGTATAGGGAGGAACATAGGATTTACTGCTCCCAATTTGTTCCACCAGATCAGGGTAGGTTTAATAAAGTAGTGTAGTGGTTCAGCGCCCATTTTGCTTTCAGCGTAATTGAGTCTGACTCACTAGTCCGGCATCCCATTGTGACATAGCTAGGTTGCTCTGAGACCACCGTCCATGGGGATGCACATCCCAAAATCCCCAACCAACAGGCTTCCACGTACACGTCTATTCTTTTGAATGTGGTGACGGTTGGAGAAGTGGCCCGAGCAGTGCTGAGAATACCAGAAGTATGACAACCAACTGGTCCAATATTCTAGGACACTGCTGTGCATACATGTTTTGGACTCTGATGTTTACAGATCTGTAACGTGTCTGAGGGTTAGTTGGGACTTGCCTTGGCTTATGGGTGAGGCCAGGAGTTGAGGCACTGTGCTTTCACTGGTATTTCCTGCGTTGTCCACTAGTTTTGCTGCAGGTAGGAAATATCAAAGATCTATTATATTGACATGGTAGTAGTGACTGCTCTAACAATGGAAATGCGTGTCCTCAAAGATGAAAGGTGAGATCAGATGAGACCCTTCTAGCCAATGAAAGGTGATACGAGCGAGTGAACAGGTACAACTAAGTCGTTTTTTGTCTGAAGTTGCTGGAATGCGATGTGCAATTCTTCATTGCTGCGACTTGCTTGCTTGTTGAGATTTCTGCTCTTCTCTCCGTTGTCAGTTTAGCCTACATTTCACTGATCTTAGTAGCAGAAAGCATGTTTTATTTGTGTCCCTCCTGGGCCTGGCTTAAGCTGGAAGCCACTCTGGAACACCACACACTTTCCCCCTTCTCACTTTTTCAATACAGTGGATTAAAAGGGGTATACCAGGTCTACTCTGCCTGAAAGAGATCAATTATGCCAACAAAGGGTATCATGCTCAGCTGGCACATACTAGAATAGATGTCCATATATATAAATAAATAAATCGGTGAGTGTTTATTTTTCCACACATGTAGCCTTGTGCACGTCAACTATAGTGGCCACTATATAATAGAGCAACAATAGAATGCCTGTTTCACTTGAATGTTTTTTCACAAGTGCAATATTTAGGTGTTTGGTCACAAGCGTTCTATTATAAGGGCTATCACGGCTAACTGCGATATTAGTGTATTCAAGACTTGAGTGTCAATTGCGATAAAGTCTAGGCAACAAATAACATTGCTGTCTTTAATTTTTTTTTTGCTGTGAGTTAGGTTCACATAAATCACTTTATTTTACACAGAGACTGATCATGTATGTATATATATATATATATCATGTAGATGGTATTTGTTTAATTAGTTAAAACCTGCATTTCCCCCTAGCAGGGATGTTTTTGCATGTTTCGGTGCAAAAATAGTCAACTTTGTCCCTCACCAGTTTTGATCTTTTTAAAACATTCTCACAAAGCAACAGTCTCTGAGTTTGATTCTGCTCACCACAAGTCTTTGTCACAGTCCTGAGTGAAACACTAGAGCCTACATTAACATAACACTGGCTGCCCACTAATGTGGGTTGTCTTAATGGAAATTAACTGTAAAATCAGATCAGATCAATCAGATTTTACACCTTGATTTTCTCAAGCTGATCCCCTCCAAAGGATTTAAAGTGTAGCTAAAAATAAGTAAATTAGGGGAGGGTCAATTAAATCAATCATAAAAATATATTGTAGTGAATTTGGGGAATAATCTGGTTGGAAGTGAGCTGGCAACCAGTGGGTTGTTGGGATCAAATCCTAGATGCCGTTGCCTGCCGGTGTCCCCTTGAGCATGAGACTTAACCCCCCCATAACAACAGCTCCCTGGGCACCCAGTGTGGCAGCCCCTGCACCTCTCAAACTTGTACATTGTATTTGGATAGTATTCTCCTTCACTCTTTCTACATTTTGTTACTTTATTCTAAAATTGATTAAATCTCTTTTTTCCCCCCTCAATCTACACACAATACCCCATAATGACAAAGCAAAAGCAGGTTTGTATAAAAAAGACATTTACATAAATATTCAGACCTTTTATTCGGTATTTGGTTGAAGTACCTTTGGCTGTGATTACAGCTTTGAGTCTTCTTGGGTATGACGCAACAAGCTTGGCACACCCGTATTTGCGGGGCGTCCCATTTTATTTTCTGCAGATCCTCTCACGCTTTGTCATGTTGGATGGGGAATGTTGCTGCACAGCTATTTTCAGGTCTCTCCAGGGATGTTCAATCAGGTTCAAGACTGGGCTCTGGCTTGGCCCCTCAAGACTTGTCCCAAAACCACTCCTGCTCTGTCTTGGCTGTGTGCTTAGGGTCGTTGTCCTGTTGGAAGGTGAACCTTCGTTCCAGTCTGAGGTCCTGCTCTGGAGCGGGTTTTCATCAAGGAGCACTCTGCACTTTGCTCCTTTCATCTTTCCCTCAACCCTGACTAGTCTCTCAGTCCCTGTCACTGAAAAAACATCCCCACAGCATGATGCTGCCACCACCATGCTTCACCGTAGGGATGGTGCCAGGGTTCCTTCAGACGTGTTGCCTGGCATTCAGCTCAGAGATCAACCTTGGGTTCATCAGACCAGAGAATCTTGCTCATCATGGTCTGAGTCCTTTAGGTATGTTTTGGCAAACTCCAAGTGGGCTGTCATGTGCCTTTTTTACTGAGGAATGGCTTCCATCTGACCACTCTACCATAAATGCCTGATTGGTGGAGTGCTGCAGAGATGGGAGAACCTTCCAGAAGGAAGATCATTTCCACAGAGGAACTCTAGAGCAGTCATTGGGGGGGGGGGGGGTTGTGTTGTCAAGACACTTGCTGGGCCTGGGTTTGTATCCTGGTCGGGGCTACCCCCCGGAATTGCTACAATATACTGTATTTCTATGCTTGGTTTCATTGACTCTCCCCTTTAACTGCCCCTAATTGACCTATTTTCAGCTACAACTTCCAAATCTGTTGGCAAGGATCCGCTCGAGCATATTAAGGTTTAAAATCCCTGATCTTCAAGTGGGATCCCAATTTAGAGTACAGTTTTGCAACGTATTTTTGCAAGGGTGGTACTGCAATAATTGTCTCCAGGGCTGTTAGTTTGAGTCTTGTACACTAGGTGGCAGCATTACTCCACAAAGCCAATACTGAGAACCACACAACTAAAGGGATTTGGCGAGCAACATTCAGCAGGCACTCGAACAGTGACCATTCACTTAAATGCAGTCCCTGGGGGAATGTTACTTTGGATTGAAGACTGTATTGCTGTTTGGAATGTTAACTTGCCATTCATAGTTGTTAACTCAGAGGAGATATACGGCCATCGTCCTGATAATTTTCCAGCATTATGTTTGGTGCCACCTACCAGATGTGGATGCCATGAAAAATGGTCTTAATTTAACATTGTCAAACATGGCCAAAACAATGTTAATTGTCTCCCCTCAGGAATCAAGGGGGTGTCTGAGGAGACCACCACCGGGGTGCACAACCTGTACAAGATGTTGAAGAATGGCGACCTCAAGATCCCAGCCATCAACGTCAATGACTCAGTCACCAAGGTAGACCAACTCGTCCTCCCATAGTAGAGCCATGCATACATCCTCTGTTCTTAATGGTGCCATTAAATGATGTATTAAATGGGTCATTAATAGAACTGATACAACCATCGTTGGTTGGCATGAAATACATTTATACTTGCGCATTTTGTAATGATGCATCCTCTTGAGTAGGCAGCGGTACTATGTTCCAATACAGTAACTCCCTCTCTTAATACCATCGCTCTCTCGCCCCCCCCTAGAGCAAGTTTGACAACCTGTACGGCTGCAGAGAGTCTCTGATTGATGGGATCAAACGGGCCACAGACGTGATGATCGCCGGGAAGGTGGCGGTTGTTGCCGGTTACGGTGATGTTGGCAAGGGCTGCGTTCAGGCCCTCCGTGGGTTTGGTGCCCGTGTCATCGTCACAGAGGTTGACCCCATCAATGCCCTGCAGGCTGCCATGGAAGGTCTGTACCTTTTCTTAAGTTTGGTTATGACAACGCTATTGTTTTTAATTTACATTATCCCAGAACGTTCTTGGAGATTCAACAGGTTATAGGTTGGTGTTCCTTTTATCTCGGGTGCCTAGTAAATATAATTGAGAGAACTGTTGACATGCCAACAATTTCTGCTTTACCCCATCTCATTTGTTCACTGCAGCAGCTAGCTCACCTTTTACATTTGAGCTTAAGTTATTGATTACTAATTCTAAATTTGTGTAGTATTACTACAGTACATACTAGTTATTGTGTGGGTTTTTCACCCCTTTCTCCCCAATTTCGTGGTATCCAATTGGTGGTGGTGGTTTCTCATTGCTGCAATTCCTGTACGGACTCGGGAGAGGCCAAGGTCGAGAGCCATGCGTCCTCCGAAACACAACACAACCCAACCAAGCCTCACTGCTTCTTCGCACCATGCCCATCCAACCCGGAAGCCAGCTGCACCAATGTGTTGGAGGGTACACCTGGCGACCGTGTCAGTGTGCACGGCCCGTCACAGGAGTCGCTAGTGCGCGATGTGACGAGGATATCCCTGCCGGCCTAACCCGGGTGACGCTGGGTCAATTGTCCGCCTCCCGGTCACGGCCGGCTGCGACAGGCTCTAGTGATGCAGTGCCTTAGAACACTGCACCACTCGGGAGGCCTTATTGTGTAGTATTTAATTGTATTTTGTGATAATGTTGTAGGATACGAAGTCACCACCATGGAGGAGGCTTGCAAGGAGGGAAACATCTTTGTGACCACCACAGGCTGTGAGGACATTCTTTTGGGCAAGTAGGTATCATTTTGGAGACCTGTGGAGCACCATGCAACTTGTGTTCAGCACTGTCTGATCAGAAGAACAGTTAAATCCTACCTTGTTATTATTCCTCAATTCAGTGACACTATTCAACACGCATGCATTGAGTAGAAGTTACCTCGGTACAGATCTCGGATCGGCTTATTCTCGCCCAATCCTTCTTGAAGATTCGCCACTAGCCTATAACCCTTCCCATTAGTGGAGGAAACTTAAAGCTGACCTGATGCTGCATTCACGTGCCGTCAAACTGGGAATCTGAGTTTTAACATGACGTTATTTAAGTAGATTTCTATTGTTTGATTTTGATTCTTTCAAGTGGGGAAACTTAGGATCGTCTTTCTATAACCAGTAGACATTTCTGAGTTTAGGGGCAACAGCATCCTTCTCTGAAATGCAACTGCTGCGGTGTCTACAACAGACCATTAATGTGTACACACTGGTGTGTTCCCCAGACACTTTGAGCACATGAAAGACGACTCCATCGTTTGCAACATCGGCCACTTCGACTGTGAGATAGACATGAACTGGCTCAATGCCAACGCAGCCGAGAAGATAAACATCAAGCCACAGGTAAGACATAACATGCAGAGCACATTTAGTGTGTGTGTGTGGTTAGTCTACAGTAATTTGGCTCATGAGTTTCGGCCATTGTCCTATACCAACGTTCTCCTCCCGCCAGGTGGACCGTTACCGCATGAAGAATGGCCGCCACATCATCGTGCTGGCTGAGGGCAGATTGGTTAATCTGGGCTGTGCCATGGGTCACCCCAGCTTTGTCATGAGCAACTCCTTCACCAACCAGGTGTTGGCCCAGATTGAGCTGTGGAAGAACACCAGCAAGTACCCCCTGGGAGTTTACTTCCTGCCCAAGAAGGTGAGCCACTGAGCGAAGAAATTACGTTTCCAATTTCCACAAGATTGATGTGTATTATGCCGTTGCGGGCACTAAAGTTGGCTTGCACTGTGAATTTTGCAGAACAAATGCTGCAATGCATGAGCAATATGGCGCTATAGTCTTGCAACTTATAGCGATAGTTTGTCACAACCTGTATATGGTGCAGGGTTTTAAAGAGTTTAATATTTTCAGTGCCTGCAGCTGTATACAGTTTATTTGGAAGAAATTGAGTGGATATCATTCTCTAAAAAGCAAGCATTGTATCCTAAATTGACCCTGCTGTAACCCCTGGTTGAAGTGAACTGGTTTCAGACTGGAAAGATACCAGGTGGACACAAGTAGATTTTTCCAGTTCTCGGCGTTAGACATGCATTTTCGCAGTTAGTAGTATGTAATCAAATATGCTCCATTAACATTAGAGTAGCCTGTATTCAGTTTGCAGAACTGTGTAATGCATATTTTATTGATCTCTACTTGAGTGGATGTTGTTAAAGGCCAATTCTGCCACTTTCAACCTATTCATTATCTCAGCACTATACCAGTGTCTCTATACAGTATGGGAAAATAGTGTGTTTTGTTGATCTGGTGTGACGGTCCTAAAAAATGCTTCTGTCATCACCGGGTAGGATCCAAATGAAGAAAATGTATTTTTTTCCCCCAAAAAAACTGCAATGAGTTTCTTTGCACCGCATGTCTCCACTAATCTTAGTGTTTGAAAATGATTGGGTTGAACTTTTGAATTTTCTTTTCTACAAAATGTAGGTGTGCCCTGTCACATGTAAACACTGATATTGTGCTGGAAATTATGAAAATTGGGTTGAAAAGTAGTGGAATTGCTTTAATGCTCGACTATTGACAGTCCTACCATCTGACTGGGAATTGGTAATTTCATTATCAAATAGTGTCCTTTTTAAGGCAGAATTGTAAATAGCCAATATTGGATTTGGGCATTATTGCTTTCACTGTACATTTAGAATTTTGGCCATAGTTTTTCATGTGTATATTATGTCTTGTGACTATTCAAAGAAATGGAAATTAGGCTAAATGTGCATAATGGATTAATGATTAACCCTGAAATGGGTAGCCAAATGAGGCTCTCTGTACTTGAGGCAGAAATGTTGCATTGCATTGTCATTTTGCACTGAGTGACACATGGGTTGTGGTGAACATCTTAAGGCCTTTAACTGAAGCCATATGCTCAGAGCTGAGCGCAAGAGATATCCTCATGAGAAGTTGGGAACTAAGCCAGGGAAGGTTCTCTTGAGTGTCTGCCGACTAGCAGGAATTCTGTCCATAGCATCACGAACCGTACCCTATATGATGATAAAAAACAACATTCCAGCTGCTAACTTAACCCATCCCTAAGAGGTCAACCTATTGCCATAAGAGAATATGTTTTTATTTATTTTGTTGAAGAGTACATGGTCTGTCAAATAGAAGAACCACCCCTGTGATATATCATTCTTCTGTTGCTAAAAACCTCATGTTCAGCCTTGTCTTGACGGCCTTGTTTTGACAGCTCCATTGGATTCTGTCTGCGCTTGGCATTGCGGCCAGTTTTGACATTTTTTCTGTGATTTTGACCCAACTGCTTGGGAGCAACAAAGCATGTTTATTTTTTTGTTTGGTGGGGTAAATGTGGTTTGAGTGTTTGAACCCCGTAACTAATCGACGTGTTTTGTCCCAGTGTAAGGAAACTTTTATTCAGAATTTGACTTGTGAAATCCTTTTCTCTTGTCTGCAGCTGGATGAGGAGGTGGCTGCTGCCCATCTTGACAAGCTCGGCGTCAAGCTGACCAAGCTTTCAGATAAGCAGGCCAAATACCTGGGACTGCCCCGCGAAGGACCCTTCAAGCCTGACCATTACCGCTATTGAGAAATGTCAGGAAGGTGGCCAAGCAGCGGCCCAGACTCATGGTGGGGGTCTGATGGTGGCGCATGGACACGTGGGTTTGGGTAGGCCAAGATTCCCACGAGTCTTTTGGAGGTTAGGACATTTTGCTTTAACTACCCTTTAAACTGTCTTGCCCATTCTACATACCTTTTAGATTCCAACCAGAGCTCCTTCGCCTTTACAGCAACAAGTGCTAAGTGGCTTCGAAAGGCACTATTCTTGTTATAAATTGCATTCCCTCTTTGATCATGGAAAAAATGTGATGCTTTTAGTTGAAAATCCCCATACTATTCAAGTTTACATATACACCATAGCTAATATGGCAATAAGTGCTGGTTTCATATCATTGTCTTACGGAGAAACTCTGACGTACCACCAAAGCCTGGCTTAAAGAACACACTCAGTTTCCCCATTTGCTTATTTTGTAAGTCTAGGATTCTGTCTGAAGGGACAGGAAACGTCTAAGTGCTTTCCTGTTTTCTTAGCTGAGCTGTGACGGAATGGGCTGTGGTCTGGTCGAACATATACTGCCATGTTTAACGGTTACATTGTTAATCCCAAGTGTTGCATTTCCTACAGTACTTGCACTGTTGTGAAATGTGATGCAATAAAGATACAATTTTACTGGGTTGTAAGTCTCTTATTTTCAAAAAGAATGAACTTGTTCCATTGATGTATGGCAAACGCAAGAGTTGAAATAATGCTGCAATGCAGAGAACAAAGGAGGGCAACTCAACCTGTCGGACTCCTCAATTGGAAACAATTGCCAGCACACCATTGCCGCAGTTAATCTGCACGTGGCAAACTGGAGCCGTGCAAAGCTATGCATGTGAACGGTATCAATTAAGCTAAATTTGCTCGGCAATATCAACATTTTGATTTAACTTCACTAATTGAATACTAGTTTCTTTCAGTTATGACAAAGCAAAAACAGGTTTTTAGACATTGTACATTTAATAAAAAAGGATTACTTATGTAAATGTGAGACTTTATTCAGTACATTGTTGAAGAACCTTTGGCAGCAATTAACAGACTCGTGTTAAATTTGGCATGTCTTTATTGGGGGTTTCTCCCATTTTCTGCAGATCCTCAAGCTCTGTCAGGTTAGATGGGGAGCATTGCTGCATAGCTTTTTTCAGGTCTCCAGAGATGCTCAAGGACGTTCAGACTTGTCCCGAAGCCACTCCTGCGTTGTCTTGGCTGTGTGCTTAGGGTCGTTGTCTTGTTGGAAAGTGACCGTTCGCCCCAGTTTGAGGTCCTGAGTGCCCTGGAGCAGATTTTCATCAAGGTTCTCTACTTTTCTCTGTTTAATCTTTGACTCAATCCAGACTGGTCTCCCAGTCCCTGCTGCTGAAACAGGCCGCCACCATGCTTCACCGTAGGGATGGTGCCAGGTTTCTTCCAGATGTGATGCTTGGCATTCAGGCAGAAGTGTTCAATCTTGGTTTTATTAGACCAGAGAGTCTTTAGGTGCCTTTTGCAAACTCCAAGCAGGCTTTCAAATCCAATTTATTTATATCAGCTGATGTACAGAGGGCTATATCTCAAAGTGCTGTACAGAAACCCAGCCTAAAACCCCAAACAGCAAGCAATGCAGGTGTAGAAGTACGGTGGCTAGGAAAAACTCCCTAGAAAGGCCAAAGCCTGGTTCCTCTCTAGGTTATGTGGGGTGGCCAGTCCTCGTCTGGCTGTGCCGGGTGGAGATTATAACATGGCCAAGATGTTCAAATGTTCATAAATGACCAGCATGGTCCAATAAGGCAGAACAGTTAACTGGAGCAGCAGCACGGCCAGGTGGACTGGGGACAGCAAGGAGTCATCATGTCAGGTAGTCCTGGGGCATGGTCCTAGGGCTCAGGTCCTCCCAGAGAGAATTAGAGAGAGCACACTTAAACTCACACAGGACACCGACTAGGACAGGAGAAGTACTCCAGATATAACAAACTGACCCTAGCTCCCCCCCGACACATACAACTGCAGCATAAATACTGGAGGCTGAGAAAGGAGGGGTCAGGAGACTGTGACCCCATCTGAGGACGGGGCCAAACAAGAAGGATATAACCCCACCCACTTTGCCAAAGCACAGCCCCCACACCACTAGAGGGATATCTTCAACCACCAACTTACCATCCTGAGACAAGGCTGAGTATAGCCCACAAAGATCTCCGCCACGGCACAACCCAAGGGGGGGGGGGGGGGGGCCAACCCAGACAGGATGATCACAGTGACTCAACCCACTCAGGTGACGCACCCCTCCCAGGGACGGTATGAGAGAGCCCCAGTAAGCCAGTGACTCAGCCCCTGTAATAGGGTTAGAGGCAGAGAATCCCAGTGGAAAGAGGGGAACCGGCCAGGCAGAGACAGCAAGGGCGGTTTGTTGCTCAAGAGCCTTTCCGTTCACCTTCCCACTCCTGGGCCAGACTACACTCAATCATATGACCCACTGAAGAGATGAGTCTTCAGTAAAGACTTAAAGGTTGAGACAGTTTGCGTCTCATACATGGGTAGGCAGACCGTTCCATAAAAATGGAGCTCTATAGGAGAAAGCCCTGCCTCCAGCTGTTTGCTTAGAAATTCTAGGGACAATTAGGAGGCCTGCGTCTTGTGACCGTAGCGAATCAGAGAGAGATAGGTAGGAGCAAGCCCATTTAATGCTTTGTAGGTTAGCAGTAAAACCTTGAAATCAGCCCTTGCCTTGACAGGAAGCCAGTGTAGGGAGGCTAGCACTGGAGTAATATGATCAAATTTTTTGGTTCTCGTCAGGATTCTAGCAGCCGTATTTAGCACTAACTGAAGTTTATTTAGTGCTTTATCCGGGTAGCCGGAAAGTAGAGCATTGCAGTAGTCTCACCTAGAAGTGACAAAAGCATTAATTCATTTTTCTGCATTTTTGGACAGAAAGTTTCATTTTTGCAACGTTACGTAGATGGGGAAAAAATGCCTTTTACTGAGGAGTGGCTTCTGTCTGGCCACTCTACCATGAAGGACAGCTTGGTGGGAGTGCTGCAGACATTATTGTCCTTCTGGAAGGTTCTCCCATCTCCACAAAGGAACTCTCGAGCTCTGTCAGTGAGTCCATTGGGTTCTTGGTCACCTCCCTGACCAAGGCCCTTCTCCCCCGATTGCTCAGTTTGGCTGGGTGGCCAGCTCTAGGAAGAGTCTCGGTGGTTCCAAACTTAATCCATTTAAGAACGATGGAGGCCACTGATCTTCAGTACTGCAGAAATGTCTTTGTACCATTCTCCAGATCTGAGCCTCAACACAATCCCTGTTTTCCTCCTCCGACATGCACTGTCAACTGTGGGACCTTATATAGACAGGTGTGCCTTTTTTCAAATCATGTCCAATCAATTGAAGTTACCACAGGTGAACTCAATCATGTAGTAACAGCTCAAGGATGATCAATGGAAACAGGATGCACCAGCTCAATTTCGAGTCTCATAGCAAAGGGTCTGAATACTTAGGTAGATAAGGTTATAACTTTGCATACATCCCAACCTGTTTTCGCTTTGTCATTATGGGGTATTGTATGTAGATTGCTGAGGTTATTAATTTAATCAATTTTAAAATAAGGCTGTAACGTGGGAAAAGGGATCGGAATACTGTTCGAAGGCACAGTAAATGTGGCTACTCTGAGCATAATACGCCATGGGAGTGCTCAGAACATCAGCCATCTCTCCACAATAATTGCTGCAAATGAAAAGGTTAGGGCGGTATACCGAATTTGACTATATACCGCTATTGATGCACGGACCGGTTTGGGTTTTTACTTTACCTCCTATAACGGCATTTGAATGTTTGGTTTGTTATGTGTAACGTCCATTTTTATAGTTAACCACACTACTTGAGTCATCCCGCTCTCGCTCCACACAGACCTAGTCCCACAACCTGTCACTCAAGGAGCGCATTTGTCGCTTGACCACGATACGCTTTCGGTCAGTCTTCATGGTCAATGCAGCACATGCAACAATGTTGATGACGACAATGTTTCCACTTTGATCTTAATATAACTCCACAAGCGTTCTATAATTATAATATTAGTTTGTTTATTACATTTGCAAACAGCTAGTTTTGTATTTTCTTAGCGAGTGAAGCTTAATCGTTTTTAGCCACTAATGCTAATCGCTGGCTAGCTAATAAAAGTACTGAGTCAGAGCAAACGTAGCTAGCTAATGCAGCCTGATACCAGCGCTAGTGGAGGCCTAAATCAAAATGGTGTTTCTGTAACAGTATCTTCTAAATCCAAGAGGAATAGGCAAAACATGAGAATTTTAATTATATGAATAAAGATTTTAATGTAGCCAAAGGTTTATAGGGTCCCCTAGGAAACACGGAACATCACTGTGGTTCCCACCCTGTCACAATAACTCGTCAATGGCATTTTCATTCGTTGTCATGTCAAACAACACTATTCAAAGTGGCCACCCTGATTTATATTCTTTTTCCATTATTCCAAAAGTTCACCCAAGTGTTTTGATCTAATTCGCAATTGCAACATTTAGTTAATCAGGCCTAGTATTTTTGCCCATATTGTGGAAGTTCTCACATGAGTGCAGAAATTGATGGAAAAGCAGGAAATTATTTTAGGTTGACGTTGAACTGGTTTAAACTGTTCAATCTGAATGGAGAAAGACCCTTTGAAATCATTTGGAATATGTGTTGCCACCCTAGGGTCACGCACTACTCATAAAGCAAATTTAGAACTTTTTTTAATCAAAAACATAAAATACTGTCAAATTTGAAAAATACCACCATATGATGTTTTGGCCAAATCGCCCAGCCCTAGTTGAGGTCTTAAATATATTCATTAGATGTGGGGGGGGGGGGGGGGGGAGTATGCATTTGATGCAAGCACACTAGGTTTGCACCGACAATCTTACTGTCAAACTGATTGAGCCCAGAGTTTTTCTGAATTATGCAGCTTTGTCAGTCATTCTGTACGTCGAGTTAAACCTTTATTTTTTTTATGGACATAGGATGAATATGCATTGTATTTTTCTCCAGGCCCTAACATTTCAAATCAATGTGCACCCCCATAATCTAAAATGGTTTGGATAACTGCTGATTGCCCTCCTTGTTATGGCAATCCTGAAGTTCTGGAGTAAAAATGTTCTTACGTCACAAGTTGCATGGACTCACCGTGTGCAATAATGGTGTTTTAATATGACTTTGGAACACATTATCTGTAAGGTCCCTCAGTCGAGCAGTGGATTTCTAACATAGATTCAACCACAAAGACTAGGGAGGGTTTCCAATGCCTTGCAAAGAAGGGCACATATTGGTAGATGGGAGGGGAGAAAATTTCACCTTTAACCAGGACAATAACTCTAAACACAAGGCCAAATAACACTTGAGTTGCTTACCAAGACGACATTGAATGTTCCTGAGTGGCCGAGTTAGTTTAGACTTAAATCGGCTTAAATCTGGCAAGACTTGAAAAAGTCTGTCTAGCAATGATCAACAACCAACTTGAAAGAGCTTGACGAATTTAAAAAAGAATGTGCAAATATTGTACTTTTTCGGTGTATAAAGCCCTTATAGACTTACCCAGAAATACTCACAGCTGTAATCACTGCCAAAGGTGATTCTAATATGTATTCACTCAGGGATGTGAGTACTTGCGTAAATTTATATATTTCATTTTCTAAAAATGTAAAAACATGTTTTCACTTTGTCCTTATGGAATATTGTGTGTAAAATTGATTAAATCAATTTTGTATTCAGGCTTTAACACAAAATGTAAATTAAGTCCAGGGGTATGCAAAATCTCAGAATGCACTGTATCGCAACAATGCTTTAACTTTTTATTAATAAATTCATTAACATTAATTACCTTATTATAAACCCTTTTATAAAGACTACTTTAAAGGGATAGTTCACAAATTACATGTTTTAGCATTTGTGGCTCCAAAACCCATTTAAGTCATGGGACTGATTTAACATTTTTGGGGCATTATGTTCAAAACATCTCTAAGTGACTTTGTTGAGCTTCACAAACAATTGTAGATGATTTGGACATGATGTGCAAACTTATAATATTGGTCCATATATATTCATGGATGCCAAGGTAAGCCAGGCTTCCCCAAAACACTACAGAGAAAATAATTTAAATGCACGTAAAATTTCTTTAGTCTCTCCGTTTCATAATTTTCCTACGATTCGTAAGTGCTGAATGCATCTCACTGGAGAAAGTATCCGAACGAGTGAAACAGCGCCCCTCTGATGCTGTCTGGTCTAAACAAGTATGACATGGTTGCTGCCTGTAGCATTGAATGCAAAGGAAGCCAGTGATTATTTGGCCTCCCTTGATCAGTGTTGAGCTAAACTGAGTGAACTCAACTGAATGGTCCAAGCGCACCATAAAAAAAGTGTCAATGGAAGCCAGCTTGGATTTGGCGTCACTTCAATCAAATCTTATTGGGAGCATACATCATTGACAGAAACAATTTGAATTGTTGCACCTCGTTGTGTTGTCCTCTGGTTGCAAGCTAGCTAAAATTGGCCCTTTCCTAAATTAACCATGGATGGAGATAGAGGTTTGAAATTGTGGTTTTACTTAATTTTTTTGTGCTGGCAAATGATTATAATGGCGACTGATCTAACCATTAATTCATCCATTGTTGTGCCCCTTGCCTGAGAGGATGGAAGTTCAATGTGTAGCTAAATGTAGAAGGCTAATTTAAACTAGCTAATGTTGCACATGAATGGAAGTTAGTCTAGCAAGCAAGTGTTTTAGCCAGGTAGCCTAGGACAAAAAAAACAATAGTGTGTACTGTATAACAGAGTGATAGACCATTTTGTCAACATTAGAGCGTGGCATTGGCGTTTCTCTACAAGTAGGGTGAGTCAACATGTTTTTTCTACTTGCACGAATGCACACACACACATCAGAACCATGGACAGCCCCATTTCAGAGGTGTATTGATTGGAATGCATGGGGTAACTCAGGGCCGGCTACATGCATTTTAAAAATATTTTGGGGAAACTCAATTGAGGTGTCAACTTACTGTTTAAAAGTTAGAATAATAAAATACACAAGGTGCAAGTTCTAAATTTCATTGTGCACCTGCATTTTTTCTATTGTTTTTGTCAGTCACTGGTAGTTAATCTAGCCAGTTATCATAACATGGCAAGTTATAGCAAAATGTGTAGAACTGCAAAAAACTTGCTTTAAAACTGCAATCTGCCCCATTGCAAAATGAGGATGGCCTTCTGTTTTATAAAATTGCAACAGTTTCTCTGTGCCCTATTTCAAAATTAGTAGAATTGCATTTAAGAATTGTTTCTTCTTCCTGTGAATGGGAAACAGCTGCTGCCTGTGGTACCCAAGTGTCACTCCCTCCCATTGATGTGTTTTGGCTCCTCATTACTGTCTGGGTCTGGTCAATGTTTACAGCCCAGCTCATTACACTTCTCTGAGCTGCTCAGTCCTCTATCATGAGGGCCACTGGCCTAACTTTGATCTTTGCAACCCAGTTTCCACATGGTTTTGTCGCTCAAAAGTGTCTTTCAGAGTCCAATGTGTCCACGTCCGCATAGCAGTGTTAGAATATTGAACTGTTGGCTTTTATACTTTATTGAATCGTGAGACTGGTATAAGACATTAGGTCACACATATTCTCCAGTAGTAATTTTGCAGACGCTTCAGTATTGGTTCTAATACAGTGTATCAAAACAGTTACCAATTAAAAGGTACAAATACCATAACTACTCTTCATGGAAGTGGGTATCACTACCTTGGAAAATTGATAATATTGGCATATATTAAAACCTTGAGAGGAAATCTGAAGTCTGGACACCATTTGAGAGAGGTGCAGAAATAACCACCATAGAAGAGGTAAACTAGAGCGAAACCATAGAGGAACTAAAAGAAGCGCTAGGGCATTCTACCAATTCGGCTCGAATATAGGAAAAAAATCTAATCATGGATAAAATAGGCTCTATGCATTATTCCGCCTCCAACATTCTAATTTACTTCCGACCGGGTTGATGACTTCCGGAGCGAGTTCTGCTATTGTTTTTATCATTAAAAAAAAAGTGGCAGTACGTCGTGACAACTTTACTGTCACCAAACACACAAAGGTGTGTAGTACACATTTCGTCGAAAGTGACTTTGTTGAAGGAAAAATTGGGGTTCAACAATAGCTCAAAAGAGATGTTGTTCCTGCTGTATTCGTGTGGAACTGGCAAATTCAAAAGAGACCTGGTGTTCGGGAAAGAAGACTGAAACCTCCTGCTCCGACTGAGGGGGATGAAGAACAAGGTGCGCTGCCTGTGGACTGTGCCGTCTCTGATCCGGTCCAGAGCATGGGCCAAGCCAGTGTAAATGTACATGTGTTTATTTGCTAGCAGCAAAATAATATGTTTATCTACGACATGTATCAATCATTTGTGTTGTAGTGAATATCAGTTTGTGTGGAGCTTGTATTGGCTTTAATTAGGCAATGAGTGACAGGGGTGGGGGAAAGAAATCAAGTAAACACAGAATAACCAGAATGCAAGATTGAATACAATGTTAGATGTGTAATTGATTAACTGAACTGTTGAACATTTGTTGAAATACATTTTTTAAACAAATCTATTCTACTGTAGATTTCTTCACAAGAACATCAATACTTATTTTTCATAAAACCACTAAACTTGCCACCCATGCAGGGGGTCCATTCAGGTGCGAGAGACACTTCTGCAAGTACTGGTACAAATAAAAGTGGTCAACCTTCTCTCTTATAGTTTTTGAAACCTGTAGACTAGGATGTCCTCCTGTGCACAGCTGACAAAGTCACATCAGCTACAACCTGTGAGAAGGATTTCACCTTGCACCTGCCAGTAGTAAGCATGAGATCTCTTCAACTTCAGCTCTCCATTCTGTATCTTCAGGTAAGGACATCAGTTCTCCATTCTGTATCTTCAGGTAAGGACATCAGCTCTCCATTCTGTATCTTCAGGTAAGAGCAGTCAACATAACTTGGTACATTTGAGCACTTCACCTCTAAGAGTCCAAAGTGTGGTCTAACACTGGAATCAAATATGATGCCATCTGGAGAGGATCCTAAGCACGGAGCATCTTGGTGCACTACGAAGCCACACGGAAAGAAGTTAACAATCTTCAGTGTGCAGTACTCCTGTACAGCCACTGGCTCCATGGCTAGGCCCTTCTTCATATCCATGGTCTGTATACCAGATCCCTTCAACATCCGCTCAGCTAGGTGGTCAGCTGAGGTCTCTCCCAGGACATGGCAAACCTCTCGGAAAAGAGGATGTTCAACCTCGACTTTGTGTGATATCTTGTAGGTTGTCTCTAATGCATTGAGGTGGAACTGCTCCTGATGGGCTAAGGACGTAAGCACACTGGGAAGCCTGAAGCCTGTAGCCATCTAATGGAGGTATTGGTGGAGAAGGGGCATCGGCACTCTTCACAATTTCACAGGTCTTTGGCTGTGGAAGCTGATAGGACAGAACACTGCCGCATTGCACTGGCCCAAAGGTGGACTCAACCAGGGGTACATCAGGTGACAATGGAAATGTCAGAAGAGGGGCAGTAAGTGGAGAAAAGTTGGCATATGTTTCTGAGATGCAGAGAAGGTCCATATCAGGCATGTATCCACTGGTGGTGCAACAGGAATGTTTAGTTGAGAGTAGTGCACTGTCTGGTAAAGAAGGGCCATCAGATGATTGCACAGAGCACTTCCTGCAACACAGGAGCTGTGGCTTTGGACCACTATCACTGGTACGGAGTGCTTTATTAACACCATCTGTGAAGATAAGTGTGATGCAAGACTGAAGTGAGAAACAAGAATTTCCAAACTCTACATCAACAGATCTTTATCAAATAACCTGTTAAGTGGGCAATTCGAAATTGGGATTGGGACCCATCATTAATATCTATCACTGATAAGATTAAACGTTGATACTGTCTCCAGCACACCATAATGACAGTGTCCCACAGGAGATGTTTAAACTTCTTATGGCTGAGGGGCAGTATTGAGTAGCTTGGATGGATAAGTTGCCCAAAGTAAACTGCCTACTCCTCAGTCTCAGTTGCTAATATGTATATTATTATTAGTATTGGATAGAAAACACTCTAAAGTTTCTAAAACTGTTTGAAGGATGTCTGTGAGTGTAACAGAATTCATATGGCAAGCAAAATCCTGAGGAGAAATCAAAACAGGAAGTGAGAAATCTGAGCTTTGAATGTATTCACCAGAGTCCAATGAAATCCCCTTGAGATATTAATGATGTTGCACTGCCTAGGGGTTCCACTAGATGTCAACCATCAATAGAAATTATAATGAAACTTCTATGGTGTTGTGGGAGTGAATGATAGCAGAATCAGTCAGGTGTCTGGCAGTCAGCCATTTTCTGATCGTGCTTATTCCTCATGGTCGTCACTTGCGTTCCATGGCTCATGAAGACAAGAAGGAATAGTCCGGTTGGAACTTTATTGAAGGTATATGTTAAAAACATCCTAATGACTGATTCTGTACATAGTTTGAAATGTTTCTTCGACCTGTAATATAACCTTTTGAAGTTTTTGTCCGATGTAACGCTGACCAGAATAAGCGTTTGGATATGTATACCAAACGCACTAACAAAATAAGATATTTGGACATAAATAACCGACATTTTCGAACAAAACAAACATTTATTGTTGACCTGGGATTCCTGGAGTGCTTTCTGCTGTAGATCATCAAAGGTAAGGGAATATTTATCATGTAATTTCTTGTTTATGTTGACGTCAACATGGCTGCTATTGTGACAAATGTTTCTGAGCGCTGTCTCAGGTTATTGCATGGCTGGCTTATTCCGTAAAAAAAAATTAAATCAGACACAGCTGTTGCATTAAGGAGAGGTATATCTATAATTTCACGTGTATAACTTGTATTATCATCTACATTTATTATGAGTATTTATGTTGAATGATGTAGCTATGCAAAATCACTTGATGTTTTTGGAACTAGTGAATGTAACGCGCCAATGTAAACCTTATCAAACAAAACATGTATTGTGTAACATGAAGACCTATTAGTGTCATCTGATGAAGATCATCAAAGGTTAGTGATTCATTTTCTCTATTTCTGCTTTTTGAAACTCCTCTCTTTGGCTGGGAAAAAATTGGCTGTGTTTTTCTGTGGCTATATGTGGTGACCTAACATCGTTTGTGGTGCTTTTGCTGTAAAGCATATTTGAAATCGGACACTGTTGTGGGATTAACAACAAGAATAGCTTTACAATGGTATGAGATTTTTGATGTTTTGAAAATGGCACCCTACACTTTGACTGGCTGTTGTCACATCGCTCCCGTTAACGGGATTGCAGCCATTAGAAGTTTTTAACAAGGTCCCTAGTAGCTATCTATAACCTTTCCCTACTCTCATGCTGTACGGCTTTTCACTGTTCCTCGTGGACCTGTGACAGGCAGCCCTTACGGTGATCTCCCCTGTCAAAGTGTCTTTGTGAGATACTGTGTAGAAGACATGAATAACAATTATTTTTAGCTAGCAAATATAGCTAGCAAGCATAACTTAACCAAGCTAACGAAAATAAACACATTCTCAGGTAGATTCTGTCAACGTTACATACTTTTACAAAGTAACTAGCTAGCTACAGTTAATAGTTAAATCAGCTAGCTAATGATACATTATTAATTTGAGGCAAGTCCTGAAGACACCTAGTAAAAAACTGCGACATAGTGGTAGTAACGTTATATCGTCGATAACAACTCGACTGACCATTGCCAGACCGATAGGAAGTGTGTTTAGAACGTTCGATCATGGAATGTGCATAAGGGCTATTGGGTAGCCTTTCCCTGCTGATGGAAAATTCCAATCTAATAAAGAATTCAGAGATGCTGTTGAGAGTTGACACAATGAAATGAAAGAAATCAAAAGCTCAATACACCAGCGTTTACAATGCACTATTTCTCAACATCATATGGAGGATCGACTCTGTGCAACCGAGTTTGTATGCTAGCTTGGTAGCTAGCGAAAGCGTGCAAACGTTAACCACACCTCGTGCTTTCATGCACTTTGTGGTTGTGTTATCTATTGGTAACCCGTTAGCAGGGTAGGCTCTGGTGCCTTCTTCCCAAGGGCTTAAAATGAAAGAGAAAATCCTACCTGCTTGCTCTTTTTATTCGGTGTATATACCGAGTAAAAAAATCGTATATTTTGGGTTCTGATGGTGTACGACAGTTTAACATTTATAGGCATTTATAACTCTACCTACATGTACATATTACCTCAACTAACCGGGGTCCCCGTACATTGACTCTGTACCGGATAGGATAAAGCAATCCTTCTCAACCCCCCCCCCCCTTAAATGATTTAGATGCACTATTGTAAAGTGGCTGTTCCACTGATGTCAGAAGGTGAATTCACCAATTTGTAAGTCGCTCTGGATAAGAGCGTCTGCTAAATGACTTAAATGTAAATGTAAATGTTAGCGTTCTATCAACCAAAATAAAAATCGATAAAACCAAGATTAGTAGATGTACTCAGCACTAACCATACTATTTGTAAAGTAAATTGAGTATGTAGTATGCTTATTGGTCTTAAGATACAAATTCAATGATTTAATTAATTATGACAAATTAAAATAATGACTTTTCAAATAAGTTACTTAATACATTATGTTGGCTGACAATTTGTTAGTTACGCTGTCCTTATGAACCGCATAGCATATCATTACAGCAGTATGTATTTACTGGTATGTTAGCTACCCTAATGTTAGTTGGCTACTAATACATCAAACTTGACACTATATTAACTATATGCTATCTAACTACCCAACGGTTATTGATTTGATTGTTCAGTCATTCTTAGCTAAAGGGTATAGTCATTGTGCGTTCTCAATGGACATGGTTAACTCTGATTTCAGAGCACTTTCGACTGAGTGTACCAGAGCACAGAATAACTGTTGAATTTACGGAACGCTCAACACCCTGGTGTCAGTGAACGTTGGGGGGAAAAGAGCGTAATTAAATTGTTACCAGCAACACAGTTAGTCACTAATGCTCTGGATAACATGAAAACTGCCTAACCAGCTCTGCTTGGGTGAGTAAAGTGGTCAGAGGGAGGTGTTCTCCTATTTGCGTCTGGAAGCAGCTAGCAAGCTAGCCAGTTAGCTTGGGTGCTTGACTACCTTTGGGACCCACCCTGCTACTTGGACAGAGTGGGCAGTGTGCGCTCTGATTGGTCTGACTTTACCAACACAGCTGCAAAAACACTGGCTACGCGAGTACATTGATAGAATGTGTATGTCTGCTTTGATGGCAGGTTTGAAACTTGTTATACCGAAGCGTAGTGTGTCGGGGGCATTGGTCATTGTAGGGGCGATAGAGCTTGAAATTGGCAAAATGTACGAAAGGAAAAGTGTTATATTTAGTGGGGACAGAATCAAAAGCGATATGACTACTACCCATATCTTTGAAAATGGGACCAGTAACAATTCCCGGTTATTTTACATAGGGATTGGTGTGGAACTGATTTTGACGAGAGCATGAACAACGTTTACAAATAGTCCAACTTTGTATCATGCTTCGTTGAAACAATCGCTAAGGATGTAAATTTGAGGGTTCAGTGTTGGTACAGTATGTAGGAAATGTGTTATTTGCGTAAAAAGACAAACTCATATGCCAGACATCACCACACAAGTAAAGTATTTGGCAGAGCAGGGTCACAAAGCATCATATTGGAATGTACAATCAGCAAAGCAAGAGAACATATTTGGGGATTTCGATTTCGGAAGTCACGAAGCACATTACACATGATCGAGTAGGAACAATGCGTTCTTTGGCACGACCAAACACTCCTCGCAGACTCAGGAAACCCCTAGGGGGTTTAATCACGTGAGACATTTTATTTTGGTTTATCCTAAATAGATGTATAGAATTGACGAAAGGGAGGAGGGGTCACAAGAAGACAAAAACAGTTCATTATTGAAGGGAGCACAGTGGCCTCCCTGTGAACAGAAGTTATTATGTTTGTTTTGACTGTAATTTTAAACTTTTTATTCACCTGGTGAAGTAAGTTAATAGGAAAGTAAGATTTATTTTATTTTAATTGTTTGGACTGATTAGCAAAGTGAAAACGAACTAAATGTTTATTTTCTCTCCCTCTCAAATGTTTCCCGAGGTTGGTTGTTTCCTGGGAGAGCAGTTAATGAAATTATGTTGTTTTATAAAGGTGTACTGACCTGGCCGTATAGGGAGCTCCCAGATAAGTAAGTCCTAGCCATTTCTTTGTTTGTTTTTGCCCTACGTTTTACCACACACACCAGCACCATAACTCAAATGTTATCAATATGTGTTAATACTGTTTGATTTATTTAGTTGTAAACTGGGTACGCAGAATGTTTGAAATGGTTTCTGAGATAAAGGGGGAAAAAACACAATGCGGTTGAATGACCTTTGTTGTGACTTCCTGGTGAGGCCTGATCACCCTCACTAGAAAGACTGCAGACATCGGGTGAGATTTAAAATGGGCTATGTAAACACTAATAATTATGAAGAAGCTTATAATTTAGCAATTGTCCTATGTGTGATTTGGAACATGAGAAGGAGAGAGAGAATGAGGTACACCTGTCTCTAGTCTTTTTTACCATTACCTTATGGGATACAATTATTTCCTTATGGACTATCAAGAGTTGTAATTCTAAATTAAATTGTTGTTCTAATTAGATTTTTTAATTTATTTAGCAGGCAGTGTTGTTTTTAATTACCGGGGCCCTTTGGTAAATATGCCAATTTGTTTCTTCACATGTATGCCTATAAAAGGAAGAAAATATTTTCCCACCTAATTTATAGTGTATTGTTGTTTTGTTTGTCTTGTTTGACAAATCTCACCGGATTGGATCTGCTGCACGGTCGGGATTTCTCCTTAAGGGGTAGCTCTGCGAGGTTGCCAAGTACGATGAGGGAGTATAAACAGAATGGTTTCAACAAGTGTGTTGTTATATGCTCTTTGACATTTGTCTTAGACATTTTGGTAGTAAACAATTGGGAATGTCATAATTTAAAGGAGTGAATAGCTGGTCTGGATGTTCAGAATCAGAAATGCCTTAAACTGTTGTTTTGGTCTGTCCTCTCTCAAGTTAGGCGATAGTGACTACAGGTGGTATTTTGATGCATGGAAGGAATAAATCGATGAACACAGTGTGAACCCCCCCCCCCAACTGGCTGAAGAAATGATGACACGTGTTCACTACGACCTTGTCCTGCACCACTTCTACCGTGAGACCTGAGTCCGAGCTAGCAACCTGTACACAGCGTCAAGTCGAAGTTTTCAATTGCCTTCTTCTCTCATGCCATTTTCTCTCAGGAGTGCGACATGAATCCATGTGGAGTGAGCTCCTGTCCAAACTCCTATCATGCCGCTGGTGTACTGGTAGACAAATGACAGTGGCGGCTCAGGTGAGAGACATTATCAAGGGCCATCCACTTTGGGCATGTGCCATTGGAGGACAAACTGACGCTATCTGAAGAAGAACATGAAGACACGCCAGAAGGATGTGTGCCTGTAATTAATTTAGGCTTATCCAAAATTGTTTATTTGGTATATCAGGTTGATTGTGGATGTCTGGACACTGCAAAATGTATAGTAATTTAGACTAAGAATGCATTGAGATACCAATCTGTCATTACCACAAGTGTAGAGAATAGTTAATGCTGGGAATATGAAATGAATATACTGTTTGTTATCTGCTGACTGCCACGTATTCAAAAAGGATGTACTTCTCTATAAAAGCTGAGACCCGACACTTTTCGTTGGGCCTTAACTGCGCAACTGTTGGAGTGAATAGTTAACTTTCCATTTTTGCTAATCTTATAATAAAGAATACAGTCTCTCTCCTTTTGGTTAGAAATGACCACTATCTCAAAGCTCAAGCCATCTAAAAGGTGGCATAATGTCAGGCGAATCCTCTTACTATAAACTTAGTCCCACCTACCTGAGGATCTTCTTTTTTTGCCATCTATTTCCTGTGTTTTGAGGGGTGCAAAATCCACTTGTCACTTTAATCTTGCTGAATTGATTGCTTTCATTTTACTCCTGCCACTCTTTCATACTCTTGCTTGTTGTAACGATCGTCTTCGGGAGAAAGAGAGGAGGACCAAAGCGCAGCGTGGTAAGTGTTCATGATGATTTTAATTAAAGAAAGCACTGAACACTGAATCAAAACGATGACGTGAATTTACAAAGCCGAAACAGTACCGTGCGGCCCAAACACTCACACGGAAACAAATACCCACAAACCAAAAGTGAAACCCAGGCTACCTAAGTATGATTCTCAATCAGGGACAACAAATGACAGCTGCCTCTGATTGAGAACCATACTAGGCCGTACTCAAAAACCAACATAGAAAAGCAAACAAAGACTGCCCACCCCAACTCACGCCCTGACCATACTAAAACAAAGAATAAAATAAAAGAACTATGGTCAGAACATTACACTTGTGCCTGTCTTTTCCCCCCCGTTATGTTATGACCCTGGTAATGGCTGAAATGGGTTCAATGGAATGCAATGTCTTTCCATTGCATCTATAAGAACGCTAAAGATTCGTCAGAGATTTAACCTATCGTCTCGACTCTTACATCACAAGAAAAATAAAGATGTATTAACTTTATTTTGATGTGTGTACATTTTTGTGGAATTTTAAAAAGTAATAATTTAATACAGTCAAAAATTTTACAATTTAGATGTGCTGAAATGAAAACAACTTCCGAAAATGAACACTCAGATTATAGTGATATTATGTCTGATCACGCAAACAATGTAAAGTATGTATAGCTATGTGTAATGTAGAGCCAAGCGTGTTGATTTCTGTCCTAGGGTATCTTGCCACTGACACTTATTGAATAATGTAACAGAACGTGACAACAGTAATTAATGAGGCAGTCTAGACGGTGTAGTTGAGGGCAGGTAGGCCTACACAGAGCAAGTTTTTGTGGTTGCAGCCCTGTCCCACCCGGTTATGTTAATTTATGAATATATGCAAATATATCAATTGTATTTATGCAAATTAGGAATATATATTTTTATTTATTTAAACAAAATATATTTAAAAATAAATACCTGATACCATTACAAAGTTCTAAGAAAAGAAATGTCAAATTTGACAATTGGGTAACTTGACACCCAGCGTCATAACACGGTCATAACCATTTCATATGTCATAACAGCTGACAACTTGTCATAACGTTTTATAATACGTTCATAACAGTGTCATGAAACATATATTTAGACCTGTTGTGACTTATATTGTGTTATTTTATGGCTGGTTATGACACCTACATAAGAGTGTCAAAACACACAAAACCTACCACAGTTGTTATTCATGGCTGGTTATGACACAAGTGTCAACCTACCACACAAGGCAAAACATTCCATTACACCATAGCCGACATGTCAACAGTATGTTTATGTGATATATTTTTTACATTTACAATATTAAATTAGCATTGTAATTGTGCACACATTGATTTCAGACATGCACCCACCTCAATGCTCTGTAGCTGATGATGGATGAATGCCGGAGCAGATTTCAGGAGCAGGACAAGACACCCTCTTTCTGACTGATGACTGTGATGAATGCAGGAGCAGATTTCAGGAGCAGGACAAGACACCTTTTTGACTGATGACTGGGATGAATGCAGGAGCAGGACAAGACACCCTCTTTTGTGACTGATGACTGATATAAGGGAATGCATGTGATAGGCCTGTCTTTCTTATATCAATATGATGGTCATAATGCTTCTTGACATTGTCATAAAGTGCATATTCTCAGTCCAAGTAAAGTGACACAGGAAGGCCATAATGCTTAATGGCACTGTTATTTAAAATATGATGGAAAAAAAACATGAATGTAAAGAATTCGTTACAACGACAACAAAGGATTTAAGAAACAAACTTTAAAATGAAAGGAAACTTCTTGGCAGGGAAAACAATTATTTGAATAAATGTGGGTTTTGACACACTTATGTAGGTGTCATAGCCAGCTGTAAAATATGTATGTATGTCACAACAGGGTAAATGTATTGGTCTATCAATAAATGGTTCTGACAAGTTATGTAAGCTGTTATGACATATTATAAAATGGTTATGGCCGTGTTATAACGTGTTATGACACTGGGTGTCAAGTAAAGTGTTACCGATAATTGAATTCCCACCAAAATCCCTGAAACATTTATTGAAAGATTCTTTCTCACCCATCTACACACACTACACCATGATGACAATGTAAAAACAGGTTTTTAGAAATGTTAGTGCATTTATTGAAAATTAAATGCATAAATATCTAATTTACATAAGTATTCATACCCCTGTCAATACTTTGTAGAAGCATATTCTACAAAGTATTCTTTTTAAAATTCTTCAAGTACAATTGGTTGTGGATCAATGCTAGACAACCATTTTCAGGTCTTGCCATAGATTTTTCAAGTAGATTTAAGTCAACTGTACTGTAACCCGGCCACTCAGGAACATTCGCAGTCTTCTTGGGAAGCAACCCCCAGTGTCGATTTGGCCTTGTGTTTTAGATTGTTTTCCTATTGAAAGGTCTCCCAGTGTCTGGCGGGATAGCAGACTGAACCAGAATTTAATCTATGATTTTCCCTGTGCTGTGTTCCATTATTTATTTATTTATTTGAATTAAAAAAAAAAATGTTTTACCCCCTTTTTCGTGGTATCCAATTGGTAGTAGTTACTATCTCATCGCTGCAACTCCCGTATGGACTCGGAGAGGCGAAGGTCGAGAGCCATGCGTCCTCTGAAACACAACCCAACCAAGCCACACTGCTTCTTGACGCAATGCACATCCAACCCAGAAGCCAGCCGCACCAATGTGTCAGAGGAAACACTGTACACCTGGCTACCGATGAGACAAGGATATCCCTGCCGGCCAAACCCTCCCTAACCTGGACGACGCTGGGCCAATTGTGCGCCGCCCCATGGGCCTCCAGGTCGCGGCCAGCTGCGACATACCCTGGGCCCGAACCCAGAATCTCTGGTGGAACAGCTAGCACTGCGAGGCAGTGCCTCAGACCACTGCGCCGGATTTTTTTATCCGGAAAAACTCCCCAGTCCATAACGATTACAAGCATACCCATCACATGACACAGCCACCACTATGCTTGAAACTATGGAGAGTGGTACTCAGTGATGGGTTTTGTTGGATTTGCCTAAAAGGGATATTCAATGTCTTCTTTTTTTCCCCACCCATCTAGCAATTGGTGCCCTTCTTTGCGGTGCATTGGAAAACCTACCTGGTCTTTGTGGTTTAATCTGTGGTTGAAATTCACTGCTCAGCTGAGGGACTTCCCATATAATTGTCCAGTATGTTTGGGGTACAGAGATGAGGTAGTCATTAAAAATCATGTTAAATGTTATTGCTCACAGATTCCATGCAACTTATTATGTGACTTGTAAGCAAATGTTTATTACTAAACTTATTTAAGCTTGCCATAACAAAGGGGTTGAATACTTATTGACTCAAGACATTTCAGCTTTTCATTTTTTATAAATTTGTTTTTAAAAATCTACCATAATTCCACATTTAATACATTTAAATTTAAATTAAATCAAGTACATTTGAAATAAGTCAATCAAGTTGTAGTTACAGCTCAAGTATGATCAAAGGAAATTGGATGCACCTGAGCTCAATTTGGAGTGTCATAGCAAAGGGGTGTGAATACTTACTGTATGTAAATGAAATATTTCAGTATTTCATTTTCCAAAAATGTACAGAAATGTCTAAAAACATGTTTTCACTTTGTCCTTATGGGGTATTGTGTGTAGATGGGTGAGACAATTTTTTAAAATCCATTTTGAAATCAGGCTGGAACACAACATTTGGAATAAGTCAAGGGGTATGAATACTGGCACACACCCTGATCTGTTTCACCTGTCTTTGTGCTTGTCTCCACCCACCTCCAGGTGTTGCCCATCTTCCCCATTATCCCCTGTGTATTTGGTCTGTGTTCTCAGTTTGCCTGTTGCCAGTTCGTCATGTTT
Organism: Oncorhynchus masou masou; assembly: GCF_036934945.1. Lineage (NCBI taxonomy): Eukaryota > Metazoa > Chordata > Actinopteri > Salmoniformes > Salmonidae > Oncorhynchus > Oncorhynchus masou. The sequence continues at coordinate 61,107,765 of NC_088217.1, read as the reverse complement.
TTCCAAGTCAACCAGCATGTTTTTCCCTAGCTCTGTTTTCCCGAGTCCTCCAAGTTCTGACCTTTTGCTTACCCTGACACTGAGCCCGCCTGCCTGAACTTTCGTTATTGACCAAATACTTATTTTCCACCATAATTTGCAAATAAATCCATAACAAATCCTACAATGTGATTTTCTGGATTTTTTTTCTCATTTTGTCTGTCGTAGTTGAAGTGTACCTATGATGAAAATTACAGGCCTCTCTCATCTTTTTAAGTGGGAGAACTTGCATAATTGGTGGCTGACTAAATACTTTTTTGCCCCACTATAAGGGCAATAATCTAAGCCAGATAGGCCTATCACGTATATGACCACGTCAGTCATAAAAGAACGTGTTTTGTCCTGCTCCTGCATTCATCACAGTGTTATATAACATACTATTTACAATTAGAATGGAATGATTTGCCTTGTGTGGTAGGAATTGTTGGCTTTGACAGTGTTATTTACGTAGGTGTCATAACCAGCCATAAAATATTGCAATATACTCTATGCCATAACACGTCTAAATACTGTATATGTGTTATGACAATGTTATGACAGGTTACATGGCCATATGTCAGTCATAAAGGAGGGTATTTTGTCCTGCTCCTGCATTCAACCCAGTCATCAGCAACGGAGCATTGGGCTTGGCACGTTTGACATCAATGTGTGTTCAATTACAATTGTAATAAAATGGCCAATTTTAGGAAATGTTATATAACATATATACTTTGACAGTCTTATGTAGGTTTCATAACCAGCCATAAAATATTGCAATATATGTTACAACATGTCTAAATATATGTGTCATTACAGTGTTATGACAGGTTATGTCAGCTGTTATGACATATTATGAAATAATTATGACTATGTCAAAACACGTCTTGGATGAGCCCCATTCTGTATGTGAGCTCAGCGTGGCTGCTTTGTAGTTACTATGTAGCCAAGCTGTGTCTGTATGCGCCTCTGTGCCAAATGAAAAAGCACAATATATGTATAAACACCTCTGCTTGGATTGGTAAGTAATATCTACAAAATAAACTATTTCTACCATCTTTCAAATATGTATGCTGCCCTACAAAGGCAAAACGCAGTACCTACACTTTTGGTCAACAATGATGTTCTGTTTCAGAGATAATGGCACGTGAAATTTGCAGTAACCACAAAATCCAAGTAAAAACCAAGGCAAACAGCAGTAAGTGAAGTTACTGCACTTTGGGTTGTTCCACCATTGTTTTGACTGCAGTTTCCCGCTCTGACATACAAAGAGCAGTAACTACACAAACAGTGAAACTGAGTAAAATGTGTTGTAGGTAGATAAATTATAATGCATTGATGTATTTCCTTACTATAAAGTTATTTTTTTGTATATAAACCATGACCATGGATTTGAGCTATGACCCAAAAGAATAATAAATTATCATACAAGTTCAAGGAGAATAACAAGTTGGATTAACACATTCAGATTGTAAATACTGCAACAAAGCCTAATATTTTTTTGAAGTATAAACATTCTGTGTGATGAAATAGTTCTTACCTTATGGTGAAAAATGCTTGAGGGTTATTAAAATACAACATTCCAAACATGAAAATATAACTATAGTGGGGAGAACAAGTATTTGATACACTGCTGATTTTGCAGGTTTCCCTACTTACAAAGCATGTAGAGGTCTGTAATTTTTATCATAGGTACACTTCAACTGTGAGAGACGGAATATAAAACAAAAATCCAGAAAATCACATTGTATGATTTTTAAGTAATTAATTTGCATTTTCTTGCAAGAAAGTTGGATTAACACATTTAGATTGTAAATACTGTACTTTGCCTTCGCATTACACATGTAATTGTTGAAGTTCATACAAAGGCACTGTGCAGTATTTGCATATAAGTGGTCAGAGGTCAAATCAGTGGTAATGGTTGATATGCATATAAATGACTTGATAATAAGCTGATTCATCAGTGTATTATCACTTATCTACCTACAACATATCTGGCTGGCTAGCAAAAAATATTTTAAAGACACTTTTCTCAGTTTTACTGTTAGCGTAGTAACTGCGTTTGCCTGTGTAGGGCAGTATGCTGCTGATACAAATTCATTAAAAACAAAATGTATTGTGACAGCTCTTCAACCTACTGAGGCAAAAATAGAAAAAGCGGAACGGTCATTTAATGTGCATGCTGACACTTAACTTTTGTTATTCCTCATACTCTTCATTATTATTCTGTTCCTTCATGATTTGCTGTCAAATAGGTAGCCAACTCACTTTTGTTGTTGTTCAAAAGGCCACTAATACAGAGTTACTAACAAAAAATGATTGGAAAATAATTTATAGTAGCCTAGTTCAGCAGGCTACAGATTTGTTCAAATGTAAAACCCTTCTATTTTCTCTCATCTTAAAAAGACAAGATTCTTAAAGTGGCCTTCAGTAGAATAATTTTTGTTCAAAATGTGTGGTTTTAAGATCCAAAACTCAATTATGTATGCAGTGCTGTTCTTCGTTTCGAGTCATCAAATTATGCCTACAAAATAACAAAATATGCAGGCTGCGTACAAGTAGCTCGCAATTATTTGTTGTTTTTTTGTATGAAGGGGCCTTTATGAAAGAAAAGGTTGGAGACCGCTGCTCAAGCTCAAACTGTTCAAATATGACCCATATTATTGGAGCTACTTAAAAAATGTTCTATTGCAGATTCGGGCTGAAATTTATGGATACAGTGCCTTTGGAAAGTATTCAGACCCCTTGACTTTTTCAAAAAGAAAAATACGTTACAGCCTTATTCTAACATTGATAAAAAAAAAAATTTTTCCTGCTAATATATCTATACACAAAACCCCATAATGACAAAGAAAAAACAGGTTTTCAGAAATGTTTGCTAATTTAAAAAAATAAAAAAAATGAAATATTACATTTACATAAGTATTCAGACCCTTTACTTTTGATGCACCTTTGGCAGCAATTTCAGCATTGAGTCTTCTTGGGTATGACGCTACAAGCTTGGCACACCTGTATTTGGGGAGTTTCTCCCATTCTTCCCTGTAGATCCTCTCAAGCTCTGTCAGGTTGGATGGGGAGCGTCGCGGAACAGCTATTTTCAGGTCTCTCCAGAGATGTTCGATCGGGTTCTAGTCCGGGCTCTGGCTGGGCCACTCAAAGACATTTGGAGACTTGTCCCGAAGCCACTCCTGCATTGTTTTGGCTATGTGCTTAGGGTCATTGTCCTGTTGGAAAGTGAACCTTTGCCCCAGTCTGAGGTCCTGAGCGCTCTGGAGCAGTTTTTCATCAAGGATCCCTGTGTACTTTGCTCCGTTCATCTTTCCCTCGATCCTGACTAGTCTCCCAGTCCCTGCCGATGAAAAACATCCCCACAGCATGATGCTGCCACCACAATGCTTCACTGAAGGGATGGTGCCAGGTTTCCTCCAGGAATTTCAACCTTGGTTTCATCAGACCATAGAATCTTGTTTCACATGGTCTGAGGGTATTTAGGTGCCTTTTGGCAAACTCCAAGTGGGCAGTCATGTGCCTTTTACTGAGGAGTAGCTTCTGTCTTGCCACTCTACCATAAAAGCCTGATTGGTGGAGCGCTATAGAGATGGTTGTTCTGGAAGGTTCTCCCATCTCCACAGAGGAACTGTAGAGCTCTGTCAAACTGACCATCGGGTTCTTGGTCACCTCCCTGACCAAGACCCTTCTCCCCCAATTGCTCAGTTTGGCCGGGTGGCCAGCTCTATGAAGAGTCTTGGTGGTTCCAAACTTCTTCCATTTAAGAATGATGGAGGCCACTGTGTTCTTGGGGACTTTCAATTCTGCCGAAATGTTTTGGTACCCTTCCCCAGATTTGTGCCTCGACACAATCCAGTCTCATAGCAAAGGGTATGAATACTTATGGAAGTAAGGTATTTCTGTTGTTTTTTTATACATTTGCAAACATTTCTAAAAACCTATTTTAGATTAAGGCTGTAACGTAACAAAATGTGGGAAAAGTCAAGGGATCTGAATACATTCCGAAGGCACTGTATAGTTCCCCCAAAAATGTAATATGATAATGATAAATTCATAATACGTTTGAAATATTTGTTTTTATGTGAACATAATCAATGCCCTAACTTCAGTGCATAACTCCAGTTAGCATTTTCAAGTTGACACTTCTTGAGTTCAATTCCCCACCAAATAAAACCACCATATTGAGAAAGTTAACCGTTCTTGTTCAATGCCCTAACATATTACACTGCCTCTGCTTTATTGAGAAAGATAAATCAAAGTTCACAAGTTCACAGTTGTACCACATTGTTGTGATCACTTTATTTGTGACAAAAAGACAAAACAAATGTAATGCTTTTTCTTAATCTACCAACATTCAAATCCTTATTGTGTAAAACCATATTATTCCTCTCATTTTTATGCGTTTTCCTGCACACATTCCTCACAATTTGGCCTATCAATCTATAACTGTGAGTGGGCTTGTCAGAGGAGGAGCAATATATTTGCGAGAGTCACAGAGTTGATAGGGTTTCAGACCTGTCAATAAATTATTTGGGGTTGTATTTTCAGGGAAGGAAGTAGATCAGTAATCTAATCATTAAAACACTTTTCAATATCATTTGTTGTGGCAAAGCCCCCCAAAATAGATATGGATTCTCCCTTGTTAAGAAACAATGTAGAATTGCATGAAAATTGTTAAAAATATCCAAACATTTTCTGGGGAAGCTCACCCAGAACCCCCCCACTCCCAAAGATTTTGCACCCCCCAAAGTCAAAGATCCATACCGATACATTAAAGAGGCTATACATAAATGTGCCTTTGGTAACCAAGACTTTGCAGGGTCAAAGAAGCAAGCAAGTGTTCTGCAATTGTCCTTATACAATTAATCCGAGGTGACATCCAGAACAATATCAAACAAACATGATGAACTGATGAGAAGTGAAAAATTGTTGTAACGTGTGGACTTAGTGGGCGCAACACAAGTGCAATAGAAACCAGGCGTCCAGTACTGCTGCAGGGTTACGATTCACAGCCATGATCTTAACAAGCTCAAGAGTACAAATGTGTTTAAATGTGAAGATAACTATAATTAACATACATCAAGTTACCAAACATGCAGATAGAAATTTATAAAAAAATCTGTTTTGATTTTTCATTACATCGTTAAAATAATAGTGTTAATACAAGCCATTTTGCCATGGAAAACAAAAATACTGTTGGCCAACAGAAAATATCTCGCTGTAAATATTGTACAGTTAAAATAAATATAAAAAAACAGACATTTTGGCTCCTGGAGTGCCTTTGGCAGTTTGTATTTCTATAAATCACATGCCATACTAATATAGAGCTATAAAACATTTGTATTTCTCCAGTGGTAGTTTAATTGTTTGTGCTGTAGGTAAAATCATCAGATGCATGCAATCCTAAACTGCTGATCATTCTGAGCTTGTGAACACTAGCAGCATCAATATATGAAAACAAGGTAGGGGAACACAATTTGTACCTCTTTTAAAGTGCTTGCCACATTTTATCAAAGAACCAGACAATTGTGCCCCTGGACTTGAAAACTATTCAAGACTGTAAATCCTACACACTGCCACATGTACAGCACTGTCATGATGTGGTTCGTTGCACCAATTAGGTGCCTTTTGAGTAGTGTAACTTAGTGAAATAACATTTTATTTAACCTCATTTTAACATTCTTCCATAAAGAGGACATGCTCAACTTAATGAAAATAAGTTCCCATCTCAAGAGGTTAAATTTTTAAAAATAGACATAGTAAGTGCCAAATAAAGTAACAGGGTTGACCATAACAGGGTTACCCCTACCAGGGTTGACAACTTAATCTTAAATCAAACATAAATCCTCTTGTGTCAGGATTGTGTGCTACGAGGGGCAATTGAATGCAAGCTTCACAAAAATATTTAAATAGTTCAAACATTTCTAGCCTGTCTATCTTTACCCCTACCTACATGTATAAATTACCTCGACTAACCTGTACCCCGGCACATTGACTTGGTACCGGTACCCCCTGCATATAGCGTCATTATTGTTATTTTATTGTGTTATTTTTTACTCTAGTTTATTTAGTAACTATTTTCTTAACACTATTTTCTTAACTGCATTGTTGGTTAAGGGGTTGTAAGTAAGCATTTCACGGTAAGGTCTACCTGTTGTATTCGGCTCAAAATCTGATTTGATCTATGGGTAACAGGGTTGACATGTTATGCTCAACCCGCTCGGTTTTCCATCACAAAACACCAGATAATGGCCAAAAAGAGTCAAACCAGCTCCTTTGCCTTTACACTGTGATTGGAATATTAGATGGTTAATGTCTCTTCAGATTATTCTTTTTTTCAATAGGAATAGTTTCACCCTATTAAAACAAGAGTTCAGTTCACCTAACTGGGTTGACCTTAAAATGAATAATTAATAACATGAAATTAATAATAATCTTCAGAGAGGACTTTGTAATTGTAAAGCCTTTGTTGCTTTGACAAAGGCTTTACCATGATGGTGAACACTTGGAGAAAATGGCGTTGAGTGGGTTAAAATCTTCCTAGAATTCACAGAGGATGCACAGAGGGACATATCAAAATGCTGAAGTTTGGCACTTTAGCAAGTCTTTATTTATATAAAAAAGTTGATTCATTAAATGTTCCATGTTCTCTATGAAATGGCACATCATTTAATATAACAGGCTTTTAAAATGTAATATTTTTGCACAATTCCCACTTAAAATAGGCAAAAAGCACTCATTTCATGAAAAGACTTGCGTGTTGCTTCATGTACACACACTCCCTTGTGTATTTATTTGGACAGTGAAGCGAAATCTTTTAACTTGGGTCTATACTCCAGCATTTTGGATTTGAGATCAAATGTTTCATATGAGGCGACAGTACAGAATATTACCTTTTTTTATGGTTATTTTCATAGATATCTGTTTTACCATTTAGAAATGAAAGCACTTTATGCATCTAGTCCCCCCATTTGAAGGTGTTACTGTATAAGTATTTGGACAAACTCACTTATAGTGTATTAAAGTAGTGAAAAGTTTAGTATTTAGTCCCAAATTCCAACACACAATGACTACATCACGCTTGTGACCCTAGAAATGTGTTTTGGATTATGTTGTGCCCAATAAAAATGAATGATAAATAATGTAATGTGCCGTTTTGGAGTCACTTTTATTGTAAATAAGAATATAACATTTTTCTCTTTGCTTCAACATTATTGTGAATCCTACCATGATTACAGATAATCATGAATGAATCGTGATCAATGATCAGTGATCAAAGTAACAGAGGCAGAAAGATCATATCCCCAAAACATGCTAACCTAGCATTTTTTTGGCGTGTATGATACTTATGCCTCTGAAACTTTCACACTCCCCATTATTTATGATTCATTCACGATTATCCATAATCATAATTATCCATAATCATGGTAGCATCCACATGAATATAGAAGTGTTCAGAAACATAGAAGTGTTCAGAAACATTTATATTCTTATTTATAACAAAAGTGACATTTTCTCTCCTTGTGAATATGCCAATATCCTCTGTTATGTCTTCAACACTGCGGGTTACCCATTCGACAATAGCACACAGTCTTGAAGAGGCGGCAGTGGCAGAAAGCGCAGTGCTCACAACACACATTATCGGGGGTTTTGCAGCTTCCCCACAATGGCACGCAGTTGGGGGGAGGAGGTGGACGCTTGTTTTTGATGCTGAATTTGTTCTGCGGAAGAAGGTTGACGATTTAGCCTCGGCCTGCACACTATGGGTACACCAATTAACATTAATAAATGCTATAGTTAACTAATTATGAATGACATACAGCACTTTATAAAGCCTTACTAAGGGCACTCCTTAGCAAAGGAGGAAAGGTGCCAACAAAACAAGCCATTTGAAGCCATTTTCACCTCTTTATATGTGTCATCATGAATATGTCTTTAGTAATAGTCTTGTCAATATAAGAATATAAATTGCTTTGTAAATGCATTAATTAATGATGCATGAATTCATGTTAACTCCTGCATTTACTCATGTTAATTAATGTACCCTAGTACCCACATGTTAATAAAAGTGTTACCACCTCACTCTCATACTTATCATCATGGTGTCTGCACATGCGCTGAAATGGTTTTTTCATTCAATATACCTTTTTAAACTATTGGCTATGTGTATTTTAGACTTTAAATATGTCCACTAACTTAACAATATGATACAAACATGAATAATGTAGGCTAGACACTTATTTTTACAGCATAGTTTACCTTTCTTGGTTTCTTGTTTTTTTTCTTCTTTGCGGTTTTGGGTAACTCTGAAAAATAAATAGATTTGACATGTGTTTAAGGTATATAAATATGTCTATTACATATATTTATATTTGGTATATAATGTAGCAGCTTATCAAGATTGGTGTTACGGTCATATTGTCGGTTTGGGTTTTGAAGTCAACCTTGGAATACTTAAATATACCTGAGCAAAATGTATCCTGTATCCAACAACAAAATGACACAATATAGCAGCGCATATCAAGGAATGCAGTGATAGTTTTTCTAGAAAACATCTAGCAATTTTTTTTATTCCAAATACTGATTATATGCCAAACCTAAGGATTAACTGACCTACAATGACGATGGGTGGTGCATCTGACAGGCTCCCATGCTGTAGAACCGAGGAAGAAGACGTATTGGTGTAGAGCTTTTCCTCCAGTATCATGTGTGAGTACACTATAAGATACCAGGTGGAGCTTAGACAGCTCAGGAGAAACAGGGAATTCATCACAGTGCTTTTCTGTCAGCAAGGTGGGCCTGAGGACTGTAGTGAGGACAGAGTGTTACAAGACTATAAGAGCCCATTGTGACTGTAATGTGGTTGCATACATAGTCATAACAGATATGGAATTTGAATGTCACATAATTTACACAGCAGTTCAAGATTGTTATTGTATAGAAACTGAACTATACTTGGCACAAAACTGACTACACTAGCACATGCACAGCAAATCCATGCAATAAGATTCACATCTAATAATATCCAGTACAAACATTTATAAAAAATAATAAAATAATTTATAAGGAGATTTGATTTATTTATTTTTATTTAACCTTTATTTAACTAGGCAAGTCAGTTAAGAACAAATTATTATTTACAATGACGGCCTACCAAACGGAAAAAGGCCTGCAGGGAAGGGGGCTGGGATTAAAAATAAAATATAAATATAGGACAAAAGACAAGAGAGGCAACACAACACTACATAAAGAGAGACCTAAGACAACAACATAGCAAGGCAGCAGCACATGACAACACAGCATGGTAGCAACACAACATAACAACATGGTAGCAACACAACATGGTACAAACATTATTGGGCACAGACAACAGCACAAAGGGCAAGAAGGTAGAAACAACAATAGATCACACAAAGAAGCCAAAAACGGTCAATAAGTGTGAATATATATAGCCTACAAACAAATGTCATGGTCAAACCAACTTAGTTTTCTTGCTATTATTCCACCCAGCACATATCCACTTCTTATATAAAGCTTTACATTGATGTTTAAAGATAGATATCTAGACCGACTCTGTAATTGTATCCAACATGCAGTTGCTAAAACAGTGCAACAACGGGAACATTTTGAAAACAATCTCAGGTCTTTGATTGCTTTGACTGTACAGCATGTCCTCAGCATAACTTCACTGTACGGTTTTTTTCAGATTGGATGAAGCTTTCTGTGGGAGCCTCTGCCTAGTCAAGCAGAGCTGCTTCTTATTTATAAAATTAGATGAAAACTGTACGAATGGAAGTCGTCTCCATAATAGTCTTCAAATAGACATCTAGGGGCTGTTTCCTGGACACAGACTAAGCCTAGTCCTGGACTGAAAATCCAACCCAAATATAGAATCTGTCTGGAAAACCACCCCTTAAAGTGTTTCTAAAAATGTGTAAAGCTAGAATTATTTAATGATTGAAAATCTGTATGAATTCCTCTAAATGTCTCTAGTTTAGTTTATTATTATATATAAATAAATGTATATAAATAAATGTGAAATCGTAATACCTAGTTATAATGAAATTTACAACAAGAATGTGAGGTTAACCATTACAGGAAATGTATGGAAATACATTTAATACTGGCAGCTTGTTTGCAAATACAATAACTATAACCACATTTTTGTTAGGATGACATGGTGGATTTTCACCCTGTGTGGGTAGGATTTTCAGTCTGATATTATGGAGGGAATATTCAACGTATATTCCAAAATGTAATACTTATACATAAATCAAAACAAAGCTGACTATCTAACATAAATTAATCTAAAAGGGAGGTACTTTTTAAATAACTTCTATGAATTGTATTGCCATTAACTTTAAGAAAATATAGCATTGACAAAATATTTTAACTTACTATATGTCCAAGTGTAAGTAATGTGCTCAATTTAAGATGTTTGTTGGTTGATATTATCTTTACTCCACAAATAATTTTAATTGTTTGCCCATATTTTTTTCTTTATTTAATTCTTAATTGAACCTTTATTTAACTAGGCATATGCTGGGTTACTGAGACAGATCTTTAAAAATATGCTAAACAAATCTATGTTAGTCAGGATTGAATTGAATGTAATGTTATTGCAACTGTTATAATGCATGTATTGATTTGGGTAACTTTTAAAAGAAAGTAACACATGCAAAGCCTTTTGCTTTGTATAAGCATAATAATCCAATGCATAGATGGCTTCCACCCTACAAAAAAACAACTTTTAATCCATTCATAATGTGTTGAAAACTTTTAAAGAGATGTCTTTATTTCAGAGATATATTAGCATTTATGGGGCAGTATTAACTTGACAAAAGTGCTAAATTGGTTCGGTGTCACATGTCAATGCAACATTTACTCATTTCGCAGTCAGTATCCACTCTAGTTTTATTCGTCCCATTAAAAATGAACGTTTTTGCTTTTGTATGTCCACCTAAATAAAGTCAATTCTCTCTCAGAGACTAATCTTCAGCCTCTAAAAAAAGTAGAGACACTGTGCTGTTTCAGTTTTCACCAAAATGTTTTGCTGGTTGATTTGTCTTCCACAGCCTTCAAAGATGGAAAAGCTATTAAAGCTTCCAGACTTACTTACCCTCTGTAGTTTCTGATTGTCAGGATCAACGTTTATCTCCCCCTTTTTCCTGCAAACTTCAAAGCTGCTCCTCACTTGTTGCCTGCTAATCGACAGAGAAATATCAACCAGATCATGTGGTCGGGCAATGTTTAAGATATGGAATCAGGCAGGGGCGGATCCACATCTTTCGAAAAAAGTCTAAAAGAAGTCCACCAAGCAGGCCAGCCCTTTTGGGACGATGCATGGCTACGCGCTGAAGAGCAGTGAAAATCCATTGTCCTCATTCGAAGGAACCTTTGGGAATACTGGGCCAAGCCATGCATGCCAACACCATGATTTTACATATGTGCCGGAGGAGTTGCAGGATCTGACGTTTACAACTACAGGTTATGACCTTATGGGGACGCCTGGGCTTCATTATGTAAAACCTTGTGAGGAGTCACATAATGAACATAATGAGCGGTCACACAAAGCTAATCCTATGTTTTCCTGTGAAATAATAATATGATCAAACTGTATTTACCCACCAAATGTACCGCCAGAGGTACAAACGGTGAAGTTACTGATAGGCCTCAAAATCATGCTATTTCCATTGAACATGCATCATATTCTGCATCCTATTCTACAGTACATGGAAAAAACCTTGCATTTGGTTTTCATTTACAGCAATTTGAATTGTTTTATGTTGTTTGTACCCTGCAGATGATGCAAAAAAGGTGGTGCCAAGAGCCTTTGCTAAAGAAAGACATTTGCTATACTGTACCTAAAATAATCAACATTTGCAAAAAGCACCATAGAAAACTGTTAAATGAGTTCTGGACATCCTCACAATGCTAAGCCAAGTAAAGTGTGCAACAGAGTATCACACAATCCAGTCAATTATTTGTACCAGCCTATTTAATAGGCCCTAAATCCTGGTTGAAAGAGTTACAGAGGGTATTTTGGCATCAGGAAGTCTTTAACCCAAGGGTGTCAAACATACGGCCCACAAAATCCAGCCCACGTGTGGTTTGAGTAAACCTCAATTTATTTTAAAATGACTAAAATCAAATCGAAACTGTATAGAAATGTTAATGGACCTACTACATTTATACAGTTTATTGACTGTGTCCAACTTGCTAATGATCAGCTAAATTTAAGCTAGACAGTCAGAGACAAGGCCGGCTTACCAAACGGGTACGCAGGGGACAAGCCCCGAGGTCCCCGACCTCCATGAGGCCACCAAAATCCCAAAATATTATATGATTGCATATGATAGCAATATCTGTAGAATCACAGGAAATTATACTGAACAACAATATAAACGCTCCATGCAAGAATTTCAATGATTTTACTGAGTTTCAGTTTATATATAGAAATCAGTCTATTTAAATAAATGAATTAGGCCCTAATCTATAGATTTCACATGACCTGGTAGTATCGCAGCATAGGCACACCCACTTGGGAGCCAGGTCCAGCCAATCAGAATGAGTTTTTCCCCACAACAGGTCTTAATTACAGACAGAAATACTCCTCAGTTTCATCAGCTGTCTCGGTGGCTGGTCTCAGGTTCTGGGCTGGTGTCGTTACACGTGGTCTGAGGTTGTGAAGCCGGTTGGACGTACTGCCAAATTCTCTAAATTTTGGAGGCGGCTTATGGTAGAGAAATTAACATTCAAATTATCTGCCAACAGTTCTGGTGTACATTCCTGCAGTCAGCATGCCAATTGCACCCTCCCTCAAAACCTGAGACATATGTGGCGTTGTGTTGTGTGACAAAACTGCACATTTTAGAGTGACTTTTTATTGTCCCCAGGACAAGGTGCAACCGTGTAATGATCATGCTGTTTAATCAGCTTCTTGATATGCCACGCCTGTAAGGTGGATGGATGATCTTGATTTAGGATAAATATTCACAACAGGGATGTAAACAAATTTGTGCAATAAAGTTGAGAGAAATATGCTTTTTGTGCATATGGAACCTTTCTGGGATATTTTATTTCAACTCATGAAACATGGGACCAACACTTTACATGTTATTTTATATTTTTGTTCAGTACAGCTTTAAAACAGCAACATTTCCCCTCAGTCTCATGGCAAAATGTGAACAAAATCCTGAGATTAGCAAAAAAACAGCAAAATCCTCATGGCAAGGAGTGTACACTTGCAGGAAATTAGCTTCAAAATTACGACATTTTATCTAAGCCTATGACAACGTGTAAATAGAAATATAAAACTCACTGGGCCCCAGTGGTAGTCCGGCGCCGGTCAGGGAGTAACGATGGATAGAGAAGTACTGTACATTCTGCAAATTTTGACTGCGAGGAAATATCAGTGCAGCCCTCCGGACCTCGTTGAATACCGAATGCGGTCCCCGAATACTCAATGAGGGGCAAAATGAGTTTCACCCCTGCTTTAACCTCAGAGAAACCTAATAACTTTACGGATCCAAGCCCACAACTAAGCTAAGTTAGCTATAGCTTTACACAATGTCAATTGAATGGCCATCCAGTGTCCTAACTAACACAGCTGAGTGGTACAGGTAAATCAATGGAGATAAATGGACCCCCTGCCTCTTCTCTCCACTGATGGAAAAAGGAGAGTTTCATGCTCAAACAACTGGCGTAGAGGTATAATGTTAAGTAATTGAATGATGCATCAGACGTAGAGGTGTGACACTCTCCATTATATAAAAATATGTCAATATATAAAAAATAAAAAAAGCCATATAGTGATAAATGATCATTTATTGAACATTTTCCGAGAGACGGTTGTAAGTAAAAATCCAATACTCTGTAAACATGCTCACTGAGGTGTAAACAACAGGATATCACTTTGAGGTTGGACCCCACACACTCCAAGGGCAGCAAGCCATGATAAATTGTTTTATGCTGATATAAAGTCATGAGGGAAAATGCCAATGAGGCATTGATTGACTCTGGTTTTCCCATCTCTTTTCCACCGGTTTAGCCTCCTCGGAAAATAACAACTTATGTGAAAGTATTGAATTTAACCGAGGAAATAAGCAACACTTTTCTGTTGCAGTTGTGTCAAGGCTTGCCATGGTCGAACATGACTGACTTGAGCTGTCTCGAGCAATCAAGGAGACCCACGTGCTCTGCATCGGCATCATAGTGGACAAGAATGAATAGCAGAGTTGCCAGCAGTAGGACAATGTACAATGGCACCAAGGCTTGTTATGTAAACATACAAGTGTTCTTAAGTTTCTTTTGCACAGATGCCAAATGCTGTTCTTCACAGACCATCACAAACTCTGCTCTGAGCATCATGGCCAGCAGCTGCAATTTGGTTAATGTGAAATTGACCTAAATCCATTCCAGAACCGGCAGTAAATTTAAAAGCCCAATTAAGTTGCCTTTTACTTTTTTTTCGAGGCTTTCAAAATCAAAATAAATCTGTGAGTGTAATCTGTGCATGCCTTTGTCCTGGCGAATGTGTGCATGTTTCTGTGTGCTCTCGTGTGTGTGTGTGTGTGTGTGTTTCAGGGAAATAATATTTGCAGTAGTTAAAAGAAAATACCATTTGAATATTAAAGACCTTACTAATAGGCTTACTCCAGGGGCATATTTTCTTAGCTCTCAAAAGTCACCCTGCACTGCCTTTTCTATTAATCTACAATATGTAACTTTTTGTGCAACCTGACCAAATTCACAAAGAAGTGTGACTTATCAATCTTTCATTCTCATTGAATGCTATTCAAGGAGGCATTAGATATGTTCTATGTGCTTCCTGTTCTAATATTTTGTTTTTGCATTTTTTTACTTTAGGTTTAGTACACCACCTTCAAACAGCTGAAATATAATATGTTTGGTTATGGAAAATATATTTCACAGAGGTTTAGATGGTACAATGATTCTCTACACTATACTTCCTTGTTTTGTCACATCATCTGAATTTACGAACTGTTTGAATTTTAGCAATCTGGAGCAATTTCTGCATAGAGATTTCTGCATAGTGCGTCTTTAAGTTTCTATGCAATTGTTTGAGCTCGAAGACCATTGCTCTCTGGGCTGGATTATTTTCTTCCACAAAAAATGTGCTTCTTGGAAAGCTAATGATCCATTTAGAAGAATGACAATTGACTCTACTATAGCCTGGAAATATAGACAATAGCAAAACATAATCCTTGATAATTGTCAGATTAATTGAGGGGATCAAATTAAGAAATAGTTTTGAAATATTTCCATAAATTCCCTGCCGGTTTCTCTGTTTTTGAACAATCAATGTAGGATGGCGTGTTGATTTCGTGTTGTTTGTTTCTTGCCGTGTTTATGTAGGCCTTGTAGGCCTAACGAACTACAAAAATCTCTGAAACTGGAAACACTTATATCCCTCACTAGCTTTAAGCACCAGCTGTCAGAGCAGTTTACAGATTACTGCACCTGTACATAGCCAATCTATAATTTAGCCCAAACAACTACCTCTTTCCCTACTTTATTTATTTTGCTCCTTTGCACCCCATTATTTATATCTCTACTTTGCACGTTCTTCCACTGCAAATCTACCATTCCAGTGTTTTACTTGCTATATTGTATTTACTTCGCCACCATGGCCTTTTTTTGTGTTTTTTTTGCCTTTACCTCCCTTATCTCACCTCATTTGCTCAGATTGTCTATAGACTTATTTCTCTACTCTATTATTGACTGTATGTTTGTTTTACTCCATGTGTAAATCTGTGGCCAGGTCGCAATTGTAAATGAGAACTTGTTCTCAACTTGCCTACCTGGTTAAATAAATGTGAAATAAATCAAATAAAAAATAAATAACTTGTGAGCTATGGAAAGAATTTACTCTTGAAGGACCAATCAACATAATCCATCAATCCCCAGGTTGTTGCTGTAAATGAGAATGTGTTCTCAGTCAACTTACCTGGTACAATAAGGGTTAACAGTAACAACAACAACAAAAAACAATCAACAAATCAGTTAATAAAAACATATAATGAAAGTTAGAGCTGCATAGAACTGTCTTTACCGTTAACCCCACTATTGCCCTACTATTGCAATATAAATTCCATAATTTATAACTTAAATATGAGATGGTTCCTCACTCTGAATGTAGTCTATTCACCAGGAGAAACTGTAAACCATGGTTTAGATTTCATTTAACAAATACTACGAACTTCACCTAACTTTAGCTACCGCAAGCTAAAAAGCAATGGGAGTAACTGTGCAGATTTGAACATGTCACATCAACTGAAATCAACTCAACAACTGGCTTTGACATTACGTATAGGAACGTGATTTGGTCAAACAGTTTGAACATGTCAAATCAACTGAAATCAACTCAACAACTGGCTTTGACATTACCTATAGGAACGTGATTTGGTCAAACAGTTTGAACATGTCAAATCAACTGAAATCAACTCAACAACTGGCTTTGACATTACCTATAGGAATGTGATTTGGTCAAACAGTTTGAACATGTCAAATCAACTGAAATCAACTCAACAACTGGCTTTGACATTACCTATAGGAACGTGATTTAGTCAAACAGTTTGAACATTGCACAGTTGCACCATCAGTCCCATTGATTTGTAGTTAACATTTGCTAAAACTGAATTTTGTATCTTAGTGGCCGTTTAACAAAACATGGATTAAAGTTTATCTTGGCTGATAGATTAAGTCTTGCACTTACAGAATTGCATTGAAACAGAGACACATATTGCATAAAGTGTGTATTATTTCAGTGAGCCTTTTCAAATATAATAATATATATAATATATTATTATATATAATAAATATATATAAGCTCCATATTTAATTCAGTTGTCTAATGGTACTGCTAACATCTTAACATTGATGGTGTCATTAATGACATGGTGGTGTTGACACACTATAATTCACTATATGGCAGTCCGCAGTGACAATCAGTCGTCCAGCAAACTAAAGGTCGTCTCACAGTCAAATTATTTCCTCATGACACTTCCACCTCTGTTCTTTGATGATGATCCTCAGATAAGAGAGAAATATTGCCCTGTGACAGCAAAACTGGTTCCAGTTTTCTTTATAATGATCCACAGCTTAAATAAATTCTATAAAGCACATGGAACTTTATATATGTGTTTTTGAAAGAAACCACCACATTTTGCCAGATAGTTTACTTGTCCGAACGCATACTAGCAGTTGAGGTTGAAATATACATGTGTTCTCTCAAGGGATTGCAAATATCATACTGCCTTAAATTAACTGACAAAAAACTTTCATACAGTTTGCATATGTTTCCATTTTAAGGTAATAGGTGATGGGCATTATGTAGTTTTGTAGATAAAGGGAGGAAAAATGTAGTCCAAAGGTATGGAAATATTGATTTCAAACCTACTTTAGAGATACTGTAAGCAAGAAAGATTATATTCATCGCAATGGATCGTTCCTTTCAATGTTACGCCTATGTGCTTCTATTACTTATTTGTTTATTTTGTGTATTTGTCCTTGACAAATACAACACAGTACACAAAAGAATAAAGCTTGTTTTCTGGTTGCATGCATCAATCATTGGAGCAAATCAGAGTTGGTTATCTTGGTTCAAGGACATTCCCCCAGACATCCATGTCCTACTTTGAGACAAGGCACAAACAATTCAAAGTCTGTATGCCAATGCATGTTTGTGTACCGTAAGTAAAAACAGATGAGCAGCTTGACAGCTCACTGTGGTCTACAGATAAATTGAAGGAAGTATTGTCACTTGAAGCACGTCACATAGTAGGAACGGTAGATATGGCTACATTTGGCTGTGTCTACACAGGCAGCCCAATTGTGATCTGTTTTTATGATAGAGCATTTTTAGGGATGCATCTAGATGAAGGTCAATGTAGCAGAATCCCGAGTGGCACAGCGGTCTAAGACACTGCATCTCAGTGCTAGAGGTGTCACTACAGACAACCTGGTTTGAATCCAGGCTGAATCACAACTGGCCGTGCGTCGTCAGGGTTTGGCTGGTGTAGGCCTTCGTTGTAAATAAGAATTTGTTTTTAACTGACTTGCCTAGTTAAATAAAGGTTAAATAAATAAGAAAACTATCAAACTATCTTTCTACAATGTGCAAGCCAATTTTATAACATAGAGAACATGTCTGATACTGTCATGTTCTGACCTTAGTTCCTTTATTATGTCTTTGTGTTAGTTTGGTCAGGGCGTGAGTTGGGGTGGGTAGTTTATGTTCTTTTTTCTATGTTGTGTTTATGTGTTTGGCCTGGTATGGTTCTCAGTCAGAGGCAGGTGTCGTTCGTTGTCTCTGAATGAGAACCATACTTAGGTAGCCTGTTTTTCCTACTTGAGTTGTGGGTGATTGTTTTCTGTTTTATGCGTCTTCACCATACAGAATTGTTTCGTTTTCGTTTCGTTATTTCACATTGTTTTTTGTATTTTCGTGTTCTTTTCATAAAAAATGACGAACACTTACCACCCTGCACATTGGTCAGATCTGTCATACTCCTCGTCAGAGCAAGACAAATTTCATTACAGAATCACCCACCACCAGAAGACCAAGCAGCATGGTGAGGCGCAGCAGAGCTATCTGGAGAAATGGACATGGGAGGAGATACTGGAAGGCAAGGGGCCCTGGGCACAGGCTGCGGAGTATCTCCGTCCACAGGAGGAACTGGAGGCAGCTAAGGCTGAGCGGTACGGCTGGCAAGGAAGCCCGAGAGGCAGCCCCCAAAATGTCTTGGGGGGTGGCACTCGGGGAGTGTGGCAGTCAGGAGTCAGACCTGAGCCAACTCCCCGTGCTTATCGTAAGGAGCCAAGGTTGGAACCAGAGCCGGTCAGGTCAAAATTGGAGGTGAGCGACGGAAGCAAAGCAGAGACAGTGAAGGAGTTAATGGGGAGATTGGAGGAGAGAGTAATGAGGGAGTTTCTGTGTTGGTGCATGAGGCACGACATCCGCCCGACGGAGCGTGTCTGGGATTTGATGTCACCTGAGTCAGCTCTCCATACTCGTCCTGAGGTGCGTGCTAACCGTCTGGTGAAAACTGTGCCAGCCCCATTCACCAGGCCTCCTGTGCGCCTCCCTAGCCCTGCACGTCCTGTGCCAGCTCGACGCTACAGTTCTCCAAGACGTGCTTACCATGGCGGGAATCGTACTGGTCAGGCACCGTGTTATGCGGTGGAGCGTACAGTGTCTCCAGTACGTGTTCTTAGCCCGATGCGCTACATCCCAGGCTCCCCGCAACAGCCGGGCTAGGGTGAGGATCCAGCCAGGACGGATGGTGCCAGCCCTGCTCTCCAGACCTCCAGTGCGTCTCCTCGGGCCAGGATATCCTGCCCAAGGATATCCTGTGTCTCCCATGTGTCTGCACAGCCCAGTGCGTCCTGTACCTGCGCCCCGCACGTGCCGGGTGAAAATCGCCATCCAGCCAGGACGGGTTGTGCAGACCCTTAGTTCGAGACCTCCAGTGCGCCTCCACGGCCCGGTTTATCCTGTGCCTCCTCCAAGGACCAGGCTGTCTCTCCGTCTCCTTCCTCCAGCCCGGAGCTGCCAGAGTCTCCCTCCAGCCTGGAGCTGCCAGTCTCCCTCCAGCCCGGAGCTGCCAGACTTCTATGTTCTTTTTTCTATGTTTTTGTATTTCTTCGTTTTTGGCCGGGTATGGTTCTCAATCAGGGACAGCTGTCTGTCGTTGTCTCTGATTGAGGACCATACTTAGGTAGCTCTTGCCCACATGGGTTTTGTGGGTAGTTATTTTCTGTTTAGTGTGTTTTGCACCTGACGGAGCTGTTTCGGTTGTTTCTTTTGTTCCTTGTTGTATTTAGTGTTCAGTTTATTAAAATAATGATGAGCACTTACCACGCTGCATCTTGGTCCTCACCTTCTTCCACCAACGGTCGTTACAGATACCATGGAAGTTATTACATTTCCTTTTAGTACTTATTCACTATGTACTTATAGTATCTCTGGGAAGCTTTAACTTTTTACTGCAGTGGGCTAAATCACGGTCCCAGTGATTCTTGGTAGTCTTAAACAAATCTACTTTGAAACAAAAGTATACATCTCACATGTGGTTATGGGCTTTTAAAAAAGAAGACAACTGTACCATATCAGATATAGAGTTGAAATGTATTCAATTTTGAGTTTGCATCCCAATATTGCACTTAATATACAGTACCAGTCAAAAGTTGACATACCTTCTCATTTAAGGTTTTTCTTTATTTTTACTATTTTCTACATTGTAGAATAATAGCAAAGACATCAACACTTTGAAATAACACATATGGAGTCATGTCGTAACCAGAAAAAGTGTTAAGCAAATCAAAATGTATTTTAGATGTTAGATTCTTCAAAGTAGCCGCCCTTTGCCTTGAAGACAGTTTTGCACAATCTTGGCATTCTCTCAACAAGTTTCATGAGGAATGCTTTTCCAACAGTCTTGAAGGAGTTCCCATATATGCAGTTGTTGGTTGCTTTTCCTACACTCTGCGGTCCAACTCATCCCAATTGGGTTGAGGACGGGTGATTGTGGCCAGGTTATCTGAAGCAGCACGCCATCTCTCTCCTTATCACTCAAGATTTGACCAAGATGCAGACACAGGAGGTGGATAGTAAGCAGAATATTTATTATACAAAAGGGGCAAGCAAAGGTTTATAATCCTAGGCAGGGTCAAACATGGGCAGAACGGCAGGCAGGCTCAGGGTCAGGACAGGCAGAAAGGTCAAATCCGGGAGAGTAGAAAAACAAACTCGAGAGCAGGAGAAACACGCTGGTAAGACAAGATGAACTGGCAAAAAAACAAACAGAAAACGCAGGTATAAATACCATCTGTACCATGAGTTGGGCTGTATCCTTGGCTTAGGATAACGTGGGAAGGCAGGTAAAATGGGTGGCTTTGGAAAACCTATCCACCACCGTAAGGATGGTGGTGTTGCCATCAGATGGAGGGAGACCAGTGACAAAGTCCAGGGATATATGGGACCAGGGGTGATGAGGAACAGGGAGTGGTTGTAAGAGGCCGGCTGGAGCTTGCCTCTGAGTCTTATTCTGAGCACACTGCGTGCATGCGGCGGCGAATGTGGAGACATCAGAAACCATAGTGGACTACCAAAACATTGTCGGAGGAAGGCCTGGCCTTTGTCGGGAGGGCAGGTTAGATTAGAGGAATGAGCTCATTCAAGGACCATGGACAAACAACCGGTTAGCCACCCCCCCCGCGCCTTGGGGACCAGGCACTCGATACCCCACATGAGTGTCTCTGCAAGACAGGAGTTAGGGAAGCAACAGAGCTAGGCAAGTGAGAGAGGGTGTCATGCGTCACATTCTATGAGCCAGAGCGGTCGGAGATAGTGAAATTGAAACAAGTGAACAACAGAGCCCAACGAGCCTGCCTGAGTTGAGGCGCTTGGCGATGCAGAGATATTCCAGAATGTTATGGCCGGTCCACTCTAGGAATGGATGTTCTGCCCCTTATAGCCAGTGTCTCCATTCCTCCAGCTCCATCTTGACTGCAAGACGTTCCCGGTTACGTAATAGTTCTTCTCCAATGGACTAAGATGATGGGATAGGAAAGTGCAGGGATGAAGCTTTTGGTCCTGGGCAGAACGCTGGGACAGGACGGCCCCCACTCCAATGTCCGAGGCATCGACCTCCACCACGAACTGACGGGACGGGTCCGGATGGATTAAGATTGGGGCTGTAGTGAACCGATGCTTGAGATCCGAAAACGCCTGGTCAGTAGCTGGGACCACATGAACGAAGGGGAGTGCAGAGAGGGGGGAAGCCAGCGTGCTGTAGCCACGAATGAAGTGGCAGTAGAAATTAGCAAATCCCAGGAAACGTTGCAGCTGCAGTCTGGATGTGGGTTGGGGCCGCTCAACCTTTTCTCTTTCCATCTCCGGATCCATCTGAATGTTCCTGGCAGTGATGATATATCCCAGAAAGGACATAGTGGAGCGATGAAATTCACACTTCTCTGCCTTGACAAACAACTGGTTCTCCAGGAGGCACTGGAGAACTTGTCAGACGTGGAGAACATACTCCTGAACCGAATGGGAAAAGACAAGGATGTCATCGAGGTAGACAAATATGAACCGGTTCAACATTGCGGGAGCGTTGGTCAGAACACTGCGGGAGCGTTGGTCAGTTCGAATGGCATAACCAGATACTCATACTGTCCACTAGCTGTGTTAAAGGCTGTCTTCCATTCGTCTACTTCCCGTGTCCAAACCAGACGGTAGGCATTCCGAATACGGTCGCCCCCTGGAGAGGCTCGAAAGCCAAGGAGAGGAGTGGTAGTGGGTAACGGTTCTTTACCGTGATGTCATTAAGGCCCTGGTCGTCGATACACGGGCGCAGGGTTTTGTCCTTTCTCTCCACAAAGAAGGACCCTGTACCGGCAGGAGAGGAAGAAGAACAAATGAACCCTGCCCCCAGAGAGTCCTCAATGTACCCTTCCATGGTCTTTGTTTCCTGACCAGACAGGGAATAGCGCTGGCCCCGAGGCAGTGTACCAGGGAGGAGATCAATGGCGCAGTTATACGGTCGATGAGGAGGAAGAGATGTGGCGTGGGCTTTGTTGAAACCACCCGGGAGTCCTGATACTCTGCGGGAACATCGGAGAGTTCCAAAGCTTTAACTAAGCCCGCAGGAGGATGTCCAGGGGGTGGGCTGCGCCACCTGATGCAATGCGCGTGACAGAATGGGCTCTAACCCAGGATGGAACTCGCAGTCCAGTCGATCAGGGGGTTGTGCCTCCGGAGCCATGAAAATCCCAAAATCACAGGTGCATGAGGAGATTCAATGAGCAGGAACAGCATGGACTCACTGCGATTCCCTGACACTCGCAGGTTAATATGAAGCATACTATGAATGACCTGACCAAGAGAGTGTCCATCCAATGCTCTGGCGTCCATGGGAGAGGATTTGTGTGGAGATACCCAGCTCCGACACTAGGGTAGTGTCCATAAAGCTGTTGTCAGTCCCAGAGTCCACGAGCACCTAGAGAGATTTAGACCGGTCACCCCACAACAGGATAGCATGGAGAGAAGCATGAGTAATGGGAACTGGGAGACTCCCTGTATGACCCACCAGCGTACTCATACCTACTGATGAGCCTGGGCTTTTTATTGGGCAGGGGATATTAAGTAATGTCCTGAAGTTCCACAATACAGACAGCTTTTAGAGCTCAGTCTGCGTAAACGGTTCTCAGGGGATAATCTAGCCCTGCCCAGTTGCATGAGTGCCGGAGGAGGCGAGTTGACAGTCCTCTATGATTTCTGAGGTAACTTGGGTGACATTGGATTTCCTCGGGAATGCAGGCGTCGCAGATTTCTGGGGTTCTTCGGAGGCAAGAGGAAAACCGTGGATGGGCGTGTGTGCCCGGGATTAGACCTCCTCTCCCTACTGCGTTCCCGTAGTCGCCCATCGATCCTTATGGTCAAGGCTACGAGAGAGTCGAGGTCCAAGGGAAACACCCGTCTCAATGTCAACAGTGAAGAGTTGACTCAAGGATGCTGGCCTTCGAGGCAGAGTTCCTCTGTCCAGTGTCTGTGTTCTTTTGACCATCTTAATCTTTTCTTTTCATTGGCCAGTCTGAGATGTATGTAACTCTGCCTAGAAGGCCAGCATCCCGGAGTCGCCTCTTCGCTGTTGATGTTGAGACTAGTGTTTTGCGGGTGCTATTTAATGAAGCTGCCAATTGAGGACTTGTGAGGTGTCTGTTTCTCAAACTACACTCTGATGTACTTGTCCTCTTGCTCAGTTGTGCACCGGCACCCCACTCCACTTCTATTCTGGTTAAAGCCAGTTTGCGCTCTTCTGTGAAGGGAGTAGTACAGAGCATTATACGAAATCTTCAGTTTCTTGGCAATTTCTCGCATGCAATAGCCTTAATTTCTTAGAACAAGAATAGACCGACGAGTTTCAGAAGAAAGTTCTTTGTTTGTGGCCATTTTGAGCCTGTAATCAAACCCACAAATGCTGATCCTCCAGATACTCAACTAGTCTAAAGAAGGCCAGTTTTATTGTTTCTTTAATCAGGACAACAGTTTTCAGCTGTGCTAACATAATTGCAAATGTTTTTCTAATGATCAATTAGCCTTTTAAAATTATAATCTTGGATTAGCTAACACAACCTGCCATTGGAACACGGAGTAATGGTTGCTGATAATGGGCCTCTGTACGCCTATGTAGATATTCCATAAAAAATCTGCAGTTTCCAGCTACAATAGTCATTGATAACATGAACAATGTCGACACTGTATTTCTGATCAATTTTATGTTATTTTAATGGACAGAAAAATTGCTTTTCTTTCAAAAACAAGGACATTTCTAAGTGACCTAACTTTTGAACGGTAGTGTATATACACAAACAAATCTCAATCTCACTCAGTTTTGTTTTGAATACATTCATATTCACATGTATTCATATACATACAGTATATATACACTACGCAGATTGTTATCTGAAACATTTTGACAATGACTTCATACATGTTCTGTAAGAATGTTGAAAGATTCATCAAACATTTTTAACTCAATTCAATAAAGATAGTGGCTTACCAAAAAGAGGCTTACCAGATGAAATGGAGATACGTAAGAATTGCGACACTGCTTTTGTGAAAGATGTTGAGGAAACTGCAATGACTACTGCAAAGTCTATAAACAACTGAGGACGGGTGGAAAAGGAAGTTTTACAGATTTACTTTAGAACTACAGCATGTGTCTGAGAATGTGTAGTCCCCCAGCTATTTTGAGTAGATTAATGACTGAACAGGGCCCTTCAGCAGCCCTTTAGACCTGTCACCCCACAACAGGATAGCATGGAGAGAAGCATGAGTAATGGGAACTGGGAGACTCCCTGTATGACCCACCAGCGTACTCATACCTACAGACATCTTCTTGATGAGCATGCATATATTACATACATTACAACTGTTTTCTTTTAGATTCAGCCTTACACTTGATAATTTGACAAAAGGATTATAGATATTCTATAAGGACATCATTTGATGTTAAAAATGGGCATGAAAGACAATATATGCCATTCCTACAGGAATGTAATTAAAAAAAATAATCCCCTTAGTCTCGGATTTGCACATTTTGTTTCCAGATATAATTATTGCTTTCAGACTCCTGATGCCCAAAATCAAGCAAGTGCACAAAGTCCCATGATGATATGCTTGATGCTCTGTCAGACTATTAAG
The DNA here is from genome assembly GCF_036934945.1 of Oncorhynchus masou masou. Taxonomy (NCBI): domain Eukaryota; kingdom Metazoa; phylum Chordata; class Actinopteri; order Salmoniformes; family Salmonidae; genus Oncorhynchus; species Oncorhynchus masou. The sequence continues at coordinate 61,082,510 of NC_088217.1, read as the reverse complement.
TGAATACACGCCCAAAATAGGGACAACAATGAGCAAAATATTGTTATTTTAAGATCTTGTATAGTCATTGTGTGAAAGTTTCAAATTAAATGTATTTGTTTTCATGGTTGACAACAGAATAAAATGGCTTTATATCATAATGGCAGATCGCTTCCAGTCTCCTGATGGCCAAAATCAAGCAAGATATGATGATGTGCTTTGATCCTATGTGAGACTTTAATACATGTCCAAAATAAGGACACCAATGTTCCACCAACATGTTGTTGACCTGAATGTAGGGTTGTGTACACTGAACTATAGTAGGGTGCCGGAGCACATAAAACTACATATCCCACCAGGCCTTTCCCCTACACCTGGGCATGAAATAAATAACCTTTGCGCATGCGCAAACACTACTGCTCGGTAGCTGATGCAAGAAACCCGAAACTGACCAGTGGTTTGGGTGATTAAAACATATACTGCAACGGATTTTCATCGTTATCTGACACAACATAGTCTGGAAACATGTCGGGAGACGACGAGGTAACTAATCCAATTTTCCCATTGTAATTCAAGTTTATAAGAAACATAATTATGGCCTACACACGTGTGACAATGAGGCAGCTAGTTAAGGTCTAACGTTAGCCACCCCATGTTATTGCTGGTTAGATAGCTGCTTCATCTCCTTAAAATTGTCAGTAAAACCCTAGACATGTACTGTAGTTAACTATTTGTCATTGTGCGACCGTGTCCGATTGAATGTAAATATTTTGCTGACTGTTGGTGGATGTCAATTCAGTACCTATCTAATGGTAGTTTTTGATTGTGTGTTGTGTTAGTGCTTCGTCCCCGCTAGCTACGTTACCCAGCTAGTTTGCTTCTTCCCGCAACGAGCCATTTTACAGATGTTTATGCGGAAGCTTCGCAGCCTGGCGTCCTTCATCGACCAATCCTAAACTAACGTTATTCGGGTTCGTCAAAATAACGTTTCCCGTCAACAGAGCCAGAGGCATATCCATTATCTCTAGGAACAATAGTTACGATTCGTTGGGTTGAATGAATGTGTCCTTTTGATATCAGATACGCGTTTGAAACACGTTTTTATCCAGGGTCTCCCATTTTTTTGTCCGCCTGTGGGCTGCCATTGTAGTCCATTCTAGACCACACGGTCCAAGAGAGTAAACTCCCAACTTCTACAGGCGAAAAATGGGAGACCATGGATAAACGCTTATTTGATAGCGAAGGCCACATTAGAGCCCTACCCATGCCCCCGACGTTAAGGCCCTATATCAGGCCCGATTTGCTTCTGCCAAATTTAAGGCCCGGCCCTACTCGAAATCAGAAATAACTTCCTGCGTTAGTAAATCCATTAGCTGTTCTTTTCTTTCAGTCATTGCTCCCTACACACACCTCACTCTGCTCGTGGCAGCTATGAGTGTCTTAAACAACGGCTTAGCTGGGGTTGCTCTGCGCAGTGAGTAGACATGAGAGAGCTGTAAGCTACTTTTCATCACTCTAAACTAAAGGAACATTATTTTATATGTTAAAAAATTCATCCTCTCTTATATTTGGGCTCCCGAGTGGTGGCGCAGCGGTCTATGGCACTGCATCTCAGTGCAAGAAGTGTCGCTACAGTCCCTGGTTCGAATCCAGGCTGTATCACATCCGGCCATGATTGGGAGTCCCATAGGGCGGCGCACAATTGGCCTAGTGTCATTGTGTTGCCATAATTGTAAATAAGAATGTATTCTTCATTGACTTGCCTAAGTAAAAAAATATATGTATATTTTTTAAAGGCTGAAGTATTTCTGACACCATGTTATGATCTTAGTCAGTTATGTTACTGCAGAGCATGAGCAAATGGCTCAGCTTCAAAATGTTAGTGAAGCCCAGCTCGTATCCTAGTTATTGATGTGAAAAAAACAGGCCCTACCCTAACCTGTAGATATTGTCGGGTTCTGTCGGGCAGCAGAGCTCTAGGGCACGTTCAAATAGAGGTCGGACGATTTCAAGTTTTCATAACAACCTGTAATCAGCCTTTTTGGACGCCAATTACATTGCAATCCACGGGGAGACTGCGTGGCAGGCTGATCACCTGTTACGTGAGTGCAGCATCAAAAGGACCTTGTGGCTGCAAGGAGCCAAGGTAAGTTGCTAGCTAGCATTAAACTTATATTATAAAAAACAATCAAATCACTAGTTAACTACACATAGTTTATGATATTACTAGGTTAATTGGCGTTTCCTGCGTTGCATATAATCATTGCGGTGCCAGTTAATTTGTCATCGAATCACAGCCTATTTCAACTTCGCCAAACTGTTGATGATTTAACAAAAACGCAATGGCGAAAAAGCACAATCGTGGCACAAGTGTACCTAAACATCAATGCCTTTCTTAAAATCAACACACAAGTATTTTTTTAACCCTGCATATTTAATTAAAAAAATTCATGTTAGCGGGCAATATTAACAAGGGAAGTTGTAACTTGTCTTAGGTTCAGTGCAAGCAGAGTCAGGGTATATGCAACAGTGTGGGCCGCCTGCCTTGTTGCGAACTGTGTTGAGACCATTTCTTCCTAACAAAAAACATAATTAATTTGCCAGATTTTTACATAATTATGAAGTAACATTGAAGGTTGTGCAATGTAACAGCAATATCTAGAGCTAAGCTTGACGCCCATTCGATAAAATACGGAACGGTTCTGTATTTCACTGAAAGAATAAACGTTTTGTTTTCAAAATTATAGTTTCCGGATTTTACCATATTAATCACCAAAGGCTTTTATTTCTGTGTGTTTATTATAATTTGATAGAGCAGTCTGACTGAGCGATGGTAGGCAGCAGCAGGCTCGTGAGCATTAATTCAAACAGCACATTACTGTGTTTGCCAGCAAGCTCTTAGCAATGCTTGAAGCACAGCGCTGTTTATGACTTCAAGCCTATCAACTCCCGAGATTAGGCTGGCAATACTAGTGCCTATAAGAACATCCAATGGTCAAAAGTATATGAAATATAAATGGTCTAGAGATTGTCGACGCATCAATTATTATAACTACAACCTAAAACTTATCTGGGAATATTGCGAAGTTAAAAGGAACCACCAGCTTTCACATGTTCTGAGCAAGGAACTTAAATGTTAGCTTTTTTACATGGCACATATTGCACTTTTACTTTCTTCTCCAACACTGTTTTTGCATTATTTAAACCAAATTGAACATGTTTCATGGAGACTAAATAGATTTTTATGTATTATATTAAGTTCAAATAAGTGTTCATTGTTCATTCAGTATTGTTCTAATTGTCATTATTACAAATATATAAAAAATATTGGCCGATTTTAATCGGTATCGGCTTTTTTTGGTCCTCCAATAATCGCTATCGCAGTTGAAAAATCCTAATCGGTCGACCTCTACATTCAACCCAACGAATCATAAGTGTTGTTCCTAGAGATATTGGGGTTATGCCTCTGTTGACTGGAAAAATTATTTTGGTGTAACCAAATAGATTAGGTTTAGTAAACAATCACTTGTTGCGGGACGAAGCAAGTTAGCTATATTTGCAAGATTAATGCTGACATCGTCATAGGGGTCAGCCGTTCATAACACGTTCCGTTTGTGCTTTGCAGATGATATTTGATCCCAACATGTCCAAGAAGAAGAAAAAGAAGAAGAAGCCTTTCATGCTAGATGAAGAAGGAGGGGACGGTGCCAGTGAGGACGCTCCACAGCCAGAAGCAAAGGAGGTGGAGGTGGATGGAGGAGAGGACAGAGAGGTGGACTTTGACGAGGATGACGGAAGGAGGAAAGGTGAGGAAGTAGCAGGGCCCTCAGGTGCCTTAACATAATATAAACTAAAAAGGTGGATTTGCATGTGTCTGACTTATTAGATCTTTTGTAAGTAAGACTTTTTGATCTTGGTATTTTTGCCAGAAATCTCTGATGACCTGGATGACTTAAACTTCTTCAACCAGAAGAAGAAGAAAAAGAAAAAGCCAAAGACATTTGACAATGATGTAGAGGAGGGAATAAAGGTACGTTTTGGGTTAAGTGCCCAGATAGCTGGCCAGTGGGCCTTACTTAGCGTGTAGAATGTTGACTTTCTTTTAACATGTTTTCATAGGTGTCTATTAAATTATGGAAATGTTTGATGACTTAACTACAAAAAGGATTCCTGTCAACCTTGTAGGCGGTGGATATGTCTCATAGATGGGGATAAGATGGATCCTTGCTTTTTGTAGCTTTAATTATACACTGAGTGTACAAAACATTAGGATATAGACTGACATGGTGAATCCAGGTAAAAGCTATGATCCTTTATTGATGTCATTTGTTATTAAATCAATCCACTTCAATCAGTGTTGATGAAGGGGGCGAGACAGGTAATAGAAGGGGAAGACGGGTTAAGAAAGATTTTAAGCCAATATAACAGACAACATATAAGGAGAACCGGTTTGTGTCAAGAACTGAAACGCTGATGGGGTTTTCATGCTCAGTTTCCCGTGTGTATCAAGAATGTTCCACCACTAGGCTTGGGCGCAAATAGCCACGGGGTGGTTTTTCGATACCGTTTAAACTTTCAAGTTTTTCAATACATATTAATATTTGCAGATGTTTTAACTAAATACCTGCATTCAACTTGTGTAATGCATTAGGGGATGAAGCACATTGCGTTCTTATTTCACCGGTCACCTTATTTTGCATTTTGAAGCTTACTTAGTTCTCCAGAACAGTTGAGCCAGTCACATGTTTGTAAATAAGACAAGGAGACAAAGCGGGAGCAGGTGAGTCCAGCTGTGTATTGACACGGGTGACGTTTTATATTGAAAATGACTTTTTTGCTTCAATAGAGTGATCAGGGAGGTGCAACTATACTTTTCCTTCACAGAACGTACATCACTGCAACACATTCAGCTGAAAATGAAGTGAAACAGAAGTGCAACGCTATTTGACTTTAATTTTGACTATCTATGTTTACAAAACGCAGCAAGATATTTGAACTTTTTCCCTGTGTGAAAAACATAGAATTACACGTTAACACAAACCCTAGTTTAACTTGCTATCGAAGTGGCTGAATTAATAAGGTGACGGGGTATCATATTGTGTTAGCACTCTACTCTATTTGAGAAGTCAAAGACCTTTGGATTAGTTATCTGTACAGCTGCCGCTGCTATCTTGAGGCGGCAGGTCGACTAGTGGTTAGAGTGTTGGGCCAGTTAGTGAAGGGCTGCTCGGTCGAGTCCCGGAGCTGACAAGGTAAAATCTGCCATTCTGCCCCTGAACAAGGCAGTTAACCCATTGTTCCTAGGCATTTGTTCTTAACTAACTCGCCTAGTTAAATAAAATAAAATCTATATGTCCTTGCGTCCCCCCCCCCTCTTCGTTCTGGCCCATCTGCTCCTCTTCTCAGAGCAGAGCAGGCAGGCCTGTTGCCCTAGCGACTCCAGACTCCACACAGACACAGCTCGTAGACACAGATGGAGTTAGTTAAGGTATATATGCTGCTGGAAAGCCCGTACCGCATGCGTCAACTTTGTTCATATCTCTCCTTCACATTCACTTGTAAATGTCCAAACTCAACAAAAATTACATTTGGTAGCTCCTACATACATATGCGTAACTTTGAGCATATTTAGCTTGCAGCCTCCATTAATATTCACTGTTTTGCATTTTGATAATGGACACCCTTGGGCTTTCTTTTGCGTTTCTGGTACCCCCTTGTGAACTAAACTGGTAATACCATGTATTCCGTGGTGAGAGGACAGTATGACGATATGAAAATCTGGATACCGCCGAACCCTATCTATTACCCAACGGACATCCAGCCAACTTGACACAACTGTGGGAAGCATTGGCGTCAACATGGGCCAACATCCCTGTTCAACACTTCTAACACCTTAGAGTCCAATTGAGGCTGTTCTGAGGGCAAAAAGGGGGTGTACCTCAATATTAGGAAGGTGTTCCTAAAGTTCTTGTACACTCAGTGTACGGTGTATGACTGTCTGTGTTGTGGCTTGATGTGTTAAATTTCTCCTGTGATGGATTTCAGTCATAGGGTTTCTGGAGAGGTCATTTTAGATCCGTACTAAAATATCTCTGGGGGTTTGGACATGACAGCCTAATACAGACATAATCGGTTCTACAAAATATATTCTCAAATTTTATTTTCTCTTGTTACGCTGTGTGCATTGAACAGACATGCTTGATTTTTGATCAAACACCAGTGTTCAGATGAAGGGAATAAAACATTTTTTTGTAATGCGCACCTCAGCCGCGCTCAACTCACAGCGGTGTGTAGCCTACTGTAGCTGCTTGCAAAGTCATTCAAAGCCAGTTATTCTATCACTCAGGATGCATCTTTCCAGTGCTATTATTTTTGCCATGTAATGTTATTAACCTCTCTAGGGTACGTGGGACGCTAGCGTTCCATCTGTCCAACATCCAGTGAGGTTGCAGAGCGCCAAATTCAATTACAGAAATGCTCATTGTAAAAATTCAGAAATCAAAACATATTTTAAATAGGTTTAAAGATTAACTTCTTGTTAAACCAACCAGTGTCATATTTATGGTGGCAATCAGAAGACATCCATTTACTCAATACATGTTCCTTTTGTTCGATGAAGTCTCTTTATATCCAAAAACCTTTTTTGTTAGCTCGTTTTCTTCAGTAATCCACAGGCTCAAAATCAGTCAAAACAGACAAATCCAAATTGTATCCGTAAAGGTCATAGAAACATGTCCAACGATGTTTATATTCAATCCTCAGGTTGTTTTTTAGCCTAAATTATCTATAATATTTCAACCGGACAATAATGTCGTCAATATAAAAGCTAAACAAGAAATGCACATGCGCCTGAAAAAGCTCTGCGACACGTTAGTGTTGGGGTCCACTCGTTCAGCCTGGTCTTGCTCCCTCATTTATAAGAATACTAGCCTGAAACGATTTCTAAAGACTGTTGACATCTAGTGGAAGGCATAGGAACAGCAAATGGAGTCCTAAGTCAATAGATACTGTAATGGCATTGAATAGAGAACTACAAAACCAAAAAAAAACTACTTCCTGAATGGATTTCTCAGGTTTTCGCCTGCTAAATCAGTTCTGTTATACTCACACACTATTTTAACAGTTCTATGCATATCATATCTTCTGGGCTCGAGTAGCAGGCCATTGAATTTGGGCATGCTTTTCATCCAAAATTCCAAATGCTGCCCCCTACCCTCGAGAGGTTAAAACAAAATCTGACAACCCCATGGTAGAATAGTTGACCTATTTACATAGTTGGCTTGTGTTCAATGCCAGATAAATATTCCTCTCAATGCACATTGAAGAGCCGAGAGCAGTAGGAGGGAAACATGTATTCTGACAAGCAGTCAATGCACAACAATTCTGATGCAATCGTGGGGAAAACAACGTTTGAAAGCCGTTTTGGCCTTTGCAACAGAAAAAAAAGGACGATCCCTGTTTTACATTGCTACCACATTCATTTCTGTACTCATTCAATTGTGCGTGGAATCGTTTTTACAAATGCAGTTTTAGAACCAGAGTTTCAAGCATGGTTTAGGCACAGCTGAGCAACAGAGCTCTTAAAGGTGCAATGACATTTTTGTAATAGAGACATAAATTATTCAACCAAATTATATATATTTTTTATTAGACTAATGATAATTCATAATAACAATCAGGATGTTGTCCAAAGGGGCAAGCCACTATGCTTCATCAGTTGGGCTACAGGTGATAATGCTTATTGCTAATAGCACATCTGATAATATGCACCATGCATAGGCTATGCAGTGCATTCCACATTTTGCTACGTTACAGCCGTATTCTAAAATTGTTTTTTTTATCCCCTCAACACACAATACCCCATAATGACATAGCAAAAACATGTTTTTTTTGCGAATGTATTCAAAATAAACACATGTACGTACAGTGGCAAAAGTATGTGAACCCTTTAGAAATACTTGAATTTCTGCATAAATTGGTCATGAAATTTGATCGTATCTTCATCTTGGTCACAAGACAAATGGTCTGCTTAAACTAATAACACAAACAATTAAATGTTTTCATGTCTTTATTGAACACACTGTGTAAACATTCACAGTGCAGGGTGGGAAAAGTATGTGAACCCTTTGATTTAATATCTGGTTGACCCTCCTTTGGCAGCAATAACCTCAACCAAATGTTTTCTGTAGGATCAGATCAGTCATGCCACAGCATCTCAATCAGGTTGAGGTCAGGACTCTGACTGGGCCACTCCAGAAGGAATATGTTCTTCTGTTGATGATTTTCTAATGTGTTTTGGGTCGTTGTCCTTTTGTATCACCCAACTTCTGTTGAGCTTCAATTGGCAGACAGCCTAACATTCTCCTGCAAAATGTCTTGTTAACTTGGGAATTCATTTTGTGCTGTTTTTTTTTCCAGCCTTGTGTGTTCCTTCCAAACAACTCAACTGTAGTTTCATCTGTCCATAGAATATTTTGCCAGTAGCGCTTGGGAACATCCAGTTGCACTTTTGCTAACTTCAGATGTGCAGCAATGTTTTTTGGACAGAAGTGGCTTCTTCCGTGGTGTACTCGCATGAACACCATTCTTGTTTAGTGTGTTACATATCGTAGACTCGTCAGAGATCTTAGCATGTTCCAGAGATTTCTGTAAGTCTATCTGACACTCTAGGATTCTTAACCTTATTGTGCATTCTGTGCTGTGCTCTTGCAGTCATCTTTGCAGGACGGCCACTTTCTAGGGAGAGTAGCAACAGTGCTGACATCAAGGTCTTATGTCTTCTGAGATCTCTTTTGTTTGAGGCATGGTTCACATCAGGCAATGCTTCTTGTGAATAGCAAACTCAAATTTTGTGAGTGTCGTCTACCATGAATGCCATATTGGTGGGAGTGCTGCAGAGAAGGTTGTCCTTCTGGAAGGTTCTCCCATCTCCACAGAGGAACTCTAGATCTGTCAGTAACCATTAGGTTCTTGATCACCTTCCTGGACATGGCCCTTCTCCCCCAATTGCTCAGTTTGTCCGGGCGGCCAGCTTAAGGAAGAGTCCAAACTTCTTCCATTTAAGAATGATGGAGGCCACTGTGTTCTTGGGGACTTTCAATGCTCCAAACTTTGCTTTTAGTACCCTTCCACAGATCTATGCCTCAACACAATCCTGTCTCAGAGGTCTATGGACAATTTCTTCGACCTCATGGCTTGGTTTTTTTCTCTGACATGCACTGTCAACTGTGGGACCTTTTTATAGACAGGTGTGCCTTTCCAAATCATGTCCAATCATTTGAATTTACCACAAGTGGACTCTAATAAAGTTGTAGAAACATCTCAAGAATGAGCAATGAAAACAGGATGCACCTGAGCTCAATTTAGAGTCTCATAGCAAAGGGTCTGAATGTAATTTAAGATATAATTTGCGAACATTTCTAAAAACCTGCTTTCGCTTTGTCATTATGGGGCGTTCTTTGTAGATTGAGGAAATGGTTGTATTTAATCCATTTTAGAATAAGGCTGTAAAGTAACAATGTGGACGAAGTCATGGGGTTTGACATTTTTAAAAGTATGTTATTGGGCCCATTTCTGGAGGTGGAAATTATATTTTAGTGTGTGTCAGCATAATTTTGTCATTCATTTTAGAGTAAATGTCCTTTTAAAAAGTCACCAGAACTGAGCTCAGTGCTATATAAAAGTGTTCCTGGAAGGACCCCCTAAGCAAGGAGAATGGAGTTGGTCAAACTCTGTGTAATACATGTACAAAATGATCCTCTGTCCCTGAAAGTATGATGCTCATGACTTTCTTTACATGAATGTGGGGGTTAACGTGGCCCCTTACATTCGATCTGAGATGGACTTGAGTTTTGGTCATGGGATTATTTGTTAAAATGTTTCAGCCCCTGCGTTTAGTTTGTATTCAGTTGACTTTATTCTATAACTGTCCATACACAGGAGCTGAAAATTGAGACCGAGCCCTCTGAAACCAACGGAGAGGGCGACTTGATGTTAGAACTAGGAAAAAAGAAAAGGAAGCCCAAGGCTGTGAATTTCGACATGGATGACGACATGGAAATCAAAGATGACGGTGAGTGTACTGAATTCACAGGCTGAATAAATGTTGTAAGCCATAATATGTTAAATTAATGCAACCAGCATGCAAACTGACATTTGGCCTTTCTCATACCTTGTGGTTTAAAGCCCAGGAAGACGACGATGGAAAGAACACTGACGACATCACGTTCAGCAGCACACAGTTGGGCCCTGCGTGGGCGGGCTCAGAGAGAGACTACACATATGACGAGGTACAATCTGAGTCAGTAGGTCAAGATACTTCCCTTAAAGCTGCAATATGTAACTTTTTGGGTGACCTGACCAAACATAGAAATGCGAGTTATAGATCTGTCACTAATTGAAAGCAAGTCCAAGAAGTTGTAGATCTGGTCTGTGTGTGCTAATTCTATGCTTACCGTTAAGTGTTTCAGGTCTAACTTTCGGTTTTGTACACCAGCTTCAAACAGTTGAAAATACAATACTTTGGGTTATTGAAAATATATTTCACAGCGGTTTAGATGGTATAATTATTCTCTACACTGCAACATTGCTTGTTTTTTGATATAAATTGAAATTTGGCAAATTATTAGAATTTTAGCAACCAGGAAATGGCAGCGTGATTTCTGCATATTGTACATAAAAAACAAAAACATTATACACCAGAGTATATTACACTAGGCATTTTCATCAGAGACCTAAGCTGTACGACAAGATGTCGGGTCATCATGACCTTAAATAAAGGAATGTTTAGATACATCTTCATTAGAAAATGATTGGTCAAATCCTTTTGAAGCCAATGTCTTTCAGTGGTGTTTCCCAAGTATTTCATTGTACAATCCAGGCTGATTCATCTCCCTCCCTTGTAGCTGCTGAACCGTGTCTTTCAAATCATGCGGGAGAAGAATCCTGACATGGTAGCTGGGGAGAAGCGGAAGTTTGTCATGAAGCCTCCCCAGGTGGTCCGAGTAGGCACCAAGAAGTCATCCTTTGTCAACTTCACCGACATCTGCAAACTGTGAGAATACCATGAGATGCGCTGTTGAAGTTTTTAGAGATGTTGAGGTTTAATGACTTAGTCTCCCTTGTTGAATCACATTATTTTGCATCATTAGTGCCCTTACTGTAATTTTTCTTGACAGGTTGCATCGGCAGCCAAAACATCTCCTGGCCTTCTTGTTGGCTGAGCTTGGAACAAGGTAAGGTTTTGGTCAGCAAGTGAAGGAAAGCATTTATCTGCTACGTTAAACATTTATTTTGATTTTTTATATATTAGAAAATGAATGTGTATGGAGGATATTCATTTATGACTGAAACTATTTTCATTGCAACAGTGGCTCTATAGACGGAACTAATCAGCTCATCATCAAAGGAAGATTCCAGCAGAAACAGATAGAGAATGTCTTACGAAGATATATTAGTAAGTGCTCGTGTTGACAATTGTCCTACCTTTGTACGCATCTCTGAACTCGTGATTTAATTCTGATTTCAGTTAATCACTGCAAATGAGAGGATGACGACAATCTAATGTACTTAACATTTTTTTGTTTAATTAAAATGATAGGGGTCCGACTTTGCAATTTGCTAGCCATGTTCATAACAAGACTTGCTTGGTTGTGAGCTGTTCCTCTAGGATTTAGCGAGGGCGATATGTAATCTTTGCAAAATATACAATTCCGTAAATACTGTTCGAGGGTTTGCAAATTTGACCAGTTACGGCGCTATTTCCACAACAGTTAAATCAGTACAATATTATCGCATAAAACGGATTTATCACCGCAGTACAAAAAGCCAGTTAGCAATTTCAACCAATCACCTGACCTTCACAGCATAATATTGTTAAATCAAACCAGATGCCAACAATTCCCAATCTCATCCAAGTTTTTCTATCCCCTTTTTAGAGGAGTATGTGACGTGCCATACATGTCGCTCCCCCGACACTATCCTCCAGAAGGACACGCGACTCTACTTCCTACAGTGCGAGACCTGCCACTCCCGCTGTTCCGTCGCCAGCATCAAGGCAGGTTTCCAGGCAGTCACAGGCAAGAGGGCTCAGCTCCGCGCCAAAGCCAATTAAAACCACCACCGCTGCCCCCTCTCCCCCATCTGTGCTCTGTTTCTCTCTCAGAAGCGAAGTGGACAGGATGGGGCAGGCTGGACGCTTTTATGGACCGTCTGTGGATTTGTTACCTATTGTAAAGAAATTAATAAATCGTATACCATCTGGGTGATCAGACGCAGTCTATATTTCCTAATTCCATTATCCATCACTATGGTGGACCAGGGTAATTTAATTTAATATAATTTAATATATAAGCATTGTTTATTCGATACTACTAGATAAATCCATTATTTTGTTCAGACCATCCCTCTTTGTGCACCAGGTTCTTAGCTTCCAAAAGTATGAATTCAGTATTATGAATGCCAAATTAAGAGTCCATATTAGGGTATGTTCAAACAGACAAACTGATGTTTGGATAATTTGCTTTGGGGGAGGGGTTACTGTTGTTGCACTGTCAGAAAAGTTGCTAATACAGTTGAAGTGGGAAGTTTACATACACCTTAGCCAAATACATTTAAACTCAGTTTTTCACATCTCCTGACATTTAATCCTAGTGAAAATTCCCTGTCTTGGGTGAGCTAGGATCAACTTTATTTTAAGAATGTGAAATGTCAGAATAGTAGAGCATTTCTTTCAGCTTTTATTTCTTTCATCACATTCCCAGTGGGTCAGAAGTTTACATACACTCAATTAGTATTTGGTAGCATTGCCTTGGGTCAAACGTTTTGGCTAGTCTTCCACAAGCTTCCCACAATAAGTTGGGTGAATTTTGGCCCATTCCTCCTGACGGAGCTGGTGTAACTGAGTCAGGTTTGTGGGCCTCCTTGCTCCCACACGCTTTTTCAGTTCTGCCCGCAAATTTTCTATAGGATTGAGGTCAGGGCTTTGTGATGGCCACGCCAATACCATGACTTTGTTGTCCTTAAGCCATTTTGCCACAACTTTGGAAGTATGCTTGGGGTCATTGTCCATTTGGAAGACCCATTTGCGACCAAGCTTTAACTTCCTGACTGATGTCTTGATGTTGCGTCAATATATTAACATAATTTTCCTTCCTCACGATGCCATTTATTTTTTGAAGTGCACCAGTCCTTCCTGGGGCAGAGCAGCCCCACAACATGATGCTCCCCCCCCCGAGCTTCACGGTTGGGATGGTGTTCTTTGGGATGCAAGCCTCCCCCTTTTCCTCCAAACATAACAATGGTCATTATGGCCAAACGGCTCTATTTTTGTTTCATCAGACCAGAGGACATTTCTCCAAAAAGTACGATCTTTGTCCGCATGTGCAGTTGCAAACCGTAGACTAGCTTTTTTATGGCGGTTTTGGAGCAGTGGCTTCTTCCTTGCTGAGCGGACTTTCAGGTTATGTCGATATATAGGACTCATTTTTACTGTGGATATAGATACTTTTGTACCTGTTTCCTCCAGCATCTTCACAAGGCCCTCTGCTGCTGTTCTGGGATTGATTTGCACTTTTCTCACCAAAGTATGTTCCATCTCTAGGAGACAATGTGTCTCCTTCCTGAGCGGTATGACAGCTGCGTGGTCCCATGGTGTTTATACTTGCATACTATTGTTTGTACAGATGAACGTGGTACCTTCAGGCGTTTGGAAATTGCTCCCAAGGATGAACCAGACTTGTGGAGCTCTACAATTGTTTTCCTGAGGTCTTGGGAAAATCAAAAGAATTCAGCCATGATGTCAAGCAGAGACATTGAGTTTGAAGTCAATTAGCCTATCAGAAGCTTCTAAAGCCAGACATCATTTTCTGGAATTTTCCGAGCTGTTTAAAGGCACAGTCAACTTAGTTTATATAAACTTCTGACCCACTGGAATTTTTATACAGTGAAATAATCTTTCTGTAAACAATTGTTGGAAAAAAGACTTGTCATTCACAAAGTCGATATCCTAACTGACTATAGTTTGAAAAATGAGTTTTAAGGACTCCAACCTAAGTGTAGTTAAACTTCCAACTTCAACTGTATGTATCTATCAAACAATTGGGGATTTAAAAAAACATCTCACCACCACACAGCTGCGTTGGACATATGTTTATGGTTTAAATGCACCATTAAACGTTGTGCAGCAAACCTTTTTTAGGGCTCCTTTTCAGAGGTATCCATATCCTGGGCAGGCCTTGAAGTCGGAGAGGAAAAAAATAAGTATTTTTGCTGAAGATGATAAGATGTGATTTCTGGCCCCAGCATGGTTTTCTCAGCGGGATGCATTTGTTATAAATATGACAACACTAAATATTTTTCTCTTATGTTGACTTTAGATAAGTTGGAAAAGCGTGGATGAGAGACGTATGTTGTACAACATACGTAATTCCATCACTCTGACGTATTTTTGTGAAGTCAGGTGGCAGTCGGATTTCAGTTAAATATTAAAAGTCTAAAAAAACCTTCCATATGTCATTCTAAAGATGTCTCTATTACATTTTCAGTACTGCCATTTTCAACTAAAAGGCCATATTAGCATGAGCTGTGCCATTGAGGGTTTCCAACTTTTTTAATGTTGTCAACTGGGTGGGAATTCCAACTTCATTGCCTGATCCCTCTTGGAGACCCTGTTGGAGTCATGTCCAAACAGATCACCAGGAGGGATCATAGAGGCTATATTGGCACAGATACAAAGATGAGTCCTCTTTTATGGTTTAAAAAACCCATTAACTTTCACAAATAAATGTAATAAACTAGTAGCAGCCTCTTTAATAATTGAGGAAATATGGAGGCAAGGAACGCTAACAAGGTGTGTTATTTATTGTCTTTACGGTCCCTCTAATCGACTCCATATCACACTAAAAGGGGGTGTGTTCACTGGCAGCTGTTGTGACAGGATTCATGAATAGCTTTGTTTTTCTCATGGTTTCATGCACACTAAGGATGTGCTTAATCCAATGATTAAAGGCCCAGTGCTGCTCTCACACAGTCTCCGCAGCAGCATGTGCTCCAATGTGGCCGCTCCTGGTATTATGAAACCAAGATCAATGATATAAAGAATGATGGTAAAAAAAACTTTGCAGTACTTTAAATTATGGGTAGAAAGATTAAATCAGATGGCTTATTCATCACGAAACCATTTGATGCTATTAATTATTTTAATGATTATTTCATTGGCAAACTTAAGCGGGAAATGCCAACAACAAACGGTGAGCAATTATGTTAATGTATAAAAAAAACGAATAATTAAAGAAAAGCATTGCAAATTTGAATTTTGTAAAGTTAGTGGGAGAGGTGGAAAAATGATTGGCTGGTCATTATTGATCGATAACAATGAAATAATCATTAAAATAAGCCATTGACAACTTAGTTGGAAAGCTACTGAGGATGGTAGCTGACACTAGCCACTCCTATCTGTCATTTTTAATCTGAGCCTAGAGGAAAGCCTTTGTCCTCAGGCCTGGAGGGAAGCCAAAATCATTCCACTACCCAAGAGTGGTAAAGCGGCCTTCACTGGTTCTAACAGACCTATAAGCTTGCTGACAGCTCTTAGCGAACTATTGTAACAAATTTGTTTTTGACCAAATACAATGCTATTTTTCTGTGAACAAATTAACAGATGCTTATAGAGAAGGGCCCTCAACATGTACTACACTGACACAAATGACTGATGATTGGTTGAAAAAAAAAGCTAAGAAAATTGTGGGAGCTGTACTGTTAGTCTTCAGTGCAGCCTTTTATATTATTGATCATAACTTGTTGAAAAGACTTGTAATGGCTTTTCAACCTCTGCCATATTGTGGATTCAGAGCTATCTATCTAATAGAACTCAACGGGTTTACTTTAATGGAAGCTTGTCTAATGTCACATGTAAAGTGTGGTGTTCCGCAGGGCAGCTCTCTAGGCCCTCTACTCTTTTCTATTTTTACCAATGACCTGCCACTGGTAGTAAACAAAACATGCGTGTCCATGTATTCTTGTGATTCAATCATATACGCATAAGCAACCACAGCTAAGGAAGTCACTGAAACCCTTAACAAAGAGTTGCAGTCTGTTTTAGAATGGGTGGCCAGTAATAAACTGGTCCTGAACATCAATAAAACTACGAGCATTGTATGTGGTACAAATCATTCCTTAAGTTCTATACCTCAGCTGAATCTGGTAATGAATGGTGTGGCTGTTGAACAAGTTGAGGAGACTAAATTACTTGCCGTTACTTTGTAAACTGTCATGGTCAAAATATACATTCAATGGTTGTAAAGATGGGGAGAGGTCTGGCTGTATTAAAGAGATGCTCTGCTTTTTTGACACCACACTCCAAAAAGCAAGTTCTGCAGGTTCTAGTTTTGCCTAGTCTTCATTATTGTGCAGTCGTGTGGTCCAGTGCTGCAAGGAAAGACTTAGTTAAGCTGCAGCTGGCCCAGAACAGAGCGGCAAGTTTTCTCTTAATTGAAATCGGAGGGCTGATATAAGTACTATGCATGCCAGTCTCTCTTGGCTAAGAGTTGAGGAGAGACTGACCGCATCATTGCATTTTATAAGAAACATTTAGTTGAAAATCCCAAATTGTTTGCATAGTTAACTTACACACAGCTTTGACACACTTATCCCACCAGACATGCCACCAGGGGTCTTTTCACCATCCCCAAATACAGAACAAATTCAAGAAAGCGTACAATATTATATTGAGCCCTAATTGCATAGAATTTCCATCTCATATTGCTCAAATAAACAGTGAACCTGGTTTCAAAAAACAGAAAGCAACACCTCGCAGCACAATGCCTCTCCCTTATTTGACATAGTTTGTGTATACATTGATATGTAAGTTACGTTTGCCTTTTAATTATATATATTTGAATTTCTGTCTGAGCTGTTCTTGTCTTTTGATGTTCTGTATTGTCATTCTGTATTGTTTTGTGTGAACCCCAGGAAGAGTAGCTGCTGCTTTTGCAACAGCCAATGGGGATCCTAATAAAATACCAAATACCTGGTTAACATCACCGCACACTCTGAAACGAGGTGAGACATTCATGAATAAGGAGTGTTTTCTGACCCTGCCAAGGCAGAACAGGACGCTCTTTAAAACTTCCACATATTTCCACATAGTCAAGGGACGGAAATTCTTGGAAAGTGAGGTCCAAAGACTTAAATGTTGGAGAGTTGAAGGATCACTCATCCAAGTCATCTGTAGCTTGAAAGAACATTTAAAGTATTATTACAAGTCAATAATGATAAAATGATATAGCTAGTTGCACAAGACATACTCCCTTTAGTTTGTCTCCGCAAAACATTTAGGCAACCGTTACCTCTGATGTATGCCCAATGAAAATATGTCTTGGCCGAGAAGTAACAGAGCTAAAAGTAGTTAGCGATAGCCCCAGAGCACTGCAGTGCGCCGTGTTCATGATGTGATGGATTACTCTGAACAAGAGTTCATTCCTGGGGGCCTTTCCACGTGCATTCCTAGATGTGTTTAACTAAAGAGAGTGAAATTGTCAGGCATGATCGTGTAGCCAGCATGAACTTCCATAAATGTCCCAGGCTGGTACTGTGATGGCAATCATACCGTAAGCCTATGGGTAATTGGGCTCCTTAAATGAAAA
Organism: Oncorhynchus masou masou; assembly: GCF_036934945.1. Lineage (NCBI taxonomy): Eukaryota > Metazoa > Chordata > Actinopteri > Salmoniformes > Salmonidae > Oncorhynchus > Oncorhynchus masou. Next base: position 61,064,889 of record NC_088217.1, on the reverse strand, counting down.
ATGAATGTTTTAATGCATAATGTCAGAGAAATTGCGCTGCTATTAACCAAGTATAAAGTATGCCATTACTCAATAGGGCTATATTTCTGACTACAGTTGGAAGAAGAGACTTCTTTGCCCAGGAGAGTTGGTAGGAGGGAATTGGTTAAGCTGTATGGTGCATATGTACAGTTCACGTGTTGATATTTTTTCAGAAGTAGTACATACATAATTAAGATAGTGGTTGTGTAGGAAGTCACACTATGCTTTCCTTAAAGTGTACAGTATGCTAATTGCCTGGGATTGATAAATTACAAGTTAGAATGGGAAAACAATGCTTACCAATTAATTGTTATTTTCTTCAACATTCACTAAAATAACCATTATGTGGCAACCGGAACCAGGAAGTTAGTCACCTGGGAAATACCCAACAAATATCAATGGAAACAGAACTAAAATAAAACATTACTTATTGAACATGCCTAAATAGAGCTTTAGAAATAAAAAAGCAGGCCTGACTAGTGTTTACTTACTAACTTGCTGTCAAACTGGCATTCCATCTGTTCTTTATGTGGGCCAGCCTGTTCCCCATCTACCCAAATACTTTTTGTTCTGCCAATCCTGTTCAGGCGAGGTGAGGTGAGGTTGAACATGGCCTTGATCAGGTGAAAAAGCTAGAACTTCCACGTTTATATTAAACAGATCCAGGACACCTGGATATTTCTCAAAGCATGAGTATTAATGACTTGAGTAAACATTTTGAATCAATCCCATATTCTCCAATAGTTAAAGCAAGTTAATTTGAAACTGGGTCAATCCCAGCAGGAAAAACTGGTAGCAACCAGAAAAATATGTATTTTTTTAGTTGCAATCTGGTTATATGTCCAAAATGTATTTTTGCCATGAAAAATATTTACCTGATTGTAACAGAGACCAGTTGTTTGTAATCTGGTTATATTATGGGCTCTATAAAATATGTATCACTGAAGCTTTACATTTAATAGACATTTCTGATTGAGCTGACATTTGCAGTGTTTACTGTGAATGGAGTCTCCGCTAACGTGGGAACATTGCCTTTAAATGTCAATCACGCTGTAACGCTGAACTTCCATGATAAGAATAAGGCATTTTGTCTTCTTAACCAGAAAAAGACAAGATGTGTTCCACATTTTGCCTGCTGGGAAATATTACTGACCTGTTAACTCTAACCCAGTGGTAAACAGACCAGGAACGTTGTTAATAATTCTCTTTAATGTAAGTTAACTTGCTTCTTCACCCTGCTTCATGAAAACCCTGCCAGATTCTGCAGAGAGATTTGAAAGGATATGTGCAGGCCAAGTCAACAGCTTATTTACATGTGTAAAGATCTCTTTCAGAGGAATAGGCAGTCATTAAAAATAACAGTTGAATCGATCAGTATATAAATAAAAACAAGACTGAAGAGGAGGTAATGGGAAGGATGGACAAGAATGATGGTCAATTGGAGGGATCTGTAGCATTTCTTTCGCTCGTAGCAATCCTCAGTTTGAAATGTTCTGCTTGTTTTGGACGAGTGGGAACCCCATGGTTCTAGACATTTTTTAGAACTTTTAATTCCTGTATTAATTGTCTGGTGGTGTCAGCCAGAGGTGTAGTGGTTTTTTGAGATCTCAGTTTGAAGGGAGCGTCTTCCTCTCTGCTTGACAGTGCTGTCAGTCATCTGTGGCCAGTGTTGTGGGTTTTGACGGCACCCTATGGTTTGAGTGTCTTCCTGTAGAGTCTGTGGTACTAACACAGTTTCCAGTCAACAGTCTTTTCCAGCTCCCCGCTGACTGGACAAGAAAAGGAAGAGCAGTATTAAGATGTGTCTGAACATGGAGAGCACCAGAGCATACTGACCAAAAAAAGAAAAGAAAAACCTCTTGGCTGGATTACTGTCAATCCTCACATGTGTTTTTATTTTTCCTCAGTTGCTTTTTAAAGCCGAATAGCTAACATAAAATATTTTCCCCTTGACTTCAGAGACAAACAAAAGGAGGGAAAATTCCAGGCCACAGCCTAGCAAGAAAAGAGAGAGAACCTGGCTCTGGTACCAAAAACAGTGTTACAAATTAATAGATTTTACGGGTGAAAATACATTTAGAGTGCATCTTCATACTAAGACACAGCACCTGCTTATGGAGCTGAATGGAGGGACAGACTGCTGTAATCGTTAAGGTATGGTCTTGGAATTTATGGCTCTTTGGGGGCATACCCATTACAGCCCAGTCACTGCTGAGTCTGGGGCCTCTAGGGTTAATTGGTAACATAAAGTCATACTTTATGTGTCTAATACTCAAAACTGAGGCAAAAGGAAAATGGCTGCTCCTGCAGAACGCACATGAAAAGACAAGTTGTTCAACACAGTATGAACATTATACTTTCGTTAATGCCGTCAATGCAGTTGGACATTTTCAGATAGGCTCCATTCATACATTAGTTTTAGTTTTGAATAATAAGTAATTGATTGAATTGATACAGCTCTTTCCGAGGTGCCCACAGTGCTTTATATTGCATGGGGGGAACTCACTTCACCCACCGCCATAGTGTACTGTAGCATTCACCCGTGCAACAAACACACGGGACTATTACATAAGGCAATAATATACACAGGTTTAAAACAAAATTATTAGCCTTTCCTGCAAGGGTATAGACAGAACTTTGGGAAATGCTACCAACGGGGCCCTCCAGGGGTACTGGTCCGCAGTATCAGTATTTCCCAGACCATTATGTAGATATAGTGGCCAGCCCTGCTCGGTTGCCCCCCCGCCTCAAAGAGTTTGGTTTCTACACTGGACAAAAAATATAAACATAACAATTTCAAAGATTTTACAGAGTTACAGTTCATATAAGGAAAATCAGTCAATTGATATAAATGAGGCCCTAATCTATGGATTTCACATGACTGGGAATACAGATATGCATCTGTTGGTCACAGATACATAAAAAAAAGTAGGGGTGTGGATCAGAAAACCAGTCAGTATCTAGTGTGACCACCATTTGCCTCATACAGTGCGACACCTCATTTGCATAGAGTTGAAGTTGCTGGATATTGGTGGGAACTGGAATCCGCTGTCGTACACGTCGATCCAGAGCATCCCAAACATGCTCAATGGGTGACATGCCTGCGAGTATGCACGCCATTGAAGAACCGGGACATTTTCAATTCCAGGAATTGTTAACAGATCCCTGCGACAGTGGGCCTTACATTATCATGACGAAACCTGAGGTGATGGCGGAGGATGAATGGCACGACAATGGGCCTCAGGATCGTCAAGGTATCTCTGTGTATTAGCAAACCACTTGCCCACAACGCCATACACGTTGCCTGCCATCCAGCGTGCCTGTGGTCAAGACGATGAGCTTCCCTGAGACTGTTTCTGACATCAGTTTAATCAGTGTATGGATTATCTTGGCAAATTAGAAATGCACACTAACAGGGATGTAAAGAAATTTGTGCTCACACATGTTGCGTTCATATTTTTGTTCAGTATATTTGTTTCAGGTCATTCACTCAGTCCCTGATTAAAGGGGAAGGATGAAAACCAGCAGTGCTGTGGCTCACATCATGATGTACAGGTAACTGCCAAAATAATGGAAATTCAAACGTAAAGTGGCATTGGGACACCACGAGCCGCCAGAACAGCTTCAATGCACCTTGGCATAGATTCTGTGTTCTAAGTGTCTGGGAACTATTGGAAGGATCCGACAACATTCTTCTACAAGAAATTCCATAATCTGCTGTTTTTTTGTTGGTGTTGGAAAACACTGACAGGCGCAGCTACAGAACCAATTGGGTCGAGATCTGGCGACAGACACCCGTCCCATTTAATTCCCTATGCTCCTTGTCACTGAGATATCTTCTTCTCGCCATGGTAGCCAAACTAATGGGCAACTGGGCATTTTTATACATGACCCTAAGCATGATGTGATGTTAACTGCTTAATGAATTCAGGAATCGCAACTGTGTGGAAGCACATGCATTCAATATACTTTGTATCCCTCATTTACTCAAGTGTTTCCTTTATTTTAGTTACCTGTATGTTCAAATTTTATTTCTATAAAGGCTCAGATGTGAATCTCCCCATTTTACTGTATGAAAACAACCCCTCCTCAAGGGTCTGATTCAGTGTGGGAGCCGAATGGTCCAATACAAACACTCTCTGAGCGTCAACGTGTAGATAAATAAATGCATGTGTCCGTCGGGAAGCAGCCTGACGAACTGGGGAAATTGGTGTCCTGCTCTGCGTTCATTTGGCTTGGGTCTCCTGGGCCACACTGGGTGTTTGCTCAGAGGAGAAATGGGGAAATGTGATTGGCTGGGGATCGCTGCCACACCAAGGAGCCACACAAACACTGCAGAGCTCCATAAACAGCATACAGTGAAATCAAAAACTGATTACTGACGCTGTGGCGTGTTTGTCTTCTGAAAGCCTTGAAATATTGCAGTGGCTGATGTGGTTGAAACGCAATAAAGACTTTGCCTTTTCACCTTGAATACCAGATTAGAGAAAACAATCAGTATAATTTCCCTGATTTTGTTAACTTTTCCCACCTGGGTCAAGATTAATGCGGACAATTTCCCACTAAATATCTGTAACTGACACTGTGGCTTAGAGCCAAGTAAGACAGAAGTTGTTTTTAACTTTACTATAGTAAATGGGGGATTTGATACATTTTATCTTGAATCTTTGCTAGTACTGATGGATAGCAGGTTTTCCAGTAAGTATTATTGAGTTCTGGTGGATTTCTAGGTATGTATTCATACATTATCTACAGAACTCTCAGACAAATTCTGACAAAGAAAACGGATTAATCTTCAATTAAAATTAAATCTGCAAGCATAGTATATTTCATTGAATATTGTGCTGATCTTCAATTAAAAATTAGGCCTGCAAGCATAGTATATTTTATTCAATATAACTTCAGGTACAATAGTACTATTCCAAGAATAGTCCCTGTATCTACTTGATATATTCTTGTGTTGATAAATAAGTGGCTGGTTCTCCATGTTTTTCCAAGTATTATTGCTCATCCACCTAATTAAAAAAGACCTACATTGCAAGCTACCCAGACGTTATCCATGTGAGTGCTATAGCATTTATCCATGTTTCCAAACAAGTGAATAAAGCACTTTACCAGCTATACTTTTTTTTGCTGGGATTTATATAATGATTGACTAGCTAACACCATGATGTTTGGATCAGGCTGTCCAAGTAGTACACTGTGAATGTGCATCAGAGTAGTTCTGTTCTGACATATTTACCAATGCCCGGTGGCCATGCACATTTCCTGACAATCCAAACGGACACAGGTTCTTTACTTCACTTGAGTATTTTGACATTCAGAACAACTTGCCTTTTATTGCAGGATGGAGTCCATTTCTGAAAGGTGCTTGTTTTCCTGGGAAAAGACGTGAGGAGAAATGTAAGTGCCTACTGAGAGAATTTTATGTAATATCATGCGATATAATATATGGTTGGAGCAAACATTCATTCAGACAAGGAGTGGCGTTAGTACAATACTGTGCTGCAGCCAAAACACACGTCATCTGTGACCTCAAACACCCAAACACACTCCAACACCTCCGTCCACATCCATACTCCCTTCAGGATAATGCAGAGTTGCTGACTTGTAATTCCGAGTTGGATGACCGTTCAAAACAATTTTTCCCCAGTCGCAGCACGTTTTTCCCCCGAGTTCCAGGTTGTCTTGATCGTCTGTAACCCTACCCAGTGACCTTTCACTACAGCGGAGTGTTGTTTTAGGTTAACATTAGCCTAGTAGCTAGCATTTGGAACAACATATTTGGAGTAAACTTGAGTTGACCGTAAGCGTGTATCAATTGAAGAGTCACCTGAGAGGAATGAACGGGAGATAGCTAGGCTACTCATGATGATGTGTTGCTTGTTTTTGCTTTGGATGTGCTTTGAGAATGTTATGAAAAGCACTATAGAAATGAAATGTAATAGTATTATTATTATTATTATTATTATACCAAAGATGGTTTATTTAGTTTAGTAGAGCAAAAAGCTCAGAAGAACGCTAAGAGGCAAACACCTAAGCTTCAATAAAAAAGTGATAATAGTGAGCAGTGTGCAGGTTTCTTTTTTCTTTCAACTTATCTAGCTGTTACCATGCACCTGCAACAAGATAGGTCAGATGTGCAAGTGCATTTTTTTTATGTTGAAATGGGAAAGTAAAACACACCAACAGTAGATTTACCAATATCATATATATATATATATATATTACATACAAAAAAACACTTTTCAACGAGAACAGAATTCCACTTTGGGTTTAAACAAAGGACTTCACCAAAAACAGTACAAAATACATACAAAATGCATAAAACTACTTAATCATGGCCTCTAAAATGGCCATAAGGCATGCCTCCCTTGCATTCACCTTCTCCAACTTCCACATCTGGACCCTTCTGGAAGGGAGAGCAGCCCACAGCTGCACCTAGGGAGGATGAGGAGATGATAACCGGTGTGTTGATGGAGTGGCAGCCCCCCAGCACCTCATCAATCACCGCATACCACTCCCAGGATGTGGCTGTGGCCTCCCTTACCTTCGGTGCTGACTCCGGTGGAGGGAGCTTTTAACTCCTAAAAAATATGGAAAAGGATAGCTTTCAGCATCAAACATACTACATGTAAATACCTGTAAAAGGTAGTATGCCAATTGCAGTAAATTTTGTCTGGAACACGTGCACCTTTCTAACATGTATATCTTCACACTTACATGAATGTGCTGGTGAAGCATAGGAAATAGATGGGAAAGTGTTGTTGCTCTCAAAGAAAAATTTATTAGCCAAGTACAGCACAGCAATAAATGCCAAGATAACATACAGTAGCATACAGTGTATCTTTGGTTCTCCCACTTCTGATTCATCCATGCAGGTCACCAGGGAGATCATTCAAGATTGACGTCGAAATTGTCCCAAAGACATCAGGAAATGCCTTCAAAACCAGCCACTAGGGGCAATCAAGAGCACTTTTATCATCAAGTAGGCTTGGGTTTTGTTAGTGTTGTGGTGGATGGGCAAATGTTCAATCCCAGTCATGGACGTTGGTTAGATGTTTTTTGTTTTAACCCTATTGCAAACCCTAACCCTTACCTTAACCATTCGGAATGTGTGCCTAAACTTAAATCTTAACTTTGACGTTTGGAGTAACAGAACGATACAGAGTAGTAGGAGCAACAAAAACACTTAGAAATGTGACATTTGGAGAACGTGGATGAACGTCTAATTCTGCAGTGAGACTAAACACTTGTTGAGGTGACAGCTAGCTGCCCCTCTAGCTCACACTCGTTCAGGTAGATCCTGAAAAGACATAAGATGAAGCACAACATTAACCAAAACAATGAGTAAAGTAGAATTGTGTGAACTTTCTGTAGATAGCTAGGACTGCCACCTACTTTGTCGAATTGGAGTGTGAAGGTGAAACATTAATGAGTGCAGCTTACCATGACTTTCACTATAACAGGTCATGTGCAATAAAACTAGCTAGACCCATTCCTGCTGTAACCGTTCAGGTAGAAACTAATATTGCATAGCATGTGGCGAACATTACAATCAGCTCAACACAAATAAAATCGATGTGACAAATCAGAACTATATAGAAGAAAAGAGAAGTGGTGGGACCAGCACCGCCGTGGAAAATAGAAATGTAGGCTACCGCGTTACTAACATTAGGTACAGCTAGTGGCAGTGCATTGTGCAGTGGCAAGAAAGCTAACTATGGCCACATGACATGAAGCATTTATCCTGTTGTGTTCGCCACTGAATTAAATGAATTAATTACCTGGTATTGTCATCAGACCCCTCAATAGTTTGAACACAAGCCCTGGTATTTACAACAAGTAGCTAGGCTAATGTTAAAAAAAGTTGTCGCTCAACAGCAAGCAAGAAACCTTGTAGCTAACATTACTGTTTGAACAGTTCTAACTTCAATTTCTACTAAAGTGCGTAGCTAGGTAAAGGCACAGCAAGCTACTGATCAGATAGAACTGGTCAGACGTCCACACAGAACATCAGGAAAAAGGTTTGCCCACACAGAGTCAACCCTACCCCGCTCACACAGAACGGTCCGACAACTATTACCTAGTGATCCCATAACAAAATACTCACACAGAGTAACCCAGGGCATACCTGGCTAGCACATTTAAAATAATTGGAATTCACCACATCTGAGGGTCACTTAGACAAATCACACAGATACACAGAATGAGGTCCTTCTTCCAATAGGGCTTCACCAAGTACCGTGTTTCACCTAGAACACACAGTCCCCCTGGCCCCTCACCCCGACAGACCTCACCAAATCCCCACTGTGATCAATTCAGTGTCAGGAGGGCTCTTGGTCAATCGCAACCGGACAGTGCAGAGTATCTTTTGAGTCCACAAAACCCCTAGATTACTCTCCTCTGACTCGGCCCTGCTTACGCCGCCAAGGTGCCTTCACGCTCAGAGTATACGTAACAGGCATAATTAAAAAACTTGACTTCAAATCTGTGTGTGGTTCGCTCACCTTTTTCTTTAAAAATAAATCAGTTTGAGATGTGGTATCCACTCGGCTCGCTTCCTCTTAGATCAAAGGTTGGTCCATCTGCTTCATTCCCGAAGTGTGGTTCTCCCTGAGATCCCAAGTTTAGGGGATCCCTCATGCACGATTTATTTACCTAGATCGTAGGAACGATCACCGAGTGAAGATTCACATCCCCTCCTCGTCACCAAATGTCGTGGAAATTTCCTCTATTTTCCAAATCATGAGCGCAAACCACACACAAGTCAGAGTTAGTTATCAAAGTCCATCTTTAATTATATCAGCTCTATCACAATCTTGTGACTCTCAGATCAATTCAGTGTCTATCAATGAATTCTCTGAGAGTCCCTTCCACATTGCAATAGCATTTTGACTTTCAACAGTTCTAATCTCTAATGAAAAGTTGAGAGTCCCAACATAATGGCAAATGGGATCCTTTATAGCAAAGATACACAGGATAAGACAGCATCGGCATAATTCATTGTTCAGCTTTGTCTCCTTTCTCAAACTCAGAACCATAAACCAACCCTCCATATCAACAGGCATATATCAAATTGTCATTTAGATACAACCAATTCTAAATACAACCAATACTGGACAAACTCACGGAGAGCATAGAATGATTCCAGACACTGCCATCCTCCTTTCCCCGATGGGAAAAGTAGGGAGTGACTGGCACACCGACACAGTGGAGCAAAAGATATGTTTACACATGATGACACTTTGACCTCTCCCCTCTGCGGCCCATGCAACTTAGTCTTGACATAGAACAGATAACTGCAACCTCGCCACAGTATTATACAAAAACAAATTCTATGAGAGAAGTAACTTACAAGCATATGATGAATATAAAACATCTTATCTATGTTACCCACCAATTCTGATTATTCCCCAACAATTGCTGCGGCTGCAGAAAAAGAAGTTTTTCCTCCAGGTCTGCCCTGGTTCAGGGCCCTAACCTGGGTATCGGCAGTTTGCTGCGTTGTCTGGGGTTTAGGTCCCGTAAAGCCAGCATGTTGCCCCCTCCCCACTGTGAAGCTGGAATGATTAGCTGCAGAAACCAACGGGCTGCCCTTTACCAGGCCCGGGTCTGTGGGGCAGACAGAAGTATAAGGCTTACGCTGTGTGCACACAGCTTGCATCAACACGTTGCCGTATGGTAAATTGTACGCAATTGTCTCAATCCATGCTCCGCATCTTCACAGTCAAGATAACACAAAAACATAGCGAATAATTTTGTCCGTGTACCCTGCGATATTCAATATAACTTCTGATGTATACCATGAACAGAATTCCACAAATACAGCATGGTAATTTGCTGCAGCACACGTTAAGATGCCAAATTGGTTAATAGGCGATAAAATTAAGATAACGTTAGCTTGCCGTGTTGCCAAGTCTAGCTAGCCACAAGCTATGGTGTGTGTGTGTGTGTGTGTGTGTGTGTGTGTGTGTTTGTGTGTGTGTGTGTGTGTGTGTGCGTGCGTGCGTGCGTGCGTGAAAAATAGAGAGAGAAGTGCTTAAGGTAATTCATTTTTTTGGTCACTTTGTAGAAGATTAAGCATTTAGTAACCAAATACGGATACCTAAAGGAGAAAAGGCAGAGAAGCAAAGAAAGAGGACTGAGGCTGTAGCTAGCAACCACTGTTCTTGCCGTTTCTTGACCCATTTGTAAAATCACATCCCACAAGTGGGAATATGATAGCCAGGTGCAGGGACAAGACAGGACAGGAAGAGGGAGAGGAAGATGTTGGTATATGTTGTATTATGTATATGTTGTTTAATTGTTAGATATTACTTGTTAGATATTAATGCACTGGCGGAGCTAGAAACAAGCATTTTGCGACAACCGCAATAACATCTGCTAAACACTTGTATGTGACCAATACAGTTTGATTTGATGAGAACAACCAGCTAGAAGAGGACAGGGGAACGCTTGAGGTTGCTGTCTGGGAAGAGCCTAAGTCCACAGGAGGACATCCTGATGCCGACCCTGAGCACCACTCAAGCTACCAGACATCTGAAGCAAAGCACCTTTCAAGTCACCCACCACCCTAGACCACGTACCCGGAAACACCTTTCAGACACCTCTGACATCACTCCTTTCCAGCATCGCATCCTGACTGAATCGAATCAGATAACTTGTTCATTCCACCACCAGCTCCACTTACTGCATTGTCACTCAAAAAAAAAATGTCGTCCAACTCACCAGCTGCTCTATGATGCATCATTTAATTGGACATTTTATACATTGACACACACGAATATCATTATTATTCTCAAATGTAAAGTGGTGTTGTGTATGTACAGTGGGGAGAACAAGTATTTGATAACCTGCAAAATCGGCAGTGTTTCCTACGTACAAAGCATATAGAGGTCTGTCATTTTTTATCATAGGTACACTTCAACTGCAAATTAATTACTTAAAAATCATACAATGTATTTTCTGGATTTTTGTTTTAGATTCCGTCTCTCGCAGTTGAAGTGTACCTATGATAAAAATGACAGACCTCTACATACACTGTACGTAGGAAAACCTGCTAATACTTGTTCTCCCCACTGTATATACAGTGCCTTGCGAAAGTATTCAGCCCCCTTGAACTTTGCGACCTTTTGCCACATTTCAGGCTTCAAACATAAAGATTTAAAACTGTATTTTTTTGTGAAGAATCAACAACAAGTGGGAGACAATCATGAAGTGGAAATAAATACAATCCACCTGTGTGTAATCAAGTCTCCGTATAAATGCACCTGCACTGTGATAGTCTCAGAGGTCCGTTAAAAGCGCAGAGAGCATCATGAAGAACAAGGAACACACCAGACAGGTCCGAGATACTGTTGTGAAGAAGTTTAAAGCCGGATTTGGATACAAAAATATTTCCTAGCTTTAAACATCCCAAGGAGCACTGTGCAAGCAATAATATTGAAATGGAAGGAGTATCAGACCACTGCAAATCTACCAAGACCTGGCCGTCCCTCTAAACTTTCAGCTCATACAAGGAGAAGACTGATCAGAGATGCAGCCAAGAGGCCCATGATCACTCTGGATGAACTGCAGAGATCTACAGCTGAGGTGGGAGACTCTGTCCATAGGACAACAATCAGTCGTATATTGCACAAATCTGGCCTTTATGGAAGAGTGGCAAGAAGAAAGCCATTTCTTAAAGATATCCATAAAAAGTAAAATCCATAAAAATGTATACGGAGACTTGATTACACACAGGTGGATTGTATTTATCATCATTAGTCATTTATTAGTCATTGGATCATTCAGAGATCCTCACTGAACTTCTGGAGAGAGTTTGCTGCACTGAAAGTAAAGGGGCTGAATAATTTTGCACGCCCAATTTTTCAGTTTTTGATTTGTTAAAAAAGTTTGAAATATCCAATAAATGTCGTTCCACTTCATGATTGTGTCCCACTTGTTGTTGATTCTTCACAAAATAATACAGTTTTATATCTTTATGTTTGAATCCTGAAATGTGGCAAAAGGTCGCAAAGTTCAAGGGGGCCGAATACTTTCGCAAGGCACTGTATATATTTTACACTACCTTTCAAAAGTTTTGAAAGAAAATCAATTGTTTTGTCCATTACCATAACATCAATTTGATCAGAAATACGGTGCAGACTGTTACGGCTTTCTAGGTGCGAAGGAGAGTCGGACCAAAATGCGGCGTGTAGATTACGATCCATGTTTAATAAACAAACGTAAAACACGAATCAATTACAAACACTACAAAACAAAGAACTTAACGAAAAACGAAACAGCCTATACTGGTGTAAATAAACACAGAACAAGGACATCAGGACACTAAGGACAATCACCCACGAAACACTCAAAGAATATGGCTGCCATTTTATGGTTCCCAATCAGAGACAATGATAAACACCTGCCTCTGATTGAGAACCACTTCAGACAGCCATAGACTCAACTAGAACACTCCACTAAGCTACAATCCCAATACAAACACACCACATACAAAAACCCATGCCACACCCTGGCCTGACCAAAGAAATGAAGACAAACACAAAATACTTCGACCAGGGCGTGACAGAACCCCCCCCCAAGGTGCGGACTCCCAGACGCACACCAAACACCATAGGGGAGGGTCCGGGTGGGCGTCTGTCTATGGTGGCGGCTCCGGCGCGGGACGTGGACCCCACCCTATCAAAGTCTTAGTCCCTCCTCCTCGCGTCCTTGGACAGTCCACCCTAACCGCCGACCATGGCCTAGTAGTCCTCACCCTGAACCCCACTGGACTGAGGGGCAGCTCGGGACTGAGGGACAGCTCGGGATTGAGGGACAGCTCAGCACTGAGAGGAAGCTCAGCACTGAGAGGAAGCTCAGGCAGGTAGTTGGATCTGGCAGATCCTGGCGGGCTGGCGGTTCTGGCAGATCCTGGCTGACTGGCGGATCTGGAAGAGTCTGGCTGACTGGCAGATCTGGAAGAGTCTGGCTGACTGGCAGATCTGGAAGAGTCTGGCTGACTGGCAGATCTGGAAGAGTCTGGCTGACTGGCGGATCTGGAACGGATCTGGCTGCTCCATGCTGACTGGCGGATCTGGCTGCTCCATGCTGAGCGGCTCTGGCTATTCCATGCTGACTGGCTGTTCCATGCTGACTCTGCTGAACTGACGGCTCTGGCTGCTCCATGCAGACTGGACTGGCGGATCCTGCAGACTGGCGGATCTGGCTGCTCAATGCTGACTGGCGGCTCTGGCTGCTCTGGCAGCTCTGGCAGCTCCATGCAGACTGCCAGCTCTGGCGGCTCTGGACTATTCCATGCTGCAGACTGGCAGCTCCTTGCAGACTGGCTGTTCCATGCATACTGACAGCTCTGGCTGCTCCTGGCAGCTCTGGCTGCTCCATGCAGACTGGACTGACTGCTCCATGCGACTGACAGCTCTGGCTGTTCCATGCAGACTGGCAGCTCTGGCGGCTTCTTGCAGACTGGCAGCTCTGGCGGCTTCTTGCAGACTGGCGGCTCTGGCTGCTCTGGCTGGCAGCTCTGGCTGCTCCAGACTGGCAGCTCTGGCAGCTCCATGCAGACTGGCAGCAGCCCTTGCAGACTGGCAGCCCCTTGCAGACTAGCAGCTCCTTGCAGACTGACAGCTCTAGCTGCTCCATGCATACTGACATCTCTGGCTGCTCCATGCAGACCGACAGCTCTGGCTGCTCCATGCAGACCGACAGCTCTGGCTGCTCCATGCAGACTGACAGCTCTGGCTGCTCCATGCAGACCGACAGCTCTGGCTGTTCCATGCAGACTGACAGCTCTGGCTGCTCCATGCAGACTGACAGCTCCATGCAGACTGACAGCTCTGGCTGCTCCATGCAGACTGACAGCTCTGGCTGCTCCATGCAGACTGGCAGCTCTGGCTGCTCCATGCAGACTGACAGCTCTGGCTGCTCCATGCAGACTGGCAGTTCTTGCTGCGCTGAACAGGCAGGAGACTCCAGCAGCGCTGTAGAGGAGGAAGGCTCTGCCCGGTCTCTCTAGCCCCCCAGTAACCACAGGAAGTTGGCGTAGGTCTCCTACCTAACGTCCCCATACTCCCTGTGAGGCCCCCCCCAATAAACTTTTGGGGCTGACTCTCGGGCTTCCATCTGCGTCGCAGTGCTGCCTCTTCATACCAGCGCCTCTCCACTTCTACCGCCTCCAGTTCTTCCTCCTCACGTCTTTCTCCGTTTAGGATTTCCTCCCAAGTCCAGAAATCCTTATTATGTACCTCCTGCTGCTGCTGCCTGTTGACACGCCGCTTGGTTCTGTTGTGGTGGGTGATTCTGTTACTGCTTTCTAGGTGCGAAGGAGAGTCGGACCAAAATGCGCCATGTAGATTACGATCCATGTTTAATAAACAAACGTAAAACACGAATCAATTACAAACACTACAAAACAAAGAACTTAACGAAAACCGAAACAGCCTATACTGGTGTAAATAAACACAGAACAAGGACATCAGGACACTAAGGACAATCACCCACGAAACACTCAAAGAATATGGCTGCCTAAATATGGTTCCCAATCAGAGACAACGATAAACACCTGCCTCTGATTGAGAACCACTTCAGACAGCCATAGACTTAACTAGAACACCCCACTAAGCTACAATCCCAATACAAACACACCACATACAAAAACCCATGCCACACCCTGGCCTGACCAAATAAATGAAGACAAACACAAAATTCTTCGACCAGGGCGTGACACAGACATTGTTAATGTTGTAAATGACTATTGTAGCTGGAAATGGCAGGTTTTTTATTGGTGCAGCGTATATCCCGCTAGCTGAATATCTATGTCATCATTCAGCCACGATTCCATGAAACATAGGATATTACAGTTTTCGATGTCCCGTTGGTAGGATATTCGTGATCGTATCTCGTCAAATTTATTGTCCAATGATTGCACGTTGGTGAGTTGTATTGATGGTAACGGCAGCTTTCCCAGTTGCCTTCTCCGGGTCCTGACCACACGTCCGGCTCTATGTCCTCTGTACATGCGCAGCTTCCTCTTGCAAATAATGGGGATGTCGGTCCTGTGGGGTGTTTGGAGAATGTCTTGTGCGTCGTCTTTGTTGTGGAAAAAATATTTGTCTAATCCGAGGTGAGCGATCCTGATATCCAGAAGCTCTTTTTTGCCATAAGATACAGTTGCAGAAACATTATGAACAAAATAAGTTACAAATAACGCAAAAAACCCCCCACATAATAGCGAAATTGGTTGGGCGCCTGTAAAACTGCTGTCATTTCTTCCAACTTCATTTCACCTACCAATCCCTCCTGTCTCCCTGTAGCGCTGTCTTAGGGGTCTCACAGTATGGACATTGCAATTTATTGCCTTGGCTACATCTGCAGTCCTCATGCCTCCTTGCAGCATGTCTAAGGCACGCTCATGCAGAAGAGCAGGGACCCTGCTCATCTTTCTTTTGGTGTTTTCAGAGTCAGTAGAAAGGCCTTTTTTGTGTCCTACGTTTTCATAACTGTGACTTTAATTGCCTACCGTCTGTAAGCTGTTAGTGTCTTAACGATTGTTCCACAGGTGCATGTTCATTAATTGTTTATGGTTCATTGAATAAGCATGGGGAAACAGTGTTTGAACCCTTTACAATGAAGATCTGTGAAGTTATTTCGATTTTTTTTTAAATGATCTCTTAAAGACAGGGTCCTGAAAAAGGGCTGTTTCTATTTTTGCTGAGATATATACACACATTTTCCTTGTACTTTTTATCCCTTTTTCGTGATATCCAATTGGTAGTTACAGTCTTGTCCTATTGCTGCAACTCCCATACGGACTCGGGAGAGGTGAAGGTTGAGAGCCATGCGTCCTCCAAAACATGACCCTGCCAAGCCGCACTGCTTCTTGACACACTGTTCACTTAACCTGGAAGCCAACCGCAACCAATGGGTCATAGGAAACACTGTACAACTGGTGACCGATGTCAGCGTGCATGCGCCCGACCCACCACAAGTAGTCGCTAGAGCACGATGGGACAAGGATATCCAGGCGGGCCAAACCCTCACGACGCTGTGCCAATTAAGCTCCGCCCTCATGCTTCTCCCAGTTGCCTGCGACACAGACTGGGGTCGAACCCAGATCTGTAGTGACGCCTCTAGCGCTGTGATGCAATCCAGGTTAAAGCAATAAACCCTTATTGATGTAACTTGTTAAATCCATTTTAAATCAGTGTAGATGAAGGGGAGGATACAGGTTACAGAAGGATGTTTTTTTCCTTGAGCCAAATCGGAATTTGTGCCATTCAGAGGGTGAATGGGCAAGACAAAATATTTATGTGCCTTTGAATGGGATATGGTAGTATTTTATTTAACTAGGTAGTAGGTGCAAGGAGCACTGTTTTTTGTCAAGAACTTCAATGCTGCTGGGTTTCTGTGTATATAAAGAATGGTTCACCACCCGAAGGACATCAAACCAATTTGACACAACTGCGGGAAGCATTGGAGTCAACATGGGCCAGCATCTCTGTAGAACACTCAAAACCTTGTAGAGTCCATGCCCGACAAAATTGAGGCTGTACTGAGGGCAAAAAGGTTTTTCAAAACATTAAGAACCCTGCCCTACACACTATACACGGGTGGAGATCTGATATGATATAATTGGTATAAGGAATATGGTGGAACTTCCATCTAGGGGGACAAGGAGAACCTATCAAATCGTCCACAAGTTCATAGGGTATATAGACATGCAATCTTCATAGACAAACATTGGCAGTAGAATGGCCTTATTGAAGAGCTCAGTGACATTCAACGTGGCACCGTCATTGGGCGCCACCTTTCCAACAAGTCAGTTTGACAAATTTCTGCCCTGCTAGAGCTGCCCCGGTCAACTGTAACTGCTTTTATTGTGAAGTGGAAACGTCTAGGAGCAACAATGGCTCAGCATGACAATGCCCCTGTGCACCAAGGGGGGTCCTTACAGAAATGGTTTGTCAAGATCGGTGTGGAAGAACTTGACTGCACTGCACAGAGCCCTGATTTCAACCCAATCGAAAACCTTTGGAATGAATTGGAATGCTGACAGCGAACCAGGCCTAATTGGCCAAAATCAGTGCCCGACCTCACTAATTATTTTGTGGCTGAATGGAAGCAAGTCCCCACAGCAATGTTCCAACATCTAGTGGAAAGCCTTCCCAGAAGAGTGGAGACTGTTATAGCAGCAAAGGGGGACCAACTCCATATTAATGCCCATTATTTTGGAATGAGTTGTTTGATGAGCAGCTGTCCACATACTTTTGGTCATGTGGGGTAGTTAGCTGCCACGTCATGTTCTTGTCAAACTGTCAACAGAGTAGCTAGCAAGCAACAACACATGCCAAATAAAAGTATAAAAAAACACTTGAGTGCAAATAAATCAGATTTGACCGTTCAGAGACAAGTCGCATTCCCAGGAATCAGGTTTGTAACTTATTTAAAACCACCTACAAAGGTGGCAATATCCAATTCCATGTACCTTTTGGCTGTTCTGACTGCAGGAAAAGAACAGATTCAAATCGGATATGCACAAAAAAATGTATTTCAGTCACTTCAAACTGACAAGTCACTATTTCAGGGCCAGGGTGTTCTCTGCCTCCCTCTGTGTTTCTCTTTTTGTCTGTCCTAGTTAACAGGTTGTTAGACTTGGTCTTAGCTGGTGAAACCTGATTCTCTGAGAATCTTTGTTAACAGGATCTTTGTTTACCTGGCTCTACATCTCTGAAACAACACACTCCCAATGCTATTGTGTATGTTTATGCATTTAGATTCTCTACTCTATTAAACTTTTAAATGGATGATTTTGTCTGATTTAATTTGCATGATCTAGATCCATCAAACTCAACTCTCGACCTTGAAGCCAGTTCCACTGCATTTTTTCATTGTTTCCTACTAACCAGGGACGGACTAAAACTGGAAAATATACTAGTGAAACTGTCACTGTTTATTCTCAAATTAAAACTCTGTATACATGTGGCTACAACATAATTTGGATGCAGCCATAACAGGTGATGAATAAATTGTGTGTGATTTTTTGGAAATGGTGTAGGAATTCATACCCAGTCTCTCTTATACATATTTATCTTTTACCTGAGTCGTGAAGTGTAATAACACTTCAATGACAGGTAATATAGCCTACAGCAATGCTTCCAAACACTCTCAGGGACCACCAGGAATGTCACATTTTTTGCATCCGTAAACTGGCACACCTGATTCAATTAGTCAACTATCACCAAGCCCTTCCTTGACTAATTGTCAGTTCAGTGCTTCAACAAATATGTTAAATGTCTGGTGGTACCCAAGGAGAGGGTTGGAAAGCAATGCCCTACAGTGTAATCTATATGTCCTTTCATAGTAGTGTTATTGTAAGTCTTTAAAATCAGTTGTGGTAATATTTTTGATGTCTTATTTTTTCACCCAAGTCGGTTTCTTTTTTTAAATGCAACCCCCCCAAAAAAACTGAAATATCACACCTACATAAGTATTCAGACCCTTTACTCAGTACTTTGTTGAAGCACCCTTACCAGCAATTACTGCCTTGAATTGTCTTCGGTATGACACAAGCTTGGCACAAGTGTTGTTGGGGAGTTTCTCCCATTCTTCTCTACAGATCCTCTCAAGCTCTGTCAGGTTGGATGGGGAGCGTTGCTGCACAGCTATTTTCAGGTCTCTCCAGAGATGTTAGATCGGGATCAAGTCCGGACCCTGGCTGGGCCACTCAAGGACATTCAGAAACTTGTCCCAAAGCCACTCCTGTGTTGTCTTGGCTGTGTGCTTAGGGTCGTTGTCCCGATGGAAGGCGAACCTTCGCCCCAGTTGGAGGTCCTGAGTGCTCTGGAGCAGGTTTTCATCAAGGATCTCTCTGTACTTTGCTTCATTCATCTTTCCCTCAAACCTAACTAGTCTCCCAGTCCCTGCTGCTGAAAAACATCCCCACAGCATGATGCTGCCACCACAATACTTCATCGTAGGTATGGTGCCAGGTTTCCTCCAGACGTGATGCTTGGCATTCAGGCCAAAGAGTTTTATCTTGGTTTCATCAGACCAGAGAATCTTGTTTCTCATGGTCTGAGAGTCTTTAGGTGCCTTTTGGTAAACTCCTAGCGGGCTGTCATCTGCCTTTTTACTGAGGAGTGGCTTTCGTCTGGCCACTCTATCATAAAGGCCTGATTGGTTGAGAGCTGCAGAGATGGTTGTCCTTCAGGAAGGTTCTCCCATCTCCACAGAGGAACTCTGGAGCTCTGTCAGAGTGACCATCGGGTTCTTGGTCACCTCCCTGACCAAGACCCTTCTCCCCCGAGTGACTCAGTTTGGCTGGGTGGCCAGCTCTAGGAAGAGTCTTGGTGGTTCCACACTACTTCCATTTAAGAATGATGGAGGCCACTGTGTTCTTGGGGAACTTGAATGGGGTCCCGAGTGGCGCAGCAGTCTAAGGCACTGCATCTCAGTGCAAGAGGCGTCACTACAGTCCCTGGTTCAGATCCAGGCTGTAACACATCCGGCCTTGTTTGGGAGTCCCATAGGGCGGCACTCAATTGGCCCAGCGTTGTCCAGGTTTGGTCAGGGTAGGCCGTCATCGTAAATAATACTTTTTTTCTTAACTGACTTGCCTTGTTAAATAAAGGTTTAAAAAAGTATAATATATCATAATAATAATATAAAAAATGGAGCAGACATATTTTGGTACCCTTCCCCCTCGACACAATCCCGTCTCGGAGCTCTATGGACAATTCCTTCAACCTCGTGGCTTGGTTTTTGCTCTGACATGCACTGCCAACTGTGGGACCTTATATACAGGTGTGTTCCTTTCCAAATCATGTCCAATCAATTGAATTTACCACAAGTGGACTCAAATCAAGTTGTCAAAATGTCAGGGACGATCAATGGAAACAGGATGCACCTTAGCTCAATTTCGAGTCTCATAGCAAAGGATCTGAATGTACTTATGTAAATATGGTATGTTTATTTTTTGAATACATTTACAAAAATGTAAATGTAACGTAGCAAAATGTGGAAAAAGTCGAGGGGTCTGATTAATAGTACAGCAGATGAGTCGCAGATTAAATTCCATTGAAATGAATGGACTTCCACCAGAACACATAAAGTTTAATAAAAGCTGTGTGCATGCTGTGTTAGCCTTCTGTTTTACGCATGTTACACTTCTGCCGCATGGCGGCGACTTTTGGCTAGTGGTCGTTGGCTATTGATAATGCAACCCAGTAGAAAATGGGGGATTTCATAGCAAACTGAAGTTTGTATCCCCTTGTAATAGTAGACAGCACTTAGGCAGTAACTGTGAAAGCGTGTTAATTCTCTGCTATGAGAAAGAACTGGTGATTTGCGCTCACCTGAGGTAGTGTGGTGGCACCCTCTGGTGGCGTCAGAGAGCCATTTTTATCGAATTAACATGGCCCTGTGCCCCTAGTTTCAAGGGGACAAAGAGTGATATATATACTGAACAGAAATATAAATGTAACATATAAAGTGTTGGTTTCATGAGCTGAAATAAAAGATGCCAGAATTCTATACGCACAAAAAGCTTCTCAAATCTTGTGCACAAATTTGTTTACATCCCTGTTAGTGAGCATTTCTCCTTTGCCGAGATAATCCACAATCCAGGTATGGCATATCAAGAAGCTGATGAAACAGCAAGATCATTACACAGGTGCACCTTGTGCTAGGGACAATAAAAGGCCACTAAAATGTGCAGTTGTCACACAATACAATGCCACAGATGTCTCACGTTTCGAGGGAGCGTGCAATTGGCATGCTGACTGCAGGAATATCCTTTAGAGCTGTTGCCAGAGAATTTAATGTTATTTTCTCTACCATAGCAGCACGTCCAACCAGCCTCAACCGTGAGCGGTTTGGATAGCTGAAGTGAGCACAGTGTATGAATGCTATAGCTGTGAGGCTAGTGTAGGCATTAGCTAGTTAGCAAGCACCTCGTTAGGCTAGGGTAAGTTTTAGCTAGCACAGTGCTAGGCGAAGGGTGCGTTGTTCGACTTCGGTTTAAAGTCTCCCACGACCGTAATGAAATGAGGCTAAACTGGTCAGTCAAATCAAACGCATGAACGTAGGTTGAACTAAACGAGAGAATGGAACTTGCCATACTACTGTCTGGGCAGGTAGGCAACTCGTTTCTTAGTTATCTAGCCTTTCTTATGCAACTGTATGTGCAGGTAGGAATGCTCGTGTGATTAGCAACACTATCGAACAGGAGCAGAGGTCCTACATTTGGCAATGTTAACCTCACGGTTCCCCTGAGAACAGTTCAGTAGGAAGACAGCCATTTAGTTTTGTTGAGGAGACCTTCAGGAGAGTAGTGATCTCTTCCACAAGGAAGATGTGAGAATGACCAGAGGAGGGGGTAGTGGTGCCTTATAAGGAGGCGAGGGGCTCACCTCATTCGCTCACTCAACTGGTCTGCCTCCAACAGATGATGTGTGATTGGTTCTTCGAGCCGTCAGTGATATGCTGAGCAAATCCCGTAGTGAGACAATGATATGTGTATTTGAATTAGTACCCTGAGAAAGTAAAGCCATTCTAGAAAACCCAGAACCTTCTCAAACCCCACATTCGCCTTAAACCTCTGGGGCTAATTTTGTAGGTTGTACATTAAACATTTCATGTGCTAAAGTCATGAAACCAGTGAGTCAAGTGAACAAAAATCTGTTTCTGGCATATTTTCTCCACTGTTTCGCAATGTGATTTGATGGGTCCCAAAAAAGCTTGACGTATTGCATCTGCTCTCAATGGAACACTTTAACTAGGTACTATTTGTCCAGACACATCATTGACAAGTCTACTTGAAAACCAAAAGTGTGGTACACACAGCAGATTAATAACTGAGAAACATACATATGATTAGTTAGGACTGATCCAAGGTTAGTTGTGTTTCACATCTATACGGTTTGGCTTAAAAATTTAGGAAGGGAATACTGATCCTAAATCTCTGGTTAGAGGCCACGCCTGGTCAGAGACAGAGGAGCACTGAATTTATGACCTGTGTGTGTGTGTGTGTGTTTGAGAGAGAAAGAGAGGAGTACAGCTGGCCCAGCCTACAGGGCCATAAACCCAGTGCGAATGACAGTTCATATAACAGGTCTTCGTCCCAAATGGAACCCTATTTCCAATGGTCTCTGGTCAAAGGTAGTGCCTTATATGGTGCCATTTGGGATGCAGACCAGGACCTCGCTGACTCGCACCTTTACAGTGTTTGACCCTCACTGTTAACAAAATATGATCTGTGGAGGGTCATTTTATTTAGAAAAAGGGCTTATAAAGGTGTCTCACATTATATGAAAAATAATGCGGGGGCTGTTGGTGCAATAAAGTAGTCTGTGACCAGGAAACAGGAGAGAGAAAATAGATTTTCTTCTTTGGTCACACCAAGGAGATAATCAATGGCTGATTGTGTCATTCTGCCACCTACTGGACAGTGGCCATTAAGGGAGAGTGGGAAACTATACAATCTGCATACCAGAGGCAGCCTTGTAATAATAACTCAAATTAATTAATATTACACTAATTAAGGTTATTGACTCAGTCTGATTTTCTTGGCTGCTTCTGTAAGAGTTTATATTGGGCCTATCTTGGCCCTTTTTGTTTTTTGGGGTTGATTAAGCTGTATTAAACTGTACTCAACTCACACTTCAAGTTCTATTTGGCTGCAAGGACCTGCCATTTTTCACAGTGTTGGGGGTTCAATTGAGTTCTCTACCCTACTGTCTCTATCCTCCTGTAAAGGTGTTTTCACATAATTGTTTTACCTTTTGTTGACTCCACCCTGATAAAGAGTGCTCTCTGTAAAGTTGTAGTCTGTAGAGTTATATTTTTATTGTGGCCTGATGGAGATGGAACTCACCCGCGGCAAAGTGTTTGTCTTCTGTGATCTGTTCCACTCGGCCGAGCAGCGCACCAATGTTGAACTTGATCTGAGTCAGCTCTGATTTGATTGCCTGTAGCTCGTTGGATTTTTCCGCTGAGCTCACCGTAACAGACAACACCAGAATAGAGATATAAAAAGAGAGAAGGGGGACAGCAAAGAAGAGTCATTTAAGTTTGAGATCCACCCAGTTCATTGCAGCATGGAACCGAATCAAGAGAAGACTGCTGTATATGGTAACAACACTGCAAAGCGCGATTGCTCAAAACAATAACATGTACTCGTCCCAACAAATGATATCCATTCATCTTAGAATTTGCTGTTTAAAAGCAAATATAAAATTGTAGATGAAAAGAGATTGCTATGGATTCGTTCAAGTTCAACCGAGCCATTTTAGTTCAGAGCTTTGCTTAAAGACATCTTATTGGGTAAATTGTTGATATAAAGTGCCTGCAGGAACTTACACGTCTGCTTGATGCTGCTAGGGAGGAGTGATGTGCGTGCCAACAGCTTGGCGGGCAAATAGTTGACCTGACGCACCAGGGGCATGGCCATGTGAGGCCACTTAACTGGCACTATGCGAGGCACTGGCGACACTCTGCCCCTGTACTCAAACAGCCTACAGAGGGAAAGAGAGAGGGTACACAGCCTTTGGTGGATGGATATTGATAATGTACATTTCTGTATTGAGTTATGACAGTACAGAGGTAATAGTCCTTAATTTAAAAAAAGGTGTTTTTGGGGGTTCTAAATTGATATTGAATTGTTTTTAGATGGTTATACTATAGATTTAGAATTCCTTTTAGGTATCCAAAAAATATTTGATAAAATATTGAATTTGGCCTTTACCACAGACCAGAGAAACACATTGAATAACACATTCATAAATGGCAAAAAAGACAGTCAAGAAATTAAAAACAAGGTTTTGAAGTGTTTGTCCTATATCTACGAGATATAAGAAAGTTCGGGAAATATAAATCTAGATTTTTTTGCATGTATTTAATCCCTTGCATGTATTTAATCCCTAGGCACAAAACTACCTTCATACTTCCATTCATTTTTTAAAACGGTGCCGGTTACCTTCAGATGGGCTCCGTGACATTTGTGATGGTCATAAAGCCAAACAGAGAAGTTTTGACAAACTTCCCTTTCCACATTGGGGTCACATTAGTTTAGCTCAAATGGTTTGGATGCTACAAACAGAAGTTGGCACATTGACGGTACCGACTTCAGACAAGTCCACTGACACTTGTGAAGTTTGTAATGCAAAATGGAGACCACCTTGGTGTTCATGAGAGTCTCCACTTTCCATAATAGTTTTTTTAGGTCAAACTCTTCGGACGCTACAGGCGTTTTCAAGAGAAAGACTGATTTTCGGGATGTCTCATGGTATGACAAACACCGCTATAGCTCTGCCATCTTTCACCATAGATGCGGAAATGCAACATTGGCGGATAAGGTGGATTGAGACGCATTCAATGCAAAAAAAATATCTCTAGCTTGAACTGACGGATTTTGATGGGGATTTTTTATTATGTTAACTAGATTGATGCACCAGTGCACCAATCGACTCGAGGGTGTTAAAAAGGTATTGACATGCCTGAAACATTGAAAGGGCCAACTGAGGTAAAGCACTACCTTCTTACACGTATCTACAGTACACCATATTGTATCTACAGTATCATGGACTGTGGGTGTTGAATACATCTTATGGAGTTTGAGATAATTATATTGCCTTTAAGGGGTATGTGTGTCCATTGTTCAGTAGAAAAATAAACCTACCTCTGAAAAGGATTTAGAGGAAACTATTCTGCTTTCTCTGGTGTGTTGTGAATGAAATAAAGTAAGAGGCTGAGGCTATTGCCTCGGCTTCAAAGCGATATCTGCCGTCCAGACAGAGAGCAAGTTCGTTGGTTGCGTCAGCGGCTCCATGAAGACTAGGGGTTTTGAAGATCACTTGAAAGCAGAAGGGCGATTAAATTATTGGGTGTATCTCTCTGTAATATATTGATCCCAGTCAAAGGCAGCCTCTGACAGCCGTAACTCAGATTTGGACATCACAGAGAGGGTATAAATAAACTCCTCTGGATGGCTGAAATGTGTTCCTCATCTGGATATTATGTTCAGACATCTGCGAACACAGGCATCCAGCGGAGAGCACCAGCGGGGCTTCTATAGCCACTGAAATGGGGACGGCCAAGAGAGGAGGCGGACACTGCCAAAGTTTGCTCGGCACAGGCCATGTTGTGAAACAAAAGCTTGACTTAACAGCTGGGTGAGCGTTACTTATGGGAACAAGTTTTGACATCTTTCAGTAATGATGGGTTGAGAATAAAAGGCAACAACATCTTCCACAGCTCAGAAAAAAAGTCCCATGAAAGTAAATATATAGTTTATAGTCTTTGATCAATGACATTAATGGTTTGCACCCTCACAAAATACATTAATTGTGTCTGTATGACTGCATTATAATGCCATCACTGACTGATTTTTTTGGAGATTGCAAAATGATTAATGTCACTGATGAAAGAATATGATCTCTTTATTTACTTTACTGTGAATGTTTGCCATTGCAAAATCATTCTCTCTTTCTCATTGCTGGATGATGTGCAATGTAGAGTTACACCGAAAGTGTATTTACAGGCGTAATCCACTCACCTGTCATAGAATTCATGTCTGTAGTAGTCATTATCAAAGTCATAGCCACTGAAAGAAACCAAAAAATATCTAAACAACATTATAATGTTCTGGAATGACATTGAGCATCAATAGTCTCTTCAGTTCCCAAATTCCTCTCCCTCATGTGCACTGACCTCAGAAAAAAAGACAGGTCAAAAATCCCACTATCAAGATCTATCAGATCGGTGTAGAAGAAGTATAGGAAATGAGTAAAGGAATTATCAGCAACTATTGAGACTTGAGATTGACCACTTATTCCTGCCCCCTTTCCATGAAGTCTTAATAGTCCAAATGTGTATTCATACGTACAGCAGTGTTCTAGAATATTGAACCGTTGGCTTTCATACTTTTCAAATTCTCAGCGCAGCTCAAGCAATTTCTTCAACTGTCAACACATTCAAATGAATAGAGCTGCATTGGTTGGGAATTGTGGGGGGGTATACAGAGCCACATAGCTATGTCACAACAGAATGCCGGACTATTGCGGCTCTGAGTCTGTGCACATGATTTACGCTTTACACCTTATAGAGTACACTCAGAAAAAAAGGTGCAATCTAGAACCCAAAAGGGTTCTTCAACTGTCCAAATTTGAGATCCCTTTGAAGAACACTTGTTGGTTCTGTTTTGGGTTTGTGTAGAACACTTTCCACAGAGGGTTCTACATGGAACCCAAAATGGTTCTACATGGAACCAAAAAGGGTTTTTACCTGGAACCAAAAAGGGTTCTCCTATGTACCTGTAGAGACCAGCGGCAGACCTCTTCCGTCCTCTGGGTCTGTTGGGCTTGGGCTCCCCCGCAATGTTGATGTCTGAGGTAGAACAAAGAATGTTACAGAGAAATTTAGAGAAATTGACTAAAAAGGGGAAGGTGTCACAAGTTTCATCTATATCAACCTTGCCCTCTGGGCTGTTGGGCTTGGGCTCCCCCGCCATGTTGATGTCTGAGGTAGAACAAAGAATGTTACAGAATAATTGAGAGAAATTGACTAAAAAGGGGAAAGTGTCACAAGTTTCATCTATATCAACCTTGCCCTCTGGGTCTGTTGGGCTTGGGCTCCTCCGCCATGTTGATGTCTGAGGAGGAGTGGAGAAAGGGGGTGTTACAGAGAAATAGAGAGAGATGCTTTAAAAAAAATCAATCTCTCAATAATCTAACGCTCACTTCACTTAAAATATACAGTGCATTTGGAAAGTATTCAGACCTCTTGAATTTTGTGACGTTAACGCCTTATTCTAAAACGTTATTAAGTACCCCATCATGACAAAGCAGAAACAGGTTAACTAATTTTAGCACATTTATAAAAAATACTGAAATATTACAATTATGTAAATATTCAGACAGGGCAAGGAAACCCATATTTAGAAACCCATTTTTAGTTAGTAAATATGGGTTTCCTTACCCTGTAAGCAGTCTATGGACAACATAAGACAAAGCAGTGGTTTTGTTTACCTGGACACGATCTCCAAATGCTTATTTTTTAGCATTTGTGGAACAAATCCAATACAAGCCCTGATATTAGCTTTTGGAGACAGTTGTCAGATAAACAAACTCAAAGCATTGATTGCTGTCATACCTTGTCTATAGACTGCTTACAGAAACCAATATGTCATTTTGTAATTTGGGTGAACTTTAATATTACATCAAACATAGACAATATGAGAAGGATATGAGGTTTCTGTTACAGGTGTTACTGCTGCAGTATTATGTCTGACATTCGGGGGTCAGGTAAAGGTGATTCAACATAAAGGGCCCAATGGAAACACACCACATAACAAGAATATCTGGACCACACCCTTTGATTGCTGCATTGAACCTAGCCATAACACAAAAGGAGCCCATGGGGGAGGGGAAGCTGATTCTAGATCTGTCCAGTACCAAGCCACAACAGGGAAAAATGAAAGCCTGACAACAACCCTAATGTTTGTGCAGACCTACCATCTCCACCAGAGGGAGGTGTGAAACCATGACACGCCTCTCTCTGCCCCTCTGCCTTCTGAACGTATTCTCTTTTTCCACATTTTGTCATGTTACAGCCTGAATTTAAAATACGTTATATTTAGATGTGTCACTGGCTCACACATAATACCCCATAATGTCAAAGTGGAATTATGTTTGTAGACATACGTAGAAACATTTTTACAAATTAATTAAAAATGAAAAGCTGAAATGTCTTTAAGTGAAAAAGTATTCAACCTCTTTGTTATGGAAAGCCTAAATAAGTTCAGGAGTAAACATATGCTTAACAAGCCACATGAGTTGCATGGACTCTGTGTGCAATAGTGTTTTAACGTGATTTTTTAATGACTACCTCAGCTCTGTTCCCAACATATACAATTATCTGTCAGTCAAGCAAGGACTGAAATAATACATTTACATAAATATTCAGACTCTTTACTCAGTACTTTGAATAAGCACTTTGGCAGCGATTTCAGCCTCGAGTCTTCTTTAATATGACGCTACAAGCTTGGCACACCTGTATTTGGGGAATTTCTCCCATTCTCCTCTGCAGATCCTCTCAAGCTCTATAAGGTTGTGTAACCGCTGTGAAATTGCTAGCTAGTTAGCGGGGTGCGCGCTAATAGTGCTTCAATCGGTGACGTCACTCGCTCTGAGACCTTGAAGTAGTTGTTCCCCTTGCTATGCAAGGGCCGCAGCTTTTGTGGAGCGATTGGTAACGATGCTTCGTGGGAGGTAGATGTTGATGTGTGCAGAGGGTCCCTGGATTGAGCCCAGGTTGTGGCGAGGAGAAGGACGGAAGCTACACTTTTGCAGTTGGATGGGGAGCGTTGCTGCACAGCCATTTTTAGGTCTCTGCAGAGATATTGGATCGGGTTCTAGTCTGGGCTCTGGCTGGGCCACACAAGGACATTCAGAGACCTGTCCCGAAGCCGCTCCTGCTTTGTCTAGGCTGTGTGCTTAGGGTCGTTGTCCTGTCGGAAGGTGAACCTTTATCACAATCTGAGGTCCAGAGCGCTCTGAAACAGGTTTTCATCGAGGATCTCTGTGTACTTCGCTCCGTTCATCTTTTCCTCATCCTGATTAGTCTCCCAGTCCCTGCTGCTGAAAAACATCCCCAGAGTATGATGCTGCCACCACCATGTTTCACCGTTTGGGAGGCTGCCAGGTTTCCTCAAGACATGTCGCTTGGCATTTAGGCCAAAGAGTTCAATCTTGGTTTCATCAGACCAGATAATCTTGATTCACATGGTCTGAGAGTCTTTAGGTTCCTTTTGTCAAGCTCCAAGCAGGTTGTCTTATGCCTTTTACTGAGGAGCGGCTTTTGTCTGGCCACTCCACCATAAAGGCCTGATTGGTGGAGTGCTGCAGAGATAGTTGTCCTTCTGGAAGGTTCTCCCATCTCTACAGAGGAACAGTGGAGCTCTGTCAGAGTGACCGTTGGGTTCTTGGTCACCTCCCTGACCAAGGCCCTTCTTCCCTGATTGCTCAGTTTGGCCGACCGGTCAGCTCTAGGAAGAGTCTTGGTGGTTCCAACCTTCTTCCATTTAAGAATGATGGAGGCCACTGTGTTCTTGGGGACCTTCAATCCTGCAGAAATATTTTGGTGCCCTTTCCCACAATTCCTCCAACCTCATGGCTTGGTTTTTGCTCTGACATCTGCTGTCAACTGTGGGACCTTATATAGAGAGTTGTGCCTTTCCAAATCATGTCCAATCAATTGAATTTATAACAGGTGGACTCCAA
This sequence comes from Oncorhynchus masou masou, assembly GCF_036934945.1. Taxonomy (NCBI): domain Eukaryota; kingdom Metazoa; phylum Chordata; class Actinopteri; order Salmoniformes; family Salmonidae; genus Oncorhynchus; species Oncorhynchus masou. The sequence continues at coordinate 61,035,586 of NC_088217.1, read as the reverse complement.
TCAACTTGTAGAAACATCTCAATGATGATCAATGGAAACAGGATGCACCTGAGCTCAATTTTGAGTCTCATAGCAAAGGATCTGAATACTTATGTAAATAAGGTATCTGTTTTTATATATAAATACATTTGCAAACATTTCTAAAATCCTATTTTTGCATTATTGGGTATTGTGTGTAGATTGATGAGGAAAAAATATAACTGAATCAATTTTAGAATAAGGCTGTAACGTAACAAAATGTGGAAAAAGTCAAAGGGTCTGAATACTTTCCAAATGCGCTGTACAGGCATCTCTCCTGACTCAGTTGCCGGAGAGGAAGGAAACTGCTCAGGGATTTCACCATGAGATCAATGGTGACTTTAAAACAGTTTAATGGGATGGATCAACAACATTGTAGGACTCACAATTACTAACCAAATGACAGTGAAAAAAGGAAGCCTGTAGAGAATTAAAAAAATAAATATATATATATATATATATATATATATCCTGTTTGCAATAAGACACTAAAGTAAAACTGCCAAAAAGGTTGCAAAGAATTTAACTTTACGTCCTGAATACAAAGTGTTATGTTCGGGGCAAAGCCAACACATCACCTAGCACCACTCTTCCTATTTCAAATCCAACACATCACCTACTGTAGTACCACTGTTCATATTTTGAATCACGTTTGTGGCTGCATCATGTTATGGATATGCTTATCATCGGCAAGGACTACAGAGGTTATTTGGATTTAAAAAAATGGAATAGAGCAAAGCACAGGCAAAATCCTAGGGGAAAACCTGGTTCAGTCTGCTTTCCACCACTGGGAGACAAATTCACCTTTCAGCAGGACAATAACCTAAAACACAAAGCCAAAAATACACTGGAGTTGCTTACCAAGATGACATTGAATGTTCCTGAGTGGACTAGTTACAGTTTGAATTAAAATTGTCTTAAACATCAATGATCAACAACCAACTTGACAGAGCTTGAATAATATTTTTCATAATAATGTGTAAACAATGTTATGTTCTGCTATGCAAAGCTCTTAGAGAGACTTACCCAGAAGGACTCACAGCTGTAATCGTTGTTTAAAGGTCATTAACATGTATACATATGTTAATACTTATTCATGTAAATGAGCCATTTCTGAATTTCATTTTCAATAAATGTGCAAATATTTTTTTTAACGTGTTCACTTTGTCATTTTGGTGTATTGTGTGTAGATCATGCGTGAGAAACAAAATATACTTAATACATTTTAAATTCAGGCTGTAACAACAAAATGTGGAGTAAGTCAGGGATATGAATACCTTCTGAAGGCACTGTAGCTAATGCTAGCATCAGTGCTCTAAGTCTTAGCTGTCACTGTCTCTGGAGCCTATGGACACTGTCACCTCCAGTTTGAGCACCAAGCCTCCTGTTTGTGTTCTCTGGGCACGCCCACTGTGGGTGCTTAGGGCTGAGGCAGTGAGGAGTACGCTAGGGCATCGCTCCACACTGAAAGCCTATTAACTTGAGCATGACGTGAAAGAGCTTTGTGTATTTTTCCCCCTGTTTAAATAAAGGTGTGTGTTTATGAGTAGGTGTGTGCCTACTCATAAACATAAAAGGCACACCAGTAAGTGTATATGTTTTACATTTTCAGTCATTTGGCAGATGCTTTTATCCAGAGCAACTTGTGAGTGCATACATTTCTCTCAGTGGTCCCCCATGGGAATTGAATCCACAACCCTGGCACTGCAAACACCATGCTCTCCTAACTGAGCCACACAGGAGACCATGACAAGTTAAAGACTTAATTTGTGGTCTTGAGTGGTCTCAAGACTAAGACCACTTGATCAAGAGGCCATGGGCCGTTTCTTCAATTGTATAAAACTCAAGTAGAGTAAACTTGAGCACAGTACAGTAAAGTGAATTACAGTATAGCACATTATAGATCTCTATGTAGTGGCCAAATGGATGTAAATGTTTGGAATATTGGAGGATTGGAGCCCCCCTGCTGGCTATGCATCTCAATACTACACTTTTTCCTGAAGTGTACACTTGTCTACTACCCACATGGTGGTCCTTTGTAGCTCAGTTGGTAAAGCTTGCAACTTTAAAATGTCGCTGCTTGTCCTGTAACAGATGCCATGATAGCCAGAAACAAAGATGAGACCTCATATATATTCGTGTCAATTGTTTTGGTTGTGATCGTTTCTGTTTGGACTTTAAAGAATCCCCAGAACTAACATATGGCTGGCTCTTTTTCATTTGGCCAGATGTACACCCCAGCAAAACATATTTTAGTCCCAAAAGCATACTTTACATATTAGGAGTTTCGTAGTGACACTTAAAAATACATGAAGATTTACCAACTTGCTACACACCATGCTGCAAAGCAGGAGAGGGGTGCAATCCATCACCTGGTGATATTTGTAGGGGTGTGTCTTAAGGCACATTCATTCTACAGTCTATTGTTTGTAATTATTTTTTTCTCTCACCCTTTTACATGATATTACAATCTTGTCTCATCAGTGCAACTCCCCAATGGGCTCGGGAGAAGTGAAGTGAAGGTCAAGTCATGTGTCCTCTGAAACATGACCCGCCAAATCACGCTTCTTAACACCTGCTCGCTTAACCCGGAGCCAGCCGGTCAAATGTGTCAGACGAAACACCATTTAACTGACAACCGAAGTCAGCCTGCAGGCACCCGGCCTGCCACAAGGAGTCGCTAGAGCAATGAGCCAAGTAAAACCCCCCAAACTCTCCCCTTACCCAGACAACGCTGGGCCAATTGCGCGACGCCCTATGGGACTCCCGGTTGGCTGTGATTACCTGTCCTGGCCAGGATCGAACCCTAGTCTATAGTGATGCTGCCTTATACCGCTGCGCCACTTGGGAGGCCCATTCTACAGTCGTTTAGTGTGTGTTTCCGTGGTGTACATCAAAAGATGGTACAGCATTCTTTTGAGTACGATGTTTGAAAATAAACAACTACTAATTAGATTAGTATATTTCGATGTAATTATAGAAAAAGATTTTCTCTTGAAATAATATTGGTAAAAAAGACAAAAATCATGAATTGCTTTATTTTGCACACTTCTGTAGAATCACCCATATAGGAAAATGCTTTTCGGGCTCTAGTTCCCTGACACTGACAGAGTCCAGTTGGGGCTCTGTGTAATGGGGGATGAAGTTGTACCAGACGACCAGTGTTGAATGATGCTCAGTGCAGTGCGGCCAGCGTTGTTATGAATACGAGTTGGAAGGAGGTTAATCTCTGAGTTTCATTGAGGTTAATGCTTTGATAACAAGCACCACTCTTTAAAGGGCTGATAAGGACTACAGGGAGTGCTGTAATAGTGGTTCAGATACACACTGCTCTTAGCAAAGGCCCAGCAGGTCTCTCTGCTCTCTCCCAGAGGCACACAGTGGTGGAAAAAGTATCCAATTTTCATACTTGAGTAAAAGTAAAAGATACCTTAATAGAAAATGACTCAATTAAAAGTGAAAGTCACCCAGTAAAATACTACTTCAGTAAAAGTCTAAAAGTATTTGGTTTTAAATATACTTAAGTATCAAACGTAAATGTAATTTCTAAAATATACTTAAGTAACAAAAGTAAAAGTGTAAATCATTTAAAATTCCTAATATAAAGCAAACCAAATGGTATTATAAAAAAATGGATAGCCTGGGGCATTGTCCAACATTCAGAAATAATTTAAAAACAAAGCATGTGTTTAGGGAGTTCACCAGATCAGATGCAGTAGGTTTGACCAGGAATGTTCTCTTGATAAGTGTGTGAATTAGACAATTTCCCTTGTCCTGTCAAAATGTAAGGAGTACTGTTGTGTGTAATGGAAAATATATGGAGTAAAAAGTATATATATTTTTTTAGGAATGTAGCGAAGTAAAAGTTTGTAAAAATATAAATAGTAAAGTACAGATACCCCCGCAAAAACAACTTAAGTAGTACTTTAAATTATTTTTACACCACTGGAGGCACATTGTGCAAGACCAAAATAAAACAGGGCCAACCCGTTTAGTCATGGCTGCTGCATTCTACATGGGGTACATACTGTATCATAAGGTCAAGAGTGGTTACTTGATTGATCAACGCATGTGTGGTTCCCACCGTGAAGCATGGAGGAGGTGATGTGATGGTGCTTTGCAGGTGACACTGTCGGCACACTTAACCAGCATGGCTACCACAGCATTCTGCAGCGATACACCATCCCATCTGGTTTGTGCTTAGTGGGACTATCATTTGTTTTTTCAATAGGACAATGACCCAAAACACACCTCTATGCTGTGTAAGGGCTATTTGACCAAGGAGAGTGATTAAGTGCTGCATCAGATGACCTGCATTCCACAATCACCCGACCCCAACACAATTGAGATGGTTTGATATGTGGGATATGTGGGAACTCCTTCAAGACTGTTGGAAAAGCATTCCTCATGAAGCTGGTTGAGAGAATACCAAGAGTGTGCAAAGCTGTCAAAGGCAGTGGATACTTTGAAGATTTGTTTGACAAATCTAAATATTTTGGTTACATGATTCCTTGTGTTATTTCATAGTTTTGATGTCTTCACTATTATTCTACAAAACAATAAAGGAAAACCCTTGAATGATTAGGTGTGTCCAAACTTTTGACTGGTACTGTATGTGCTGTATGTCAAAAGCTGAGTTCCACGGCATTTGTTGTGTATGTTAGATGGTGCCAATCTTTCCCATTCATGTGCAATTAAGACCTGCAGATTTCTAAATAACAGATGCCTTGAAATATGTTCTAATCGACTTCAGATCCCTTTTAAGGTCTGAAAACTTGTGACGAACTTTGGGGTAAACTATTTTAGGGTAAACTATTTTATTAATTATCCCTCGACAGTGTCTGTTGATATATGCTGATCTGTTATTATCATGACATTATCATCATCATTACACTGAAATGTAATGGTAACACTTGCTACAGCTGAAACAAAAACATGGCCCTAGTATTCACTATTGAGATGAACGACAGAAGAACCCAAATAGGACTCACCCAGAGTCTGTCCCGCCAGCACTCATCCATTCTCCCCTATAACAGACCCACGGGCATGCCTCTCACTGGCATACTGGACAAAGGCGTAGCCCTTGTGCACAGAGCAGCCCAGCACGTGGCCATATTTCAAGAAAATACTCTCCACATCCAACTTCTTCACCACGGCTGTGTTGAGGTTACCGATGAACACGCATGAGTTGATGGACTTGGGGTCATTCTTGTTGGTGACATTGCTGGTGTGAACCTTCAGAGACATCTTGGTTATGAACCTCAAAATATAACCTCAAAATATCTGCGAGGAGGGGGAAAAAGCATGATAAACATACATTTTGTAAGTTCCTTTTCTTGGGATGATTACCCACTAGGCACACCATGTAATTTCAACGTGGACAATTGGGTAAGTTGGACAATTGGAGCAGTTGATCAATGAGATTACAACCTACAGGTAACTGCCAAAATAAAGGAAACACTTTATTAAATGTAAATGAGGGCAACAAAGTATATTGAAAACAGGTGAGATTACAGGTGTGATTCCTTAGTTAATTAAACAATTAACATCCCATCATGCTTAGGGTCATGTGGAAAAATGCCCAGCTTCCTATTACTTTGGCTCCCATGGCTATTTCATAATTTGGGAAGAGATACCAGTTACTTTGAAAGAGGGGTCTCAAAGGACCATAGGGGGTTTAATATATAGTGAGTCCCGAAAGAATTGGGTCGGTGACACGTGCATCTGTAACTTTCTAAATCATCATTATTCACGATTCAATTAGGATTATCTGTAATCATGGTAGCATCCATATTAATGTAGAAGTGTTTAGAAACATATTCTATCCAAATTTCCAATAAAAGTTACTCTAAAATAACACAATACATTATTTACCATAAACTTTTATTGAGCACAAAATAATCTGAAACACAACCAAGAAATTTATAGATTCAGAAGCTTGATGTTATCATTGCGTGATATGAATATTGGACCAAGTACTTAACTTTTTACTACTTTAATACACATATAAGTGAATTAGTCCCAACACCTTTGGTCCCCTAAAATTGGGGGCTATGTACAAAAAGTGCTGTAATTTCCAAACGGTTCTCCTGATATCGATGAAAATACCCTCAAATTAAAGCTGACAGTCTGCACTTTAAACTCATTGTCATTGTATAATTTCAAATCCAAAGTGCTGGAGTAAAAAACAAAACGTAACAAACAAAACGTTACACGGTCCCAATACTTTTGGAGCTCATTGTAAGTGTGTGTGTGTGTGTGTCACAGTCACCAGATCTCAACTAAATTGAACACTTATGGGAGATTCTTGAGCAGCGCCTGAGACAGCCTTTTTGACCACCTTAAAACAAAACACCAACTTATGGAATTTCTTGTGAAAGAATCCCTACAATAGAGTTCCAGACACTTGTAGAATCAATGATAAGGCATTCTGACGGTTGGTGGTGGCCCAACGCCCTATTAAAGGTCCAATGTAGCCATTTTTATCTCAGTATCAACAATGAGGTACCTTACTGTGATTGTTTTCAATTCAAATGGCAAAAAATTAACATTCTCAAACAATAATGTCGCTAGAACTGTCTGGGAGTGGTCTGAGTGGGCAAGGGAAAACCCGATAACTAGCCTTTATTAGCAGAGAGGTTTGGAACTCTTTCTTATTGGTCTATTAATACTTCAAAGCCTAAGCCAATGGGGTGGGGGGGGGGGTGTCATAGAGTCCTGTGAAACGAACAAAACCATCGTGTTCATGAGAATCTCCCCTTTCCACAATGGGGTTTGTAGCCCAAACGGTTGTGATGCTACAAACAGAAGTTGGCACATCTACGGTACGGACTTCAGACAAGTCCCCTGACACTTGTGGTGGTGGTAGACCTAAACAGAGACCACCACCGTGTTCATGAGAGTCACATTTTTCCATATTCGTTTTTGTGATCTTTTCAACCAGCTCTTACACTAAAGGGAATTATAAAAGTTTTCACAATTTCAAGGTATTATTCCAACTTCATAGTGTGGAAATAACATATATAAAACACAGGGAAATCATGTTTTTGACTGCACTGGACCTTTTAAGACACTCTGTTGGTGTTTCCTTTATTTGAGCAGTGTTATCACTGCACTTTCAACCCTATTAAAGCACAACAAAAGGTATTTTAGCCCAAAACCTGGTTGCCTCTGCCAGGAAGCTGAAACTTGCCGCAAGTGGACCTTCCAGCAAGACAATAACCCCAAGCACACACCAAAATCCACAAAGAAATGGTCAAGTGGCCACAAAATCACAATTTTGCAATGGCCATTTCAGTCTCCAGACTTGAAACCCATTATAAACCTGTGGTTTGAATTGAAGAGGACAGTCCGTATGCACAGATGTAGGATATCAAAGATCTGGAAGAGTTATGTATGGAGGGATGGTCTAAGATCCCTCCCAAGTGTTCTCTGTCTGCGCCACTGACTTAGTCTGGCTTTAATTCCACTTTGTCTACAAGTTAGTAATTGATATGTTGGATTCACGTCAACACCTCAACCAAAACGTTAACAAACATAATTAAATCAAATAAATCTTTAAACACACTTTAAATAAATTTTGATTTGATTTACTCCTAATCTTTAACTTAGATTTTATGCTGCGATGAAGACATGAATCCAACATATCCATTATTAACTTGTAGAATTGGAAATACATTTGAAATCAATCAAAGATTGAAACCGTAGACGTATATGTATTGTAAATGTTTTGTTTAATTCTCTGTTAAATTGATAAAATAGCTAATGATGACTTTTCACAAATGCTTTATACAGTTAAAGTCAGAAGTTTATATACACTTAGGTTGGATTCATTAAAACTTGTTTTTCAACCACTCCACAAATTTCTTGTTAACAAACAATAGTTTTGGCAAGTTGGTTAGGACATCTACTTTGGGCATGACACAAGTCATTTTTCCAACAAATGTTTACAGACAGATTATTTCACTTATAATTCACTGTATCACAATTCCAGTGGGTCAGAAGTTTACATACACTATGTTGACTGTGCCTTTAAACAGCGTGGAAAATTCCAGAAAATGATGTCATGGCTTTAGAAGCTTCTGATAGGCTAACTGACATAATTTGAGTCAATTGGAGGTGTACCTGTGGATGTATTTCAAGGCCTACCTTCAAACTCAGTGCCTCTTTGCTTGACATCATGGGAAAATCAAAAGAAATCAGCCAAGACCTCAGAAAAGAAATGTAGACCTCCACAAGTCTGGTTCATCCTTGGGAGCAATTTCCAAACGCCTGAAGGTACCACGTTCATTTGTACAAACAATAGTATGCAAGTATAAACACCATGGGACATAATGAAACACCTGTTAGGACATAATGACCATCGTCATGTTTAGAAGAAAAAGGGGGAGGCTTGCAAGTCGAAGAACACCATCCCAACCGTGAAGCAAGGGTGTGGCAGCATCATGTTACAGGAGTATTTTGCTGCAGGAGGGACTGGTGCACTTCACAAAATAGATGGCATCATGTGGAAGGAAAAGTAAGTGGATATATTAAAGCAACATCTCAAGACATCAGCCAGGAAGTTAAAGCTTGGTCACAAATGGATCTTCCAAATGGACAATGACCCCAAGCATACTTCCAAAGTTGTGGCAAAATGGCTTAAGGACAACAAAGTCAAGGTATTGATGTGGCCATCACAAACCCTGACCTCAATCCCATAGAACATTTGTGTGCAGAACTGAAGAAGCGTGTGCGTACAAGGAGGCATACAAACCTGACTCCGTTACACCAGCTTTCTAAGGAGGAATGGGCCAAAATTCCCCCAACTTTTGGTAGGAAGCTTGTGGAAGGCTAGCCAAAAGGCTAGCCAAAACGTTTGACTTAAGTTAAACAATTAAAAGGCAATGCCAAATACTAATTGAGTGTTTGTAAACTTCTGACCCACTGGGAATGTGATGAATGTGATGAAAGCACTGTAGAAACTATTACACTCAACTGAACGACTCGATTAGCGTAGTGTCAGCTAGCTACATAGTTGTCTTCGCTGTCTTCGTATCCAAGATAATTGTGCAGTTTAGAGTGTGTAGACTTAGAGTGATTATCTTAATTTACCGAGGTTAGCTAGCCAGCTATTTGTCGTCCTTAACGTAGGAAATGCTGCTAGCTAGCTAGCCAACAGCTAGCCAACCTCTACCGAATTGAACTCCAACTACCCGGTCAACATTCCGCGTCGCTCCACAGGTAGTATCACATTTTCATTTCACTTCATTACAGTACAACGGTTTGATTTGTTTGATCGTAGCTAGCCAGCTACATAGCCGTCTTTGTATCTAAGACAATTGTGTAGTCTAGAGCGATTTTCTAGGTTAGCTGGCCAGCTATTGTCGTTCTTCTAACGTAGCTAGCCAGCTAGCCCCGAATAGCAGCACTGTAGTAACTATTACAGTACAACGGTTTGTTTTGTTTGATCGTAGCTAGCTAGCTACATAGCCGTCTTTGTATCTAAGACAATTGTGTAGCCTAGAGCGATTTTCTAGGTTAGCTGGCCAGCTATTGTCGTTCTTTTAACGTAGCTAGCCAGCTAGCCCCCGAATAGAAGCACTGTAGTAACTATTACAGTACAACGGTTTGTTTTGTTTGATCGTAGCTAGCTAGCTACATAGCCGTCTTTGTATCTAAGACAATTGTGTAGCCTAGAGCGATTTTCTAGGTTAGCTAGCCAGCTATTGTCGTTCTTTTAAAGTAACGTAACGCAATTAACCTGCTAGCTAGCCAGCTAGCCCCCGAATAGCAGCACTGTAGAAACTATTACACTCGACGGAACGACTTGATTAGTGTAGTGTCAACATCGCAGCCACTACCAGCTAGCCTACTCCAGCAGTACTGTATCATTCCAATCATTTTAGTCAATAAGATTCTTGCTACGTAAGCTTAACTTTCTGAACATTCGAGACGTGTAGTCCACTTGTCATTCCAATCTCCTTTGCATTAGCGTAGCCTCTTCTGTACCCTGTTAACTATGTGTCTATCTATCCCTGTTCTCTCCTCTCTGCACAGACCATACAAACGCTCCACACCGCGTGGCCGCGGCCACCCTAATCTGGTGGTCCCAGCGCGCACGACCCACGTGGAGTTCCTGGTCTCCGGTAGCCTCTGGAACTGCCGATCTGCGGCCAACAAGGCAGAGTTCATCTCAGCCTATGCCTCCCTCCAGTCCCTCGACTTCCTGGCACTGACGGAAACATGGATCACCACAGATAACACTGCTACTCCTACTGCTCTCTCTTCGTCCGCCCACGTGTTCTCGCACACCCCGAGAGCTTCTGGTCAGCGGGGTGGTGGCACCGGGATCCTCATCTCTCCCAAGTGGTCATTCTCTCTCTCTCCCCTTACCCATCTATCTATCGCCTCCTTTGAATTCCATGCTGTCACAGTTACCAGCCCTTTCAAGCTTAACATCCTTATCATTTATCGCCCTCCAGGTTCCCTCGGAGAGTTCATCAATGACCTTGATGCCTTGATAAGCTCCTTTCCTGAGGACGGCTCACCTCTCACAGTCCTGGGCGACTTTAACCTCCCCACGTCTACCTTTGACTCATTCCTCTCTGCCTCCTTCTTTCCACTCCTCTCCTCTTTTGACCTCACCCTCTCACCTTCCCCCCCTACTCACAAGGCAGGCAATACGCTCGACCTCATCTTTACTAGATGCTGTTCTTCCACTAACCTCACTGCAACTCCCCTCCAAGTCTCCGACCACTACCTTGTATCCTTTTCCCTCTCGCTCTCATCCAACACTTCCCACACTGCCCCTACTCGGATGGTATCACGCCGTCCCAACCTTCGCTCTCTCTCCCCCGCTACTCTTTCCTCTTCCATCCTATCATCTCTTCCCTCTGCTCATACCTTCTCCAACCTTTCTCCTGATTCTGCCTCCTCAACCCTCCTCTCTTCCCTTTCTGCATCCTTTGACTCTCTATGTCCCCTATCCTCCAGGCCGGCTCGGTCCTCCCCTCCCGCTCCGTGGCTCGATGACTCATTGCGAGCTCACAGAACAGAGCTCCGGGCAGCCGAGCGGAAATGGAGGAAAACTCGCCTCCCTGCGGACCTGGCATCCTTTCACTCCCTCCTCTCTACATTTTCCTCCTCTGTCTCTGCTGCTAAAGCCACTTTCTACCACTCTAAATTCCAAGCATCTGCCTCTAACCCTAGGAAGCTCTTTGCCACCTTCTCCTCCCTCCTGAATCCTCCTCCCCTCCCCCCTCCTCCCTCTCTGCAGATGACTTCGTCAACCATTTTGAAAAGAAGGTCGACGACATCCGATCCTCGTTTGCTAAGTCAAACGACACCGCTGGTTCTGCTCACACTGCCCTACCCTGTGCTCTGACCTCTTTCTCCCCTCTCTCTCCAGATGAAATCTCGCTTCTTGTGACGGCCGGCCGCCCAACAATTCGACCCTATCCCCTCCTCTCTTCTCCAGACCATTTCCGGGGACCTTCTCCCTTACCTCACCTCGCTCATCAACTCATCCCTGACCACTGGCTACGTCCCTTCCGTCTTCAAGAGAGCGAGAGTTGCACCCCTTCTGAAAAACCTACACTCGATCCCTCCGATGTCAACAACTACAGACCAGTATCCCTTCTTTCTTTTCTCTCCAAAACTCTTGAACGTGCCGTCCTTGGCCAGCTCTCCCGCTATCTCTCTCAGAATGACCTTCTTGATCCAAATCAGTCAGGTTTCAAGACTAGTCATTCAACTGAGACTGCTCTTCTCTGCATCACGGAGGCGCTCCGCACTGCTAAAGCTAACTCTCTCTCCTCTGCTCTCATCCTTCTAGACCTATCGGCTGCCTTCGATACTGTGAACCATCAGATCCTCCTCTCCACCCTCTCCGAGTTGGGCATCTCCGGCGCGGCCCACGCTTGGATTGCGTCCTACCTGACAGGTCGCTCCTACCAGGTGGCGTGGCGAGAATCTGTCTCCTCGCCACGCGCTCTCACCACTGGTGTCCCCCAGGGCTCTGTTCTAGGCCCTCTCCTATTCTCGCTATACACCAAGTCACTTGGCTCTGTCATAACCTCACATGGTCTCTCCTATCATTGCTATGCAGACGACACACAATTAATCTTCTCCTTTCCCCTTCTGATGACCAGGTGGCGAATCGCATCTCTGCATGTCTGGCAGACATATCAGTGTGGATGACGGATCACCACCTCAAGCTGAACCTCGGCAAGACGGAGCTGCTCTTCCTCCCGGGGAAGGACTGCCCGTTCCATGATCTCGCCATCACGGTTGACAACTCCATTGTGTCCTCCTCCCAGAGCGCTAAGAACCTTGGCGTGATCCTGGACAACACCCTGTCGTTCTCAACCAACATCATGGCGGTGGCCCGTTCCTGTAGGTTCATGCTCTACAACATCCGCAGAGTACGACCCTGCCTCACACAGGAAGCGGCGCAGGTCCTAATCCAGGCACTTGTCATCTCCCGTCTGGATTACTGCAACTCGCTGTTGGCTGGGCTCCCTGCCTGTGCCATTAAACCCCTACAACTCATCCAGAACGCCGCAGCCCGTCTGGTGTTCAACCTTCCCAAGTTCTCTCACGTCACCCCGCTCCTCCGCTCTCTCCACTGGCTTCCAGTTGAAGCTCGCATCCGCTACAAGACCATGGTGCTTGCCTACGGAGCTGTGAGGGGAACGGCACCGCAGTACCTCCAGGCTCTGATCAGGCCCTACACCCAAGCAAGGGCACTGCGTTCATCCACCTCTGGCCTGCTCGCCTCCCTACCATTGAGGAAGTACAGTTCCCGCTCAGCCCAGTCAAAACTGTTCGCTGCTCTGGCCCCCCAATGGTGGAACAAACTCCCTCACGACGCCAGGACAGCGGAGTCAATCACCACCTTCCGGAGACACCTGAAACCCCACCTCTTCAAGGAATACCTAGGATAGGATAAGTAATCCTTCTCACCCCCCCCCCCCTTAACGATTTAGATGCACTATTGTAAAGTGGCTGTTCCACTGGATGTCAGAAGGTGAATTCACCAATTTGTAAGTCGCTCTGGATAAGAGCGTCTGCTAAATGACTTAAATGTAAATGTAAATGAAAGAAATAAAAGCTGATATTAATCATTCTCTACTATTATTCTGACATTTCCCATTAAAATAAAGTTGTGATCCTAACTGGCCTAAAACAGGGAATTTTTACTAGGATTAAATGTCAGGAATTGTGAAAAACTGAGTTTAAATGTATTTGGCTAAGGTGTATGTAAACTGTAGGCCTAAAGAACATCATTGTTCATTAGCATCATCATGGTTACATTTAATTTGCTCTGTTAAACCTACCTTTTGGAATTACTTGAAAAAAAGCAACAGTGAATCTATTTCATTTTAAAGTGGAATTCTCTCAACAATCATTCTCACGATAGCACATTGGTACTAGTCAGTGACATATATCAAAGCTGGGCTTGGTTAACACCCTGGATGGAGACCAAACTGGATGGAGACTTTCCAGTAAAAGGTACTGCCCTGCTTATTGTTTTTTCTAATAGTGGATGTAGCGTTGAAGATCTGAAGTTGTTTCAAAGGTACAAATTCAGCATATTTATACAAGGTTTGTCTACGTTGAAAATTAAAGACATAATTCTGTGGTTGAAATTTCACAGTGTGTGTTGATGACTTTTTGCAAATCCAATGTATTTTACATTGATTGCATAGATTACATGTCACAAACAGTTGACAGATTACATTGAAACAATGTTGATTCAACCAGTTTGTGCCCAGTGGGTAGTTGCTTTTCTACTTGTTTTAGAAGTCAATTAATTCTACGGTAAGTCCCCTGGTGGTAGTGTTGCTGCGGTAGATATTCAACTTGTTGGACGGACATACAGTAACTGCATTGGTTTAATGAGGAAAAATGTATAACTTTAGTTTCTTCCTTTTGAGCAATCAGTGCTATGAGTCAATAGAAAAAGATAAAGATAATGCAGAAAACCTTTCAATAATCTATAACGATGAACAAAAGACACCCATATAATGTCAAGGTTACCCTTAGTTTGCAAACTTCTGTCACTTTGCAGATACAGTCATAAGAAAACTAAATTTCCAAGGGTCACCCAGAACTCTCAGCTTTACTGTTACTTTTGGCGGTGCATTTTTTTGAGAGATTCAGGACATTTTCAAGGATTCTACAGTACGGTAATGGAGTGTGAAAAAAGCAATGTACAAAAACATTTTGAAAGACGAGAGTTAAAAGGAAACTGACTTCAATAGGACTGAAGTTGATTATGTTGTACTGAACAGTGTGAAGCTGCTGTACGGCCTCCTGTGTGTCTGTGTGGAGATCATTGGGAAGCAGTGTCTGACTGTAGGCCCATGCCGTCTCGCTCTCTGACAGCCACTCTGCTGAGCCTACACTGCACCCAAAACACTTTGTGGTTCCACTTCAGGAGATGAGCAGTCAGTGAGACACGCGAGAGATACCGTTCAGCAGTTTTGGAGGGAGAAATTTCACAAGTCGACTGGAGCTGAGCCTCCATGGTTAAGCATTGAATGGCAGCTTTTCCACGGTCCAAAGATAGTGGGCTTCAACAATTGTGCAGGCAAAATGTTAACATGCCACTGCAGAAAGCCATTTCTCAAGGTGTTGACATGCTCCATTAAGGGGTAGACACATGGTGTATCTAAGTTATAAGGGACATATTGCAGTTGTTTGTGAATACTAGAGTCTACAGTAGAGTACATTTCTCTATAGGTTTAAGTTTGAGCCAATAAGGTTTGACGAGGCCAAAATGTCTCTGACAGCTCACAACACACATGACACAAGGACAAACTGAATGATGTTTTGTGTCCTCCAAATGCAGCATTTGTTTTGTCTTTCTGCTCTGGGTTCATGGATTTCACTGTGTACTTATCCTTTCCATCTGATGTCCAGTGATGGCACTGAGGAGGGCTCTCGTCTTGCCGATTCCTGCTCTACTTCGCTTTTTTTATGGCTATGTTTGTAATAATTATTATTATTATTTTTGCTCAGAATGTTCATTCAATAATTTCATATGACCAACAAACACTTCTGGATCATGAACCAGAAGCTACACACATCTTCAAGCCTCCCAGATCAGGAATACTACATGTTCCCCGCACAGCAAGCTTACCTGTTGCAGCTGACTGAGATGACCGAAGGCAACGTAGGTGACGAATAAGAGGAAGGAAAGGGGGACTCCAAGCTGGGCTGAAAAGATGGGCTACACAGCCTTCTCTTTCTAGTATCCTGATGGCTTATGTCCAATTGCTGGAGAAAAAAAACTTGAACACAGAGCAAGGCTTCAATCACAGAGGGGCATCAGGGAATTCTGTGTCTTTGTTTTTACAGAAACATGGCTTGCGAATAATACACTCAACTCTGCTATACAACCAGACGGCTTTTTAATTGTCCGCATGGATCGAACGGCGGAGTCTGGTAAGAGTAGGTGTGGGAGGGGTATTTTTTCCTGTCAACAGTTCCTGGTGTACCGAAGTTGAAAACGGCTCAAGCTCCTGTTCACCCGACCTGGAGTTTCTGATGCTAAAATGCCAACCCCACTATGCTGAGGGAATTCACGTGTGTTATTATCACAGCTGTGTACATACCACCACAAGCAATCACCAAGGCCCAGCCAGAGTCCGGACTTGAACTCGATCGAACAATTGCGCCGGAGGAGATGGCCGCCGGTCTCCTAACCAATTGTGCTATTATGTGTTTTTTTCGCGATATTTGTAAATTATTTTGGACATAATGTTTCTGCAACCGTATCTTATGGCAGAAAAGAGCTTCTAGATATCAGGACAGCAATCACTCACCTCGGATAAGACAAGATTATTTCAACAACAAAAACAACAACAGCATCAAGCAGGACTCACACGATATTATCCAAACACCCCACAGGGCAGACATCCTAATTATTCGCAAAAGGAAGTGACGCAGAGGAAGAAGAGCTGGATGCCTTGTCCAGACCTGCAGAAGGCAACAATATTACTCGCCAACGTGCAGTCATTGGACAATAAACTACACGAGGTACATTCATGAATATCCTACCAACGGGACATAAAAAAACTGTAATATCCTATGTTTCACGGAATCGTGGCTGAATGACGACATGGATATTCAGCTAGCGGGATACACGCTGCACCAGCAGGATAGAACAGCACACTCCAGTAAGACCAGTGAGGGCGGTCTGTGCATATTTGTAAACAACAGCCGGTGCACGTGATCTAAGGAAGTCTCTAGATTTTGCTCGCCCGAGGTAGAGTATATTATGATAAATTGCAGGCCACACTACTTGCCTAGAGAGTTCTCAGGTATACTTTCCGTGGGTGTTTACTTACCACCACAGACAGATGCTGGCACTAAGACCGCACTCAGCCAGCTGTTTAAAGAAATAAGCAAACAGGAAACCACTCACCCAGAGATGGCGCTCCTAGTGGCTGGAGACTTTAATGCAGGGAAACTTAACTTCTTCGATATAGGGGGCGCTCTTTTACTTTTTGGATAAAAAACGTTCCCGTTTTAAACAAGATATTTTGTCACGAAAAGATGCTCGACTATGCATATAATTGACAGCTTTGGAAAGAAAACACTCTGACGTTTCCAAAACTGCAAAGATATTGTCTGTGAGTGCCACAGAACTAATGCTACAGGCGAAACCAAGATGAAATTTCATACAGGAAATGCCCCAGATTTTGAATGTGCTGTGTTCCAATGTTTCCTTATATGGCTGTGAATGTGCCAGGAATGAGCCTACACTTCCTGTCGTTTCCCCAAGGTGTCTGCAGCATTGTGATGTATTTGTAGGCATATCATTGGAAGATTGACCATAAGAGACGACATTTACCAGGTGTCCTCTTGGTGTCCTCCGTCGTAATTATTGCGCAATTTCCAGCTGCATGCACATTTCCATTTGGTTCAGAGGAGTAAGGCAACTGCCATGAATGATTTATCATCGAATAGATATGTGAAAAACACCTTGGGGGTTGATTCTAAACAACGTTTGCCATGTTTCTGTCGATATTATGGAGTTAATTTGGAAAAAAGTTTGGCGTTGTAATGACTGAATTTTCTGGGGGTTTTTCTTAGCCAAACATGATGAACAAAACGGAGCGATTTCTCCTACACAAGTAATCTTTTTGGAAAAACTGAACATTTGCTATCTAACTGAGAGTCTCCTCATTGAAAACATCCGAAGTTCTTCAAAGGTAAATGATTTTATTTGAATGCTTTTCTTGTTTTTGTGAAAATGTTACCTGCTGAATGCTAGGCTTAATGCTATGCTAGCTATCAATACTCTTACACAAATGCTTGTGTAGCTATGGTTGAAAAGCATATTTTGAAAATTTGAGATGACAGTGTTGTTAACAAAAGGCTAAGCACCTGAGCCAATATATTTATTTCATTTAATTTGCGATTTTCATGAATAGTTAATGTTGCGTTATGCTAATGAGCTTGAGGCTATGATTACGCTCCCAGATATGGGATTGCTCGATGCTAGAGGTTAAAACAGTTCTTTCTAGATCACCTGTTCTCCACACATAGAAAGGCATACAGAGCTCTCCCTCGACCTCCATTTGGTAAATCCGACCGCAACTCTATCCTCCTGATTCCTGCTTACAAGCAAAAATGAAAGCAGGAAGCACCAGTGACTCGATCTATAAAAAAATGGTCAGATGAAGCAGATGCTAAACTACAGGACTGTTTTGCTATCACAGACTGGAATATGTTACGGGAATTTGTCCGATGACATTGAGAAATACACTACATCAGTCACTGGCTTTATCAATAAGTGCATCGAGGACGTCGTCCCCACAGTGACTGTACATACCCCAACCAGAAGTCATGGATTACAGGCAACATTCGCACTGAGCTAAAGGTTAGAGCTGCCGCTTTCAAGGTACAAGAAATCCCGCTATGCCCTGCGACGAACTATCAAACAGGCAAAGCGTCAATACAGGGCTAAGATTGAATCATACTACACTGGCTCCGACGCTCGTCGGATGTGGCAGGGCTTGCATACTATTACAGACTACAAAGGGAAGCACAGCTGCGAGCTGCCCAGTGACACGAGCCTACCAGGCGAGCTAAGTCACTTCTATGCTCGCTTCGAGGCAAGCAACACTGAGTCATGCATGAGAGCATCAGCTGTTCAGGACGAAAGTGTGATCACGCTCTCCGTAGCCCACGTGAGTAAGACCTTTTAACAGATCAGCATTCACAAGTCTGCGGGGCCAGATGGATTACCAGAGCATGTGCTCCGGGCATGTGCTGACCAACTGGCAGGTGTTTTCACTGACATTTTCAACATGTCCCTGATTGAGTCTGTAATACCAACATGCTTCAAGCAGACCACCATAGTCCCTGTGCCCAAGAAAGCAAAGGCAACCTGCCTAAATGACCACAGACCCGTGGCACTCACGTCCATAGCCATGAAGTGCTTTGAAAGTCTGGTAATGGCTCTCATCAACACCATTATCCCAGAAACCCTAGACCCACTCCAATTTGCATACCGCCCAAACAGATCCACAGATGATGCAATCTCTATTGCACTCCACACTGCCCTTTCCCACCTGGACAAAAATAACACCTATGTGAGAATGCTATTCATTGACTACAGCTCAGCGTTCAAAACCATAGTACCCTCAAAGCTCATCACTAAGCTAAGGACCCTGGGACTAAACACCTCCCTCTGCAACTGGATCCTGGACTTCCAGACGGGCCGCCCCCAGGTGGTGAGGGTAGGTAGCAACACATCTGCCACGCTGATCCTTAACGCTGGAGCTCCACAGGGGTGCGTGCTCAGTCTCCTCCTGTACTCCATGTTCACCCAAGACTGCATGGCCAGGCACGAGTCCAACACCATCATTAAGTTTGCAGACGACGCAACAGTGGTAGGCCTGATCACCAACAACGACGAGACCGCCTATAGGGAGAAGGTCAGAGACCTGTCCGGGTGGTGCCAGAATAACAACCTATTCCTTAATGTAACCAAGACTAAGGAGGTGATTGTGGACTACAGGAAATGGAGAACTGAGCACGCCCCCATTCTCATCGACGGGGCTGTAGTGGAGCAGGTTGAGAGCTTCAAGTTCCTTGTTGTCCATATCACCAACAAACTAGAATGGTCCAAACACGCCAAGACAGTTGTGAAGACACGAAAAAGCCTATTCCCCCTCAAAAAACTAAAAAGATTTTTCATGGGTCCTCATATCCTCAAAAGGTTCTACTGCTGCAACATCGAGAGCATCTTGACCGGTTGCATCACTGCCTGGTACGGCAATTGCTCGGCCTCTGACCGCAAGGCACTACAGAGGGTAGTGCGTATGGCCCAGTACATCAATGGGGCTAAGCTGCCTGCCAACCAGGACCTCTACACCAGGCGCTGTCAGAGGAAGGCCCTTAAAATTGTCAAAGACCTCAGCTACCCCAGTCATAGACTGTTCTCTCTACTACCGCATGGCAAGCGGTACAAGGAGTGCCAAGTCTAGGACAAAAAGGCTTCTCAGTTTTTACCCCCAAGCCATAAGACTCCTGAACAGGTTATCAAATGGCTACCCGGATTATTTGCATTGTGTGTACCTCAAACAGCCGGATTAACCGGTGCCTGTATGTAGCCTCTCTACTGTTATAGCCTCGCTACGGTATATAGCCTCACTCCTGTTATTTTTCACTGTCTTTTTACTGTTGTTTAAATTACTTTACTTACCTATTGTTCACCTAATACCTTTTTTGCACTGTTGGTTAGAGCCTGTAAGTAAGCATTTCACTGTAAGGTCTACACCTGTTGTATTCAGCACACATGACAAATAAACTTTGATTTGATTTGATTTAAAAGAGAGAGGATATTCCCAAATTTGTTATGTTTCATTTTATCATTCATCAGGAAGCACTTGTGGCTAAACTCAAAGATTATGTCTTACAAAATGTGATGCAGCAAGTCGTGCACGTGGTGAAAATTATTGTTGCGAGGGCACTGAATCACCGGCAATTACGCAAGTTGCTGGAGGATACCAGACAGAATACAGCGACTTCATATTTCACAATGAGGTGAGATGGAAGTCTCGTGGCAGAGTCTTGGAAAGAGCCAGAGCTGAATGATCCACAGTGAATATTAAAGCTGGCTTTTTAACTGACATCACCTGCCACCTGAACATGGTGAATCTTCAGCTTCAAGGGAAAGCTAAAACTCACAGGAAAAATGCTGCGTGTGGTCACAGCATTTCCAAGTAAAATCACCACACTGTTCATACCTGACAGACAGTTTGTTCATTTCCCAAAACTCAGAGCAGTCACCACATCCAACCCAGACATACTGCAACATTTTAGCTATGATGCATTTGTGTGTGTGTTGGAAGAGTTGAAGTTGGAGTTTGAGTCAAGATTCACGGATATCATGGAGTACAAGGAGGTTTTCAACTTCAATGAGAACACCTTTCATGTGCCAGTGTTATTTCTGATCCCAGTCATTACAGCCCTCTGTCCTGACCGTGCTGGAATAGAGAGTGAGATAGTGTAGCTGCAAGCAAATGACACACAGCAAGGTGAACTAAGATCAGGTGTTACCCACTTCTGGAGCCTTGTGTCAGACACAGAGTATCCACTTCTGAAGCAGTGTGTGCAAAAGGTGACATTTTTTGTAAGCACTTATTCATGTGAAGCAACATTTTCAACAATGAACATTGTGAAACAAAAACAGAGAAACAGACTGACCAATGCACAACTGTCACAATGATAGCAACAACAAACTATACATTTTGAATTAATTCAGTCAAGGAGCAGAAGAGAAATTTCTGCTCATCCAACCACTGAGGTAACCCTTTCCATGGGTCTTATACATGTGATGTAGCCTATTTGATGTGTATATGTATATATGTGTGATGGGTTGTACATCGAATCAAACGCATGTGCTCTATTGCTCTGAATTGGCTCTCAATTAATAATTGATCATATTGGAAGAAAAATAACCACAAATTAAAGATCTGTGCGGTCCTCCAAATGATTGTCTCAATAACACTGCTAATAATTATACACTGCTAATAATTCTAGAATACTGCTGTAAATTACTGTCATTTTCAAGATAAAGGTCATTTTCTCACACATTTCAAACAGACATAGCTCAAAAACAAAGAACTAATTACAATTACAAGTTAACTTAGTTTTAAAGAGCACAACCTCGTCTTTAATATGACAAGACATCCATGTCAATAGGAATAACAATCATTTTGAATTCCATTGTATAAAGGCACTCAATATCAAAAAATGACTCACTCTAAATGTACCAAGTATCATATACAGTGGGGCAAAAAAGTATTTAGTCAGCCACCAATTGTGCAAGTTCTCTCACTTAAAAAGTTGAGAGAGGCCTGTAATTTTCATCATAGGTACATTTGTAAATGAATTTATTTGCAAATTATGGTGGAAAATAAGTATTTGGTCACCTACAAACAAGCAAGATTTCTGGCTCTCACAGACCTGTAACTTCTTTAAGAGGCTCCTCTGTCCTCCACTCGTTACCTGTGTTAATGGCACCTGTTTGAACTTGTTATCAGTATAAAAGACATGGATAATGAATGTATGTAATGAAGTTGGTTAAGGTGGATGGAATGTCTGATTGCTTGTATAAACATTCCAGGAGGTTAGCCAGTGTGTGGGTGGATGACCTTTTGGGTCTGCTTCCAAACTGTCTAGGGTCTATCTTGGGTGTTATGTCTAACTTCATCCAGGTGGCATCTAGCTAAGCTCTCAGCAACTTTTGACAGTTGTGGTGTCAGGGATGTTGGCCGCAGTAGCTGGTCGACTGATGGACTGTGGCTTCTTTTCCTTGGGAGGTGAATTCTCTTTGCTGGAATTATGTTTTGAGAATCTAACAGATGGGTTAACTCGCAGGTGAATTCTATTAGGATCTGCTGTAGCACACTGTCAGGGCCGGGGGCTTTGTTTGTTTGATCACACGTAGCTTGTCATACACTTAGTGATTTGCTTTTCCATCTTTGTTGTTTTGATCATATCAAAAATATGGGATGGGTGACTTCTAGTACCATTCAGTTCAAAACTTTAAGTCACTGCATTTCGGTCAGGAGGTAGACAGTCCCTGAATTGAGTTATGGAGACTGACAGCAAAGTCGGTGTGGAGCTGTGTCCTATCATGAAGCCGGGGTAGGTTTTCAGAGGAACCATCAGCAACCACATTGCCTAGAATGCCTGCAAAACATTGGGTATAAGTGAAATTGCGCCACAGTTAGCCTACTGCAATATAATTTAGTCAGAAACCTAAAATATGTCCATTTGACAATGTCCAGCAGAATGAGCTCTCATCAGCTCGTGGACAGCACATTGATGCTGTACTCGAAAACAGACACCGGTAATTGGCTATCTGCACATTTTATTGACTCCCTCATTCACACAAACAAATATTAGTTTGAAGGCATAAGAAGCATGGCAGCACATCAATCAACGAGTTAAAGGCGGATATTAATTAGAAAATAATGACAATGTAAGCTAGAGCTGTTGTCAACATTTACAGTAATCTGGTGCTGTGGAATGTTCCCCCAGGTTTCCCCCAGGAGAGAGGCCCACCACACTAAAATGGCAGCCAAACACACAGAGCCCAGGGAGAGCTGACAGACAAAGTCCAGCATCAAAGCAGATTTGAGCTGACAAGTCCCACCACAGCACAGGAGACACACGCACACACACACGTGCTTAACACGGTCTTGGGATGGAGACACAGGTTCAGTCTATTTCCAAATTTCCAATTACAGATGCCACCATTTTTTAAATATTACCCATTTAAAAGAAGTGCACTCCCGTGTCTCCCATCACATCTACAAATAAGCCAACATCAATAAAACACTTCCATAATTTGATCACTGTCACCCTTTGTGTATGGATACGCTCTTTGATCGCTGGTGGTGATGTGTGGTTGCGCACTCTCATCCTAACCCTTTAAATGCGGTGTGGTCCTTTCGAAATCATGTCTCTGTGTTCTCTGTTGCCAGTTCGTTTTTGTTTTGTCAAGCTTACCAGCGGATTTCCTGTCTTTCTCTAGGTCCTGTTTTCTAGCTTTCCTGGTTTTGGCCATTCTGCCTGCCCTGACCCTGAGCCTGCCTGACGTTCTGTACCTTGTCACACCACCCGGGATTACTGACCTCTGCCTGCCCTGACC
This sequence comes from Oncorhynchus masou masou, assembly GCF_036934945.1. Classification (NCBI taxonomy): domain Eukaryota; kingdom Metazoa; phylum Chordata; class Actinopteri; order Salmoniformes; family Salmonidae; genus Oncorhynchus; species Oncorhynchus masou. The sequence goes on along the minus strand of NC_088217.1, from coordinate 61,012,404 downwards.
CTGAGACTGCTAGCTGTTCTGTACCTTTCTGACTGTGCTCTGGATTACTGACCTCTGCCTGCCCTTGACCTGTTGTTTTTCTGCCCCCCAGTTTTTGTAATACACTTTTGTCACTTTGAAACTGTCGGCATCTGGGCCTTCTCCCGAGGCGTGATTGTTAAGGGATTTTTTTTATCAATAATGACTAATTATGTATACATTTCAATCAGGACTGACTAATCAGAATACTATTATGTTACTGTATAGATGTATGAATTTTCTTTTAACGCTAGTACTGAACATAATGTATGTAAATATGATCAAGAAGTAGAACAATGACTGTCTGTTCCTTGGTAGAAATTAATGAACTTATAGCCAGACTGGCTAGAATGCTTATCTCAAATTTGGGAGGAATTATTTAAGATATTTTTTGATTGAATGTTCTAAAGGAGTTTGGATTTAATCAATGATAGGTGCTTGAATATTCTGATCAAATACAATGAGTTCCTACTTTGTGTTTTAACCAAAATCGATAGGAAGAAAATGGGTCTGAAATGACCCGTGGTAAGCTGCACTACCATAAATAAACTAGAACTTAATAGATCCTGGTTTTGCAAGCCGAAGGGTTATTAAGGGTGGGATATAATACGTTTTGTTAGATAGGACTGTTGTTCTGTACAAATAGGATAGCCATTAATTCAAAAAACATACCTAAGTAGTCTATCTGTTTATGGGAAGTAGTGTAACTATGAAATATAGCAGATAGATATATTAAAACAGGTGAGGATAAATTAGGCTTGGTGAGAAGGCAGGGTAATTCTAGGCGAACAGAAAAATTGAACCTATTCAATACTGAAAAAAATTAATATCCAAGGTGTTGGAGAGGGAAACATAGTCTAGAGTAGTGCGATATGAGATATTAACGTTGAAAGTCCCAAGGAACAATAGTTTATAATGACCTTATAATTGTATACGGGTGAAATGTAATGTCCGATCAAAAGTCAAATCTGTAGACGAAGTTTCCAGAAAGGAGAAATAAATATAGAAACCCATACACATTGATTATCATTAAAGAGACACACACATAGTCAGACAGAAGAGCAACTAAAGTAACTGTGTAACGATAGAAATATATACACATAGATAGTGATAAATACCATAGCTACAAGGAGCGGCAAGGATTTAATTAACCTCTAGCAACAAGCAATCCCGTATCCGGGAGCGTAATCATAGCCTCAAGCGCATTACCATAACGCAACTTTTTCTATTCATAAAAATCGCAAATGAAATGAAATAAATATATTGAAACACAAGCTTAGCCTTTTGTTAACAACACTGTCATCTCAGATTTTCAAAATATGCACTACAGCCAACGCTAGACAAGCATTTGTGTAAGTTTAGCATGGCATAATGCTATGCTAGGCTGTGTTGGCAGCAGGCAACATTTTCACAAAAATAAAAAAAGCAACCAAATGAAATCATTTACCTTTGAAGAACTTCAGATTCTTTCACTCAGGAGACTCCCAGTTGGATAGCAAATGTTCCTTTTTTCCAAAAATATTATTTTTGGAGGCGAAAAACGTCACATTTGTTCATCCTGCTTGGCTGAGAAATCGACCGAAAATACTTTAACTATAAACGCCAAACTTTTTTCAAAATTTGCTCCATAATATCAACAGAAAAACTGCAAACGTTGTTTAGGATCCATCCTCAAAGTGTTTTTAACATATGTATTCAATAATATATCCGTGGAGGCAGTTGGTTTCTCATAAGAAACTATTGGAAAAATGGCTACCTCAGTATTTTACGCAACGTTTTCTCCGGGAGACACCATGCGTCCGTCCACTCGCCCTATATGGTCTCTTACAGCCATTCTCCAATGGAAATGCCTAAAAAGACGTCACAATGATGCAGACACCTTGGGGAAAACATGGAAAACGTAAGCTGACACCTAGCTCCTTCACAGCCATATAAGGAGTCATTGGCATGAGGCTGTTTCAAAAAATGCTGCACTTCCTGATTGGATCTTTATCTGGGTTTCGCCTGTAGCATCAGTTCTGTGGCACTCACAGGCAATATCTTTGCAGTTTTGGAAACGTCAGTGTTTTCTTTCCAAAGCTGTCAATTATATGCATAGTCGAGCATCTTTTCGTGACAAAATATCTTGTTTAAAACGGGAACGTTTTTTATCCAAAAATTTAAATAGCGCCCCCTATATCCAAGAAGTTAAACATGGGTAGCAAATCCTCCAAGGAGGTCCCGGAATGGACGGGAGATAAGGAAGGTAAAACTGCGTAATTACGTTGACTACAGAACAACGTTCCTCAAATTATGACATAGAAAATGGGTTGTGGCATTTAGAGGGAAATGCATTATAGCTTTGACTTACTTTTCAAAAGTGGATAAAAGTTCCAAATACTTATTTTTAAAGGAGCTGAATATCGTAAGGATAGTCTGAAAAGATGCTACAGCTAGCAAAGGAATTGCTAGGCGTTCCATTGGGCTATATTTGGGAGGTAAAAATAGTTGAATTGTAAAAAGTTGTGATTGTTTCCCGAGTATTGATTTTTGGTTAGGTAACGCCAGTGAATTCGAACAAGAAGTAAACGTATTCTAAACATTATCTGTTTTCATGACGGGGAACAATGAAATGTCTACAATAGGGTATGGCTGGCAAGGAATGTCTTATTTTAAAGGGACAGTGCACGTTTATCACAGTTGTTTGAGTGTATGGCAGGGTATAAAATATTTTGGGGCGACAATTTGGAGATAGACTGAATGAGTTACATGAAACATCGAGGAAATTTAAAATGAATGATTTGAAGGGATTATCATAATTATTAGGTTTCGATGTTGTAGTAAAAGTTTGTGTTAAGGGGATTTTCCTGTTCCCAGAGACAAGATATCTTAAAGGGGTACACTCACATATGGAATATTAGGAGTTTTATTTTCTGAGTTTTAATTAGACAAGTGAATAAAAATGGTGAAAGATAAAAGGTTCTTTAACCTGTTACATCTATGGGGCGCTATTTCTTTTTGGATAAAAAGACGTGTCCGTTTTAAGCGCAATATTTTGTCACAAAAAGATGCTTGACTATGCATATAATTGATAGCTTTGGAAAGAAAACACTGACGTTTCCAGAACTGCAAAGATATTGTCTGTGAGTGCCCCAGAACAGATGCTACAGGCAAAACCAAGATGAAACTTCAACCCGGAAATGAGTAGGATTTTTGAGGCTCTGTTTTTCATTGTCTCCTTATATGGCTGTGATTGCGCCTGCCCGATCTATCGTTTCCCCAAGGTGTATGCAGCATTGTGACGTATTTGTAGGCATATCATTGGAAGATTGACCATAAGAGACTACATTTGCCAGGTGTCCGCCCGGTGTCCTTCGAAATTGGTGCGTCATCTTCAACTGCACGTCTTTTTCCAAGCGATTCACCGGAGAAAGGAGACTACCACGAACATATATCAATGAAGAGATATGTGAAAAACACATTGAGGATTGATTCTAAACATCGTTTGCCGTGTTTCAGTCGATATTATGGAGTTAATTTGGAAAACAGTTCGCCGTTTTGATGACTGAATTTTTGTTTTTTTTGGTACCCAAACGTGATGTACAAAACGGAGCGATTTCTCCTACACAAAGAATCTTTCAGGAAAAACTGAACATTTGCTATGTAACTGAGAGTCTCCTCATTGAAAACATCCGAAGTTCTTCAAAGGTAAATGATTTTATTTGAATCCTTCTCTGGTTTTTGTGCAAATGTTGCCCGCTAAATGCTACGCTAAATGCTATGCTAGCTATCACAAATGCTTGTTTTGCTATGGTTCAAAAGCATATTTTGAAAATCTGAGATGACAGTGTTGTTAAGAAAAGGCTAAGCTTGAGAGCTAGCACATTCATTTCATTTCATTTGCGATTTTCATAAATAGTTAACGTTACGTTATGCTAATGAGCTTGAGGCTTTAACTGGATACAGGTTTTTTCATAGCCAAACGTGAACAAAACGGAGCGATTTGTCCTACACAAATAATATTTTTTTGAAAAACTGAACATTTGCTATCTAACTGAGAGTCTCCTCATTGAAAACATCTGAAGTTATTCAAAGGTAAATGATTTTATTTGAATGATTTTCTTGTTTTTGTGAAAATGTTGCTGGCTGAATTCTAGGCTTATAGCTATGCTAGCTATCAACACTCTTACACAAATGCTTGTTTAGCTATGGTTGAAAAGCATATTTTGAAAATCTGAGATGACAGTGTTGTTAACAAAAGTCTAAGCTTGAGAGCAAATATATTTATTTCATTTGCGATTTTCATGAATAGTTAACGTTGCGTTATGCTAATGAGCTTGAGGCTATAAATATAATCCCGGATCCGGGATTGCTCGACACAAGAAGTTAATATGTCTAATATGGTATGAAACACGAATGTAAAGGGGGAGCCACAGGGGGAGCCATTTGAATAATGAATTTGTGGTCATGGGACATACTGGTTTTTAAAGTAAATTTATTATAATGGAGGTTATAGTACTGCAACAGGAACAGAAATCATATTAATCATCGATAATAAATGGGGGTGGATGGTCCTTAGAGGTTTGGACAGGACACCGTATTAAGCCAATAGGGCAGGAAATTACATAGAAAAATACATTTCAGTTCTTAGGGGTGATAAATTACGTTAGATAAGGTATTCCACACACTATGCAACATATATTAAATTATTGATGAAACTGATTTTAAGGTTAATTCATGTTATTGTCAGATAAAATACTGTGGATCCCTGAAGGAAAAAGCTTATTTGTGTCGGAAGGATTTGATATGTTTTGCATTTGTTTTGGCTTTGTTTGACTATTAGGAGGTTTTTATTTAAATAGTATTAAATTTGACAGGAATATATGACATCTGTGATGATTTAGGATTAAGATAGATTGATTAAGGAAATGTAAGGACTTTAGAGATTGCCACTCATAGACATGTTTTTTCTAAAATCAATGATTTTAGATAAAGTCAAACAGTGAGACGCTCAGTGGTATTTGAGAGATAGGAGAGAAAGGGGTTACTGTTTAAATCGGTAAATATATATATATTTAAGAACATATACTGTATAAGTAGCACAGATACTTCTTAAAAAGTAGATAAGACACTTGACAGAGAATTGATACAGGATTGATCTACATAATATGAATGGATGCCCAAGGGGGAATTGGACATACATAATAATGTCAGAACATAAGGATAATTTACTAATTCTAGTAAGTCATTATTTAGGGTAGATAAGGTTGTTACCTGGGCAGAGCCAGGTATCAAAAGGGGGATGGGTAAGTTTGTGGTCTAGGATAGGACACTTTGTGGTCTATTGGATAATAAACTAATACTTTAAAAAAATAGCTAACAAATAGGCATAGAAGTTAAAGATATAATCAGATAAAACATATGAGAAACTGTTTGTTAACCAAGCCTGTATGTCCAGGATTTTATGCATTACAGGTGAATTACAGCAGAAGTCACTCAATCCAGTCCCTGAGGCCTGTTGGGGGGGCCATACCAAGCACTCCTGGTGACTGCCTTCATGGTGAGGATAGCCGAAAGAGCTCCCGAGGTGCGTATCACACATTGTAGGAGGGTAGGACACACTGACACTGTCGAACAATAAGACAGGTAGGAGAGGAACCGCAAATCTTTTAGAGTGCGGGGGTCAACTCCTGCTGAAGATTCCCTTATACCTGACTTTTCCCCAGCTGTGAGCGTTCATAGAAGTGAAGGTGTGTCTTGGCCTCTTGCTGGTGATGTGTTTTCTGGGAAAAGGTTGGGGCTTCATTGGAGGGCTGTTCGTCTGAGCTGTCTTATCGTGGGTGCCATATTCTTGATACAGCACGTCCCACCTGAGTATGCGGAGAATGGTAATTTGACCCATGGTTTAGACGATGAGGATTTTGTTCCAAAACAAGCATAAGAGATCCCTAGATCTGGGTAGACAGGAAGTTAGAGTAGAGGTTGGGAAGGATCTCTCAATTGAGTTTTATGTAGACCAAATGGGGTCTCTAACTACATGGCAGTCTAGGACTCATTATGGTATATATCGGGAGCCATTATGGTATATATCGGTGCAGGTCCCCATATTGATCGTGGACACAGGTCATAGCTCATACGGAGAGTGGGCTATATGAATCCACTCACCCAGTATGGAAGGAGGTGGAGTATAGTGAAGGTGAGAGTTTTGGGCTGTAATCCAGAGAGAGGGATGTATTGCATAAAGATACGCCTTACCCTTTAAAAAGTTATGAAAGAGGATCTAGGGTTATGGTATGTTGGATATGACCAGTTTTTGGTCGGCACCCTAGTACGGTTCCGGGTAGAGGAGGTTAGGCCAGTATGGTAAAGCTGTTCACGAAAACAGGAATGACAGATAATGACAGTTACATTGATGTGCACTATTTATATCCACAGGTTCCCCTTAAATCAAGACTTTCTCCCTTTACAGTGACCGGAGGAGATTATTACCGTTTGGCCCGGGACATTACTCTTGGGAAATATGTAGGGGAAGTTAGTACCTGCAATTGGACAGAGAATATTACCCCTGATGAGACCATGTCTAATTTGACAGGCTGTTTGAACTCTGGGGATGTCAATAAGTTAATGTGAGCCAGGGCTGACATCTGGTGGTTGTGTGGGGGAATGATGTTATGGCCAGTATTTCCTACAGAGTGGACAGGATTATGTGTCCTTATACATTTGGGAATGCCTTTCACACTCATTCAACACCAGGACATGAAGTTAGCCAAACGGGAGAAAATAGGTACTCCATCTGGGTCTTTTGATGACAGAGTATATATTGATAACATTGGGGTTCCACCAGGGATGCCAGATGAGTTCAAAGCAAGAAATCAGATCCTAGCAGGATTAGAATCAAGCATTTTCTGGTGGTCTACTCTCAATAAGAACGTGGACTGGATTAATTATATTTATTATAATCAACAGCGCTTTATCAATTATACCAGAGATGCTATTAAAGGTTTGGCAGAACAGACTGAAGCAACCAGCCTGATGGCTTGGCAGAATAGAATTGCATTAGATATGTTATTGGCTGAAAAGGGAGGAGTATGTGTGATCTTTGGGACCATGTGTTGTACTTTCGGCCCAAATGACACAGCTCCGGACGAATCAGTGACCGAAGCCTCAGCTGGTTTGACCACCCTGGCTCACGGTTTGGCAGAAAACTTTGGGGTGGGTACTTATCGGACTAATTGGTTTGATAGTACGTTTGAAAAATGGAAAAATGTTATGATCACTGTATTATGGGTTACCTTCATCTGTGTAACTGTTTTAGTTTTATGTGGCTGTTGTCTAATTCCCTGTGTACGAGGCCTTATTTCCAGGACTCTGGAGAAATCGATGACTCAACAGATGGTGAGGTACGGGCCGATTCTGACCCGTGGAGTGCTGAATGCATGTCTACAGAACAAGTGGACGAATCTGGATCCTTCATTTGCAGGGAACTTATGTTTGATGAGATCATTTTTGATATTTAGGGAGGTTCGGTTGTATCTTGTTTTAATATTAGACTGTTTTTTTATGAAGATTGTAACGAAAATTCTGATGAGAAGAGTTATGATTATGATGTTGGCCTAAAAACAGTCAGTGTGAATGCAAGTAGTGGGTTATGAACACATTATTATTTACAATGACGGCCTACCAAAAGGCAAAAGGTCTCCTGCGTGGATTGGGACTGGGATTAAAAATAAAAATAAATAAAAATATAGGACAAAACAAACATCACAACAAGCGAGACAACACTACATAAAGAGAGACCTATAAGATGACAACATAGCATGGTAGCAACACAACATGACAACAACATGTGTGTAACAACATGGCAGCAGCACAAAGCAGGGTACATTGTTGGGTACAGACAACAGCACAAAGGGCAAGAAGATAGAGACAAAAATACATCACGGAAAGCAACCACAACTGTCAGTAAGAGTGTCCATGATTGAGTCTGAACAGAGATTGAGATAGAACTGTCCAGTTTGAGTGTTTGTTACAGATCGTTCCAGTCGCTAGCGGCAGCGAACTGACAAAACGAGCGACTCAAGGATGTGTGTGCTTTAGGGACCTTTAACTTCTTTGGCATAGGGGGCAGCATTTTCACTTTTTGATGAATAGCGTGCCCAGAGTAAACTGCCTCCTACTCAGTACCAGATGCTAATATATGCATAATATCATTACATTTGGATAGATAACACTCCTAAGTTTCTAAAACTGTTTGAATGATGTATGTGAGTATAACAGAACTCATATGAAAACCTGAGAAAAAATCCAATCAGGAAGTGGGAAATCTAAGGTTTGTAGTTTTTCAAAGCTTGGCCTATCGAATACACAGTGTCTATGGGGCCAAATTGCACTTCCTAAGGCTTCCACTAGATGTCAACCGTCTTCAGAAACTTGTTTGAGGCTTCTACTATAAAGGAGAGGGAATGAGGGCTCTTTGAGTCAGTGGTCTGGCAGAGTGTCACAGGCTCATGACGCGCTGTCACGAGAGAGTTAGCTCTCGTTCCAAGGCTTTTCTACAGACAATGGAATTCTCCGGTTGGAACACTATTGAACATTTATGATAAAAACATCCTAAAGATTGATTCTATACAACGTTTGATATGTTTCTACGACCAGTAATCAAACTTTTTGGAATTTTTGTCCTTTGTTTTGCCCTAACAAAAGGAGGTATATGGACATAAATTATAAACATTTATTGTGGAACTGGGATTCCTGGGAGTGCATTCTGATGAATATCATCAAAGGTAAGTGAATATTTATAATGCTATTTCTGACTAATATGGACTGCGCAACATGGCGGATATTTATTTTGGCTGGTTTGGGCTCTGAGCTCCGTACTCAGATTATTGCATGGTATGCTTTTCCCATAAAGTTTTTTGAAATCTGACACAGTGGTTGCATTAAGGAGAAGTGTATCTAAAGTTCCATGCATAACACTTGCATTTTCATCAACATTTATAATGAGTATTTCTGTAAATTGATGTGGCTCTCTGCAAAATCACTGCATGTTTTGGAACTACTGAACATAACACGCCAATGTAAAATGAGATTTTTGGATATAAATATGCACTTTTTCGAACAAAACATACATGTATTGTGTAACATGAAGTCCTATGAGTGTCATCTGATGAAGATCATCAAAGGTTAGTGATTAATTTTATCTCTATTTGTGCTTTTTGTGACTCCTATATTTGGCTGGAAAAAGGGCTGGGTTTTTCTGTGACTTGGTGATGACCTAAAATAATAGTTTGTGGAGCTTTTGCTGTAAAGCATTTTTTTAAATGGTGACTAATACTCGTATGTTTGAGAAATTAGATGTATGAGATTTCTGTTGATTTGTATTTGGCGCCCTGCAATTTCATTGGCTGTTGGCGAGGGGTTCCGCTAGCGGACAGGTTAACAGACTGTGACTGGCAGAACGGGTGTTGTATGTGGAGGATGAGGTCTGCAGTAGATATCTCAGATAAGGGGGGAGTGATGCCTAAGAGGGTTTTATACATTTTATAAATAAGCAACAACCAGAGGGTCTTGCGACTGGTATACAGAGATGACCTGTTTACAGAAGAGTATAGAGTGCAGTGATGTGTCCTATAAGGAGCATTGGTGACAAATCTGATGGCCGAATGGTAAAGAACATCTAGCCGCTCGAGAGCACCCTTACCTGCCGATCTATAAAGTATGTCTCCATAATCTAGCATGGGTAGGATGGTCATCTGAATCAGGGTTAGTTTGGCAGCTGGGGTGAAAGAGGAGTGATTACAATAGAGGAAACTAGTCTAGATTCAACTTTAACCTGCTTTGTTATGTGCTGAGAGAAGGACAGTGTACTGTCTAGCCATACTCACAAGTACTTGTATGAGGTGACTACCTCAAGCTCTAAACCCTCATAGGTAGTAATCACACCTGTGGGGAGAAGGGCATTCTTCTTACCAAACCACATGACCTTTGTTTTGAAGGTGTTCAGAACAAGATTAAGGGTAGAGAAAGCTTGTTGGACACTAAGAAAGCTTTGTTGTAGAGTGTTTAACACAAAATCCGGGGAGGGGCCAGCTGAGTATAAGACTGTATCATCTGCATATAAATGGATGAGAGAGTTTCCTGCTGCCTGAGCTATGTTGTTGATGTAAATTGAGAAGAGTGGTGGGCCTAGAATCGAGCCTTGGAGTACACCCTTGGTGACAGGCAGTGGCTGAGACAGCAGACGTTCTGACTTTATACACTGCACTCTTTTAAGAGAGGTAGTTAGCCAACCAGGCCAAAGACCCCTCAGAGACACCAACACTCCTTATCCGACACATACATACATGTAAGGGATAAACACGGATGCTTTGTACATGATCTGGAAAAAATGGCCGACTTGGTACTGCCCAAGTTTATTAGTTCCCGATAATGTACAGAATGGAGGCATTTATCCAGCTTATACCACAGTTGCCAATGAAAACAAGCACACATTGTACTGGTAAAATTACATGTTTTCATTGAGATTTTATTTTTGATGAGTAAATTCAAACGATTTCATCCTTCCACTAAACCTGGTTGTAGTTCTATCATTTAGGTTGCAAGAGAAGCAGACTTGTTGCTCATTCTATTTGTTGGATGGCAATGCAGGCTGGCAATATTCTTATCCCTTGCTTGTTAATTAGCCAACTATGGCTAACAGTTACGTCAACTCTGCAGATAGAATAACATCAAAGTAGGTTTTTGTGTGTTTGTATTAAGCTGTTTTATAGTGACATTTATTTGGACACATCCATGCAACTGTACATACATAGTGCCTGTTGAGGAATGACACCCACACAAAGTCAATTTCATCTATTTAAATAAAGGTCTTAAAATGAGACATGTCATGTCTTTTTTATGTTCGTTGTTCATAGTTCACTTGATAGCTGCAATATTACTACAGTCTGGTTCTGAGAATATTAAATATACGTTTACATTCTGTCCGGATATGTTGTTAGCCATCAGGGATCCTATGGAGGAGAAAAGACACAGTCTGGTACGAGTCAACATGACAGCCGTGAGTTGGGGAGATTTGGCATGCAGGAATCAGGCCGGATGTGGGCCAGATGTTTGTGCTATGTGGAATTATGCCTGGCGAATGTCAAACACTGCATTCCACAGTAAGAACTTTATACCAACGGTCAAGCATGGTGTTGGTAGTGTGATGGTTTGGGGATGCTTTGCTGCCTCAGGACCTGGATAAATTGCCTTAATAGAATGAACCATAAATTCTGCTCTGTATCTGTCACAGCAGATTTCCTCCTCTTCCTCCGAAGAGGTGAAAAAAGGATGGGACCAATACGCAGCGTGGTAGATGTCCATGGTATTTAATAAGAAAAACTCCACATGAACACAAATACAAAAAAACAATAAACGTGAACTAACCGAAAACAGTCCCATGTGGCACAAACACTGACACAGGAAACAATCACCCACAAAATACCCAAAGAATATGGCTGCCTAAATATGGTTCCCAATCAGAGACAACGACAGACAGCTGCCTCTAATTGAGAACCAATCTAGACAACCATAGACATACAAAACTACCTAGAAAGGAAACAGCCCCATAAACATACAAAACTACCTAGAAAGGAAACAGCCCCATAAACATACAAAACCCCAAGACAAGACAAACACATAAATCCCCCATGTCACACCCTGATCTAACCAAAATAATAAAGAAAACAAAGGTAACTAAGGCCAGGGCATGACAGTATCAGACAATTCTAAAGGAGAATGTCAGGCCAGCTGTCTGAGAGCTGAAGCTGAAGCGCAGCTGGGTCTTGCAGCAAGACACGATTCAAAACGCACAATCAAGTCTACATGAAAATGGCTAAAAAGCAACACATTTTAAGTTTTGGAATGGTCTAGTCAAAGTCCAGACCTAATCCCATTTGAGATGTTGTGGCAGGACTTGAAACTAGCAGTTCATGCTTGAAAGCAACATTTGTGGGTTGAGTTAAAGAAGTTCTGCATGGAAGAGTGGGCCAAAATGAATCCACAGCAACTTGAGAGACTGATCGACTCCAGGAAGCATTTGGTTGAAGTCATTGCCGCTAAAAGATGGCATAACCAGTTATTGAGTGTAAGGGGGTAATTACTTTTTCACACAGGGGTGTTGCTTAAAACTTCTTAGGACTGAGATCCCGTTAACCTCTTGATACTCCCCATCCCAGATCCGGGATCGTGAATAAAGCCTCAGGCTCATTAGCATAACGCAACGTTAACAATTTCTGAAAATCTCAAATAAAATGAAAATAATGCGCCTGCTCTCAAGCTTAGCCTTTTCTTAACAACACTGTCATCTCAGATTTTCAAAATATGCTTTTGAACCATAGCAATTCACTAATTTGTGTAAGAGTATGCTAAGCTAGCTTAGCATTTTGAGTAGCATTTAGCACGCAACATTTTCACAAAAACCAGATAACCAAATAAATAAAATAATTTACCTTTGAAGAGCTTCGGATGTTTTCAATGAGGAGACTCTCAGTTACATAGCCAATGTTCAGTTTTTCCTGAAAGAATCTTTGTGTAGGAGAAATCATTCCATTTTGTACATCACATTTGGCTACCGAAACGAACCGAAAATGCAGTCACCTACAACGTCAAACTTTTTCAGAATGAACTCCATAATATCGACCGAAACATGGCAAACGTTGTTTGGAATCAATCCTCAAGGTGTTTTTTCACATATCTCTTCATTGATATATTGTTCGTGGAAGCCTGCTTTCTTCTCTGAATTCCATGGAAAAATACTTGCAGCTGAGGTTTGCGCACCAATTTCGGCGCAGGACACCGGGCGGATACGTGGTAAATGTGGTCTCTTATGGTCAATCTTCCAATGATATGCCTACAAATACGTCACAATGCTGCAGACACCTTGGGGAAACGACAGAAAGGGCAGGCTCATTCCTCTCGCATTCACAGCCATATAAGGAGACAATGGAAAACGGAGCCTCAAAAATCCTGCTGATTTCCTGGATGCCGTTTCATCTTGGTTTTGCCTGTAGCTCATGTTCTAGGGCACGCACAGAGAATATCTTTGCAGTTCTGGAAACGCCAGAGTGTTTTCTTTCCAAAGCAATTATATGCATAGTCGAGCATCTTTTTGTGACAAAATATCTTGTTTAAAACGGGAACGTTTTTCATCCAAAAATGAAATAGCGCCCCGAGAGTTTCAAGAGGTTAACGGGATCGATATGACAACAGCCAGTGAAAGTGCAGGGCGCCTAAATCAAATTCCTCAAACATACAAGTATTTTATACAATTTTAAAGGTCAAAATCAAATCTATGTAATCTTGTTGTTAATCCCACCACAGTGTCCGATTTCAAATAGGCTTTACAGCGAAAGCACCGTAAATGATTGTTAGATCTGTACCAAGTCACAGAAAAACACAGCCATTTTTCCAGTCAAAGAGTGGAGTCACAAAAATCAGAAATAGAGATAGAATTAATCACTAACCTTTGATGATCTTCATCAGATGACACTCATAGGACTTCATGCTACATAATACATGGAAAAAGAAAACAATACACACATAATCCAAAAAGTTAAAAGAAAGAAGACATATCAGAACGAACAATGTCAGAGTCTAGAATTTAAATATACTGTACAGTGCCTTGCAGACCCCTAGGATTTTGTCACATTTTAGTGTGTTACAAGGTGGGATTAGAATTAATTTAATTGTCTTTTTTTAAGAACAATATACGCAACTATTCTGTAATGTCAAATTGAAAGAAAAATGTATTTAAAATAATATGAATATGTCAATGCCTGACCTTAGATATCTCTGTTTTTCTATATATTTTGGTTAGGTCAGGGTGTGACTGTCACGCCCTGGTCGTAATATATTGTGTTTGTCTTCATTTATTTGGTCAGGCCAGGGTGTGACATGGGTTTATTGTGGTGTGTTTTGTCTTGGGGTTTTGTGGGGTGTTGGGTGTGTGGCTTAGTGGGGTTATCTAGCAAAGTCTATGGCTGTCTGGAGTGGTTCTCAATCAGAGGCAGGTGTTAATCGTTGTCTCTGATTGGGAACCATATTTAGGCAGCCATATTCTTTGAGTATTTCGTGGGTGATTGTTCCTGTCTCTGTGTTTGTTGTCACCAGATAGGCTGTATAGGTTTTCGTTCCGTTTGTTGTTTTTGTATAGTTTGTTTTTAATTTGTCATTAAACATGTCTCAAAAATACCACGCTGCATTTTGGTCCGCTTCTCCTTCGACAGACGAGAACCGTTACAGAATCACCCACCACAACGGGACCAAGCGGCGTGGTAACAGGCAACAGCAACAGCAGGAGCAACAAAGAGAGGAATGGACATGGGAGGACGAATTGTTCGGAGAAGGACCCTGGGATCAGCCTGGAGAATATCGCCACCCCAAAGAAGAACTGGAGGCGAAGAAAGCTGAGAGGTGCTGGTATGAGGAGGCAGCACGGCGACGCGGATGGAAGCCTGAGAATCAGACCCAAACATTTCTTGGGGGGAGGCTCACAGGGAGTATGGCGACGCTAGGTAGGAGACCTACGCCAACTTCCTGTGGTTACCGGGGGGCTAGAGAGACCGGGCAGGCACCGTGTTATGCTGTGGTGCGCACGGTGCCTCCAGTGCGGGTGCATAGCCCGGTGCGGTATATTCCAGCTCCGCGTATCGGCCGGGCTAGATTGAGCATCGAGCCAAATGCCATGAAGCCGGCTCTACGCATCTGGTCCCCAGTGCATCTCCTTGGGCCAGCTTACATGGCTCCAGCCTTGCGCACAGGGGGCCCCAGTTCGCCTGCATAGCCCAGTGCGGGCTATTCCACCTTGCCACACTGGCAGAGCGACCGGGAGTATTCAACCGGGTACGGTTGGGCAGGCTTGGTGCTCAAGAGCCCCAGTGCGCCTGCACGGTCCGGTCTACCCAGTACCACCTCCACACACCAGCCCTCCGGTGGCAGCTCTCCGCACCAGGCTTCCTGTGCGTGTCCTTGGCCCAGTACCACCAGTGCCAGCACCACACATCAGGCCTACAGTGTGACTCGCCTCTCCAGCGCTGCCGGAGCCTTCCTCCTCTCCTGCGCTGTCGGAGTCTCCCGCCTGTTCAGAGCTGCCCAAGCCTTCCTCACCTCATGCGCTGTCGGAGTCTCCCGCCTGTTCAGCGCTGCCAGAGCCTTCCTCCTCTACAGCGCTGCTGGAGTCTCCTGCCTGTTCAGCGCAGCCAGTGCTGCCAGTCTGCATGGAGCAGCCAGAGCTGCCAGTCTGAATGGAGCAGCCAGAGCTGCCAGTCTGCATGGAGCAGCCAGAGCTGCCAGTCTGCATGGAGCAGCCAGAGCTGCCAGTCTGCATGGAGCAGCCAGAGCTGCCAGTCTGCATGGAGCAGCCAGAGCTGTCAGTCTGCATGGAGCAGCCAGAGCTGCCAGTCTGCATGGAGCAGCCAGAGCTGCCAGTCTGCATGGAGCAGCCAAAGCTGTCAGTCTGCAAGGAGCTGCCAGTCTGCAAGGAGCTGCCAGTCTGCAAGGAGCTGCCAGTCTGCAAGAAGCCGTCAGAGCTGTCAGTCTACATGGAGCAGCCAGAGCCGCCAGTCAGCATGGAGCAGCCAGAGCCGCCAGTCAGCATGGAGCAGCCAGATCCGTCAGTCTGGCAGGATCTGCCAGTCAGCCAGACTCTTCCAGATCTGCCAGTCAGCCAGACTCTTCCAGATCTGCCAGTCAGCCAGACTCTTCCAGATCTGCCAGTCAGCCAGACTCTTCCAGATCCGCCAGTCAGCCAGACTTTTCCAGACCTGTCAGTCAGCCAAACTCTTCCAGATCTGCCAGTCAACCAGACTCTTCCAGATCCGCCAGTCAACCAGACTCTTCCAGATCCGCCGGTCAACAAAGGATCTGCCAGAACCGCCAGCCAGCCTGGATCTGCCGGATCCAACTACCTGCCTGAGCTTCCTCTCAGTGCTGGGCTTCCTCTCAGTGCTGCTTCCTCTCAGTGCTGGGCTTCCCCTCAGTCCCGAGCTTCCCCTCAGTCCCGGGCTGCCCCTCAGTCCCGAGCTTCCCCTAAGTCCCGAGCTTCCCCTCAGTCCCGAGCTGCCCCTCAGTTCAGTGGGGTTCTGGGTGAGGACTACTAGGCCATGGTCGGCGGCGAGGGTGGACTATCATAGGACGCGAGGAGTAGGGATTAAGACATTAATAGAGTGTGGTCCACGCCCCGGCCGGAGCCACCACCATGGACAGACGCCCACCCGGACCCTCCCCTATTGTTTTGATGTGCGTCCGGGAGTCCGCACCTTAGGGGGGGGTTCTGTCACGCCCTGGTCATAATATATATTGTGTTTGTCTTCATTTATTTGTTCAGGCCAGGGTGTGACATGGGTTTATTGTGGTGTGTTTTGTCTTGGGGTTTTGTGGGGTGTTGGGTGTGTGGCTTAGTGAGGTTATCTAGCAAAGTCTATGGCTGTCTGGAGTGGTTCTCAATCAGAGGCAGGTGTTTATCGTTGTCTCTGATTGGGAACCATATTTAGGCAGCCATATTCTTTGAGTATTTCGTGGGTGATTGTTCCTGTCTCTGTGTTTGTTGTCACCAGATAGGCTGTATAGGTTTTCGTTCCGTTTGTTGTTTTTGTATAGTTCGTTTTTCATTCGTCATTAAACATGTCTCAAAAATACCATGCTGTATTTTGGTCCGCTTCTCCTTCGACAGACAAGAACCATTACAGTGACTAGGGTTTTGTATGTCTATGTTGGCCCGATATGGTTCCCAATCAGAGACAGCTGTTTATCATTGTCTCTGATTAGGAACCATATTTAGGCACGCTGCGCCTTGGTCCGATCCTTACGACGAACGTGAAAGAAGATCCCACCACCAACAGAACAAGTAACGTGGTCAAGAGGAGCAGGGATCCTGGGCCCGGGAGAGAAGTGATGGAGGACATCCTGGACCTTGGAGGAGGTAATGGCAGGGGACAAGACCCTGCCATGGAAGCAGGCGGAGGCAGCGAAAGAGGAATGGCGACGATACGAGGGGACACGGCTAGCACGGAAGCCCGAGAGGCAGCTCTCTTCTTTGTCTACACCCATTCAGTATTGTTCACACCCTCTTAAGCTTTCGTCCTACCCATCACTCCAAGGGTTGATCCCAGCATTCTGTCCTAACAACAACAGTCAGAGAACTGTTCACTAACCATTTTCTCGCCCTAGCAGAGCTTGTTAGGCTGTTTTTATGTTATGCAGAGCTTTTGTGACTGCAACTGTGCTGCTGGCAACAATTTACGATTTTTTTTGCTAACGTTTACTGACACCGGCCATATTTAACAGGTTTGGAGCATTCGTAAATTTGTCAGTTATTCTGCGCTCTGAAGCAAATTTACCAACTACGTCTATCAACAGTTGTCACAGTGACATTCTATTGAAATGGTTACTTGTATGGTGGAGTCTTTTGTTAAGACATATAGCTAGCTAGCTAGGTAAATAATTAACCATAATCCCAACTCATGACGTTACTACCCTGCATGAATCTGCAGGTAGCTAACTAACATTAGGCTATAACTAGCAAAGCAAATGGCTCTAAGATACAAATAATAAGATCATACACGTAACCTTAGCTATCTAACAGTACAACTGAAAACTTATTTCTGTTCAAATTAGAAATGTGTAATATCTGAAAATGTAGCGAGCTAGACTATATTACCCGTCCTCTGAAATCAGGGGTAGATAGCCAGAGCGAATTTACCAGCTACGTCTATTGACAGTTGTCGCAGTGACATTCTATTGAAATGGTTACTTGCATAGTGGAGTCTTTTGTAGCCTCAGACATGTAGCTAGCTAGGTAGGTAAACAATAAACCATAATCCCAACTCATGACATTAATACCGTTCATGAATCTGCAGGTAGCTAACCAACCAGGATCAATGTTACCTAGCTAACGTTAGGCTATAACTAACAAAGCAAATGGCTCTGAGACACGAATAATAAGATCATACACGTAAAGTAAGCTAGCGAGCCAGCAAGGTAATGTTAGATAGCTAGCCAACTGATTCAGAGTGTAACGGCGTTCTTCGTTTGTCGCAAGAAAGTCGGACCGAAATGCAGCGTGTAGTTTACTCATGTTTATTAGTGAAACAAACAAACGAACTATACATGAATAACTAATAAATACAAAACAACAAACGGAACGTGAAACCTATTACAGCCTGACTGGTGAAACTAACACAGAGACAGGAACAATCACCCACGAAATACAAAGCGAAAACCAGGCTACCTAAATACGGTTCCCAATCAGAGACAACAAGAATCACCTGACTATGATTGAGAACCGCCTCAGGCAGCCAAACCTAAGTAACACACACCCCTAATCAGCTACAATCCCAATAACTAAAAAAACCCACTACGAATACAACAAACAATAAACCCATGTCACACCCTGGCCTGACTAACTAATAAACTAAAACACAAAATACTAAGACCAAGGCGTGACAGAACCCCCCCCCTAAGGTGCGGACTCCCGAACGCACCTCAAAACCATAGGGAGGGTCCGGGTGGGCGTCTGTCCATGGTGGCGGTTCCGGCTCCGGACGTGGACCCCACTTCATAAATGTCATTGTTCCTCCCCTTCGCGTCCTGGGATAATCCACCCTCACCGCCGACCATGGCCGAATAGTCCTCACCCAGAACCCTACATAACAGAGGAGCAGCTCGTGACTGAGGGGCAGCTCGGGACTGAGGGGCAGCTCGGGACTGAGAAGAAGCCCAGTACTGAGAAGAAGCCCAGCCAGGCAGTTGAATCCGGCAGATCCTGGCTGACTGGCAGATCCTGGCTGACTGGCGGATCCTGGCCGACTGGCGGATCCTGGCCGACTGGCGGATCCTGGCCGACTGGCGGATCCTGGCCGACTGGCGGATCCTGGCCGACTGGCGGATCCTGGCTGACTGGCAGATCCTGGCCGACTGGCGGATCCTGGCTGACTAGCAGATCTGGCAGATCCTGGCTGACTGGCGGATCCTAGCCGACTGGCGGATCCTGGCTGACTAGCAGATCTGGCAGATCCTGACTGACTGGCGGATCCTGGCTGACTGGCTGATCCTGGCTGACTGGCGGATCCTGGCTGACTGGCAGATCCTGGCCGACTGGCGGATCCTGGCTGACTAGCAGATCTGGCAGATCCTGGCTGACTGGCGGATCTGGAAGAGTCTGGTTGACTGGCAGATCTGGAAGAGTCTGGCTGACTGGCAGATCTGGAAGAGTCTGGCTGACTGGCAGATCTGGAAGAGTCTGGTTGACTGGCAGATCTGGAAGAGTCTGGTTGACTGGCAGATCTGGAAGAGTCTGGTTGACTGGCAGATCTGGAAGATTCTGGCTGACTGGCAGATCTGGAAGATTCTGGCTGACTGGCAGATCTGGAAGAGTCTGGCTGACTGGCAGATCTGGAAGAGTCTGGCTGACTGGCAGATCTGGAAGAGTCTGGCTGATTGGCAGATCTGGAAGAGTCTGGCTGACTGGCAGATCTGGTAGAGTCTGGCTGACTGGCAGATCTGGAAGAGTCTGGCTGACTGGCAGATCTGGTAGAGTCTGGCTGACTGGCAGATCTGGAAGAGTCTGGCTGACTGGCAGATCTGGAAGAGTCTGGCTGTCTGGCAGATCTGGAAGAGTCTGGCTGACTGGCAGATCTGGAAGAGTCTGGCTGTCTGACGGATCTGGAAGAGTCTGGCTGACTGGCAGATCTGGAAGAGTCTGACTGACTGGCAGATCTGGTAGAGTCTGGCTGACTGGCGGCTCTGGCTGCTCCATGCTGACTGGCGGCTCTGGCTGCTCCATGCAGACTGGCGGCTCTGGCTGCTCCATGCAGACTGGCAACTCCATGCAGACTGGCAACTCTGGCTGCTCCAAGCAGACTGACAGCTCTGGCTGCCCCATGCAGACTGGCAGCTCTAGCTGCTCCATGCAGGCTGGCAACACTGGATGCTCCATGTAGACTGGCAGCTCTAGCTGCTCCATGCAGACTGGCAGCTCCTTGCAGTCTGGCAGCTCTAGCTGCTCCATGCAGACTGGCAGCTCTGGCTGCTCCATGCAGACTGGCAGCTCCTTGCAGACTGGCAGCTCTAGCTGCTCCATGCAGACTAGCAGCTCAGGCTGCTCCGAACAGGCAGGAGGCTCCGGCAGCGCTGGAGAGGAGAAAGGTTCTGACAGTACAGGAGAGGCGAGGCGCACTGTAGGCCTGTTGCGTGGTGCTGGCACTGGTGGTACTGGGCCGAGGACACGCACAGGAAGCCTAGTGCGGGGAGCTGCTACCGGAGGGCTGGGGTGTGGAGCTGGTACTGGATAGACCGGACCGTGCAGGCGCACTGGAGCTCTTGAGCACCGAGCCTGCCCAACCTTACCTGGTTGAATACTCTCGGTTGCCCTGCCAGTGCTGTGAGGAGAAATAGCCCGCACTGGGCTATGTAGGCGAACCGGAGACACCGAGCGCAAGGCTGGTGTCATGTAAGCCGGCCCAAGGAGACGCACTGGGGACCGGATGCGTAGAGCCGGCTTCATGGCATTTGGCTCGACGCTCAATCTAGCCCGGCCGATACGCGGAGCTGAAATATACCGCACCGGGCTATGCACTCGCACTGGGGACACCGTGCGCACCACAGCATAACACGGTGCCTGACCGGTCTCTCTAGACCCCCGGTAAGCACAGGGAGATTGCGCAGGTCTCCTACCTTACGCAGCCATACTCCCTGATAGCCACCCCCCAAGAAATTTTTGGGGCTGCTTTTCGGGCTTCCATCCACGTCGCCGTGCTGCCTCCTCATACCAGCGCCTCTCCGCTTTAGCCGCTTCTAATTCCTCCTTGGGGTGGCGATATTCACCAGGCTGAGCCCAGGGTCCTTTTCCGTCCAGTTCCTCCTCCCATGTCCAATTCTCCAAATGGTGTAGCCTCTCCCACTGAAGCTGCTTCTGTTGCCTCTCGTGTAGCTCCTGCCTGTTAACACGCTGCTCGGTCCGAGTGTGGTGGGTGATTCTGTAACGGCATTCTTAGTTTGTCGCAAGAAAGTCGGACCGAAATGCAGCGTGTAGGTTACTCATGTTTATTAGTGAAACAAACAAATGAACTATACATGAATAACTAATAAATACAAAACAACAAACGGAACGTGAAACCTGACTGGTGAAACTAACACAGAGACAGGAACAATCACCCACGAAATACAAAGCGAAAACCAGGCTACCTAAATACGGTTCCCAATCAGAGACAAAGAGAATCACCTGACTCTGATTGAGAACCGCCTCAGGCAGCCAAACCTAAGTAACACACACCCCTAATCAGCTACAATCCCAATAACTAAAAAACCCCACTACGAATACAACAAACAATAAACCCATGTCACACCCTGGCCTGACTAACTAATAAACTAAAACACAAAATACTAAGACCAAGGCATGACACAGAGGGGTTGGGTTAAATGTGAAAGACACATTTCAGTTGAACACGTGCAGTTGGACAACTGACTAGGTATTCCCCTTTACCTAACTTTACACTAACTTGAAATGAAAATGACTTTGTCAAAATTAGAAAAAATCTGAAAATATAGTTAGATATAGTTAAAATATAGTTAAAATATAAATCTCGCTGTCACGGATGCAAGATGGCGCCGACAGAGAGTAGTAATTTGTTTTTTTTAGGTATTATTTCTTACATTGTTAGCCCAGAAAATCTCAAGTGTTATTACATACGACCAGGAATACAATTTTGGATTCTTTTTTCGGACCGCCACCCTGGGCATGGGATGTAATACCAGAGGCTGACCCAAAACAATGTGGTCACAGCAGGAGCGGCCTACTGGTCAAATTTAGAAGGTGAGCTCACCATCCACCACTTCCGGGCATATAACTCGCAAATGTCCAATCTCTAGACAACAGGGTGTCTGATATTAGGGCACGAGTTGCCTTCCAAAGAGATTGTAGCATTCTCTGTTTCACAGAAACATGGCTCACTCAGGATATGTTGTCAGAGTCGGTACAGCCACCCGGTTTCTTCATACATCGCGCTGACATAAACAAATATCTCTCTGATAAGACAAAAATCGGGGGTGTATGCCTCATGATTAAAGACTAATGGTGTAATCATAACAACATAGAGGAAATCAAGTCCTTTTGTTCACCTGACCTAGAATTCCTTACAATCAAATGCAGACTGCATAATCTACCAAGAGAATTCTCTTAGATTATACTCACAGACATGTATATCCCCTCCCAAGCAGATACCTTGATGGCCCTGAAAGAACTTCACTGGACCGCATGTAAACTGGAAACTATATATCCTGAGGCTGAATTTATTGTAGCTGAGGATTTTAACAAAGCTAATCTGAGAACAAGGCATCCTAAATTATATCAGCATATCGAATGTGTGACACGAGCTGGTAGCATTCTGGACCATTGCTTCTCTAACTTCCTCGATGCATAACTCCCCAGCCCTTCCTTCGGGCAAATCTGACCATGCCTCCATTGTGTTGCTCCTATCCTAAAGGCAGAAATTATAACAGGAAACACCCGTGCTCAGGTCTATCCAACGCTGGTCTGACCTATCGGATTCCACATTTCAAGATTGCTTTGGTCACGTGGACTGGGATATGTTCCAGGTAGCCTCAGACAATAACATTGACATATACGCTGACTCTGTGAGTGAGTTCATTAGCAAGTGGAGATGTTGTACCCACTGTGAATATTAAAACATTCCCCAACCAGAAACCGTGGATTGATGGCAGCATTCGCGCAAAACTGAAAGCGTGAACCACTGCTTTTAATCACAGCAAGGCGACTGGAAACATGAAAGAATACAAACAGTGTAGTTATTCCCTCCATGTAGACCAGCTGGCTGGTGTGTTAATGGACATATTCAATCAATTCCTATCCCAGTCTGCTGTCCCCACATGCTTCAAGATGGCCACCATTGTTCCTGTTCCCAAGAAAGCTAAGGTAACTGAACTAAATGACTATCGCCCCGGAGCACTCACTTCTGTCATCATGAAGTGATTTGAGAGACTAGCCAAGGATCATATCACCTCGACCCTAACTGTTACCCTAGACTCCATTTTGCTTACCGCCCCAATAGGTCCACAGATGCAATCGCCAGCACACTGCCCTATCCCATCTGGACAAGAAGGAATACCTATGTAAGAATGCTGTTAATTGACTGCAGCTCAGCATTCAACACCATAGTGCCCTTCAAAGGAGATGATCGTGGACTTCAGGAAACAGCAGAGGGAGCACCCCCACCCCATCCACATCGATGGGAGAGTAGTGGAGAAGGTGGAAAGTTTTAAGTTCCTCGGCGTACACATCACGGACAAACTGAAATGGTCCACCCACACAGACAGCGTGGTGAAGAAGGCGTAATAGCGCCTCTTCAACCTCAGGAGGCTGAACAAACTTGGCTTGACATCTAACACACTCACAAACTTTTACAGATGCACAATCGAAAGAATCCTGTTGGGCTGTATCACCGCCTGGTACGACAACCGCAAGGCTCTCCAGAGGCGAGTGCGGTCTGCACAATGCATATTGCATACACAGGTAGCCTAGTGGTTAGAGTGTTGGGCCTGTAACCAAAAGGTTGCTTAATCAAATCCCAGAGTTGACAAGGTAAACATATGTTTTTCTGCCCCTGGGCAAGGCATTTAACCCACTGTTCCCCAGGTTTTGAAGACATGGCTGTTGATAATGGCTTCCCCCCGCACCTCTCTGATTCAGAGGGGTTGGGTTCAATGTGGAAGGTACATTTCAGTTGAATGCATTCAGTTGTACAATTTACTAGGTATCCCCCTTTCCTACACATAATGTGTTTGTGAGTGCTATCTACAACCAAAAAGGGTTCTTTGGCTTTGAAGAACACTTTTGAGTTCCGTTTTTGAACCCTTTCCACAGGGAGGAAAAAAAGGGTTCTCCGATAGGGACAGCCAAAGAACCATTTTTGAACCCCTTTTTCTAAGAGTGGATTGCCTATGTGTCAACTATGAGAGTAACATCATTAAAGATCTAGATAACTTTTCTGTACTCTCTGGACTAAAACCTAATTATGATAAGTGTACAATATTACGTATTGAATCCTTAAAAAATACAACTTTTACATTACCTTGCAGGTGACCTATAAAATGGGCTGATGGTGAAGTAGACATACTCGGTATTCATATCACAAAATATATAAATAATGAATTTCAATAGAAAACTTGTAAAAATAGACAAGATCCTGATTAACTCCTTAGTCATATCTCAGTTTACTCACTTCCTTTTGGAGCTGCCTACTCCTGAAAATTCGTTTTTCAAATCATATGAGCAAAAAATATTTCACTTTATCTGGGACTCTAAAACAGACATAATAAAACAAGCCTATCTATATAATGAAAATGAATTGGGTGGGTTGAGATTATTAAATATAAAAGCACTAAACCTCTCTCTAAAAGCTTCACTCATTCAAAAGTTTTATTTGAACCCTAAATGGTTCTCAAGTAGATTAATTAGAAAAGCTCATCCCATTGTTTAAAAATGGTCTTTTTGCCTTTGTGCAGATTGCCATGTCTCATTCTCAATTAATTTAAAATGATACTTTTTCAAAGTATCTGTCTTTATCAAACAAGCATTGCAGAGCTGGCTACAATTTAAATTTAATCCCCCAGAAAGATAGAACAAATATTACGGCTGAACCCAAATGTGCTGGTTGATAAAATACCTGTATTTATGGGAAAGATGTTTGAAAAGGGTATTTTGTTCTTAAATGCCTAGAAGTCCAGCATCCCTGAGTTGCCTCTTCACTGTTGAAATGGCTGTAAAGTGGAATAATATTTTCAGCATTGGTCCTCCTCTTCTTCCACCAACAATGGCCGTTACAGAATCACCACCACAACCGGACCAAGCAGCGTGGTACCCAGAAGCAGCGGGTTCAAGACTCCTGGACTTTGGAGGAGATCTTGGATGGCAAGGGACCCTGGGTACAGCCGGGAGAATATCGCCGCCCCAAGGCAGAGCTGGAGGCAGCGATATGAGGAGGCAGCACGGCAGCGTGGCTGGGATGAGAGGCAGGCCCAAAAATGTATTGGGAGGAGGCACACGGGGAGTGTGGCTAAGTCAGGTAGGAGACCTGAGCCAACTGCCCATGCATACCATGGAGAGAGGTGGACCGGGCAGGCACCGTGTTATGCCGTGAGGCGCACGGTGTCCCCGGTGCGCAGGCATAGCCCTGTGTGTTACATAGCAGCGCCTCGTATCGGCCGGGCTAGAGTGGGTATCGAGCCAGGTGCCATGAAGATGGCTCAGCGCATCTGGTCTCCAGTGCGTCTCCTTGGGCCGGGGTACATGGCACCAGCCCTATGCATGGTGTCCCTGGTTCGCCAGCACAGCCCAGTGAGGTCTATTCCACCTTGCCGCACTGGCCTGGCTACTGGGAGCATCCAGCCAGGTAGGGTTGTGCAAGCTCGGTGCTCGAGCACTCCAGTGCGCCTCCACGGTCCGGTCTATCCGGTGCCTCCTCTACACACCAGGCCTCCTGTGGCAGCCCGCCGCACCAGGCTGTCTCTCCGTCTCCCCCCTATAGGTGCTCCTGCATGTCCAGCGCTGCCAGTGTCTCCCGTCTGTCCTGAGCTGCCAGAGTCTCCCGTCTGTCCTGAGCTGCCAGAGTCTCCCGTCTGTCCTGAGCTGCCAGAGTCTCCCGTCTGTCCTGAGCTGCCAGAGTCTCCCGTCTGTCCTGAGCTGCCAGAGTCTCCCGTCTGTCCTGAGCTGCCAGTCTCCCGTCTGTCCTGAGCTGTCACAGTCTCCCGTCTGTCCTGAGCTACCACAGTCTCCCGTCTGTCAGGAGCTGCCAGAGCCGCCGGTCAGTCAGGAGCTGCCAGAGCCGCCAGATAAGAGCCGCCCGTCAGAGCCGCCCGTCAGTCAGGAGCTGCCAGAGCCACCCGTCAGTCAGGAGCTGCCAGAGCCGCCCGTCAGTCAGGAGCTGCCAGAGCCGCCCGTCAGACAGGAGCTGCCAGAGCCGCCCGTCAGACAGGAGCTGCCAGAGCCGCCCGTCAGTCAGGAGCTGCAAGAGCCGCCCGTCAGTCAGGAGCTGCCAGAGCCGTCCGTTACTCCGGTGCTGCCGGAATCGCCCTTCACTCCGGAGCTGCCGGAGTCTCCCGCCTGTCCGGTGCTGCCGGAATCTCCCGTCCATTCCTGTCCCGTTGCTAGGGTCCCCAGTCCGAGGTCACTCTAAAGAGGCCACGGAGGCGGGTTAAGAGGCGGACAAAGACTATGGTGGAGTGGGGTCCACGTCCCGCGCCAGAGCCGCCACTGCGGACAGACGCCCACCCAAACCCTCCCCTATAGGTTCAGGTTTTGCGGCAGAGTCCGCACCTTTGGGGGGGGGGGGGGTACTGTCACGTTCTGACCTTAGTTCCTTTGTTTTGTCATTGTTTTAGTATGGTCAGGGCGTGAGTTGGGGTGGACAGTCTGTTCTTTTTTCTATAATTTGGGATTTCTGTGTTTGGCTTGGTATTTTGTATTCATCGTTCAGGACTATTTCGTTTCGTTCTCGTTATTTTGTTTTGTGTTCATGATAATAAATTAGCAATATGGACACCTACCACACTGCGCATTGGTCCTCCTCTTCTTCCATCAACAACGGCTGTTACACAGTATCTGTTGTGACCACCATTTGCCTCATGCGGCAGGTAACCAAATGGTCGCAAGATCAAATCCCCGAGCTGACAAGGTAAAAAATATGTTGTTCTGACCCTGAACAAGGCAGTTAACCCATTGTTCCTAGGCCGTCATTGAAAAAAAGGATTTGTTCTTAACTGACTTGTCTAGTTAATGCAGGTGAAACATCTCCTTCTCCTAGAGTTGATCAGGCTGTTGATTGTGGTCTGTGGAATGTTTTCCCACTCCTCTTCAATTGCTGTGTGAAGTTGCTGGATATTGGCGGGAACTGGAACACGCTGTTGTACAATCCAGAGCATTCCAAACATGCTCAATGGGTGACATGTCTGGTGAGTATGCAGGCCACGGAATAACTGGGACATTTTCAGCTTCCAGAAATTGTGTACAGATCCGTGCTGCATGGGACTGTGCATTTCAACCTATGTTTAGTCTAACACAATGACAACAAAAATAATTTTGTCCAATCAACGTAAGCTAAATATTATGTGGGTGTTCATGGTCCTGATTTCTGTGTGTGCGTGTGTTCGTACAAGTAGACAAAACATGTTGATTCACCCTACTTGTTGACGAAACAGTCTATGATTCTGTAATCAAATCAAATCAATGTATTTATGTAGCCCTTCGTACATCAGCTGATTTCTAAAAGTGCGATACAGAAGCCCAGCCTAAAACCCCAACCAGTAAGCAATGCAAGTGTAGAAGCACAGTGGCTAGGAAAAACTCCCTAGAAAGGCCAAAACCTAGGAAGAAACCTAGAGAGGAACCAGGCTATGTGGGGTGGCCAGTCCTCTTCTGGCTGTGCCGGGTGGAGATTATAACAGAACATGGCCGAGATGTTCAAATGTTCATAAATGACCAGCATGGTCCAATAATAATAATAATAAGGCAGAACAGTTGAAACTGGAGCAGCAGCACGGCCAGGTGGACTGGGGACAGCAAGGAGTCATCATGTCAGGTAGTCCTGAGGCATGGTCCTAGGGCTCAGGTCCTCTGAGAGAGAGAAAGAAAGAGAGAAAGAGAGAATTAGAGAGAGCACACGTAAATTCACACAGGACACCGAATCGGACATGAGAAGTACTCCAGATAAATACTGGAGGCTGAGACAGGAGGGGTCAGGAGACACTGTGGCTCCATCCGAGGACACTCCCGGACAGGGCCAAACAGGAAGGATATAACCCCACCCACTTTGCAAAACAAAAACACCCACTTCGTAATACAGTACACACTTTTATTTTGTGTTGTCCTAGGCTACCTTGCTAAAACGCTTGCTCTCTAGCCTGACTTCCCTTCATTAGCAACATTACATAGTTAACATTAGCCTTCTCATCTAGCTACATATTGAACTTCTATCTTCTCAGTCCACGTTGGATCAGAATTGCCATTGTATTCATTGGCCAGTATGGAGAATTAACAATGTGACAATTTTAGCTAGCTAGCTAGTCACCGAAGGACAACAACACAACGAGATGCAACAATTTGATTTTGTTAATTAAGTATTTCTCTTGAGTCGATTTGATAGGAGTGAAGCAAAATCCAAACTTGGTGGGCCTTGACCATTCACAATTGATCTCACTCAGTTTAGCTAAATGCTGATTGGGTATTATCTTATACTTTTTCATCAAGGGAGGCCAAATGTTTGCTGACTTCCCTTGCATTCAATGCTAGGGTCGCCAGCAATGTCATACTTTTTATGACCAGCCCATATCAGATAGATGGCCTATACATACAGAGACAGAGGGGTGCTGTTTCACTTGCTCGGATGCTTTCTCCGGTGAGATACATTCAGCCTCTTGTGAATAGAAGGAACATTAAGAAAACACAGAGAGGTGAAAGATAAATATTTGTATATTTTCTCATTTTTGGGAAGCCTGGCTTCTCTTGGCATTCATGAATACATGCCACTGGAATTTGCACACTGAAGTCGGTTACGAAGTCGAACTCAAGTCAGGTAAAGACCCGGGTGAGGATGACAAGCACGCAGATGAGCTTCTCTGAGACGGTTTTTGACAGTTTGTGCAGAAATTATTTGGTTGTGTAAACCCACGGTTTCATCAGCTGTCTGGGTGGCTGGTCTCGGACAATTCCGCAGGTGAACAAGCCGGATGTGGAGGTCCTGGGCTGGTGTGGTCTGGGGTTGTGAGGCCAGTTAGATGTACTGCCAAATTCTCTAAAACGACGTTGGTGAAAACATTTTGAGATGTCTGTGGCATTGTGTTGGGTGACAAAACTGCACATTTTAGTGTCCTTGTATAGTCCCCAGCACAAGGTGAACGTCTGTAATGATCTTGATGTGCCACACCTGTCAGGTGGATTTATTATCTTGCCAAAGGAAAACAGCTTTTTATGTGTATATGTAAGGTTTGACTCTGGTAGACAAGATGCAAGTACAGGGAGCGAATATTCAATTAACAACGGACATGAAACAGGACAGGACAGTGTCTGGATATGAAAACATAATGACATTAATGCGGACAAGGGGACCCAATGGAGGAACAGACAGATATAATGGGACAATCAAAAGGTGAAGGAGTCCAGGTGAATCCAATGAGCACTAATGCATGTTATGATGGTGACAGGTATGAGTAATGAAGGGCGCCCTCGAGCGCCAGAGAAGGTGAGTGGGAGCAGACAGTATAGAACTTTTCTGGGATCTTTTATTTCAGCTCATGAATCATGGGACCATGAGGGACTAAGTTCAGTGTAAGTATCTTTGCTGCTAGCCAAAGCTGAATTACTGCATGTTTCCTAAGCTATCCTAGCTAGCTAGCTCAAGTTGACATAAGCCATTTCGGTCTTCTCTAAATTGCTCATATATATTTGCTATGCAACCTAGAAAAACATCACCAAAATAATAATTGACAGTCATGTTTTCACCATTACTACTGTAAGGGTTTTCCTGTGGTGAAGTAGAGGAGGACCAAAACGCGGCGTGGTTATATTGATTCATGTTTAATTAAAACAGATAAACATGAACACTACAAAACAACAAACGTGGAAAACCAAAAACAGCCCTATCTGGTGCAAAACACAGAGACAGGAACAATCACCCACAAACACACAGTGAAACCCAAGCTACCTAAGTATGAATCTCAATCAGATACAACTAATGACACCTGCCTCTGATTGAGAACCATACTAGGCCGAAACATAGAAATACCCCAAAACATAGAAAAACAAACACAGACTACCCACCCAACTCACGTCCTGACCATACTAAATAAATACAAAACAAAGGAAATAAAGGTCAGAACGTGACAACTACAGAGAAATGGCTTGTTTCTAGCAGTTAAAAAGATATGACCCACATATTACCGAAACAGATTTTGGGGGGGATTGACATCCAGCATTTTACACATATTGGTAAACCACTTTGTGGGCCACTAAAGCTGATGTGAATAATGTTGTATTGAGCTGTCTGCTGAACTAAGGTGCAGTGGGCAGCTGTGGCCTATCACAGTGTCGCCGGTGGTAGCTACAGTGGTTCCTCCTTTAAAACTTGTGAGCTTACACGTGGGACTAAGAGGTATCCAGCGTCACGGCTTCATTGCTCCAGACCACCACAAGGGGGAGTTCGAGCACTCATTATGCATTTGGGTCCCAAGGTTTTCATATGACCAATCACATTGAGTGGTTTCAATGATGAATTTGACGCGTGCTATCCTTCGCTGGTGACTTTCTTCAGCAAAGTTGGCTGGCAAATGTAAGTAATTATAATGTCATAACGAGTCAAGCTAAACATGTACAATTGAGAGGAATATGTTAGTTAATGTAGAGACAAACGATTGTGCGCATTTTTTGTCATAAAGTTAATTTTAAGAAAATCGATATTTAGCAAGTTAGCTGACTTGCTAACATTAGCCAGCTAGCTAGCTAGTGTTATGACATGAGTCTGACATTGTAATTCGTGTTGTTTAATGTTTTAGGGACTCCTGAGAAAATCGGCAAACCAGGGTGTTGTCTTCAGAAATAGTGGATGTAAAGAATCTAGCTAGCAAAAGCATTTGCTGCAAATTGAATGTACAATTGTGTTAGCTTTCCTTGCTTATATTTCCAATGCAATGCAGCTGAAGTAACATAGCTAGCTAACTATTTATTTGCGGAGGATTAAAATAACTGAATACCTATGGATGTGTAGCTAGCTACAGTATGTAGTCGATCTGTGTATGGACCCTAAAACGTTTGGTATGATTATTAGTTCAGAACCTATGAACCTCAGCTATCATAGTTGTTATATTGACTTCAAGTCTGAATGGGATTAATGAAGCCTATGGATTGAGTAGAATATAGTAATTTTATTGTGCAAAGGATCTATATACATGTAATGTAGTTATTACCACGCATGAGATCCCAACATTGTAGCCTGTACATTGAGTACATTCACTAATCATGTTCTCTTCCTTGGCAAATAAAGGTGTGGTTCAGGTATTTATCTCTGTGAGTGTCACGGCTTTCGTTGTGGGAAGGAGGAGCGGACCAAAATGCAGCGTAGTTGTGATTCATTTTATTAAATAAGGAATCTATACACGATGAAACTAAAAAAATAACAAACGTACGAAAACCGAAAACAGCCCTATCTAGTGCAAAACACAGAGACAGGAACAATCACCCACAAACACACAGTGGAACCCAGGCTACCTAAATAGGGTTCCCAATCAGAGACAATGACTAACACCTGCCTCTGACCTCCTAGCCATGGCATCCCTGCTAAATAAAACGGGACAGAGGGGCAGCTCGGGACAGAGGGGCAGCTCGGAACAGAGGGGCAGCTCGGGACAGAGGGGCTCCTCAGACTCCGGCAGCAGCGCCATACAGGCGGGAGACTCCGGCAGCAGCGCTGGACAGGCGGGAGACTCCGGCAGCAGCGCCTGACAGGCGAGAGACTCCGGCAGCAGCGCCTGACAGGCGAGAGACTCCGGCAGCAGCGTAGAGGAGGAATGCTCTGGCAGATCCTGGCTGACTGGCGGATCTGGAAGAGTCTGGCTGACTGGCGGATCTGGAAGAGTCTGGTTGACTGGACAGATCTGGAAGTGTCTGGTTGACTGTCGGATCTGGAAGAGTCTGGCTGAATGGTGGATCTGGAAGAGTCTGGTTGACTGGCGGATCTGGAAGAGTCTGGCTGACTGGCGGATCTGGAAGAGTCTGGTTGACTGGCGGATCTGGAAGAGTCTGGCTGACTGGCGGATCTGGAAGAGTCTGGCTGACTGGCAGATCTGGAAGAGTCTGGTTGGCTGGCAGATCTAGAAGAATCTGGTTGACTGGCAGATCTGGAAGAGTCTGGCTGACTGGCAGATCTGGAAGAGTCTGGATGACTGGCAGATCTGGAAAAGTCTGGCTGACTGGCAGATCTGGAAGAGTCTGGCTGACTGGCGGATCTGGAAGAGTCTGGTTGACTGGCGGATCTGGAAGAGTCTGGCTGACTGGCGGATCTGGAAGAGTCTGGCTGACTGGCAGATCTGGAAGAGTCTGGTTGGCTGGCAGATCTAGAAGAATCTGGTTGACTGGCAGATCTGGAAGAGTCTGGCTGACTGGCAGATCTGGAAGAGTCTGGCTGACTGGCAGATCTGGAAGAGTCTGGTTGACTGGCAGATCTGGAAGAGTCTGGCTGACTGGCGGATCTGGAAGAGTCTGGCTGACTGGCGGATCTGGAAGAGTCTGGCTGACTGGCAGATCTGGAAGAGTCTGGCTGACTGGCAGGTCTGGAAGAGTCTGGCTGACTGTCAGATCTGGAAGAGTCTGGCAGATTGGCGGATCTGGAAGAGTCTGGCTGACTTGCAGATCCGGAAGAGTCTGGCTGACTGGTGGATCCTGGCAGACTGACGGCTCTGGCTGCTCCATGCTGACTGGCAGCTCTGGCTGCTTCATGCTGACTGGCGGCTCTGGCTGCTCAATGCTGACTGGCGGCTCTGGCTGCTCCATGCTGACTGGCAGCTCTGGCGGCTTCTTGCAGACTGGCAGCTCTGGCAGCTCCTTGCAGACTGGCAGCTCCTTGCAGACTGGCAGCTCCTTGCTGACTGGCAGCTCCTTGCTGACTGGCAGCACCATGCAGGCTGGCAGCTCCATGCAGACTGGCAGCTCTGGCTGCTCCACGCAGACTGACAGCTCTGGCTGTTCCATGAAGTCTAACAGCTCTGGCTGCTCCATGCAGACTGACATCTCTGGCTGCTCCATGCAGACTGACAGCTCTGGCTGCTCCATGCAGACTGGCATCTCTGGCTGCTTCATGCAGACTGGCAGCTCTGGCTGCTCCATGCAGACTGACAGCTCTGGCTGTTCCATGAAGACTGACAGCTCTGGCAGAAATACTCATTATAAAAATTCAGAAAAGATACAACTATTTTACATAGGTTTAAAGATGAACTTCTTGTGAATCTAACCACGGTGTCAGATTTAGAAAATGCTTTACGGCAAAAGCATACCTTACGATTATTTGAGAACATAGCCCAGCAGACAAATCATTACGAACAATAACCAGCCCAGTAGAAATAGTCAGAAATACAGATAAAATGAATCACTTACCTTTAATGATCTTCATATGGTTGCACTCAGAAGACATTAATTTATTCAATAAATGTTCCTTTTGTTCGATAAATTCTTTCTTTATTTCCAAAAACCTCCGTTTTGTTCGCATGTTTTCTTCAGTAATCTGCAGTCACAACAGGCAGACAAAAAATCCAAATTGTATCTGTAAAGTTCATGGAAACATGTCAAATAATGTTTATATTCAATCCTCAGGTTGTTTTTAGCCGAAATAATTGATAATATTTAAACAGGACAATAACGTTGTCAATATAAAAGGTAAACAAGAAAGGCACTCTCTCGGTCACGCACATGAAAAAGCTCTGTGACACGGCAGGGTCCACTCATTTAGACTGTTCTTACTCCCTTATTTTTCAGAATACAAGCCTGAAACCATTTCTAAATACTGTTGACATCTAGTGGAAGGCACAGGAACTGCAATTTGAGTCCTAAGTCAATGGATACTGTAATGGTATTGATGAGAAAACTACAACAACAAAAAATCCTACTTCCTGAATGAATTATTCTCAGGTTTTCGCCTGCCAAATTACTTATATTAAACTCACAGACACTATTTTAACAGTTTTGGAAACTTTAGAGTGTTTTCTATCCAGATATGCATATCCTACCTTCTGGGCCTGGCAGTTTAATTTGGGCACGCTTTTCATCCAAAATTCCTAATGCTGCCCCCTACCCTAGAGAAGTTAACGGCCCTGACTTTCTGGTCTAACTCGTCAGAATGTTATAAACCGACACTGAATCGTAGGAGCTAACTACTAGCTATGTAGAAGTTGGACTGAAGAACGCAAAGTGCTGCTTACCTAAGATGTCATCAACCCACAGTCCTTCATAGTTGTTCGCTATGACTTCCTTTGTGTCGGAAGGCTGAACATTATTAGTTGCAGCCAAACTGAAACTAATAAAATGGCAAAAATGGAGGGTGGTTGATAACAAAATTAAATTGGAGTTTTCTTTTCAAATACATTTTTTGTTCTATAAACATTTGCGCTCTATTACAAAATATTTGATTGCACATGTGTTTTAAATACTTTGAAGCCTCGTTTTTGTTTTCAGAACAATTATTTTTGATTGAAAATTAAAAAGTTTTGCTCTCGACAAAAATACACAAATTTACCTCCTTAGCATATAACCATTTGCCTGTGAATAACCAGACTGTAATGGTCATCTGATGAAGAAGGATCGGACCAAAGCGCAGCGTGGTAAGTGTTCATGATTTCATTGTAACTGAACACTAGAACAAAAATAACGTGAGAAACGAAACCCAAACAGTCCTGTCAGGTGCAGAACACTAAGCAGAAAACAACTACCCACAAAACACAGGTGGGAAAAGGCTACCTAAGTATGGTTCCAAATCAGAGACAGCAATAGACAGCTGTCCCTGATTGAGAACCATACCTGGCCAAAACAAAGAAATACAAATCATAGAAAAATTAACATAGAATGCCCACCCAAATCACACCCTGACCAAACCAAAATAGATACATAAAAATATTTTTAAGGTCAGGGAGTGACATAGATCTTCATACAAACTTGCTATGCAAAATTCTTGACACACAACCGAAGATGCTGCCATATCCTGCCAGCACGCCCACAAGCGAGCTACTCAGGTGGAGAATGATGCTTGGAAGAGGGCGAGGTACGAGATGGGAGTAACAACAATTTTTTGCAAGTTGGGGAGGGGGCTAATAGCTGAACATTAGACTGACTATACAATCTTTACTAAAGAATAGTCTAATAACCGAGCTAGTTGTGAAAATAAAACGATCGCAGACCAGATTTGCCCTAACGGCCAAGGGGGAGTTAGAGCACTGATGATGCTTTTGGGTCCCAATGCACTACTGTGTCTCTAACTGACAATGAATGGGCAATATCAACAAAATAATATACTGATAATTGTGCATGATGTCAAATGAAACAGGCAGGGAGCAGGTTTTGAACCCCCAATCTTCTTGCCCGAAGTCCAGCCTGTGCACCAAAAGCATGCTCAAGCCGCAGAGTCGGTAGAGCGCGTCATCGCGGTAGCTTGCTGCTCAATGTAATAAAGTAATTACTTTTCAAATAAGTTACCTTACACGTTATGTTGGCTGACAATTTGTTAGCTACGCTGTCCTTACGAACCACATGGCATATCATTACACCAGTATGTACCAGTATGTTAGCTTTCTACCTAATGTTAGTAGTTATACATCAAATTTGCCAGAATATTAAATATAGGCTATCTAACTAACCAACGTTTATTGACTTGATTATTCCCGTCATTCTTAGCTTAGCTAAATGGTATAGTCGTTGTGCGTTCCCAACGGGTATCCGGGTGCTTTCGTAAATTCACTCTGGCTATCTACTCCGATTTCAGAGCACTCTCATCTTATTGTACCAGAGCTCAGAATAAGGAAATTATGAGCGCTCAACACCAGTTGAATATGGCCGGTGTCAGTAAATGTCAGCAAAAAAACATAATTAAATTTTTCCAGCAGTAGAGTTACAGTCACCAATTAACATGAAAACTGCCTAACCAGCTCAGCTAAGGCAAGTAAAATGGTCAGAGTTGTCTCATTTGTGTCTGGAAGTAGCTAGCCAACGTTAGCTTGGGTGCTCTACTGCCGTTGTAAGGCCAGAATGCTCAAATCAACCCTACTCCTAGGCCTGAACGTCCAGTGTGCGCTCTGAATTTGAATTTACAAACTGACAACACTCTGGATTTATGAGCACAGTCACTCCAGTTTGAATTTAGATTGAAATGTTGTGGCATGACCTCAAGAGAGGGGTTCACACAAGACATGTCAAGAACATTTCTGAATTTAAACCGTTTTGTAAAATTTTGTCAAAAATTCCTCCTGACCGTTGTGCAGGTATGATCCGCAACTACAGAAAAAGTTTGGTTGAGGTTATTGCTGCCAAAGTATGGACAACCAGTTATTAAAACCAAGGGTTCACATAATTTTTCCACCCTGCACTGTGGATGTTTACATGATGTGTTCAATAAAGACATGAAAACGTATAATTGTTTGAGGTTGTTTGAGGAACCTCGTGTTAGGGGGCAGTATTTTAATTTTTGAAAAAAAAACGTTCCCGTTTTAAAACGGGCTATTTTCTCAGGAAAAGATTCTAGAATATGCATATAATTGACAGCTTTGGATAGAAAACACTCTAACGTTTCCAAAACTGTAAAGATATTGTCTGTGAGTTTAACAGAACTGATGTTGCAGCCGAAAGCCTGAGAAAAATCCAATCCGGAATTGCCCCAGGTTTTGAAAGCATTGCGTTCCAATGACTCCCTATTCAGCTGTAAATGTACCATCAATGAGCTTACGCTTTCTACGTATTCCCCAAGGTGTCTACAGCATTGTGACATAGTTTTACGCATTTCTGTTGAAGAATAGCCATAGGCAGCCACATTGCGTAAGTGGTCACATGGTGGCTCCGAGAGAGATTCTCATGTAAAATACAGAGGTAGCCATTATTCCAATCGGTCCTAGTGAAAAACGAATTGTCCCAACGGATATATTATCTAATAGAAATTAGAAAAACACCTTGAGGATGGATTCTAAACAACGTTTGCCATGTTTCTGTCGATATTATGGAGCTAATTTGGAATATTTTTTGGCGTTGTGGTGACCGCAATTTCAGGCGATTTCTCAGCCAAACGTGAAGAACAAACGGAGCTATTTCGCCTACAAAAATAATCTTTTGGGAAAAAATGAACTTTGGCTGTCTGCCAGGGAGTCTCGTGAGTGAAAACATCCGAAGTACATCAAAGGTAAACAATTGAATTTGATTGCTTTTCTGATTTCTGTGACAAGGTTGCCTGCTGCTAGCAGGCATAATGCTATGCTAGTCTATGATACACTTACACAAATGCTTGTCTAGCATTGGCTGTAAAGCATATTTTGAAAATCTGAGATGACAGTGTGAATAACAAAAGGCTAAGCTGTGTTCCAATATATTTCACTTGTGATTTTCATGAATAGGAAGATTTTCTAGGAGGATTTATGTCCGTTGCGTTATGCTAATTAGTGTCAGATGATGACAACGGTCCCATTCACGGGATGGGGTGTCACTACAGATTAAGCAGACTGTGTTTGTCTATTATTGTGACTTAGATGAAGATCAGATCAAATTGTATTACCAATTTATGCAGACCAGGGAATTCCAAACGGTTTACATTCTTTTTTTGCCACTGTAAGTATTCAGAACCCTTGATATGAGACTCAGAATTGAGCTCAGGCGCATCCTGTTTCCATTATCATCCTTGAGATGTTTCTACAACTTGATTGTCCATCTTCGGTAAATTCAATTGATTGGACATGATTTGGAAATGCACACACCTGTCTATATAAGGTTCCACATTTGACAGTGCATGTCAGAGTAAAAACCAAGCCATGAGCCCCGTAGAGCTCCGAGACAGGATTGTGTCAAGGCATAGATCTGGGGTAGACAACCAAAACATTTCTGCAGCATTGAAGGTCCCCAAGCACACAGTGGCCTGTATCATGAAATAAGTTTGGAACCAACAAGACTCTTCCTAGAGCTGGCCGCAAAGCCAAACTGAGCAATCGGGGGAGAAGGGCCTTGGTCAAGGAAGTAAACAATAACCTGATGGTCACTCCGACAGAGCTCTTGTGTTCCTCTATGGAAATTGAATTGTTTTAAGGTCATTCCATACCTTAAGGGAACATTTTGACATTAGCCATATGGTTAGTGAGAAAGACCACATTGCAAATGTATGGTCCCTTACTAGTCGTCCGAAAACGTTTGTAAAATTTGTGGACGGAGTCGGGCCGTGCAGCAGGGTCGGATCTTCCAGGAAGTCATCAAACGAACTCTCTCTGACATTCGGTTTCCGTTTTATAAAATAATCCAATTTTGGTCATTTTTCCGCTGTCCCGGTAAATCCCACAAGAGGGCGAATGGAATCATATTGCAAATGTACAAAACATCATGAATCACGACGTGGCCTTTACTCCAAGCCTAACCTTGACCGTGTGGCATTAACCCTGAACAGTAAAACAGGGTTTTTTGATCTCACCGATTACAATGACTTCTCTCCCCATAGGAATACTTTGCCTGCTCCTCTAAAGTCAACCTGAAGCCTATGTGGGTTATGAATGCCTTATGAACCTGTCTTCTATGACAATCCATCAGGCCACTATGAGGTCTACCTGTGTCAATTCGAAGCTTCCTGAAGCAACTCGTAGTGGTTAAAATCACCCCTAAAATTGTTTTTCAATACCAACCTGCAGTTTGATATAAATAGTGCATTCAGCCCTGCGTAAATCAGTCAGTTCTTAACATAAAGACTTCAAACTCAGGATTCTGTAAAAGCATACCACAATGAGGATATGTGATTACTTATAGCTTCCTGTGCCAACCGGAAGTGCCATACTTGGTGTCACAGGGGCTGTTTCGAAGGGTTAAAAAAGTCAGATCTTTCCAAAACTTCATATGTGCGATTAGGCAACCCTCATGAACTGTAAATCAGTCATGACTCCCATAAAATTTCAAAGAAAAACTAAATCACACACAACTTGGAAGGAGGGACACATTAGGGTGCGTAGAGACAGTCAGTGCCTGCAATAGTTACCTTTGTTCGAGCTAAAAAAGAACCATCATACCTAGAGTTCTGAAACTTTAGAAACCTGTTCCAGACCTCAGGTCGATAGTGTGTGGTGAGTTACGTGGCTCTAGAAGGTTCTCGGACCGAGAAACAGCCTCGTAGATTTGCAATAACTTCAATTCATTTTTGCATTACGAAAATGTCGACATTTAGAAATGTCCCAGAGTCGCAAGACTAGGTGCATTGCAACCACCTCGGCCCATATAGACGGACCCCAATGTTTCTGTCCGATAGCTCATTCAAGGACCCCGTAGCAAGGCATGGAAAAAAGTGGATTTTCAGCACCAATTAGGGTCTTGCTCGGGCACCGAAAGACCTATCGAGCCGAAACTTGGGATTCGGGGTCGCCTCACATAGGCCTACACATAATGTCAGAACTGGACCCGCAGCTAGAACGTAACTATGTGTTTTATGTTTTTATTATGGTTTGAACAGAAGGTGTTGGGAATTTCAAATCAAATCAAATCAAATTTTATTGTCAGCTCTGTCAGCTCTTTGGGCCAGCTCTGAAGAATGTGATAGTTGGCTTCTAAACGAGTTGAACAAAGTGGGTTTGGTGTCAGTTTGTATCAGTTTGGTGTCAGAATGATATCTAATTGACTGATGGACATTGACTTACTATTGACTTTTGTCCATTTGCAATATGTTTAAACAGTGAGGTACCATCACCAAAGTGACATTCTGAAATCAACCCTAACGAGCGATGGAGAGGAACCAGAGTCAATGCCCAGCCATCCCGAGTTCATCGGGCCAGTCAATTTTGCATTCCTGCAGGACTTTTGAGCATGACAAATTGGTGATGGTAAATGCCCATTGAAACATATTGCAAATGCACGTGCATTTGCAATATGATTCAACAGTGAAGAAAACATCACCAAATGGACATGATGAAATCAACACAACGAGCGATGGAAAGGAACAACTATCACTGCCCGGCCATCCTGTGTTCATCAGCCCAGTCAATTTTGCAGGATTTTTGAGCATGACAAACTTGTGATGGTACATGGCAAATGGACATGACATCCTTATTTGGCATTTTCAAATCTTTCATATTGCATTTGGACATTTCCTATGAAATCATATTGCAAATGGACAAAACATATGCCTTATGCACAAGTAAAAAAAAAAAGAATTATGATAATAAAATTTGACAAAAGTATATTCATACAGTTCTTTCACATGTCTAATTGACAAAAAATGGACAAAAAAAACAGTCCAGAAAGCACTTTTTTAAGGGGGTGATAAGTTTTTGAATTTTTTTTCAGTTTTTCAAAATGTTGCTTTTAAATGTTGACTTGTGTTACATTTGCAATATGAAAAACCACGGTGGAGCGTACACCTGTTGGAGTTTTAAAGTGTTACACTTGGCATTTGCCATATGGCATTTGCAATCAACTTTGAATGAAACGACGCCGAATTGAGTGGTATTGGACACCGTGTATATGATTTGTCCGGTGCCAATGACTTCCCATTCATTTTTGTACATTTCAGGGGGGTGTTCCCTTACAAGGATAATTATCTACTTGATTTCGAATTTTAGGAAAAAATATATACATTTTTTGTTGATGAAAAACTATTTTTGGCTTTACTGCTATTAGCCAATACTAACACATTCACTCCATGAAACAACAGATAGTCCCCTCAAAAAAATCTTAACTCTCTGTCCTATATCTGAGAGATAACAAGAAAGATGAGGGTTCTAATTTTATTAGATTTTTAACATGTATTTAACCCCTTATTTTTGTCACTAAACAGTCTCCAAATACAGTTGAAGTCGGAGGTTTACATATACCTTAGCCAAATGCATTTAAACGGCAGTTTGATTACATCTCTCACTGTTGAAGTGTACCTATGATAAAAATTACAGACCTCTACATGCTTTGTTAGTAGGAAAACCTGCAAAATCGGCAGTGTATCAAATACTTGTTCTCCCCACTGTATATACAAAATGTCCATTTATTTGGCGCATTTGATCCAGAAAAAAACAGTTCCAATTTGCGCAACGTAACGACAAAATATCTCAAAAGTTACCTGTAAACTTTGCCAAAACATTTTCAACTACTTTTGTAATACAACTTTAGTTATTTTCTAAAATAAATAATCGCTAAAATTGAAGACAGAATGATCTGTGTTCACTACAGGAAGACAAACTCAAGCATGCTTTCTGGTCTTGCGCCTCTATCAAACAGTACACATGGCAGCACTTCTTCATTACACAAAGGAATAACCTCAAACAATTTCTAAAGACTGGTGACATCCAGTGGAAGGGGTAGGAACTGCAAGCAAGTCCCTTAGAAATCTGGAATCCCAATGAAAACACATTGAAAAGAGCATGACCTCAAAAACAAAAAAAATCAAAATGTTTTTTCCTCTGGGTTTCGCCTGCTACATAAGTTCTGTTATACTCAGACATGATTTAAACAGTTTTTAGAAACTTCAGAGAGTTTACTATCCAAATCTACTAATAACATGCATATCATATGAGTAGCAGGCAGTTGAATTTGGGCATGCTTTTCATCCAAAATTCCAAATGCTGCCCACTATTCCTAGCGAAGTTTTAACAAGACATTTGTGGAGTGGTTGAAAAACAAGTTTAACCTCTCTGGCCCACCTGACACGCAAGTGTCCCACCTTGCCAACAATAAATGCAAATGCACTATGCCAAATGCTAATAGCACTCGTTAAAACTCAAACGTTCATTAAAACTCACATGCAGGGTACTCAATTCAAGCTACACTCGTTGTGAATCTAGCCAACGAGTCAGATTTGTAAAATGATTTTCGGCGAAAGCATGAGAAGCTATTATCTGATAGCATGCAACACGCCGAAATACCAGAAGGGGACGTAAACAAAAGAATTAGCGTAGCCGGCGCTACACAAAATGCAGAAATAAAATATAAAACATTCATTACCTTTGACGAGCTTCTTTGTTGGCACTCCTATATGTCCCATAAACATCACAATTGGGTCTTTTTTTTCGATTAAATCGGTCCTTGTATACCCAAAATGTCCATTTATGAAGACCGTCAGATCCAGGAAAAACACAGTTTTTAAACGCAACGTTATTTTTGAAAATTAAAAATGTTGCCTATAAACTTTAACAAAACACTTCAAACTACTTCTGTAATCCAACTTTAGGTATTAGTAAACGTTAATAAATGATCAAATTGATCACGGAGCGATCTGTATTCAATAGGCACAAGTTTGGAAAACATAGCCCACTATTCAGGTTGCATTTTTCACAGCTGTGGACCTGAAGACCGGATGTGGCTATTACTCAGATGACCAAGGATTTAGTTGCATCGAAATCACAACACTGGCGACATCGTGTGGAAGCTGTAGGAACTGTAATCCCATCCTTAAGTATTTTTCCTTCCAATAGACAATACATAGACTGGCGGATTGATTTTTTCTCCGTCGATTTTGTGATCAGGTTTCCTTGCGATTTTGACCACAGAACTCGTTCTGTTATAGTCACAGACACCATTGAACCAGTTCTAGAAACTGCAGAGTGTTTTCTATGCACACACACTAATCATATGCAAATACTATATTCCTGGCATGAGTAGCAGGACGTTGAAATGTTGCGCGATTTTTAACAGAATGTTGAAAAAAGTAGCCCGATCTCTAAGAGGTTTTAAATGACTCCAACCTAAGTGTATGTAAACTTCTGACTTCAACTGTATGTAAATCAGGTATTTCTGATTTTTATACATTTGCAAACATTTCTAAAAACCTGTTTTCAGGGGGGTTATTGTGGGTTATTGTGTGCATATTGATGAGGAAAATTTATTTGATCAATTTTAGAATAAGGCTATAATATAACAAAATGTGGAAAAAGTGAAGGGGTCTGACTACATTACGAAGGCACTGTACTATATATGGAGACTGTTTAGTGCAAAAAAATAAGGGGTTCAATACACAAAAATAATATAATAACAATGTTTTCTGATCTTATATCTCTCAGATATAGGACAGACACTTCAGAACAAACTTTATTTTGATTGTTTGGGGGACTATCTGTTGTTCCATGTAGTTGTAACGGTCATCGTTGCATGAAGAAGGTGTGGACCAAAGCGCAGCATGGTACGTGTCCATGATTTTTATTTGACTGAACACAAAACAACAACGTGAATAAATACAACAGTCCTCTAAGGTGCAGAAAACACTAAACAGAAAATAACTTCCCACAAAACACAGGTGGGAAACGGCTACCTAAGTATGGTTCTCAATCAGAGACAACAATAGACAGCTGCCTCTGATTGAGAACCACACCTGGCCAAACACACAGAAATAGAAAACATAGAATGCCCACCCCAACTCACACCCTGACCAAACCAAATAGAGACATAAAAAGGATCTCTAAGGTCAGGGCATGACAGCAGTGAATGTTGGTGGCAGGGAAGTCAGGCGCAGGAGAACGAATTTGGTATAAACTGAGTTGTTTAATAAGTGCCCACAAAACTCCGAAAACCAAAATATTGTGGCAAAGAAGG
This sequence comes from Oncorhynchus masou masou, assembly GCF_036934945.1. Taxonomy (NCBI): domain Eukaryota; kingdom Metazoa; phylum Chordata; class Actinopteri; order Salmoniformes; family Salmonidae; genus Oncorhynchus; species Oncorhynchus masou. Next base: position 60,969,089 of record NC_088217.1, on the reverse strand, counting down.
GGGTCGAGTGGTAAATGGCAGATATGTGAGAGCAGAACTAATAAACAGGCTCTACCCGATCACTAAAATGGCCACCCCTGTCAGAACTGCAGATCACAAAATGGCCGACCACCAAAACCACAAGTCCCAGAAGCAAGGGGAACCCTCAGAAGGTGGAGCCAACCCACAGATAAAGGGTCAAGAAAAACCAGGAAGAGAAGAAGAGAGTGCTGGAAGGATCTATGAACAATAGAGAAAGAGACAATAGAGATTGGCTGGATTTACCGTGTATGAGTTGGACTGGTTTGGACTTACCTGTTGGCGTTTGGACCTGGACATACCGAGAACCCGATTCGTGTACCGAACCCTGCTATCCTTGACCTCGCCTACGGCCTGGGTGGACCAGGACGGAGAAACAAACACACAGGTACTGTCCTGTTTGAAATAACTCTCATTCTTGGGTGATTTGGTGACAGTTTACCACTTAGTTTGTGACAAACGCTCCTAACCTTGAAGAGGTTTGCCACAATATACAAAATAATAAATGTTGGAAGAAAACAACATTGCACATCAACACATTATTTGCACATAACATACATTCAAACAATCTCCGAAAAGGACATGAGGGGAAACAGAGGGTTAAATACATAACATGTAATTGATGGGATTGGAACCAGGAGTTAAGGAAGACAAGACAAAACCAATGAAAAATGGATCAGCGATGGCTAGAAGGTCAGTGACGTCGACTGCCGAACACCGCCTGAACAAGAAGAGGGACCGACTTCGGTGGAAGTCGTGACAGCGTATGTATGGGCTAATAGCAGTAAGGCCAAATAAACATTTTCATCAGATAATTGTTTTATATTTTTTAATACTTCAAGGGGTCATAAAATTTAATATCAAATAGCAAAATGATCCTTGGTGTGACCTTCTTTAAACAATTCCATATAGCTTAGTAGAACCCCTCACCCCGACTTAGACAGAGCTTAGACTGTAATGGGTAAAAAGAAAGAGACATACACTAAGAAATTATTTACAATTTCCACATTTTGTTGCGTTAGTCTGAATTTAAAATTGATAAAATTAAAATTTTGTGTCAGTGATCTACGCACAATACCCGATAATGTCAAAGTGGAATTTTGTTTGTAGAAAAGTTGAGGAATTCATAAAAAATGTAAAGCTGAAATGTCTTGAGTTAATGTGTCACGCCCTGATCTGTTTCACCTGTCTTGGTGATTGTCTCCACCCACCTCCAGGTGTCTGCTGTTTTCTCCATTAGTCCCCGGTGTATATATATCCCTGTGTTTCCTGTCTCTCTGTGCCAGTTCATCTTGTTTTGCCAAGTCAACCAGCGGTTCTCCTTGCTCCTATTTTCCCTGTCTGTTTTTTCCTAGCCCTCCTGGTTTTGAACCTTGCCTGTCCTGATGCCGAATCTGCCTGCCTGACCACTGCCTGTTCTGACCTCGAGCCTGCCTATCACCAGGTAGTGTTTGGACTAACCTGGTTTATGAACTCTCGCCTGTCCCTACCTGCCTTTTGGTGCAATAAATATCGGAGCTCAACCATCTGCCCCCTGTGTCTGCAGTTGGGTCTCGCCTTGTGCCCTTATATAATAAGTATTCAACCCCTTTGTTATTGTTTGTAAGTCGCTCTGGATAAGAGCGTCTGCTAAATGACTTAAATGTAATGTAATGTTATGGCAAGCCTAAATAAGTTCAGGGATAACATATTTGCTTAACTAATCATTCCGTTTTCAATAATAGTGGTTGAAATGAATTTTGAAGAACTACCCCATCTCTGTATCCCACAGTCAAACAGTGAATTTCAACCCCAGATTCAACCACAAAGCTCAGAGAAGTATTTCAATTCCTCGCAAAGAAGGCCACCGATTGGTAGATGTGTAAAAAAAGGAGACGCTGACTATCCCTTTGAGCATGGTGAAGTTATTATTTAGGCTTTGGATGGTGTATCAATACACCCAGACACTACAAAGATAAAGGTGTCCTTGTAACTCAGTTGCTGGAGAGGAAGGAAACTGTTCAGGGATTTCACCAACTCTGCAAACAGTTGCAGAGTTTAATGGTTGTGAAATTAGAAAACTGAGGATGAATCAACAACATTGTAGTTACACCTCAATACTAACCTAAATGACTGAAAGAGAGCGACCCGGTTCTGCGTATTTGACTGGTTTGTGACTCACTGACACACTCTCCGGTTAGAGGGCAATAAAGCAGCCCAAGAGTTAACACACAGGAACTTGAATCACACACAGGAGAAGATTAACCTGGGGATGTACATGGGTATGGTTCTGTAAAATTAAAGGAACAGGGAGATGATGAATATACACATAGAATGCAATGAATAGAGAAGATGAATGTATGAATATCAAAAGGACTACAACGGTGATTTCAAATGTAAATAACCAGGTAATACATAATAGTACAATAACAACAGCAGTGTTAATGTAAATGGATGGTATTTGTTTTGCTGTTTTTTACGTATTGTTTGCCTTAAACTTACCTCCGTTCGTTCTGTCTTCAGTTACTCACCCGGCTCATTTACCCCATTCCCGCCTGGTCGTCGGAGGATTCCGCTACCCCATTGGATCCACCTATTTACTCCCATCAACTCACCACCGCTGCCCGCTACGCCACCTGGATATATCTACCCATTCACATTCACTTGTAAATAAATACTCACCTTCTTCCTACTCTCCTTGTCCTGGTCTGCTTCTGGGTTCGATTTTGAAAAAACGTGACACAATGAGGCTATACAAATGGGAAACAAAAATAGCAAATATTACACATAGAAATGGCACTAAAGGTAATAATAGTCAATACAAATAATAACTTCAGCATATAACATTGTAATAGCTATGTAGTGATATACAAAGCCAAGCTAAACAACAATTTACTCCATGTTCACACATCCCATGCACATATGTCCACCCACACTCACAGACTGGTACGGCAATATTTACTCCCTTGGAGAGTGTGGGTCAGGCTGGCCAGCCAATCAGGGTCTGGAGAAACTGCATGGCTAGATCATGCATAGGGGTGAAACACACGGCTACTGTCCGATTGGTGAAAGTCATGAGCTGGAGAGGATATTGATCTCTCACCTGAGGGGGAGAAAGGGTGAGAGTCAGACATTGCGGCTCCAGACAGACATAAACAACAACACACACGATGGAAATTAGTCCCGCAGGACCCTCGGCAGGGGGATTCTGTAACAATTAGAGAGTGAAAAGATGCATCCTGTTTGCAACAATGCACTTAGGTAATGTGGCAAAGAAATTAACTTTTGTCCTGAATGCAAAGCGTTATGTTTGGGGAAAATCTAACACAACACCACTCTTCATATTTTCAAGCATGGTGGTGGCTATATTATGCAATGGGTATGCTTGTTATCTGCAAGGACTAGGGAGTATTTTATGATCCAAATAAAAGGAATACAGTACTGGCAAAATCCTAGAGGAAAACAGAGTTCAGTCTGCTTTCCAACAGACACTTGGAGACTAATTCACCTTTCAGCAAGACAATAACCTAAAACACAAAGCCAAATCCACAGTGGAGTTGCTTACCAAGATGACATTGAATTTTCCTGAGTGGCCTAGAAAATCTATGGCAAGACTTGAAAATGCCTCTTAAAAACAATGATCAACTTGACAGAGCTTGATGAATTTTTAGAAGAATAATAGGCAAATATTGCACGATCCAGTTGTGCAAATCCCAAAAACCTCTCAGCTATAATCACCACCAAAGGTGCTTATTAAGTATTGACTCAGGGGTATGAATACTTATGTAAATTATATATTTCTGTAAATAATTGTCAATACATTTGTGTAAATCATTGTCAATAACATGTTTTTACTTTGTCATTATAGAGTATTGTGTGTAGATGGGTGAGAAAACAAATATATTTAATCGATTTTTAATTCAGGCTGTAGCACAACAAAATGTGGAATAAGTCTAGGGGTATGAATACTTTCCAAGGGCACACACACACAGTACAAAGATTTTTCAAAGTGACCGGGATTGCACAATAAAGTCGGGGACTATTTCCATTGTGGTCCCTATTTTTTTAAATATATTACAGAGACAGATTAAAATTATCTCAACCTCCAGATGAGTATGGGGGGTGAACAATGATGTGGCTGCTGGTGAACAATGATGTGCAGGCATAATCAAAGTGACACTGGACTACCGTTCTTGTCAGTGTCTTTAGGGTGTGTCTTTAGGGTGTCTAATGCTAGATTTCCATCCAATTGGTGACAGATATTCATATGAATATTCAAAAATCTGCATAAAAACAATAGCTGCATTATCCAATCAGAGTTGTGTTTCCATCAAATTGACTTGATGTGGATTATGTGCGTAAATACTACATAATGCACGTAAAAATAACTTTTGTGATTAAATTCCCATGTACCGAAAAAAATAAAATAAAAGTTAAATGGGTTTTCAACATATTTTCAACTCTAGGCCTATTGATGGTTTTGTAACAACAAATGTGGAGTAGGTATAGTATGCTCTAGCCAACAGCTCGCAGATGCAGTGCCGGTATTTGACGACAACAAAATTTGATTATATGGACAAAAGTGCAAGATTATTTTTATTTATCAAAAGCAGCATCAAGCTTTTCACTGCACTTTCATCACCAAGCGAAGTTCATCATCATTTATTTCATCTGTAGCCTAATAAGCTGCATGCGTTTTATCCAACATTTGCTAGAATACAGAGGTTGGATGGAAACTTGGTTAATGTCAAGCCATTGAGGATGCAAACATTTATATTTTGGGAAAACATGGACATACCTACAGCAGACTTTTGAATTAGCCTAATCAAATTAAAATATTCTGACTGGTTGACTTCATTTCAAAAGTGAAATGATAAATATTTAGGCTATATTGAAGCTTTAGGTTCTAGGTGCCACTCAGATTGGAGAAGAAGCAGTGAGCAAGGTAAGCTGTCCTGAATAACTGGGCCTGTGTCACGATCGTCGTAAGAAGCAGACCAAAATGCAGCGTGGTATGTGTTCATGATGATATTTTAATTAAAGAAAGCACACTGAATACAAAAGAAGAAACAAAAAGATGACCGTGAAGCTATAAGAACTGTGCTGACACAAGCAACTAACAAAGACAATCACCCATGACCCACAATGACAAGACAGGCTACCTAAATATGGTTCCCAATCAGAGACGACTAACACCTGCCTCTGATTGAGAACCATATCAGGCCAAACACAGAAACAGACAAACTAGACATCCAACATAGAATGCCCACTCAGATCACACCCTGACCAAACAAAACATAGAAACATACAAAGCAAACTATGGTCAGGGCGTGACAGCCTGCCATGAGCATATGTGACCACATTATTATAGGTCGACTTGGTTGAGGGATGATCTGCAACAGACAGAGTATCTCAGTATCAGAAGTAAAAATGCAGTGAGACTAGCCTGGTACTGTGCCTTTCTAGACCTTTAAAACTGTCGAGAGTAGACCCACAACTGATCTAAATAGAATGAAACATTCAAAATCACAGGGCTTTTGTGCCGTTATTCAAATTACATTTCCACTACAGCTTAGAGTAGAATTTTGTACTCACTTGAAAACAATGATGCAATTATTCATTGCATCGTGGTGTTGTAGGATAGTCTAGGAAGGATCATTGTATTTACCTCAAAACCAGATCAATGGGGGAGCGTTTTGAGCCACACCTTCACATATCTTTCATGTGCAATGATGCACCTGGCTTCTCCGCAGCCTATCAGCTATTTCTATTTGTTCTTGTGGATTCATATTGAAAATTGATGCAGCTTTGAATAGTTGTATGTGTAGTACAATTGCTAGTTAACCTATTGCAGATCTGGACAAACGATCCACCTACCACTATTGTCACTATGGATGATGGATAGAGGGCAGGATAGACAGACTGGAAGACTATATTTACCTTTCATATAGTAAAAGTTAGCGTACAGAAAAGGTAAATACCAAAACACCTTGATATAGGGGAGGCGCATGCAAGCAGATGAGGGAATTTGGCTAGGATGGAAGAAATTATATAGTAAAACCTGTAAAAGAGCTAATATAAACAGCAGAAAAAGTGAGTGGATTTGGCTATTTCTGCCACACCCGCTGCCGACAGGTGTATAAAATCGAGCACACAACCATGCAATCTCCATTGACAAACATGAGTAGAGTGGCCTTACTGAAGAGCTCAGTGACTTTCAACTTGCACCGTCATAGGATGCCAGCTTTCCAACAAGTCAGTTCATCAAATGTCTGCCCTGCTAGAGCTGCCCTGGTCAACTGTAAGTGCTGATATTATGAAGTGGAAAGTCTAGGAGCAACAATGGCTCAGGCACGAAGTGGTAAGCCACACAAGCTCAGAGAACTGGACCGCCAAGTGCTGAAGCCAGTAAGGAGTAATAATAGTCTGTCCTCAGTTGCAACACTTACTACTGAGTTCCAAACTGTCTCTGGAAGCAACGTCAGCACAAAAATTGTTTGTCGGGAGCTTCATGAAATGGGTTTCCATGGCAAACTGCATCCCTTTTGCCCCCCAGTACCACAAAGTCTTTGAAACCGAATGCAACAACTTATGTCAACTATTTTGGTTTGGTCAGGGTGTGATTTGGGTGGGCATTCTATGTTTTGGCCGGGTATGGTTATCAAGCAGGGACAGCTGTCTATCATTGTCTCTGATTGGGAATCATACTTAGGCAGCCTTCTTTCCCTGTTGTATTTGTGGGTAGTTGACTTTGTTAGAGGCATTATAGCCTATGTTAAGCTTCACGGTCGTTTTGTATTGTTTATTGTTTTGTTGGCGACATTTACCTAAATAAACAGAAATGTACGCTCACCACCCCGCACCCATGACATATGATGCCCTGATCCTGATGCAGCGGTGGCACCACAGGTCCCAGAGTGGTGGGGCAAGTTGTTTTCCCTGGGGACCGGATCTTTTCCTAATCTGGTCAGCTAACCAGGTATAAATCAGGACCCTACAGGCTCTGATGGTGATTAATTATTCATTTTAAAAAGCTATTTATATGGGTAATTGACCAGACTTACATTTTAGTCATTTAGCAGATGCTCTTATCCAGAGTGACTTACAGGAACACTTAGGGTTAAGTGCCTTGCTCAAGGGCACACTGACAGATTGTTCTCCTAGTTGGCTCTGGGATTCAAACCATTGACCTTCGGTTACTGGTCCAACACGCTCAACCACTAGGCTTCCTGCCACCTAGGTATACAGATATTTTCTAAACTGGTCACATAGTTTTAACTTCTTATGGCTGCAAGGGCAGTATTGAGTAGCTTGGATGAAAGGTGCCCAGAGTAAATGGCCTGCTCCTCAGTCCCAGTTGCTAATATATGCATATTATTATTGGATAGAAAACACTCTGAAATTTCTAAAACTGTTTGAACTCATATGTCAGGCAAAAACCTGAGAAGAAATCTAAACAGGAAGTGGGAAATCTGAGGTTGGTCGATTTTCAACCCAGCCCCTATTGAATACACAATGGGGTATTGGTTATGTTGCATTTCCTAAGGCTTCCACTAGATGTCAACCATCTTTAGAAACTTGTTTGAGGATTCTGCTGTGAAGTGGGGGCTCATAAGGGCTGTTTGAGCCAGGTGTCTGGCAGATTGCCACAGGCTCTGAGGTGGCGTCACGAGAGAGTTAGCTCTCGTTCCATTGCTTTTCTACAGACATAGGAATTCTCTGGTTGAAACATTATTGACATTTTAGGATCCTAAAGATTGATTCCTTACATCGTTTGACATGTTTCTATGGACAGTAACAGAAATTTGACATTTCGTCTGCAACTAGCTTCATTTGGATTTGTTTACCAAACGTGCTAACAAAAGTAGTTCTTTGGACATAAATGGTGGACATTATCGAACTAAATCAAACATTTAATGTGGAACTATGATTCCTGAGAGTGCATTCTGATGAAGATCATCAAAGGTAAGTGAATATTTATAATGCTATTTATGACTATTGTTGACTACCCATCGGATGAAAAGCGTGCCCAAAGTAAACTGCCTGTTACTCAGGCCCAAAAGCTAGGATGTGTAGATGTGGATAGAGACCACTCTAAAGTTTCTAAAACTGTTAAAATAATGTCTGTGAGTATAACAGAACTGATATGGCAGGCGAAACCCCAAAGACAAACCATCCCCCCCAAAATAAAATTCAGCCTACCTCTATTTTCAATGGCTATCACTTTTATTATTAGGCCAAGTCCTCCCAGATTGCATTTCCTAGGGCTTCCACTCGACGTCAACAGTCTTTAGAAAGAGTTTCAGGCTGGTTTTTGGAAAAATGAGACAGAAATTGTTTTTCTTGGTGGCTCCCATTTTGGCTGTAGTGTTTCCAAGCGCGTGGAAGAGAGCGCATTCTTTGATATTTTTCTCCGGTAAAGACAATAACGATTCTCCGTCTTAAATTTGATTGTTTATTTACGTATTAGGGTACGTAAGGTTTGATTATAAACGTTGTTTGACTTTTTTGGAAAAGTTTATTAGTAATGTTTGGGATTCATTTTGATGGAGGGAAACTGGGTGGATTATTGACTGAAGCACGCCAGCTAAACTGAGTTTTTATGGATATAAAGAAGGACATTATCGAACAAAATGACAATTTGTGATGTAACTGGGACCTTTTGGAGTGCCCACAGAAGAAGATCATCAATGGTAAGGCATTTTTTATAATCGCTATTTCTGACTTGTTTTGCACCTGCCTGGTTGAAATATGTTTTTCATGTGTTTGTATGCGGGGCGCTCTCCTCAGATAATCGCATGGTTTGCTTTCGCCGTAAAGACTTTTTGAAATCTGACACAGAGGCCGGATTAACAAGAAGTTAAGCATTATTTTGATGTATTACACTTGTGATTTTATGAAAGTTAAATAGTTATAATACTGTAGTTTGAATTTTGCAATTTCACCGGATGCTTCCGTCCATCCTGCCCATAAGAGGTTAAGCAGGGGGACACGTCTGGCACTGCAGGATTTGAGTCCCTGGCGGTGGTGTGTGTTACTGAGGGTAGGCTTTGTTACTTTGGTCCCAGCTCTCTGCAGGTCATTCACTAGGTCCCCCCGTGTGGTTCTGGGATTTTTGCTTGCCGTTCTTGTGATCATTTTGACCCCACGGGGTGAGATCTTGCGTGGAGCCCCAGATCGAGGGAGATTATTAGTGGTCTTGTATGTCTTCCATTTCCTAATAATTGCTCTCGCAGTTGATTTCTTCAAACCAAGCTGCTTACCTATTGCAGATTCAGTCTTCCCAGCCTGGTGCAGGTCTACAATTGTGTTTCTGGTGTCCTTTGACAGCTCTTTGGTCTTGGCCATAGTGGAGTTTGGAGTGTGACTGTTTGAGGTTGTGGACAGGTGTCTTTTATACTGATGGACCTATGATGAAAAGTACAGGCCTGTCATATTTTTAAGTGGGAGAACTTGCACAATTGGTGGCTGACTAAATACTTTTTTTGCCCCACTGTATGTGCTGAGGGTTATCTGTGCTTGTGCAGTTTTGCACAACACCTGCATGGGGTTTGGGGACCTTGAGAAACCAGACCCAGAGATGAAGATAAACATTGGGGATGCTGGACCAGCACCAAGGCAGGGCCCAAATGAAGCAAGCTGGACTGCCCAAAGCAACAACTCGGTAGCATGTATTTCAACACCTGTCCAAGTTCCTCAATTTCTGGCAGACCAGAACTACAATCAAGCTGTCTAAATCACCCCCTTGGCCTCATTAACTTTGAGATGTTATTTCTAGATGAAGTTTGCATTTAAAGTAGTGGTGCCCAGTCTTATCCACAAAGGGCCAGTATGGGTTCATGCTTTAGTTCCAACCAGTCGAGCTGTGACTTACTGGTTGAAATAAAGACATGGACCCACACTGGCCCATTGCTGATGAGACTGGACACCATTGCTTCAATGTTCTTATTACTCGTTTCATGTTTTTGTCCATAATGTGTTGACTAAGGTTAGGGATGGGGTGAGGTCGCCAGGGGTCATCTATCAACATGTCTTGTTATTCTTTAACCTGTTTTCATCGAGTGGTGTCCAGTCTTATCCACAAAAGGTCAGTGTGGGTCCAAGCTTTCATTTCAACCAGTCCGTTACAGGCCTGATTCACCTGGTCAAAGTCTCCAGTCAAGACTAAGTTGTTGAATCAGAGATGTGACTTACTAGTTTGAATGAAGGCTTGTACACATACCGGCCCTTTTTGGGTCAAACTACAAACTGCTGCTGTTACGGTAATTGTTTGCATAAGTTATTTTATAAGTTAAGTTAAGTTTTTTTTTTGTCAAGCTGTAGTTTTTGCATTACCATGCGGCCTCATTCTGAAAGGTCTAAAATAAATGTACTCTAAAACAAGTTTAAGACTTAATTTAAAACACTTCTGTTTTTATCAATGTTATTATTAATTGGTCCTAGGTCCAAAAGGCTTCTTAACAGCTTCTACCCCCAAGCCATAAGACTCCTGAACAGCTAATCAAATGGCTACCCAGACTATTTGAGGGTAACCTCCACTCCCTTACACTGCTGCTACTCTGTTTATTATCTATGCATAGTCACTTTACTGCTGCTGTTTAAATTATTTGTTACATATAATATACATTTCTATTAATAATTTTTTTACTTAACACTTATTTTTCTTAAGTGCATTGTTGGTTATGGGCTTGTAAGTAAGCATTTCACTGTTGTATCCAGAGGATGTGACAAATAACATTGATTTTAATAGTATTTAAAAACAAATATTTTGTTATAACATTTCATATGTGTACAGTCAAGTGTGTGTGCTTGCAGGACTGTCAACAGAAAATAATGAATAGAACAGCTGTCACGTGTGCGCCCTTCTCCGGCCTCTAGGTCACCAGGCTGCTCGTTATGGCGCACACCTGTCACCATCATTGCGAGTTTTCAGACTCACCTGGACTCCATCACTTCCTTGATTACCTTCCCTATATACAGTTGAAGTCAAATGTTACATACTCCTTAGCCAAATACATTTAAACTCCATTTTTTCGCAATTCCTGACATTTAACCCCAGTAAAAAGTCCCTGTCTTAGGTCAGTTAGGATCACCACTTCATTGTAAGAATGTGAAATGTCAAAATAATAGCAGAGTGATTTATTTGAGCTTTTATTTCTTTCATCACATTCTCAGTGGGTCAGAAGTTTACATACACTCAATTAGTATTTGGCATTGCATTTAAATTGTTTAACTTAGGTCAAACATTTCAGGTAGCCTTCCACAAGCTTCCCACAATAAGTTGGGTTCCTCCTGACAGAGCTGGTGTAACTGAGTCAGGTTTGTAGGCCTTGCTCAGACAAGCTTTTTCAGTTCTGCCCAAACATGTTCTGTAGGATTGAGGTCAGGGCTTTGTGATGGCCACTCCAATACCTTGACTTTGTTGTCCTTAAGCAATTTTGCCACAACTTTGGAAGTATGCTTGGGGTCATTGTCCATTTGGAAGACCCATTTGTGACCAAGCTTTAACTTCCTGACTGATGTCTTGATGTTGCTTCAATATTTTTCCCCTAATTTTCTTTTCCCCATGATGCCATCTATTTTTGTGAAGTGCACCAGTCCCTCCTGCAGCAAAGCACCCCCACAACATGATGCTGCCACCCCTGTGCTTCATGGTTGGGATGGTGTTCGGTTTGCAAGCCTCCCCCTTTTTCCTCCAAACATAACAATGATCCCGGATGAGCCCCCATTATGTTACGCACGCCTCTATGAAGAGGGAACGCAACACCCTGCTACAACTCAACTCTCCAGGAAGTGAAAGAGGTATGGACTGTAGGTGCGAGTAAGGATGACAAAAGGCAGAGAATTTATCGTTTACTAGGAATGTATTCCTTCGCACGGTAATATGTGGAAAAGGGGCTGGACGGAACCAAAGCAAAGAAAGTAAATATTATAGCCCCTTCTATCTAACCTGCCTACCCACTACTTACCTAATTTAGCACCACCTGGTGCCCTTACCAAAATACAGGGGGTGGTCCACCCAGGTCTTACCTAGTGTGCCTAGACAGTGAATATACTACGGGTATCTGTATGCCCGCGGGCCTCTTGCCTAAGCACTCCCTAGGGCGCCTTCCCCTTCCTCCCTGGGACAAATGAAACAGGATAACAAACTATTTCAATAAAACAGTGCATCCTATTGACACATACCATATATAACCAATCAGCTCCCTCAGCAACAACTAACATAGTATATACCAAATCGCATTTCTGAGAAACCACCAACACAGCTCTCAGCAATTGAATTCTCTATCTCTCCAGCAATGATCTCTGCAATCTCTTTCTGCAATGACCTCCAGCATTGATCTCTCTCCTGAAAAACAGAATACTGGCTTTTATAACTGGAGAAGGAGTCTAATGGGATACAGCTGTAACTTGACGAGGGGGCAGGGTCAGCGCCAATTAGCCGTGGAGTCGACCAATCAGCTGCTTGGGGAATTTCAGGAAGCCATCTCCTGAAACACGCTCAAATACACAAACTACAACACAGAAACTGGGGAACGTAACACTACCTGATACCCTAGATCCACTCCCATTTGCTTACCGCCTCAATAGGTCCACTAATGATACAATCACCATCACACTGAACACTGCCCTATCCCATGTGGACAAGAGGAATACCTATGTGAGAATGCTGTTCATCAACTACAGCTCAGCATGTAGTCCCTGTTCACCAATAACTGCGTGGTCTTGCACGGGAGTACAAGAGAGGGCTTTTTGTCCGACGCCATGCGGAACATATCCCAGTCCATGTGATCGAAGCAATCTTGAAGCATGGAATCCAATTGGTCAGACCAGCATTGAACAGACCTGAGCATTTGTGTTTCCTGTTTTAGTTTCTGTCTATAGGCTGGGAGCAACAAAATTGAGTCATGGTCAGATTTTCCGAAAGGAGGGCAGGGGGGGGCTTTGTATACATCGTGGAATTTAGAATAACAATGATCCAAGGTTTTGTCAGCCCGGGTCACGCATTCGATATGCTGAGAAAATTTATGGAGCCTTGTTTTCAGGATTAGCCTTGTTAATTAAAAAAATAAAACAATAAATGCAGCCTCAGGATATGTGGTTTCCAGTTTACATAGAGTCCAATGCAGTTCTGATGATCGTGGACTTCAGGAAACAGCAGAGGGAGCACCACCCCATCCACATCGATGGGACAGTAGTGGAGAAGGTGGAAAGTTCCTCGGCGTACACATCACGGACAAATTGAAATTGTCCACCCACACAGACAGTGTGATGAAGTAGGTGCAACAGCGTCTCAACCTCAGGAGGCTGAAGAAATTTGGCTTGTCATCTAGATCACTCAACTTTTACAGATGCACAATCGAGAGCATCCTGTCAGGCTGTATCACGGCCTGGTACGGCAATTTTTTTTTATCTTAACCACAAGACTCTCCAGAGGGTAGTGCGGTCTGCACAACGCATCACCGGGGGAAAACTACCTGCCTGATTGTGCATCTGTAGAAGTTTGTGAGTGCTTTTGGTGACAAGCCGAAATTCTTCAGCCTCCTGAGGTTGAAGAGGCGCTGCTGCGCCTTCTTCGCGATGTTGTCTGTGTGGGTGGACCAATTCAGTTTGTCTGTGATGTGTATGCCGAGGAACTTAAAGCTTACTACCCTCTCCACTCCTGTTCCATCGATGTGGATAGGGGGGTGTTCCCTCTGCTGTTTCCTGAAGTCCACAATCATCTCCTTAGTTTTGTTGACGTTGAGTGTGAGGTTATTTTCCTGACACCACACTCCGAGGGCCCTCACCTCCTCCCTCTAGGCCGTCTCGTCGTTGTTGGTAATCAAGCCTACCACTGTAGTGTCGTCCGCAAACTTGATGATTGAGTTGGAGGCATGCGTGGCCACGCAGTCGTGGATGAACAGGGAGTAGAGGGCTCAGAACGCACCCTTCTGGGGCCCCAGGTGTAGAAACCAGAATAGAAAGAGGAGTGGGAGGCCCCGGTGCACAACTGAGCAAGAGGACAGAGTACATTAGTGTCTAGTTTGAGAAACATGTCAACTGGCAGCTTCATTAAAAAGTACCCGCAAAACACCAGTCTCAACATCAACTGTGAAGAGGTGATTCCAGGATGCTGGCCTTCTAGGCTTCTCTGTCCAGTGTCAGTGTTCTTTTGGGCGACACCTGGAGGAGCTGGAGACAAACACAGGTTAACCTGTTGAAACTCCCCATCCCGGATCCGGGATCGTGACTAAAGCCTCAGGCTCATTAGCATAACGCAATGTTAACGATTTCTGAAAATCGCAAACAAAATGAAAATAATGCGTCTGCTCTCAAGCTTAGCCTTTTCTTAACAACACTGTCATCTCAGATTTTCAAAATATGCTTTTGAACCATAGAAATTGACTAATTTGTGTAAGAGTATACAAAGCTAGCTTAGCATTTTGAGTAGCATTTAGCACGCAACATTTTCACAAAAACCAGATAACCAAATAAATAAAATCATTTACCTTTGAAGAGCTTCGGATGTTTTCAATGAGGAGACTCTCAGTTACATACCAAATGCGCAGTTTTTCCTGAAAGCGTCTGTGTGTAGGAGAAATCGTTCCGTTTTGTACATCGCATCTGGCTACCGAAACGAACCGAAAATTCAGTCACCTACAACGTCAAACTTTTTCCGAATTAACTCCATAATATCGACCGAAACATGGCAAACGTTGTTTGGAATCAATCCTCAAGGTGTTTTTTCACATATCTCTTCATTGATATATCGTTCGTGGAAGCTTGCATTCTTCTCTAAATTCCATGGAAAAATACTTGCAGCTGACTTTTGCGCACCAATTTCGGCGCAGGACACCAGGCGGACACCTGGTAAATGTGGTCTCTTATGGTCAATCTTCCAATGATATGCCTACAAATACGTCACAATACTGCAGACACCTTGGGGAAACGACAGAAAGGGCAGACTTACTCCTCTCGCATTCACAGCCATATAAGGAGACAATGGAAAACAGAGCCTCAAAAATCCTGCTCATTTCCTGGATGCCGTCTCATCTTGGTTTTGCCTGAAGCTCACGTTCTAGGGCACGCACAGAGAATATCTTGGTAGTTCTGGACACGTCAGAGTGTTTTCTTTCGAAAGCTATAAATTATATGCATAGTCGAGCATCTTTTTGTGACAAAATATCTTGTTTAAAACGGGAACGTTTTTCATCCAAAAATGATATAGCGCCCCCAGAGTTTCAACAGGTCAAACAGATCAGGGCTTGACAACGTCTAGTTTTGATTTACATTTGGTTGAGTTTCAAGTTTTTATTGTTACGTGCTTAAGTATAGTAAAATGCCTTTCTTGCTTACTCTTCCCGACAATGCAGTAATCAATATCAGTTGAACTATGAAAAAAAGTAAGTGCCAATACCATATTTACAATGTGCAGGCTTACTGGAGTAGTAGGTTTAAGCATCAGGATAAACAGAGTAGCAGCAGCGTATATTATGATTGTAGTCATGTGTGTGTGTGCGTGAGTAAAGTCAGTATGAATGCGTTAGTTGTGTGTTTGTGAGCATATTAAGTGTGCTTGTGGTTGCATGAGTGTGTTGAATGTGTGTTCCATTGAGTGTGTAGTGTGCATAGAATGAGTGTGAATAAAGTTAGTGCAAAAACAAATAAAATCAATGGGCCAATGCATATAGTTCATGTAGCCATTTTGTTAGCTATTTAGCAGTATTATGGCTGTTCGGGAGCCGGTTGGTGTCAGACTTGTAGTTCCAGTACAGCTTGATGTGTGGAAGCAGAGAGAACAGTCTATGGCTTGGGCGGCTGGAGTCTAACAATTTCCGGGTATACCTTTCACACCGCCTAATATCGAGGTCCTGGGTGGCAGGTAGCTTGGATCCAGTAATGTACTGGTCTGTCCGTACCACCCTCTGTAGCACCATGCGATCGAGGGCTATGAAGTTGCCATACTAAGCAGTGATGCAGTCAGTCAAGATGCTCTTTAATGGTGCAGCTGTAGAACTTTGAGGATTTGTGGTCCCATGCCAAATTTGTTCAACCTCCCGAGAAGGAAGAGGCGCTGTCGCACCTTCTTTATGAATGTTTATTTGTGTGTGGACCAAATTCTTAGTGATTTGGACACTGGAACTTGAAGCTCTTGACACGCTCCAATGCAGCCCCATCGATGTGGATGCCTACCCTCACCACCTGGGGTCCGACCGTCTGGAAGTACAGGATCCAGTTGCAGTCCCAGGGTCCCAAGCTCTCTACTCTCGGGCAAGGCCCAAGCGTGGGCAACGGCAGTGTGGGAACAGAAGCCACCATCCTGCATCTCCATATTAGGCTTCACTGCCGAGCTGCGGCGAGCCTTCAACCACCCAGTCGGTGGACGAAAAGTGGCAATCCGACTGTTCAACCTCCACCAAGGGGCCAGACAAGTGGCTGACTTCGCCATTGAGTTCCAAATCAAATCAAGATTTATTTGTCACATACACATGGTTAGCAGATGTTAATGCGAGTGTAGTGAAATGCTTGTGCTTCCAGTTCCGACAATGCAGTAATAACCAACAAGTAATCTAACTAAAAATTCCAAAACTAATTTCTTATACACAGTGTAAGGGGATAAAGAATATGTACATAAAGATATGAATGAGTGATGGTGCAGAGCAGCATAGGCAAGATACAGTAGATGGTATCGAGTACAGTATATACATATGAGATGAGTATGTAAACAAAGTGGCATAGTTAAAGTGGCTAGTGATGCATGTATTACATAAGGATGCTGTAGATGATAGAGTACAGTATATACGTATACATATGAGATGATTAATAATGTAAGTTCTGCGCCCTCGCTGCCGAGAGTGGGTGGAATACTGAGGCACTGGTCACCGGTTTCAGGTTTCCACCAGGGTCTGTCGAACTCCATCAAGGATGAACTGTCTGCTCGGGAACTGGGAGAGGACCTCGAGTCTCTGATAACGCTGGCCATCAGTATTGACAACAGCATCCGAGAACGTGTAAGACGGCACATTTTTGACACCACTTCCGTATCCCGGTTTCCGGACGGCCCTAAGCCCCACAAGCCCAGTATTGAGGTGCCCAGGCAGCTGTAAGCACATGTCTCAGCCTTCAGGAACGTGATCGGTGCATGTGTGACGGCTGCTGCCTCTACTGCAGTGGGCTCGGAAATGTCGGGTCTCGCCACGACAAGGGGAGACTTTGACGAGCTGTGCAGTTACACCCCAGCTGCCCGATCACCATCTGACACTACCCACAACCCTCCATTGGGACAGCCGTCAGCACCACTATCAAGCCTTCGTGGACTCCGGGGCCGATGGACGCCCCATCAAGCTCTCCCTCCCGAGTACTTCAACCTCCGGAAGGCCTTCAGTAAGAGGCAATCTGCCACCCTCCCTCCTCCTCGTGGGCTCCCGAATAGTGCAGCGGTCTAAGGCACTGCATCTCAGTGCTAGAGGTGTCACTACAGACACCCTGGTTCGAATCCAGACTGAATCGTAACTGGCCGTGATTGGAGTCCCATAGGGCGGCGCACAATTGGTACAGTGTCGTCCAGGTTTGGCCACTGTAGGCCGTCATTGTAAATAAGAATTTGTTCTGAACTGACTTGACTAGTTAAAGGTTAAATCTAAAAATAACCGTCCATACGACTCCCCGGGGGCCATCTGTACTCCCTCTCGACCCCTGCAGCTGCAGTCATGGACAATTACATTCGGGAGTTGTTGTGGGCAGGTTTCATTAGCTCCCCTATATCCACAGCTGGTGCAGGCTTCTTCTTTGTGGGAAAGAAGGATGGAGGTCTGCGTCCCTGCATCGACTACAGAGAGCTGAACAGGATTATGATTAAGAATCGCTACACCCTACCCCCTGATGTCCCCCGCCTTGGAGTTGGCCCATGGGGCTCAATTCTTCAACAAACTGGACCTCCGCAATGCTTACAATCTGGTGAGAATCAGTGAGGGAGATGAATGGGAGACTGCCAGAGTGGCTACTATGAGTTTTTAGTCAAGCCCTTCGACTTATAAAACACACTGGCTGTCTTCCAAGCATTGGTCAATGACACCCTTAGCGATATGTTGAATTGGTTTGTCTTTGTTTACTTCAACGACAACCTGATCTTCTCCAAGGCCCTTCCAGGAACAAATCCTGCATGTCTGCCAAATCCTGAGATGCCTCAACTATACATCAAGATAGAGAAGCGTGAGTTCCATGTATCCCAAGTTTCTTCCCTGGGCATCCAAATAGACCCCGTAAAGGTGAGGGCGGTCACCTCTCTCAAACAAGTCCAGCGGTTCTTCGGATTTGCCTATTTTTACTGCTGTTTTATACGCAACTGCAAGTCCCAGAAACGTTTTTGAGGCTGACAGGGCATTCAGGGAGCTCAAGGGACTTTTCACCTCCAGCCCCATCCGTATCCATTCTGATTCTACCCGTCCCTTCATGGTAGAGGTGGATGCTCCGGTAGGCCATCATTGTAAATAAGAATTTGTTCTTAACTGACTTGCCTAGTTAACCTTTCTAGGGCTCGACAGCATTCCACTGAAAAGAAAGAGCGCGAAATTCAAAAATATTTTTTTGAAAAATGTAACTTTCACAAATCAACAAGTACAATGCAGCAAATGAAAGATAAACATCTTGTACGATTTCAAAAATCCTTTACAGCTAAAGCACAACATATGATTGTTAGGTCAGAGTCAAGTCACAAAAACACACACAGCCATTTTCCAGCCAAAGATAGGAGTCACAAAAATCAGAAATATAGATAAAATTAATCACTAACCTTTGATGATCTTCATCAGATGACACTCATAGGACATCATGTTACATAATACATGTGTGTTTTGTTCGATAATGTGCATATTTATATCCAAAAAACCCAGTTTACATAGGCGCGTTACGTGCAGTAATGTTTTGATTCCAAAACATCCGGTGATTTTGCAGAAATACTCATAATAAACATTGATAAAAGATGCAAGTGTTGTTCACAGAATTATCCTCTATGCAACCGCTGTCAGATTTCAAAAAAGCTTTACGGAAAAAGCATAATCTGAGAACGGCGCTCAGACCCAAAACAGCCAGAGGAATATCTGCCATTTTGGCGTCAACAGAAGCTCGAAAAAAGCATTAAATATTCACTTACCTTTGATCTTCATCAGAAGGCACTCCCAGGAATCCCAGTTCGACAATAAATGACTGATTTGTTCCATAAAGCCCATCATTTAGCCACTTGTTGTTAGCATGTTCAGCCCAGTAATCCATCTTCATGAGGCGCGAGCACTTCCTCCAGACAAAAACTCAAAAAGTTCCGTTACAGTCCGTAGAAACAAGTCAAAGGATGTCTTTAACATAAATCATCAATAAGGTTCCAACCGGAGAATTTCATTGTCTGAAGAAAAGCATTGGAACGAGAGCAAACTCTGTCGGGAGCAAACTCTGTCGGGAGCGAGCGTCATGAGACCGAGGCTCTCTGCCAGACCACTCACTCAAAGAGCTATTATGAGCCCCTCCTTTATAGTAGAATCCTCAAACCAGTTTCTAAAGACGGTGACATCTAGTGGAAGCCTTAGGAAGTGCATTGTCATTCATATCTCAGTGGGATATCAATAAGCACTGTTTTGAAAATCGATTTCTCACTTCCTGGTTGGGTTTTTCTCAGGTTTTCACCTGCCATATGAGTTATGTTATACTCACAGACATCATTCAAACAGTTTTAGAAACTTCAGAGTGTTTTCTATCCAATACTAATAATAATATGCATATATTAGCATCTGGGACAGAGTAGGAGGCAGTTCACTCTGGGCACGCTATTCATCCAAAAGTGAAAATGATGCCCACTGTACCAAAAAGGTTAAAAAGTTATGAACACAAATGTTAATGTACATTTCATAAATAGTTCATAATGTTGTTATACTAGCGAACTAGACAGAAAAAATTATACTGTGTAATGCAATTCTAGGTTGGCTTTTTTGCTAGATAGCTAGGCTAGCTAACGTTAGCTACCAACTAGCAGGGTGTTTATAATTTATTACATTTTAGTTGGAGAGAGGGAACTGGATCACTAGAAAGCACTGCAGCATGCAGACATACTAAGTGCGGGACAATTACAGTGCACAGAATGTAAGATATTTGTACCTATCATACTATAAGTTAGCAAGGGTCTTTTAAAAATTTTCTGACAAGGTGGGTGGTGCTAATGTAGCTAGCTAGCTAACCATGGGGAGAGGGAAAGCTCAAGCTGGAGTATTTTGTTTTACATCTGTAAATGTACACAATTTCCTTAAACCTAGAGCCTGGAATTAAATTATAACATTAGCCAACATAGATTGTAGCCTTGCAAATTGAGTCATGTAAATAGCCTACACATCCAGAGAAAAAGGTTGCTTGTTTAAATGGGTAATCTGTGATTGCTAGATATATATTTTTTTACTTTTAAATGAATTATTTATACCCATTGACTCTTGATGAATGTATTTTAGTTCAAGCCTCATGAGTTTAGTTCAACTGTTGTTTCTGATAAGAACCCAAAATATCAGCTTGTTTTACTCCATTGTTTGTAAACAATGCAACTATAAACAAACACAGTATAACCTTAAAATATACTTTATAAAGAAAGATTGGTGGTTACTGCTGGGCATTTATGCCTGTCGCACCTCCAACAGCGCCTGTAGACCAGCTACAGGGCCATCAGCCAGGGAACACCACTCATCAATGTTACGCTCCTTATCCCGGTACATCTCCTGTTGACGGAGCAGTGGCAGAGACGTCTTAGATTTTAGTTTTTCATTACCCAATTATTGTACTTCCTGTTTAGCCAGAGCCAGAGTCATTGGATAACAAAATAGACGAGCTACGATCACGAATATCCTACCAACGGGACATTAAAAACTGTAACATCTTATGTTTCACTGAGTCATGGAATGGATAAAACACAGCTGGCAAGGTTTACGCTGCATGGGCAAGATGGAACAAGGGGTGGAAGTCTGTGTATATTTGTAAACAACAGCTAGTGCACAAAATCTAATATTAAAGAAGGTTCGAGGTTTTGCTGACCTGAGTGGTGTGGTCTACAACTTATCATGAGATACTCTATTTACCAAGAGAGTTTTCATCTATATTTTTGACGCTGTCTATTTACCACCACAAGCCGATGCTGGCACTAAGTCTGCACTCAATGAGCTGTATAAGGCCATAAGCAAACAGGAAAACGTTCATCCAGAGGCAGCGCTCCTATTGGCCGGGGCCTTTAATGAAGGAAAACCTAAATCCATTTTTACCTAATTTCTACCAGCATGTTAAATGTGCAACCAGAGGGGGAAAAAAAAACTCTCGACCACCTTTACTCAGGTGACTCATACAAAGCTCTCCCTCTCCCTCCATTTGGCAAATTTGAACATAATTATATCCTCCAGATTCCTGCTTACAAGCAAAACCTAAAGCAGGAAGCACCAGTAACACGATCAATAAAGAAGTGGTCAGAGGACACAGATGCTAAGGTACAGGACTGTTTTGCTATCACAGACTGGAATATGTTCTGGGATTCTTCCGATGGCATTGAGGAGTACATCACATCAGTCACTGGCTTCATCAATAAGTGCATCGATGACATCATCCCCACAGTGACCGTACGTACATACCCCAACCAGAAGCCATGGATTACAGGCAACATCTAAAAGGGTAGAGCTGCCGCTTTCAAGGAGCGAGGAATCCCACTATACCCTCCGACGAACAATCAAACAGGCAAAACGTCAATACAGGACTAAGATTGAATCGTACTACACCACTCCGACTCTCGTCAGATGTGGCAGGGCTTGCAAACAATTACAGACTGCAAAGGGAAGCACAGCCGCAAGCTGCCCAGTGACACAAGCCTACCAGACGAGCTAAATGACTTCTATGCTAACTTCGAGGCAAGCAACACTGAAGCATGCATGAGAGCATCAGCTGTTTCGGATGACTGTGTGATCACTTCTCCATAGTTGATGTGAGTAAGACCATTAACAGGTCAACATTCACAGGGCCGCGGGGCCAGTTGGATTACCAGGGCGTGTACTCCGAGCATGCGTTGACCAACTGGCAAGTGACTTCACTGACATTTTTAACCTGTCCTTGACTGAGTTTATAATACCAATATGTTTCATGCAGACCACCATAGTCCCTGTGCCGAAGAACACGAAGTTAACCTATCTAGATGTCTACCAACCCGTAGCACTCACTTCTGTAGCCATGAAGTTCATTGAAAGGCTGGTCATAGCTCAGAAGTCCAGGACCCAGTTGCACAGGGCGGGGTTGAGACCCAGGGTCTCAAGATTAATGATGAGTTTGGAGGGTACTATGGTGTTGAATGCGGAGCTGTAGTCAATTAACAGCATTCTTACACAGCTTTTCCTCTTGTCAAGATGGGATAGGGCAGTGTGATGGCGATTGCATCGTCTGTGGACCTAGGAGGGGAGCAACAAGATGGAGTCATGGTCAGATTTGCCAAAAGGAAGGCGGGGAAGGGCCTTGTATGCATCGCATAAGTTAGAGTAGCAGTGGTCGAGTGTGTTACTCGCTCGTGTACTGCAATCGATATGCTGATAGAATTTAGGTAGCCTTGTCTCAGATTAGCTTTGTTAAAATCCCCAGCTACAATAAATGCAGCCTCAGGATAAATGCTTTCCAGTTTGCCTAAAGTCCAGTGAAGTACCTTGATGGCCGTCTTGGGGAGATATACATGGCTGTGATGATAACCGAGGAGACATCTCGAGATAATACGGTCGGCATTTGATTGTGAGGAATTTTAGGTCAGGTGAACAATAGGATTTACAGTGACTTGCTTCCATTCACCCAAAGGAACATTCGTGAAGTCGGGCACTGATGTTGGGTGATTAGGCCTGGCTTGCATTCGGTGTTCATCCCAAAGGTGTTCGATGGGGTTGAGGTCAGGGCTCTGTGCAGGCCAGTCAAGTTCTTCCACAACAATCTTGACAAACCACTTCTGTTTGAACCTCACTTTATGCATGGGGGCATTGTCATGCTGAAACAGGAAAGGGACACAAAGTTGGAAGCACAGAATCGTCTAGAATGTCATTGTATACTGTAGCATTTAGATTTCTCTTCACTGGAACTAAGGGGCCTTGCACAAACCATGAAAAACAGCCCCAGACCATTATTCCCCCTCCACCAAACTTTACAGTTGGCACTATGCATTGGAGCAGGTAGCGTTCTCCTGGAATCCACCAAACCCAGATTTGTCCGTCGGACTGCCAGATGGTAGAGCGTGATTCATCACTCCAGAGAATGCGTTTCCACTGCTTCAGAGTACAATGACGGCGAGCTTTACATCATTTCTGCCGACGCTTGGCATCACGCATTAGGCTTGCCGCTCGGACATGGAGACCCATTTAATGAAGCTCCCAACAAACAGTTATTGTGCTGATGTCGCTTCCAGAGGCAGTTTGGAACTCGGTAGTGTTGCAACCGAGGACAGACGATTTTTACGCACTACACTGTCCAGTTCTGTGAGCTTGTGTGGTCTACCACTTCGCGGCTGAGCTGTTGTTGCTCCTAGACATTTCCATTTCACAATAACCGCACTTACTGTTGACCAGGGCAGCTCTAGCGAGGCTCAAATTTGACGAACTGACTTGTTGGAATGATGGCATCCTATGACGAACCACGTTGAAAGTCACTGAGCTCTTCAGTAAGACCATTCTACTGCCAATGGTTGTCTATAGAGATTACATGACTGTGTGCTCGACTTTATACACCTGTCAGCTACGGGTGTAGCTGAAATAGCCAAATCCAGTAATTTGAAGGGGTGTTCACATACTTTTGTATATATAGTGTAGACAGGATTTCTACCAGCATTAAAATTGAACAGCACTTTCATAAATATTTTATACACCAATATCTTTTTTATATAACTGCAAGAAAATCAAATTTCCCCATATCAAATTGGATTTTTCATTTAATATTAAAGCTCAATTACACAAACCCCTATACTACTTCACTTGAAAAGTGTCATAGTAGCAAAAGTTGACTTACTAAGTTGATAATAAACAATTCCTCTGTCACCGTTCTCAGCTAAGAGAAATTGAAAAAAATACATGGATATATTATGTAACATAATGTATGATATAGTTCAGAAATACATTTTATGCAGAATATATATATGATTAGGCTATCTGCCATGTTAGAATTGGTCATATTCTCATATATACAGATAAACATCACTGCTCTAGAGGAGATCTGTGTGAAAACCTTGTGAAGACTTACAGAAAACGTTTGATGTCTGTCATTGCCAACAAAGGGTATATAAAAGGGTATATAACAAAGGGTATATTTCCGGTTCCGGGTTGGAGCGAGCGGTCGCATCTACACTTCGGTCCGCAGGAGATACTGCTAGCTAGCTAGCCAACAGCTAGCCAACCTCTACCGAATAGAACTTCAACTACCCGGTCAACATTCCGCTTCGCTCCACAGGTAGTATCACATTTTCATTTCACTTCATTACAGTACAACGGTTTGATTTGTTTGATCGTAGCTAGCTAGCTACATAGCCGTCTTTGTATCTAAGACAATTGTGTAGTCTAGAGCGATTTTCTAGGTTAGCTAGCCAGCTATTGTCGTTCTTTTAACGTAACGTAACGCAATCAACACTGCTAGCTAGCCCGCTAGCCCCCAAATAGCAGCACTGTAGAAACTATTACACTCGACGGAACGACTTGATTAGTGTAGTGTCAACAACGCAGCCACTGCCAACTAGCCTACAAAGTCAACAACGCAGCCACTGCCAGCTAGCCTACTCCAGCAGTACTGTATCATTTCAATCATTTTAGTCAATAAGATTCTTGCTACGAAAGCTTAACTTTCTGAACATTCGAGACGTGTAGTCCACTTGTCATTCCAATCTCCTTTGCATTAGCGTAGCCTCTTCTGTAGCCTGTCAACTATGTGTCTATCTATCCCTGTTCTCTCCTCTCTGCACAGACCATACAAACGCTCCACACCGCGTGGCCGCGGCCACCCTAATCTGGTGGTCCCAGCGCACGACCCATGTGGAGTTCCAGGTCTCCGGTAGCCTCTGGAACTGCCGATCTGCGGCCAACAAGGCAGAGTTCATCTCAGCCTATGCCTCCCTCCAGTCCCTCGACTTCTTGGCACTGACGGAAACATGGATCACCACAGATAACACTGCTACTCCTACTGCTCTCTCTTCGTCCGCCCACGTGTTCTCGCACACCCCGAGAGCTTCTGGTCAGCGGGGTGGTGGCACCGGGATCCTCATCTCTCCCAAGTGGTCATTCTCTCTTTCTCCCCTTACCCATCTGTCTATCGCCTCCTTTGAATTCCATGCTGTCACAGTTACCAGCCCTTTCAAGCTTAACATCCTTATCATTTATCGCCCTCCAGGTTCCCTCGGAGAGTTCATCGATGAGCTTGATGCCTTGATAAGCTCCTTTCCTGAGGACGGGTCACCTCTCACAGTCCTGGGCGACTTTAACCTCCCCACGTCTACCTTTGACTCATTCCTCTAAGGCCTCCTTCTCTCCACTCCTCTCCTCTTTTGACCTCACCCTCTCACCTTCCCCCCCTACTCACAAGGCAGGCAATACGCTCGACCTCATCTTTACTAGATGCTGTTCTTCCACTAACCTCATTGCAACTCCCCTCCAAGTCTCCGACCACTACCTTGTATCCTTCTCCCTCTCGCTCTCATCCAACACTTCCCACACTGCCCCTACTCGGATGGTATCGCGCCGTCCCAACCTTCACTCTCTCTCCCCCGCTACTCTCTCCTCTTCCATCCTATCATCTCTTCTCTCTGCTCATACCTTCTCCAACCTATCTCCTGATTCTGCCTCCTCAACCCTCCTCTCTTCCCTTTCTGCATCCTTTGACTCTCTATGTCCCCCATCCTCCAGGCCGGCTCGGTCCTCCCCTCCCGCTCCGTGGCTCGACGACTCATTGCGAGCTCACAGAACAGAGCTCCGGGCAGCCGAGCGGAAATGGAGGAAAACTCGCCTCCCTGCGGACCTGGCATCCTTTCACTCCCTCCTCTCTACATTTTCCTCCTCTGTCTCTGCTGCTAAAGCCACTTTCTACCACTCTAAATTCCAAGCATCTGCCTCTAACCCTAGGAAGCTCTTTGCCACCTTCTCCTCCCTCCTGAACCCTCCTCCCCCTCCCCCTCCCTCCTCCCTCTCTGCAGATGACTTCGTCAACCATTTTGAAAAGAAGGTCGACGACATCCGATCCTCGTTTGCTAAGTCAAACGACACCGCTGGTTCTGCTCACACTGCCCTACCCTGTGCTCTGAACTCTTTCTCCCCTCTCTCTCCAGATGAAATCTCGCTTCTTGTGACGGCCGGCCTCCCAACAACCTGCCCGCTTGACCCTATCCCCTCCTCTCTTCTCCAGACCATTTCCGGAGACCTTCTCCCTTACCTCACCTCGCTCATCAACTCATCCCTGACCGCTGGCTACGTCCCTTCCGTCTTCAAGAGAGCGAGAGTTGCACCCCTTCTGAAAAAACCTACACTCGATCCCTCCGATGTCAACAACTACAGACCAGTATCCCTTCTTTCTTTTCTCTCCAAAACTCTTGAACGTGCCGTCCTTGGCCAGCTCTCCCGCTATCTCTCTCAGAATGACCTTCTTGATCCAAATCAGTCAGGTTTCAAGACTAGTCATTCAACTGAGACTGCTCTTCTCTGTATCACGGAGGCGCTCCGCACTGCTAAAGCTAACTCTCTCTCCTCTGCTCTCATCCTTCTAGACCTATCGGCTGCCTTCGATACTGTGAACCATCAGATCCTCCTCTCCACCCTCTCCGAGTTGGGCATCTCCGGCGCGGCCCACGCTTGGATTGCGTCCTACCTGACAGGTCGCTCCTACCAGGTGGCGTGGCGAGAATCTGTCTCCTCGCCACGCGCTCTCACCACTGGTGTCCCCCAGGGCTCTGTTCTAGGCCCTCTCCTATTCTCGCTATACACCAAGTCACTTGGCTCTGTCATAACCTCACATGGTCTCTCCTATCATTGCTATGCAGACGACACACAATTAATCTTCTCCTTTCCCCCTTCTGATGACCAGGTGGCGAATCGCATCTCTGCATGTCTGGCAGACATATCAGTGTGGATGACGGATCACCACCTCAAGCTGAACCTCGGCAAGACGGAGCTGCTCTTCCTCCCGGGGAAGGACTGCCCGTTCCATGATCTCGCCATCACGGTTGACAACTCCATTGTGTCCTCCTCCCAGAGCGCTAAGAACCTTGGCGTGATCCTGGACAACACCCTGTCGTTCTCAACTAACATCATGGCAGTGGCCCGTTCCTGTAGGTTCATGCTCTACAACATCCGCAGAGTACGACCCTGCCTCACACAGGAAGCGGCGCAGGTCCTAATCCAGGCACTTGTCATCTCCCGTCTGGATTACTGCAACTCGCTGTTGGCTGGGCTCCCTGCCTGTGCCATTAAACCCCTACAACTCATCCAGAACGCCGCAGCCCGTCTGGTGTTCAACCTTCCCAAGTTCTCTCACGTTACCCCGCTCCTCTGCTCTCTCCACTGGCTTCCAGTTGAAGCTCGCATCCGCTACAAGACCATGGTGCTTGCCTACGGAGCTGTGAGGGGAACGGCACCGCAGTACCTCCAGGCTCTGATCAGGCCCTACACCCAAACAAGGGCACTGCGTTCATCCACCTCTGGCCTGCTCGCCTCCCTACCACTGAGGAAGTACAGTTCCCGCTCAGCCCAGTCAAAACTGTTCGCTGCTCTGGCCCCCCAATGGTGGAACAAACTCCCTCACGACGCCAGGACAGCGGAGTCAATCACCACCTTCCGGAGACACCTGAAACCCCACCTCTTCAAGGAATACCTAGGATAGGATAAGTAATCCTTCTCACCCCCCTTAAATGATTTAGATGCACTATTGTAAAGTGGCTGTTCCACTGGATGTCAGAAGGTGAATTCACCAATTTGTAAGTCGCTCTGGATAAGAGCGTCTGCTAAATGACTTAAATGTTAAATGTAAAATGATAACAAATTATTGAGATAAACTTTTCTTATTGACCAAATACTTATTTTCCACCATAATTTGCAAATAAATTCATTAAAAAATCCTACCATGTGATTTTCTGGATTTCTTTTCTAATTTTGTCTGGCATAGTTGAAGTGTACCTATGATGACAATTACAGGCCTCTCCTTTAAGTGGGAGAACTTGCACAATTGGTGGCTGACTAAATACTTTTTTGCCCCACTGTAAGTACTACATTTCTATCTGCAACATTCTGAAACTCATTGAATAGGCCTACATCCTTAGAAAATCTCAGGAATGCAAAAAGAGCAGGGTCACATTTTTATTCATCAGAATATGAACATTAGAATTCCATATGAATGAGCATTGATTTTCATTCCACCCCTCCTTCATATAGTACAGGTAGTGACAATGTGCAACTTTTAATGCATAGGTCATGCACATGTTATCAATGAATTACACAGTAGCCATTTTTTAAAGTGGGAACAAGTAGCAAAACATTGACCTGTGAATACATAACCAGAGGAAAATGTAATATTCAGTAATAGGCCTGAAATGTAAGGTGGCATACAAGACCAATGTATCACCAACATTAAATACAGTCAAAAAATTGCAATATTATTTATGTATTAATCCATTTGTATAGCAATCACATTTTAACACTTGCCAATGATAATTACTCTTTATCGAGTTCAGCCTCGTCACAACACTACTCTGGGGTAAGCCTGCCATCTACAGGCAAAACAGGTTGATGTCATTGTGTCCTCTTTCAGGTGTAATGGCAAACCTTTCAACAACTGCATCCACAGAAGTAAGGAATGATGCATTTCATTGTTTTGCTTACTTTGTGTATTATAATTAATGAACGTGCTTTTCTCCACGAGGAGGGGATACTTTATAATGTTGTTGGGTCTGTAACCATGTCTGCCAGTGACAGCCTCTTCCCATTTAAATATATGTTTTCAACAGAAAGTTCAGTAATAGACCCATGGAATTCCAGTTGATATTGTGAGGGTTCTTTCTCTGTCTTTCTGTGTGTGTGTGTGGTGACTTAAATGAAAGGTCCACCCATTTTGTATGTTGTTTTTGTGCATCTCTGAATTATATTCTATCGATTCCATGGGTCATTTAATGTGTATCTGATCCAGCCGGTATGGTGTAGCACTGTGATAAAGTCACTCACCACACTGGAAGTTAATAGGCATACAACTTTTAGATTGTGAAAAAAGTATATCATAGATGCCAGATTTCAAAACTGACCGATGTCGTAACTCGACAGGATGTCTTCTCATTTTTCCTATTTGTCTGCCCCTTTTGTCCAGTGTGCATTTCACGGTGCCATTGCCTAGTTAATTTAAAAAACTAAAAGATATAGAAAGGAGATATGAATCCAATCAAATAAGGGACATATAACACCTCACTCAGCAGACTGTTGACCAGTCATGCTGCGTCAAGCGGTTGCTAATTGTTTAAAACATTTTTTTTAACTAAGTGGTCTCATTTGGCATAGTATCTAAAATACATTCCTGAGAGGATTCCCTCCTCTCTGTCTGCACTCAAGTGTCTGTCCTCCCTTCCAGGGGCACTCAGCCGTTTCCTTATGTTCCTCAGCCTGTCCTCCAAATAGCCGGTTGCAGGATAATGTATCGGATAGGAGCGTACCACACCTCTTGCATGTTAATTAAGAAACAAAGGAAGACACAGTAGAGAAATCCCCAACCTGGAGGACCAGGGATTGATTGGTCTGCCTTCTACCCTTTGACCTGTCCGGCTTAGTTGCACCTGCAGAGGAAGTATACAACCTCCAACCTCAAAGGGTTGTCGGAGTATGCAAACCTCTCCACTCAAGCAAGCGACAGTCCAGGAGAGGACAGCAAACATGACATTTACTTTATTTAATTTGATTCTTGTATTTACTTACATATCCATGCTCCTCAGTCACAGACAACAGAATTCTGAGATCAGTGCTAGGGCCATCTCTTTTGTGGTGTCAGAAGTCTGTCTTAATGGAGAAATAAATACATTTGCCATTCCAAACAAGTTCAGCTATTTGAACAAGTGATAATTCACTGGTCCTTGTTATTCTATGCCTTGACTCACGTTTCACCAAATTCATCATGTACAGTAGGAGACCAAGATGCGCACCATCTTGCAAGGCTCAGGTGGATATCTTGATCCAGGGATCGGAGAATGGCTGGACCATAAAGGCTTTGATTTTTCCTCATGCCCATGACATTTCAGAACAATTTTCAAAGTTCCAAGTTTACTTTAAGAAAGACGGAGAAAATACTTTGTTTGTTGACACTCCACTGGCTTGAGTGATGAGGGTCGCAGACTTACCGGCTTAGGTTGATGATTGTGAGGCTGCGTTGATGGCAGAATGATCTTAGTGAGGATCCTTTTTGTGTAAAAGGGTGAATGTTCTTGTGATTTAAAAAAGATACAATTCATGTTTGTTATGTTTGTCCTTCTACCTGATAATCAATTCCACACAACTGGTGTCCCATGACTAAATTAGTTAGTTAATTAAGGGCCGAGTGTCTGCGGGTTTTTGTTTTTTCCTTTCAATTAAGACAAACCAATAAAAGACACACCCTCCTCCACTTACCATCGCCTTACACCCTTGGGGGAATCCCTGCGGCCATCTTTGTCTTCGATCCAAATGATTATCCAAGGGAAGTTGGCAACGTTCAGCCCTTGTTTTTGATCGAGTTTATGTTCACTCTGGGGCCTGAAACACCCCCTAATTTAATTTGCTATGATTGTACATCCGCTAAGGAAAGTCAGCCAAAACTTAATCAACATTAATATGGAGAAGTCAACACAAATGTAAATAAGTTAGAAATTGTGTTACTAATGCATGACAGCTCAAACACTTATCATTAAAGTAAATGTTTGTTTGGTTAGCTTTTGGAAATGTTAGCTAGCGCATAACTTTCCCTGACATTTACTTGATATAGGATGGCTAACATTCAATGTTTGCGGGTGCGTTGTCTTCTAGCCAAGATGTGAAATGCAATCATAATTGACTGTAGAGAATATAAGGCGCACACACAGCCTCTGGTGTTTCCATGATGACTGAAAACAGAACCGTGAGACGAACAGACAAGAGCGGTCCATTTAAAATAAATAAATTCTTCCC
The DNA here is from genome assembly GCF_036934945.1 of Oncorhynchus masou masou. Lineage (NCBI taxonomy): Eukaryota > Metazoa > Chordata > Actinopteri > Salmoniformes > Salmonidae > Oncorhynchus > Oncorhynchus masou. The sequence goes on along the minus strand of NC_088217.1, from coordinate 60,937,932 downwards.
TCACCCTGCAAGTGTCAACTCGTCAGACGTCATCAGAAGTGTCCACTTAATTTGAGGGCTGAGGGGAGAGGGTGTGTCTTTTAAGTGTTTGGAATGTAGCCCAAGACAACGAGGTGAGGGGGGTTCCTTACTAATTAGTGACCTTAATTAATCAATCAAGTACAAGGGTGGAATGAAGACCCACAGACACTTGGCCCTCTGTGGATTTAGTGTGACATACAATATTCAGTTCATACACATTGACTAATACCTTTTGGGCAGAGGTAAAGTCCTGAAGTGCCACAGGCCCTTCATATTTTTGATTTAACTGACCTGGAAGACCAGATGTGTTGAATTTAGGCAATCATTGAACTCATCAATTAGCTCAGTTGGTCAGGGCTGCATTCAAATCTAATTGTATTGGTCACATACACACATATATACACTGCTCAAAAAATAAAGGGAACACTAAAATAACACATCCTAGATCTGAATGAATGTAATATTCTTATTAAATACTTTTTTCTTTACATAGTTGACTGTGCTGACAAATCACACAAAAATTATCAATGGACATCAAATTTATCAACCCATGGAGGTCTGGATTTGGAGTCACACTCAAAATTAAAGTGGAAAACCAAAATACAGGCTGATCCAACTTTGAACTAATGTCCTTAAAACAAGTCAAAATGAGGCTTAGTAGTGTGTGTGGCCTCCACGTGCCTGTATGACCTCCCTACAACGCCTGGGCATGCTCCTGATGAGGTGGCGGATGGTCTCCTGAGGGATCTCCTCCCAGACCTGGACTAAAACATCCGCTAACTCCTGGACAGTCTGTGGTGCAACGTGGCATTGGTGGATAGAGGGAGACATGTGCTCAATTGGATTCAGGTCTGGGGAACGGGCGGGCCAGTCCATAGCATCAATGCCTTCCTCTTGCAGGAACTGCTGACACACTCCAGGCACATGAGGTCTTGTATTAGGAGGAACCCAGGGCCAACCACACCAGCATATGGTCTCACAAGGGATCTGAGGATCTCATCTCGGTACCTAATGGCAGTCAGGCTACCTCTGGCGAGCACATGGAGGGCTGCTCGGCCCCCCAAAGAAATGCCACCCCACACCATGACTGACCCACCGCCAAACCGGTCATGCTGGATGATGTTGCAGGCAGCAGAACGTTCTCCACGGCGTCTCCAGACTGTTGCGTCTGTCACATGTGCTCAGTGTGAACCTGCTTTCATCTGTGAAGAGCACAGGGCGCCAGTGGCGAATTTGCCAATCTTGGTGTTCTCTGGCAAATGCCAAACGTCCTGCACGGTCTTGGGCTGTATGCACAATCCCCACCTGTGGACGTCGGGCCCTCATACCACCCTCATGGAGTCTGTTTCTGACCGTTTGAGCAGACACATGCATATATGGCCTGCTTGAGGTCATTTTGCAGGGCTGCTCTGGCAGTGCTCCTCCTGCTCCTCCTTGCACAAAGGCGGAGGTAGCGGTCCTGCTGCTGGGTTGTTGCCCTCCTACGGCCTCCTCCACGTCTCCTGATGTACTGGCCTGTCTTCTGGTAGCGCCTCCATGCTCTGGACACTACGCTGACAGACACAGCAAACCTTCTTGCCACAGCTCGCATTGATGTGCCATCCTGGATGAGCTGCACTACCTGAGCCACTTGTGTGGGTTGTAGACTCCGTCTCATGCTACCATTACATTTACATTACATTTAAGTCATTTAGCAGAGTGAAATCACCGCCAACATTCAAAAGTGACCAAAACATCAGCCAGGAAGCATAGGAACTGAGAAGTGTGTGTCTTGCTCACTGAGAAGGGGGTGTCTTGCTAATTGCCTATAATTTCCACCTGTTGTCTATTCCATTTGCACAACAGCATGTGAAATTTATCATCAATCAGTGTTGCTTCCTAAGTGGACAGTTTGATTTCACAGAAGTGTGATTGTCTTGGAGTTACATTGTGTTGTTTAAGTGTTCCCTTTATTTTTTTGAGCAGTGTATATTTATATAGCAGATGTTATTGCTGGGCAGACTGTGCCACCCTCTGGAGAGCCTTTCGGTTGCGGGCGGTGCAGTTGCCGTACCAGGAAGTGATACAGTCCAATAGGATGCTCTCAGTTGTGCATCAATTGTGCATTCAGTACATAAAAACGTAACAGAACATTCAATTGAACAGAAGCGGTGCTGAACTGAAAAACCAGTTGAAAAATGGGGAAGGGTTGGGTTGTGGGTTCAAATTGCACCACTGCCCTTTAATTAAATACGCCTTTGAATGCCGCAAACGTATCACAAAGTATGTTCAAATACGTCAAATAATGTTTGAGGAAAACGTGTCGTTCAGTTCAAAACGTTCCGCAACGTAGGAAGCGTTCAAGGTAGCATAGTGGTTAGAGCATTGGGCCAGTAACAGAAAAGTTGCTGGATCAAATCCCCGAGCTGACAAGGTAAATATCTGTCGTTCTGCCCCTGAGAAAGGCAGTTAACCCACTGTTTCTGGGCACTGAAGATGTGGATGTTGATTAAGGCAGCCCCCCTGCACCTCTCTGATTCAGAGGGGTTGGGTTAAATTGAAGGCAGCACAACTGACTAGGCATCCCCCTTTCCCTTTCAAGCGAAGTAACCGCACCCCTGGTTTAAGGTGTCATGACTCTCTCTACTTGTTGATGATCAAAGGTGCCAGGTCAGCTTGGCACATGGCTGACAGATAACCAGACCCCCCTCTCTCCCACGGTGGTGTGGGGGGGCTGGTTTAATAACTCAAATAGTTTGCAGAAACTTTCTCTTTCTTTCCCTGCAGTATTGGGAAATAAATCCATTGTCTACAGAAGACATTTACCGCCAAAAACTCTAACGGTCAAATAATCAAATCAAATCAAATGTATTTATATAGCCCTTCTTACATCAGCTGATGTCACAATGTGCTGTACAGAAACCCAGCCTAAAACCCAAAACAGCAAGCAATACAGGTGTAGAAGCACAGTGGCTAGGAAAAACTCCCTAGAAAGGCCAAATCCTAAGAAGAAACCTAGAGAGGAATCAGGCTATGAGGGGTGGCCAGTCCTCTTCTGGCTGTGCCAGGTGGAGATTATAACAGAACATGGCCAAGATGTTCAAATGTTCATAAATGACCAGCATGGTCAAATAATAATAATCACAGTAGTTGTCGAGCGTGCACCAAGTCAGCACCTCAGGGGTAAATGTCAGTTGGCTTTTCATAGCCGATCATTGAGAGTATCTCTAGCCCCTGTCTCTAGAGAGTGGAAAACAGCAGGTCTGGAACAGGTAGCACGTCCGGTGAACAGGTCTGGGTTCCATAGCCGCAGGCAGAACAGTTGAAATTGGAGCAGCAGCACGGCCAGATGGACTGGGGACAGAAAGGAGTCATCATGGTCAAGGGCTCAGGTCCTCCGAGAGAGAGAAAGAAAGAAAGTGAGAATTAGAGAGAGCATGTTTAAATTCACACAGGACACCAGATAAGACAGGAGAAGTACTCCAGATATAACAGACTGACCCTAGCCCCCCGACACAAACTACTGCAGCATAAATACTGGAGGGGTCAGGAGATACTGTGGCCGCATCCGATGATACCCCCGGACAGGGCCAAACAGGCAGGATATAACCCCACCCAGTAGAGGGATATCTTCAACCACCAACTTCCCATCGTGAGACAAGGCCGAGTATAGCCCACAAAGATCTCCGCCACGGCACAACCCAAGGGGGGCTGTCAACCCAGACAGGAAGACCACATCTGCGACTCAACCCACTCAAGTGACGCACCCCTGCTAGGGACGGCATGGAAGACAGCAAGGCCAGTTCGTTGCTCCAGAGCCTTTCCATTCACCTTCTCACTCCTGGGCCAGACTACACTCAATCATATGACCTACTGAAGAGATGAGTCTTCATTAAAGACTTAAAGGTTGAAACTGAGTCTGTCTCTCACATGGGTAGGCAGACCATTCCATAAAAAATGGAGCTCTATAGGAGAAAGTCCTGACTCCAGCTGTTTGCTCAGAAATTCTAGTGACAGTTAGGAGGCCTGCGTCTTGTGACTGTAGCGTAAGTGTAGGTATGTACGGTAGGACCAAATCGGAAAAATAGGTAGGAGCAAGCACATGTAATGCTTTGTAGGTTAGCAGTAAAACCTTGAAATTAGACCTTGCCTTAACAGGAAGCCAGTGTAGGGAGGCTAGCACTGGAGTAATATGATCAAATTTTGGGGTTGTAGTCAGGATTCTAACAGCCGTATTTGGCACAAACTGAAGTTTATTTAGTGCTTTATCCGGGTAGCCGGAAAGTACAGCATTGCAGTAGTCTAACCTAGAAGTAACAAAAGCATGGATTAATTTTTGGACAGAAGGTTTCTGATTTTTGCAATGTTACGTAGATGGAAAAAAGCTGTCCTTGAAACAGGCTTGATATGTTAATCAAAAGAGTGATCAGAGTCCAGAGTAATGTCGAGGTCCTTCACAGTTTTATTTGAGACGACTGTACAACCATCAAGATTATATGTCAGATTCAACAGAAGATCTCTTTGCTTCTTGGGACCTAGAACAAGCATCTCTGTTTTGTCCGTGTTTAAAAGGTTCTGTGGACAGTTGTCTTTTATACAGGTAACAAACTGAGATTAGGAGCACTCCCAATCTCAGCTCGTTACCTATATAAAAGGCACCTGGGAGCCAGAAATCTTTCTGATTGAGAGAGGGTCAAATACTTATTTCCCTCATAACATTTTTGACATGTGTTTTTTCTGGATTTTGTTGTTGTTATTCTGTCTCTCACTGTTCAAATAACCCTACCATTTAAAATTATAGACTGATCATTTCTTAGTCAGCGGGCAAACGTACAAAATCAGCAGGGGATCAAATACTTTTTTCACTCACTGTATATGGCCCAGGAGGCCTGTAAACAGTAGCTTTTTTAAAAAGTGATTGAGTAGGCTGCATAGATTTCATGACTAGAAGCTCAAAAGACGAAAACGTCTGTTTTTTTTGTTGAAAATTGAAATCGTAAATGTTAGCAACACCTCCGCCTTTGCGGGATGCATGGGGGATATGGTCACTAGTGTAACCAGGAGGTGAGGCCTCATTTAACATAGTAAATTCATCAGGCTTAAGCCATGTTTCAGTCAGGCCAATCACATCAAGATTATGATCAGTGATTAGTTCATTGACTATAACTGCCTTTGAAGTGAGGGATATAACATTAAGTAGCCCTATTTTGAGATGTGAGGTAGCACGATCTCTTTCAATAATGGCAGGAATGGAGGAGATCTTTATTCTAGTGAGATTGCTAAAGCGAACACCGCCATGTTTAGTTTTTGTCAAACCGAGGTCGAGGCACAGACATGGTCTCAATGGGGATAGCTGAGCTGACTCCACTAAACTGGCAGGCTGGCTAACAGCCTGCTGCCTGGCCTGCACCTTATTTCATTGTGGAGCTAGAGGAGTTATAGCCCTGTCTATGTTGGTAGATAAGATGAGAGCACCCCTCCAGCTCGGATGTAGTCCGTCACTCCTCAGCAGGCCAGGCCTGGTCCTGTTTGTGGGTTAGTCCCAGAAAGAGGGCCCATTATCTACAAATTCTATCTTTTGGGAGGGGCAGAAAACAGTTTTCAACCAGTGATTGAGTTGTGAGACTCTGCTGTAGACCTTATCACTCCCCCTAACTGGGAGGGGGCCAGAGACAATTACTCAATGCCGACACATCTTACTAGCTGATTTACAGGCTGAAGCTTTGTTGAGCTTGGTGACCTCTGACTGTTTCATCCTAACATCGTTGGTGCCATCGTGGATAACAATATCTCTACACTCGCCAGTTTTAGCGTTAGCCAGCAACATCTTCAGATTAGCTTTAACGTTGGTAGCCCTGCCCCCTGTTAAACAGTGTATGATCGCTGGATAGTTCGTTTTAAGTCTAAAACTGCGGGTAATGTAGTCGACAATGACTGGGGTTTTCAATTTGTCAGAGCTAATGGTGGGAAGCTTCTGCGTCTCAGAGACCAGAGAAGGCTCCAACTTGCTGCTTAATGGGGTAAACCGGTTAAAAGTTTCTGTCGGCTGAATGAGCTACACCGGTTAGACATTCCTACAGCATTTCCCTCAAGAAGCCATGAGAAAGTTGTCTGGCTGCGGGACCGACCATGCGAGAGGATTTATAATACTATCTGTACTTACTGGTGGCACAGACGCTGTTTCATCCTTTCCTACACTGAAATTACACTTGCCTAACGATTGCGTCTGACGCTGGTCTTGTGGCACAGCTATCCTCGCAGTAAGGCAATCATTCTCCTGTATATTATGAGTACAGCGACTGCAATTAGAAGGCATCATGTTAATGTTACTACTTAGCTTCGGCTGTTGGAAGTCCTGACAAACCATGTCCAGATAAAGCATCCGGAGTGAACAAGTTGAATGAAAAAAAGTTGAGTGAGGGAAAAACTAAAAATATAAACCGCAAAGTTGTCAGGTAGCAACTGAAGGTGGGCAACAAAACGCACAGCAACACGTAAATAAGTCTGCAAGTTGTCCTAATGAAATAGAAAGCGCCCTTTCTCCTGAAACAGCTTTCATTGTGCAATACCATAATGAAATTTGGAACAATATTCATAAGATAGGAATGTTAGGAATGATCCGTGGAGATCTGAATGAATAATCCTGTCATATGGTTTATTATTTTGTGAAGTCATTAAGGATGGTATGACAAAGTAACTGTTACTCTGAAAGTGTACGCATCCTATGTATCAAGTTTCATAAATGTGGTGTAAAATATATGATTAAATATGAGAATACTTTTGTGACGATAGCAATGTGATTTTAACCTTCTAAATGAGAATTGTTTTTCATATAAACTTGTGCCCAGTCAGTAGCCACGCCCAAGTGAGCTCAGAGTTTGTATCAGCATGACGGAACTCCCCCTTTGGCCAGAGTGCTTTAAAGGACTTGCTAAGAATTAACTTGCAGATGGATGGTGTCAACTGGACGTCATGAATGGTTAAAACTTCAAGACCCAAAAAGACATGAGGCTGTGGTCCACATGTTGAAATGGTTAGAAACTTTGTACTGAGACCAGACAGCGTGGAGCGGTGTCTACACGGCTGAAAATTGTTTAAACTCTACAGACCAGCCTGATGTACAGCGTGAGCTGAACGTTACAAAATGGTTTAAACTCTACAGACCAGAAAACATGGGATGGTAGTCCATATGTTTAAAATGTTGAAACTCGCAATCTCCACAGAAGAAGATAACCTCACCCAGAAGACCAGAAACATTCAGTCTGCAGCTGTGCTTGTAAAAAGTGATCCTAGAACTTTAACTAAAAGACACGAGGTTGGATAGAAGAATCCCTCCCAGACAACCGTTGGTACGTCTGAAGGATCTATTCTAACGGACACTCCAAGAACAGAGAAGCTCTACAACTAAGGACATTGTCTTACCTCTGGTGGACAACCAGAATCTCACATCGAGCCACTACGGATAGACGGCTCGATTGGTTTCACCAGAGAGACATTTACACGTGAATATACAGTGGGGTAACAAATTATTGAGTCAGACACCAATTGTGCTAGTTCTCCCACTTAAAAAGATGAGAGAGGCCTGTAATTTTCATCATAGGTACACTTCAACTATGACAGACAAAATGAGAAAAAAATTAAAAAATCACATTGTAGGACTTTTAATTAATTTATTTGCAAATTATGGTGGAAAATAAGTATTTGGTCAATAACAAAAGCTTATCTCAATACTTGGCAATGACAGAGGTCAAATGTTTTCTGTAAGTCTTCACAAGGTTTTCACACACTTTTGCTGGTATTTTGGCCCATTCCTCCATGCAGATCTCCTCTAGAGCAGTGATGTTTTGGGGATGTTGCTGGGCAACACAGACTTTCAACTCCCTCCAAAGATTTTCTATGGGTTTGAGATCTGGAGACTGGCTAGGCCACTCCAGGACCTTGAAATGCTTCTTACGAAGCCACTCCTTTGTTGGTGTGTTTAGGATCATTGTCATGCTGAAAGACCCAGCCACGTTTCATCTTCAATGCCCTTGCTGATGGAAGGACTTTTTCACTCAAAATCTCACGATACATGGCCCCAATCATTCTTTCCTTTACACAGCTCAGTTGACCTGGTGCCTTTGCAGAATACACCCCCAAAGCATGATGTTTCCACCCCCATGCTTCACAGTAGGTATGGTGTTCTTTGGATGCAACTCAGCATTCTTTGTCCTCCAAACACGACGAGTTGAGTTTTTACCAAAAAGTAATATTTTGGTTTCATCTAACCATATGACATTCTCCCAATCTTCTTCTGGATCATCCAAATGCTCTCTAGCAAACTTCAGACGGGTCTGGACATGTACTGGCTTATGCAGGAGAACACGTCTGGCACTGCAGGATTTGAGTCCCTGGCAGCGTAGTGTGTTACTGATGGTAGGCTTTGTTACTTTGGTCCCAGCTCTCGGCAGGTCATTCACTAGGTCCCTGCGTGCGGTTCTGGGATTTTTGCTCACCGTGATGCTCACCATTTGTGATCATTTTGACCCCACGGGGTGAGATCTTGCATTGAGCCCCAGATCGAGGGACATTATCAGTGGTCTTGTATGTCTTCCATTTCCTAAAAATTGCTCCCACAGTTGATTTCTTCAAACCAAAGTTTCTAACAAGCTGCTTACACATTGGTGCGGCTGGCTTCCGGGTTGGATGCACGCTGTGTTAAGAAGCAGTTGGGTTGTGTATCGGAGGACGCATGACTTTCAACCGTCGTCTCTCCCGAGCCCGTACGGGAGTTGTAGCGATGAGACAAGATAGTAGCTACTAAATAATTGGATACCACGAAATTGGGGAGAAAAAGAGGTAAAATTCACAAAATAAATAAATAGTAATAATTAATCCTACAGTGTGATTTTCTGGATTTTTTTTTCTCATTTTGTCTGTCATAGTTGAAGTGTACCTATGATACAAAATTACAGGCCTCTCTCATCTTTTTAAGTGGGAGAACTTGCACAATTGGTGGCTGACTAAATACTTTTTTGCCCCAGTTGACTATTTCTCTCCATCTCTTTATCTTTCCCCACCCCTTTCCATTGTGTAACAAGCCGTCATATCGTGTCAGTCCACGTGTCAGAGACTTTTATCTCATGTAAGTGTGCATTGGTATTCTGTGTTATTATTTAGTTAGTTAATACATCAATCAATGTGTAGTACTGAATATTAAAAAGGCTAAGGTTCTTGGGATCCAAGGATTATGCACCGTTCAGAATGAGACTGATGACGAAGAAGTTGACAGATGTAAGAGATATCTGTATATCTTTAGAGTTTAAGTTGGGAAATAGTAACTCGTTAACCTCTTGATGCTCTGGGGGCGCTATTTCATTTTTGGATGAAAAACGTTCCTGTTTTAAACAAGATATTTTGTCACAAAAAGATGCTCGACTATGCATATAATAGATAGCTTTCGAAAGAAAACACTCTGACGTGTCCAGAACTACCAAGATATTTTCTGTGCGTGCCCTAGAACGTGAGCTTCAGGCAAAACCAAGATGAGACGGCATCCAGGAAATGAGCAGGATTTTTGAGGCTCTGTTTTCCATTGTCTCCTTATATGGCTGTGAATGCGAGAGGAGTAAGTCTGCCCTTTCTGTCGTTTCCCCAAGGTGTCTGCAGCATTGTGAAATATTTGTAGGCATATCATTGGAAGATTGACCATAAGAGACCACATTTACCAGGTGTCCGCCCGGTGTCCTGCGCCGAAATTGGTGCGCAAAAGTCAGCTGCAAGTATTTTTCCATGGAATTTAGAGAAGAATGCAAGCTTCCACGAACGATATATCAATGAAGAGATATGTGAAAAAACACCTTGAGGATTGATTCCAAACAACGTTTGCCATGTTTCGGTCGATATTATGGAGTTAATTCGGAAAAAGTTTGACGTTGTAGGTGACTGAATTTTCGGTTCGTTTCGGTAGCCAGATGCGATGTACAAAACGGAACGATTTCTCCTACACACAGACGCTTTCAGGAAAAACTGCGCATTTGGTATGTAACTGAGTCTCCTCATTGAAAACATCCGAAGCTCTTCAAAGGTAAATGATTTTATTTATTTGGTTATCTGGTTTTTGTGAAAATGTTGCGTGCTAAATGCTACTCAAAATGCTAAGCTAGTTTTGCATACTCTTACACAAATTAGTCAATTTCTATGGTTCAAAAGCATATTTTGAAAATCTGAGATGACAGTGTTGTTAAGAAAAGGCTAAGCTTGAGAGCAGATGCATTATTTTCATTTTATTTGCGATTTTCAGAAATCGTTAACGTTGCGTTATGTTAATGAGCCTGGGGCTTTAGTCACGATCCCGGATCCGGGATGGGGAGTTTCTTAAACATCTTTTCCCGTGGTGCCCCAAATTCCTAATGAGTTAATTGTTACATGATTAATTTAAGCAAGTAACAATTAAACATTGGTTTGATAAATAACAGTCATCAGATTAATGATAGTCACGTCACGACAAGGGCTTAGTTGGAACAAAATACTGCAATTCCTGAAGGCACTCCAGTGTAACAAACTTCTTCTTCATCTGATGAGGAGTAGGAAGGATCAGACCAAAATGTAGCGTTGTAAGTGTCCATGATAATTTATTATATCAGAACACGAAAAATACAAAATAACAAAGTGAGGGAAAGAAATTAAAATCGAATCAGTTCTGTATGGTGAAAACACAGACACAGAAAACAACTACCCACAAACACCAGGTGGAAACAGGCTACCTAAGTATGGTTCTCAGAGACAACGATTGACAGCTGCCTCTGATTGGGAACCATACCAGGCCAAACACATGGAACTATAACACACAGAACAAACATAGAATGCCCACCCCAACTCACGCCCTGACCAAACTAAAATAGAGAAATAAAAAAGGAACTAAGGTCAGGACGTGACATCCAGTGACTGGTTTGCCTAGCCCTGTTCTAGGGTCCGAGGGTGAAGCGACTGCGGTAAAAGTTTAGAGTACCACAGTATGAGTCATATCCATAAAACCTAGCCGTCAAACGGAAATGATTCCAATCATTTTTCCCATAGGGGTTTTAAGAAAAACTTAATCATGGCTGTGATGTTTTGATAACCGTGTAACTCTCTCTGGGACAGGGTGATTTGTATCAATGTGTGACCCGATTCAGGAAACAAGGTGTATGTCGCAAGTCACAACTTCACAGGAGAGCCATTCGACATGTGAACTTTCATGTGCCTTAATAACAAACTTGTACAGTGGCTTGCAAAAGTATCCACCCCCCTTGGCATTTTTTTTATTTTGTTGCCTTACAACCTGAAATTAAACTTTGTATCATTTGATTTACACATGACAACCACTTTGAAGATGCAAAATATTTTTTTTTGTGGAACAAACAAGAAATAAGACAAAAAAACATATAGCCACTGGGCTCTTTGACCATTCTTCAAGGCAAAACTGCTCCAGCTCCTTCAAGTTGAATGGGTTTCGCTGGTGTACAGCAATCTTTAAGTCATACCACAGATTCTCAATTGGATTGAGGTCTGGGCTTTGACTAGGCCATTCCAAGACATTTAAATGTTTCCACTTAAACCACTCAAGTGTTGCTTTAGTAAAGCCCAGCTCTGTGGAGTGTACGGCTTAAAGTGGTCCTATGGACAGATACTCCAATCTCCGCTGTGGAGCTTCGTAGCTCCTTTAGGGTTATCTTTGGCCTCTTTGTTGCCTCTCTGATTAATGCCCTCCTTGCCTGGTCTGTGAGTTTTGGTGTGCAGCCCTCTCTTGGCAGGTTTGTTGTGGTGCCATATTCTTTCCATTTTTTAATAATGGATTTAATGGTGCTCAGTGGGATGTTCAAAGATTCTGCAATTTTTTTATAACCCAACCCTGATCTGTACTTCTCAACAACTTTGTCCCTGACCTGTTTGGAGAGCTCCTTGGTCTTCATGGTGCCGCTTGCTTTGTGATGTTGCAGACTCTGGGGCCTTTCAGAACAGCTGTGTATGTATACTGAGATCATGTGACATTTAGATTGCACACAGGTGGACTTAATTTAACAAATTATGTGACTTCTGAAGGTAAATGGGTGCACCAGATCTTATTTAGGGGCTTCATAGCAAAAGGGGTGAATACATATGAATGCACCACTTATCAATTTTTTTGAAACATGTTATTTTTTTCATTTCTCTTCACCAATTTAGACTATTTTGTGTATGTCCATTACATGAAATACAAATAAAAATCTGTTTAAAATACAGGTTGTAATGCAACAGAATAGGAAAACGTCAAGGGTGATGAATACTTTTGCAAGGCACTATGTGCCATCTATAAATACAAATAAAATTGTTAAATTACGCGCCTAGTTTGTTTAGCCACAGAGAAAGACAGTAACCTTCCCGCTAGCCATGATTGGCTGAGACAAGGAGTGTGCTGGACATGCAGAGAGTTGTGTTTGTTGTGATGGACCACTTTCTGGAGGACGATCGTGCTGAATCTGAATCTCTCTGACTCTGTTTGTCATAGCTAGCAAACCAATCAGTTTGTATTGCTAGTTAAAGCTTGCTGTTAGCTAGCCAGCTGGAGTTCGGTGGCTGGCTTGCTAACGTTACTCTTGGGATTGGGATTTATTATTCTTTTTTAGCTAGCTAATGTTAACGTTACATGTCTAAACAAAAGACCCCAATTTAATACTGTTAGCTAGTTAACGTTAGCGGAGGTTAGATGGCTGGCTTGCTAGCTAACACTAACTTACATGTATGAAGTGTGTGTAACGTTAATATCTGGGATTTGTCTTTCAGCATCAGTAGAACACACCTGACTCTCCTCCACCAGTCATACAGGGAGAATGGTCTAATTCCTCCCATCAAAAAGAGAGCTGGCCCAAGCAAGCACAGGTTACACCGGAATGAGGTCTTGCAGCGAGTGGTGAACTTCATCAACATTATGCAGAGGATAATGCAATAGTATTATGAGGACGACACCCAGGACACAAACACTTTGGTGGAAAGCTGCTGCCATCCCATGTGACAAAAGTAGCAGTGTGACGTCTCTACAAGGAATCGATGTCAACACTTGGTATGTAAAGCATAAACACATTTTGATTATTTAATTGACCTCCAACATGATTGGCACTACTTTTATTGTTCTCACATTTCTTTCTGTATTTTCCAGAGGTACTTGTAGTCAGGCTGTCTTCCTTCAGGAATCTGGGGAGAAAATTGCTGCCCCACATCTCAAGCACTAAGCCCAAGACAGACCTGTGCTGGGAGTGCCAGAGAAACAACTATCAGGTCTTCAGATCTGCCATTCTGCCAGAAGCTGTTAAGTCAGCCAAGCTGAAGAAGCAAGAGCAGCATCTCCTGCTTGTTCAGAGTGTGTCTGTCTACCAGAAGATGGTTGCTGACTGCAAGACCACCTGTCAAGACCTGCAGTTGTCTCTGGGGACCCCTATTGAACCAGCAAGCAAAGACATCAGGATGCATTACAGCTTTGATTTTGCTCAAGTAATCTTTACTACACTACTCACTGTTTAGCACATTACCTCACATGTGAATCCTTAAAGAGATGGGTGAGGCTGGTGTATCAACTTTCAAAGCAGAATTCCCTTCCCATTGTTCCTAAAACAGTGCAGTGTATGATATACCATTTAGTAGCTCTGAGTCTCTACTTTAAAACATTACTAAATAATTCAATATTTTGCTATATAAGACCGAATACAGCTAGTTTTGCATGATGTCTACTTTGATGCTAATTAGCATTTTAGAATCTGAGAGTAAATAGAGCAGAATATATTGATAAAAGTCTACTTGTCAGAGAAAGAAACACAGCCCTTATTTTAAGTGTATAAAAACAAGTGGACTAGGGCCTGCCGAGTGGTGCAGTGGTCTAAGGCACTGCACCGCAGTTGCTAGCTGTGCCACTAGAGATCCCTGTTCGAGTCCAGGCTAGAACGCGATGTCCTTGTCCCATCGCGTTCTAGCGATGGGCCGGGTGTGTGCACGCTGATACGGTCGCCAGGTGTTTAGTGTTTCCTCTGACACATTGGTGAGGCTGGCTTCCGGGTAAAGCGGGCATTGTGTCAAGAAGCAGTGCGGATTGGTTGGGTCGTGTTTCGGAGGACACATGGCTCTCGACCTTCGCCTCTCCTGAGTCCATACGGGAGTTGCAGCGATGAGACAAGACTGTTACTACCAATTGGATACCACAATTTTGGAGAAAAAGGGGTGAAACCATTCCCCTATTATGACACCTCCGCTGTGGTGCCTAAACGGCAACAGCTTTCTTCCAGGGCCCATATTCACAAAGCATCTCAGAGTAGGGATAATGATCTAAGATAGCATCCCCCTTGTCAATGTAATTGTACTCGGTGTGAAGGCAAAACTGATCCTAAAAATCAGTACTGAAATTATTTGTGAATATGGGCCCTGGCCTATCAGCAATGCCACTCTACCTGAAATGCATCAAAAACATGACTACGAATTAGCTTAGTCAGTAATTTACCTAACCAGCTAATGAAACACTCGTGTAAATGAGCACAAGCCTAATCAGCCAAATTATATGAAAACAATTTGCAATGAAATTAGGGTATTTTTTTCTTGCCAACTTTCAGGCACCAATACATCAATAAACAGGCAGGGGAACAAAAACAGGTGAATAAATAGCTAGTCTTTCAAATATTACTACCAGTTTATATAGGTAGTTGTTATTTTCTAGAAACCTAGCTACAGTCCACTTAGCTTGCAAGACACCCTACATGACTACACTAGTTTGTTTCGGGGGGCTAGGGTCAGTCTGTTATATCTGGAGTATCTCTCCTGTCTTATCTGGTGTCTTGTGTGAATTTAAGTATACTCTCTCTAATTCTCTCTAATTTGCCTCCCGAACAATGAGAAGAAACGACTTGGGTGGAAGTCATGACAACTCTGCATTGTTGGGAAAGGCCTCGTTGTGAAAGGCCTCGTAAGTAAGCATTTCGTGGTAAAGTCTACACCTGTTCTATTCAGTGCATGTGAGGAATAGAAATTGATTAGATCCCGGTAAGACTAGCTGTCGCCATTAACGTCAGCTAATAGGGATCCTAATAAATAAAATAAAATCTTTACGCACAATAGGCTGAATAGTGAGATGATTTCCCACAGTTAATATCCTAATATTTGTGTAAACTCTTCAGTTGTGAACATTTCATGGACCCAAGCTCCATAGGCAAGGCTGTACAATGCATATAGTAGGCCCCCAATTCAATTCTAAAGTCTTATACATCCACTGTGTGATTTCAGATTTTTAATATTCGTCCATATATGGCGTTATTCCAGTATGTGTATCTGTTTGCATCAGTTTCAATGCAGGACTTGTTTTGAACCACAAATGTTACTATTTTGGCAAATCGCTTTTGTGGCTAGCTTCACATAGGTGGTGGAAAGGCACGCAAAAGCAATTGAACAAAGCGCCATGACATTGATCAACCAATGGTTTGTTAGATACCACCAACAGACGTTTGATTGACACCTCCTTATTATCATATTGGAGGAAAGAATGAATAAATATATAAATGAATACAATTAATTAAAGTTTGAAAAATGTGATAATGCATGAATAAATAACTAAAAATGGGTCAGGGGGCATTTCAAAGTACTTTTAGTTCAGTTCAATTTCACCAAAGACAGTACAGTATAAAGATTGCTTCTCCAATAGAAATTGCCGATCTCACTTGTAGGTGATGTCATGGCGACGTTGGCTAGCTAAGCTCATACTCAAGGTGTCCGCATGCTTTTCAGCTGAAGCAATTCAGTAGAGTTTGTGAATGGAGGTGGAATAATGACTTAATTACAAGCATGTAAAGTATGATTTGCACATGTAAAATATTAATTCACTTGTACACTGAATTTTGTAGTTGCAACAAATATTAGCAAATATGTAACTTATTTTGTGAATAAATGCAACAACACTTGCAAACAGGTAACTTGATATGTGAATAAATTCAATAAGATTTGCCAGCATGCAACTACATTTGAGAATGATTGCAATTCATTTACTAAACTTGCGACTGGTGAATCTTCTTCTGTGAATCAATACTACACTTGCCGATGTCGAATCTGTGCACACATTTTTCGACTAACCTGTGCCAAAAGTTTTGCAATTGTAAAAATAATAATAATCGGTAAGCAGGCAGGACAGGGCTTTTTCTTCCGACCAATTGGATGAGGCGATAACATTCTTGAATTTGCTTTCATGTTTTACAGGGTTCCGGTCTGGAAGCATGCGCTACTGCGCTAAATATAGATCAGTTACAATTTGTTAAAATGAATAGCTAGCTAGCTAAATGATATTCACAGAATTTGAAAGCTTCAACAAGGTGTTGGTGAGGAAGATGGTGGGAAGAATTAAACAAGTGATTCCACATGGCATAACTGCTACAAAGCTGATGCCTTTCTTTTGGCATTACATGGTTGGTTATCTACCTAGCTTTAAAGCCGTCTGTATCTAGTGGTTCTTACGTTGTGTATCAGATCAATAGGTCTAGTTGTGTTCTTGTCATTGTTGTGTTCTTGTCATTTTGTTGAGACATTAGAAAACAATTGTTTGCTCTGTGTTTATTTGGTATGTAGTTGGCTGGCGTTGCTAGTTAGCTAGCAATGATCTCTGCTCAAGTTGGTTAACTTTAGCTAGCTTGCTAATAATGTTTTGAGGAGAACATGCTTGCTCCCTGTAGAATCAAGACGAGGGGATGGGGAAGGGGAAGAAGATTAGATGCAAGTGCTTCATCTGCAGTTGCTTAATCTGGCTGCTGCAGTGCCCAGGTGAGATGAGCTAACTACAGTGTATTCAGAAAGTGTTCAGACCCCTTGACTTTATCCACATTTTGTTATGTTACAGCCTTATTCTAAAATAACTTTTTTCCAGTCATCAATCTACACGATACCCCATATTAACAAAGCCAAAACTTATTTTTAGAAATTTTAGCACATGTATTAAACTTGAATATTATATTAACATAAGTATTGAGACCCCTTACTTAGTACTTTGTTGAAGCATCTTTGGCAGTGATGATAGCCTTGTCTTCTTGGGTATGAAGCTACAAGCTTGGCACACCTGTATTTGGGGAGTTTCTCCCATTCTTCTCTGCAGATCATCTCAAGCTCTGTCAGGTTGGATGGGGAGCGTCACTGCACAGCTATTTTCAGGTCTCCCCAGAGATGTTCGATCGGGTTCAAGTCCGTGCTCTGGCCGGGCCACTCAAACACATTCAGAGACTTGTCCCGAAGCCACTCCTGGGCTGTCTTGGCTGTTTGCTTAGTGTCGTTGTCCTGTTGGAAGGTGAACCTTTTCCCCAGTCTGAGGTCCTGGGCCCTCTGGAGCAGGTTTTCATCAAGGCTCTCTCTGTACTTTGCTCGTTTCATCTTTCCCTCGATCCTGACAAGTCTTCCAGTCCCTGCCGCTGAAAAACATCCCCAAAGCATGATGCTGCCACCACCATGCTTCACTGTAGGGATGGTGCCAGGATTCCTCCAGAAGTTAAGCTTGGCATTCATGCCAAAGAGTTTAATCTTGGTTTCATCAGACCAGACCATCTTGTTTCTCATAATCTGAGAGTCCTTTAGGTGCCTTTTGGCAAACCAAGTGGGCTGTCATGTGCCTTTTTACTGAGGAGTGGCTTCTGTCTGGCCACTCTACCATAAAGGCCTGATTGGTGGAGTGCCACACAGATTTTTGTCCTTCTGAAAGAATCTCCCATCTCCACAAAGGAACTCTGAAGCTCTGTCACAGTGACCAAGGTATTTGTCCCCCAATTGCTTAGTTTGGACTAGCGGCCAGCTCTAGGAAGAGTCTCGGTGGCTCCAAACTTCTTCCATTTAAAAATGATTGAGGCCACTGTGTTCTTGGAGTTTCAATGCTGCAGAATTTTTAAATCTGTACCCTTCCTCAGATCTGTGCCTCGACACAATCCTGTCTCGGAGCTCTACGGACAATTCCTTTGATCCAATGGCTTGGTTTTAGCTCTGGTCCCACATCACCAACAGACTATCATGGTCCAAACACACCAAGACAGCCGTGAAAAGGGCACCACAAAACCTTTTCCCCCTCAGGAGAGAGGGAAAAGGCATGGATCCCCAGTTCCTCAACAAGTTCTACAGCTGCACCATCAAGAGCATCCTGACTGGTTGCATCCCCGCCTGGTATGGCAACTTTTCGGCATCAAGGCGCTATAGAGGGTAGTGCGTACGTCCCAGTACATCGCTGGGGTCAAGCTTCCTGCCATCCAGGACCTCTATACCAGGCGGTGTCAGAGGAAAGCCTTAAAAATGGTCAAAGACTCCAGCCACCCTAGTCATAGACTGTTCTCTCTGCTACCACACGGCAAGCAGTACAGCAGCAAAAGGCTCCTTAACAGCTTCTATCCCCAAGTCATAAGACTGCTGAACACATAATCAAATTACCCCCACTCTTTGTTTTTAAATGGCTGCTACTCGCTGTTTATTATCTATGCATAGTCACTTTACAAATTACCTCAACTAACCTGCATCCACACACATTGACTCAGTACCCAAAACCCACTGTATATAGTCTTGTTGTTGTTATGTAATTTTTTCGTTACTTTTTGATTAGATTTTATTTAGTAAACATTTTCTTAACTCTATTTCTTGAACTGGTTAAGGGCTTGTAAGTAAGCATTTCATGGTAAGGTCTACACCTGTTGTATTCGGCGCATGTGACACATTTTATTTGATTTTGACATGCACTATCAAATGTGGGACCTTATATAGACAGGTGTGTGCCTTTCCAAATCATGTCCAGTCAATTGAATTTACCACAGTTGGACTCCAATCTAGTTGTAGAAGCATCATAAGGATGATCAATGGAAACTGTAAAGGTTCTTCTCCTCCTCTTCTGAGGAGGAGTAGCGAGAAGGATCAGAGGACCAATGCGCAGTGTGGTAAGTTTCCATATCGTTTAATGAAACATAAACTGAACACTCAATGAAAACAAAACAATAAACGTGAACAAAACCCAAACAGTACCGTGTGGTGAACAAACATAGACACGGAAACAATCACCCACAAAACAACAGTGAAACCCAGGCTAACTAAGTATGATCCTCAATCAGAGACAACTAACGACACCTGCCTCTGATTGAGAACCATACTAGGCCGAACACAGAAAACCAACCTAGAAACACAAAACATAGAATGACCAACTAAAACAAACAAATAACACAAGAACTAGGGTCAGAACGTGACAGTACCCCCCCCCACACACACCCCCAAGTTGCGGACTCTGGCCGCAAAACCTGAACCTATAGGGGAGGGTCTGGGTGGGCATCTGTCTGTGGTGGCGGCTCTGGCGCTGGACGTGGACCCCACTCCACAATAGTCTTAGTCCGCCTCTGTGGACTCCTAGGAACGCCGACCCGTGCCGCCGACCCTGACCTGGGAACCCTAATAAATCTGGCTTCTGGCTGACTGACGGCTCTGGCAGCTCCTGGCTGGCTGACGGCTCTGGCAGCTCCTGGCTGGCTGACGGCTCTGGCAGCTCCTGGCTGGTTGACGATTCTGGCGGGCTCCTGGCTGGTTGACGTCTCTGGCGGCTCCTGGCGGCTCCAAGCTGACTGGCGGCTCTGGCGGCTCCATGCTGGCTGGCGGCTCTGGCGGCTCCATGCTGACTGGCGGCGCTGGCGGCTCCATGCTGACTGGCGGCTCTGGCGGCTCATGACAGACTGGCTGCTCTGGCGGCTCAGGACAGACTGGAGACTCTAGCAGCTCTGGACAGGCAGAAGACTCTAGCAGCTCTGGAGAGAAGGAAGGCGCTAGCAGCTCTGGAGAGACTGGAGACTCTAGCAGCTCTGGACAGACAGGAGACTCTAGCAGCTCTGGAGAGGAGGAAGGCGCTAGCAACGCTGGACAGGCGGGAGCACCTGTAGCCAAAGGACGGAGAGACAGCCTGGTGCGGGGGGCTGCCACCGGAGGGCTGGTGCGTTGAGGTGGCACTGGATGGACCGAACCGTGAAGGCGTACTGGAGATCTTGAGAGCAGGGCTGGCACAAGCCGCCCTGGCTGGATCTTCACCCTAGCCCGGCAGATGTGGGGAGCTGGGATGTAGCGCACCGGGCTAAGCACGAGTACTGGGGACACCGTGCGTTCCACCGCATAACACGGTGCCTGACCAGTACAACGCCCGCCACGGTTAGCACGGCTAGGAGCACTGTAGCGCTGAGCTGGCACAGGACGTGCAGGGCTAGGGAGGTGCACAGGAGGCCTGGTGCGTGAGGCTGGCACAGTCTTCACCAGACGACTAGCACGCACC
This sequence comes from Oncorhynchus masou masou, assembly GCF_036934945.1. Taxonomy (NCBI): domain Eukaryota; kingdom Metazoa; phylum Chordata; class Actinopteri; order Salmoniformes; family Salmonidae; genus Oncorhynchus; species Oncorhynchus masou. The sequence goes on along the minus strand of NC_088217.1, from coordinate 60,917,648 downwards.
TCAGGACGAGTATGGAGAGCTGACCCAGGTGCCATCAAATCCCCAAGACGCTCCGTCGGGCGAATGCCGTGCCTCATGCACCAACACAGCACCTCTCTCATAAATCTCTCCTCCAATTTCCCCATTAACTCCTTCACTGTCTCTGCTTCGCTCACCTCCAACACCGCCCTGACCGGCTCTGGTTCCATCCTTGGCTCTTACGGTAAACAGGGGGAGTTGGCTCAGGTCTGACTCCTGACTCTGCCACACTCTCCCTGTGCCCCCACCCAAGACATTTTTGGGACTGCCTCTCGGGCTTCCAGCCGCGCTGCCGTGCCAGCTCCTCGTAATGCCGCCTCTCTGCTTTCGCTGCCTCCAGCTCTGCTTTGGGGTGGCGATATTCCCCTGGCTCTGCCCAGGGTCCTTTTCCGTCCAACTCGTCCTCCCATGTCCATGAGTCTTGTGATGCTGGCCGCTGCCACTGCTGCTGCTGCTTCTCCTGCTGCACTTTGGGGAAGCAATATTCCCCTGGCTTTGCCCAGGGTCCTCTCCCGTCTAGGATTTCCTCCCACGTCCAGGAGTCTTGTGTCTTCGGCCATTGTTGCTGCTGCCCGTTACCACGCCGCTTGGTCCTTGGTTGGTGGGTGATTCTGTAAAGGTTCTCCTCCTCCTCTTCTGAGGAGGAGTAGCGAAAAGGATCAGAGGACCAATGCGCAGTGTGGTAAGTGTCCATATTGTTTAATAAAACATAAACTGAACACTCAATGAATACAAAACAATAAACGTGAACAAAACCCAAACAGTACCGTGTGGCGAACAAACACAGAAACAATCACCCACAAAACAACAGTGAAACCCAGGCTACCAAAGTTTGATCCTCAATCAAAGACAACTAACGACACCTGCCTCTGATTGAGAACCATACTAGGCCGAACACAGAAAACCATCCTAGAAACACAAAACATGTCCTGACCAACTAAAACAAACAAATAACACAGGAACTAGGGTCAGAACGTGACAGAAACAGGATACACCTGAGCTCAATTTCAAGTTTAATTAATAGCAGTGTCCGAATACTTCAGTTTTTTACAATCATTTAAAAAAAAAACGATTTCTGCTTTGTCAATTTAATCCAATAAGGCTGTAACGTAGCAAAAGTCAAGGGGTCTGAATACTTTCCGAATGCACTGTTGGGCGATTAGGCCTGACTCGCAGTCGGCGTTCTATTTCATCGTGTTCGATTGGGTTGAGGTTGCATTTATTCTCAAAGTTAGATTTGCACATTTTTTTGCAACCACAAAACTTAGCATACAGGTGACCTCATATTTTACATTCTTGTATAATGAAGTCATTATTCTACCTCCATATTCGTACATATATTATGACAACAATTTGGCATTTTTGTTTGTTTTTCGGTGAGGGTTCTGTCAGAATTTCAGGCACACAACATTTCTGGAGGAAAGACAAAGTTCGGTTGGTTTGGAGCGCGATGCATCATTTAATGTAGGTTGTGCCTTCAGATTTACATTTACATTTAAGTCATTTAGCAGACGCTCTTATCCTAGAAAATCAATAACTAAGGAAGGATTTGAATTGCGCTGGAGGAGATGGTGTCACAGGGTGTGATTGGCATTCTATGTTTTGTTTTCTATGTTTTGGCCGGGTATGGTTCTCAATTAGAGACAGCTGTCTATCGTTGTCTCTGAATCATACTTAGGTAGCCCTTTTTCCCTCCTTTCAGTGTGGGTAGTTGACTTTTGTTAGTGGCACCATAGCCCTGTAAGCTTCACGGTTGTGTCTTCATTTGTTGGCGACATTTTAAATAAAAAGGAAAATGTACGCTCACAACGCTGCACTTTGGTCCACTTCTTTCGACGGCCGTGACAGATGGCTGCCATTTTACAGGCTCTGCAATTGTGCTATTGTGTGTTTTTCTCCATTATTTATAACTTATTTTATTTTTCTGCCACCGTCTCTTATGACCGAAAACAGCTATTGGATATCAGGACAGCGATTGATTACTCACCTCGTACTGAATGAATATTGTTTTTCTTTAACGAGTCGGACGCAAAGGATTTACTTCAGACACCCGACAAGGCCAACGTCCCCGTCATTCGCAGGAGAAAGTGACGGAGATATCGGGGACGTAGGTCGGGGTGCCTTATAAGGATCCAACAGCGAATGTGTAATCTGCCTCTACCATCAGTCTTCTGTATGTTGGCTAAATCATTGGATAACAAAATAGACAAGCTACAATCATGAATGTCCAACCAACAGGACATTAAACTGTAATATCTTATGTTTGATCGAGTCGTGGCTGAATGACGGCCTGGCTAAAATACAGCTGGTGGGTTTTACGCTGCATTAGCAAGATTGAACAGCTGCCTCCGGTAAGACAAGGGGTGGCGGTCTGTGTATATTTGTAAACAACCGCTGGTGCACGAAATCTAATATTAAGGAATCTATTTACCACCACAGACTGATGCTGGCACTAAGTTTGCACTCAATGAGCTGTATAAGGCCATAAGCAAACAGGAAAACGCTCATTCAGAGGCAGCGCTCCTAGTGGCCGGGAACTTTAATGCAGGGAAACTTAAATCAGTCTTACCTCATTTCTGCCAGCATGTTAAATGTGCAACCAGAGGAAAAATATCCCTAGGGAAATATTTTACCTAATTTCTACCAGCATGTTAAATGTGCAACCAGAGGAGAAAAAAAACTAGACCACCTTTACTCCACACACAGAGACACGTGCATATCTGACAAATCTGACCATAATTCTGTCATGACTCTCCTGTGACAATCTGAAGGATCAGGTTAAAGTGGGTCCGCTCTACATCGTGCTCTTTCTCTCATAGAGGGGGAGAGCGGGAAGTCGGCTGTTTAATGATGGTCGTAAATACCAAAACTCCCTTCCCTACTCTGCCAAGATGAACGTTAACAATCTCTTTGTTACCACAGAGAAAACTTTGCATTACGGTACCTCAAAAGGTTTTCTAATGTTAACAAATTTCTGTATTCCAACCAGTTGGAATGGTTCATGGGAATTTAAACAACAATCATGCCCAACTTTTACTGTGTGGTGATATCATTAAATATGTTATAACGGAAACATTGTAATTTAAAGAGCTTTCACAATGTAATTATCAGATTTACATCTAAATGTTGTGGAACTACTTACAAATATGGCCTTCAAAACGAAATACTTGTTTAGATAAAAGTTAACTGGTCAGTGGACACACCCTTTTAGTACAGACATTTACATTGGCGTCATGGAAACACCCTCTTTTCTACTCTAGTATAAAAGTTACTTCCACCAAAATGTACATTAGACCAAAAAATATGGAGCTTTCGCTACATGTTGAAATGGTTGGCAATACAAACTAGAGTCTAGATAACACCAGGACTAGGTCCCCACGTTGAAATGGCTAAGATATCTACAAACTAAAGAACAATTATTCAGGCTGCAGCTGTTTAAATACTTTAGTCTGGTAAACGCATCTGAACATTTCCGAATGCTACTCTGAAGTGTCCATTATAACAACTACGATGGACTTTGATTTCTGGTGGACAGACCAGAGGCTTTCTGTTGTCTGACTACCCAGCAGACGGACTGGCGATTGCAGAGAGGGACAACCAAGACGTACACTCGTAAATATCTAAAATCCAAATGAGCGGTTGTTAGGGTGCTAAATGTCCATATTTCTGATGAAGTATTCAACTGTATGTGGTGAATCCACTCTGAGTTTCCCGCTCTTGAGCTATCCCATCCCTTTCCTTTGTCATATTGGCATAGCCCACTAGGGACTTTTCTATCATGTCAGTAACCAATGTATGACCATTTGTAAGTCGCTCTGGATAAGAGCGTCTGCTAAATGACTTAAATGTAAATGTAAATATGTGTTTATGTAAACTACCATTCAAAAGTTTGGGGTCACTTCGAAATGTCCTTGTTTTTTAAAGAAAAGCAAAAAAGTGTCAAATCAGAATTACAGGGTAGACATTGTTAATGTTGTAAATTACTATTGTAGCTGGAAACAAAAAAATACAAATGTATGGAACATCTATAGCGGCCCATTATCAGCAACCAATTACTCCTGTGTTCAAATGGCATGTTAGCATATCCAAGTTGATCATTTTAAAAGTCTATTTGATCATTAGAAAACTATTTAGCAATTATGTTAGCACAGCTGAAAACTGTTGTCCTGATTTAAAGAAGCAATAAAACTGGCTTTCTTTAGACCAGTTGAGTATCTGGAGCATCAGCATATGTGGGTTTGATTACAGGCTCAAAATAGCCAGAAACAAAGAACTTTCTTCTGAAACTCGTCAGTCTATTCTTGTTCTGAGAAATGAAGGTTATTCCATGCGAGAAATTGCCAAGAAACTGAAGACCTTGTACAACGCTGTGTACTACTTCCTTCACATAACAGCGCAAACTGGCTCTAACCAGAATAGAAAGAGGAGTGGGAGGCCCCGGTGCACAACTGAGCAAGAGGACAAGTACATTAGTGTCTAGTTTGAGAATCAGATGCCTCACATGTCCTCAACTGGCAGCTCAATAAGCTAAGGACCCTGGGATGAAACACCTGCAACTGGATCCTATTCCACCTCAGGTGACTGAAAAGATTTGGCATGGGTTCAACACCTGCACCATCGAGAGCATCCTGACTGGTAGGGATGGGCGGTATACTGTATTTTACTATATACCGGTATTTATGCAAGGACCGGTTTGAAACAGCAAAGTTTCCCTGCTCGCTGTTCGCTGCTCTGGCCCCCCAATGGTGGAACAAACTCCCTCACGACGCCAGGACAGCGGAGTCAATCACCACCTTCCGGAGACACCTGAAACCCCACCTCTTCAAGGAATACCTAGGATAGGATAAGTAATCCTTCTCACCCCCCCCCCTCCCCCTTAATGATTTAGATGCACTATTGTAAAGTGGCTGTTCCACTGGATGTCAGAAGGTGAATTCACCAATTTGTAAGTCGCTCTGGATAAGAGCGTCTGCTAAATGACTTAAATGTAAATGTAATGTAATGTTCCCTAAAACTTGTGAGACACTAATGCTAATTGCAAGTTAGCTGGCTTTGGGAAATAAAATCAGGCCTAGTATTTTTGCCCATTTTGTGGCAGTGTGGAAATTATCTCACATGAGTGCAGGAAATGCAGAGATTGATGGAAATGCAGGACATTTTTTTTAGGTTGAAGTAGAATTGAAAAGGCTAAAACAATCCAAATGGAGAAAGACCCTTTGAAAGAATTTGGAATATATGTGTTGACACCCTAGGGTCACACACTACTCATTAAGCAAATTTAGAACTTTTATTAATCAAAAACATAAAACACCATCATACCGTCAAATTTGAAAAATAGCATATGATATCTTGGCCATATCGCCCAGCCCTACTGACTGGTTGCATCACTGCCTGGTATGGCAACTGCTTGGCCTCCGACCACAAGCCATAAGACTCCTGAGCAGCTAATCAAACGGCTACCTAGACTATTTGCATTCCCCTCCCCCCGCCCCCTCCTTTTACACTGCCGCTGCTCTCTCGTTATTATCTATGCATAGTCCCTTTAATTCTACCAACATATACATATTACCTTGACTAACCGGTACCCCTGTTTATAGCCTCGCTACTGTTATTTTACTACTGCTCTTACTAATTTTTATTTCATGTTTTTTTCTTAACAATTATTTTTCTAAACTGCATTGTTGGTTAAGGGCTTGTAAGTAAGCATGTCAGTGTCATGTCTGTATTCGGCACATGTGTCAAATACATTTGATTTGTTTTTCTCTCATTGACTTCTAACCCCAATCCCCCGCCTGTTTTGCCTCGCAAGCGTTCCCGGAAGTCTTGCGATGTTGCGCCTCTTGGTTTTGAAACTCTGTATTAAAGCTGCTTCTCCAATAGAAATCCCCAATCACACTTGTAGGCGATGTCATGGCGACGTTGGCTAGCTAAACCCATGCGTAGAAACGTCAACGGATTCAATGGTCGTCTCGCGCCGAGCTGCGCATGTGCATGCCGTCAAATTAAAGGCACTTCGATATAAAGTAGTTTTTAACGAAAATGAAATTGTGTCAGTTTGTCACTTTCACGAGGTTGAAGTGATAACATGTTCAACTACTTAAGACATTTGCTCGAATCTAGGTTCTGCGTATAGCTTTTGAGAAATAGAACAACTAAGGGAGAATGTTTCTCTTCTCTCATTGCCTTCTCAAACCCCAAACCCCGTCCTGTTTGGTCTGTTTCGCTAGCGTTCCCGGAGTCTCGCGAGGTTCGCCAATGGCTCTACAGACTGTGACGTCATCTTGTTCACCTCCATATAAGGACATTTTAATTCATAGGTCATTTAAATACATTTGTTTATTAAAATATCATTGACCCCAACATTTTCCTACCTTTGCAGTTCATACGATGTCTGATAAACGCTGCATTGCGGTTAATGTTTTATTTAATTTCTTTGTAGAGAGATTAATGGCCTCATTGTGATGTTTTAATCACATTAGGATTTACATTGAATTAAAATAGCCATGTCCTTGTGATGCTTGTAAATCCGAATCATACTTGCTCCACCCAAGTACCAGGCGGATCTTGGGAAATATGTCATTTGGAGCGCGCACGGTGGTGGTAGCAACCTTCTTATTATAGCTCAATGGCAGAAACACACATCAGCAAACTCAAGGGATACGTGGATTCTCATTGAATAATTGTATGGCTCGTGGCTGGGTGAAAGCCCATGGTGACACACATTTACCAACAAACTGAAACCGCATAAGAGGACAGATGACTCGACACGAACATAATTATTTTCATGGGACACAGAGATATGCTTCTTTTTGTTTGTATTTGCTGACTACTGAAGGAATCATTGATCACGGACTGCTAGTTAGCAGGTAGATATTCCGGAATTTCTGGCCAGCTGCATTGCCAAGGTCCTATAGGTATTTGGATTGGCTGTGGTTGTAACTATAGCATACTAGGCTCGGATACAACAATCAGGTCAATTGGACGGATTCCCATTCTATCTACATTCATCCATTCCATGTTTCAAATTGGCTGGCTAGGTGTATCAAATTGGCTGGCTAGTTAACGAGCTAGCTAGCCAAACACACCGAGTCGGACGGGATTATAATATTCCACGTTGCTAGCTACTGTATTGTTTCCCTCCAGGAATTTGGATTTATTTTACTAGAACATTAACAGTACTGAGCTATAGATATATTTGGGCCAATCCCTTTGAAACTTTACACCGAGATTTCCCTCAACAGCTATATTTATAAACGAATGAATTTAAAAGCTACTACAGCTAGCTAGTGTTGTTCGATTTGGAAAATGGATGCGGGTATTGAAAAGGAATGCAGCGCTCTGGGAGGGCTCTTCCAGATCACCATGAACGACATGAAGGTAAGATGCATTTACAATAAATACCTTTCTTAGTAGGTATAACTCAACCCTTTCACATTTATCTTGTGAGAACCATCATTTATCAAGCATGCTATTAACGACGTTAACTAGAATTTGCCAAGTTGTCACGGCTCGTCTTCGTCACTATTTGGGTTGACAAAATGATTGGTGTACTTTGAAACAGGCTAGCTAACTATATTTAGCACCTATGTGAAGCTAGCCACTAACGATTAGCCACAATAGTGGAATTTGCGGTTCGCATTTAAAATAAAAGTTCCTAATTTGAAAGGGAAGTAAACGGATACAAATAGTGGAATAGTGCCATATTTGGAGAAGATCATGTTAAACAAGTTTGTAACGCGATTTAAAAAGAAAATGAAGACAATTGGTTAATTTGACAAATTTTAACTCGCACTGTGGATGTATCACACATATATATGGATTGTGGCTGAATGAAATGGGGTGTCAGTCTAATCGACACCCTGTTAGTGCTGAACAATTGGTGCTTTTTCAGAGGTTCGTTTATTTAAAAAATAACGGATTTCGGTTTTGATGATATTGGAAGCTGTAACACAGAATAAAACAATTAGTAAAAGTACCGTGGTAAGTCACTGCCCATTAAAAAAAAGTGTCATGCACTTATTCAGAACAATTTACAGGAACAATTAGGGTTAATTGCCTTGCTCAAGGGCAACCTAGTCTGTTCAGGTATTAAAACCAGCGACCTTCGGTTACTGGCACAATGCTCGTAACCACTAGGCTACCTGCCTCCGGAAATATACTTGAAACGTTTCAATTGTGTATATTGTTTTTGTTTTATTTTATGACATTATTATTTAATAACAAGTCATCATCTCCAATAGAGCTGCTGTCTGACAAAAATCACAATTTTAGTAGTTCTATAAAGTAAATAAGGCATACTTTTTAATGACTTCTGAATACCAACTATCAATCACTTAGATCATGTATTTTCAGCTAGAGATAAAGTGGCAAGAACGTATGTGAACCCTTTGGAATTACCTGGATTTCTGCTAAAATTGGTTATCAAATTTGATCTGATCTTCATCTAGGTCACAACAATAGACAAACATAGCGTGCTTAAACTAATAACACACAAATTATTGTATTTTTCTTGTCTATATTGAATACATACTTTTTAAAACCTACACTGATTGTTTAAATCATTTGAACCCCAAGGCTAGTGACTTTGCCAAAAGCTAGGAGTCAGATAACCTGGAGTCCAATCAATGAGACGAGATTGGCTGTGTCTGAATCCTGGTTTCGGAAGACCACCAAAAACCCTGAAATTTCCATGCCTAACTATAACATTTTCCAACAAGATAAAACTGAATTGCAATCTACTGCAGATATGGCCTGCAGAGTTCTGTCTTACTGTCCAGGTATGTTTCCAAACAATTTGAGCTTCTACTTTTAAAATGCCACCTTTCCAGAAACAAGTCTCTCACCGTTGCTGCTTGCTATAGACCACCTTCTGCCCACAGCTTTGCCCTGGACACCATATGTGAATTGATTGCCCCCATCTATCTTCAGAGTTCATGCTGTTAGGTGACCTAAACGTGGACATGCTTAACACCCCGACCATCCGACAATCTAAGCTTGATGCCCTCAATCTCACACAAATTATCAATGAACCTACCAGGTACTACCCCAAATCCGTAAACACGAGCACCCTCATAGATATCATCCTAACCAACCTGCCCTCCAATTATACCTCTGTCTTCAACCAGGATCTCAGCGATCACTGATCATTGCCTGCGTTCAAATAACCACCCCTCATCACTGTCAAACGCTCCCTAAAATACTTCAGCGAGTAGGCCTTTCTAATCGACCTGGCCCGGGGATCCTGGAAGGATATTGGCTATTCTTTGAAAGTGCTTTCCTCATCATCTTAAATAAGCATACCCCATTCAAAAATTTAGAACCAGGAACAGATATAGCCCTTGGTTCACTCCAGACCTGATTACCCTTGACCAGCATAAAAACACCCTGTGGTGTACTGCAATAGCATCGAATACCCCCCGCGATAACGCTACCCCGGTCAACAACCCTGCACCCACCACAGCAACTTGCCCAAGCCTCCCTCATTTCTCCTTCACCCAAATCCAGATAGCTGATGTTTTGAAAGAGCTGCAAAATCTGGACCACTACAAATCATCTGGGCTAGACAATCTGGACCCTCTCTAAAATTCAGCCGAAATAGTTGCATCCCCTATCACTAGCCTGTTCAACCTCTTTCGTATCGTCAGAGATCCCTAAAGATTGGAAAGCTGCCACGGTCAACCCCCTCTTCAAAGTGGGAGACACTCTAGACCAAAACTGCTACAGACCTATCTACCCTGCCTTTTCTAAGGTTTTCGAAAGCCAAGTTAATAAACAGATCACCGACCATTTCAAATCCCACTGTACCCTCTCTGCTATGCAATCTGGTTTCCGAGCCGGTCATGGGTGCTTCTCAGCCACACTCAAGGTCCTAAATTATATCATAACCGCCATTGATAAGAGAAATTACTTTGCAGCCGTGTTCATCGACCTGGCCAAGGCTTTCGACCATGTCAATCACTGTCATTCACCAACTACTTCTTAGACACAGTTCAGTGTGTCAAATTGGAGGGTCTGTTGTCTGGACCTCTGACAGTCTCTATGGTGGTGCTACAGGGTTCAATTCTCAGGCCGACTCTTTTCTGTATACATCAATGATGTTGCACATGCTGCTAGTGATTCTCTGATCCACCTCTATGCAGACGACACTATTCTGTATAATTCTGGCCCTTCTTTGGACAATGTGTCAACAACCCTCCAGACAAGCTTCAATGCCATACAACTCCTTCAGTGGCCTCCAACTGCTCTTAAATGCAAGTAATAAATAATAAATCCATGCTCTTCAACCGATCGCTGCCCGCACCTGCCCGCTCGTCCAACTTCACTACTCTTGACAGTTCTGACTTAAAATATGTGGAGAATGGGAGAACTTGCACAATTGGTGGCTGACTAAATACTTTCTTTCCCCACTGTATATCTGCTTACACACTCATCTTCTGCACATCTATCACTCCAGTGTTCAATTGCTATATTTTAATAATTTCGCCACTATGGCCTATTTATTGCCTTACCTCCCTTATCCTACCTCATTTGCACACACTGTGTGTATATACTTTTTCTATTGTATTTTTGACTGTTAGTTTATTCCATGTGTAACTGTTTGTGTATTACTGCTTTGCTTTATCTATGCCAGGTCGCAGTTGTAAATGAGAAGTTGTTCTCAACTAGACTCCCTGGTTAAATAAAGATTTAATACAATTTGAAGATGTTGGCTAGAGCTGCCTTGCCCTATAAATAACACTCTCAAAATTTGAGTTTGCTATTTACAAGAAGCATTGCCTGATGTGAACCGTGCCTCGAACAAAAGAGTTCTCAGAAGACCCAAGATTAAGAATTGTTGACTTACATACTTCTGTAACCCTTTCCAGCTTTATCTCTAAAAGCCTTGATGTTCGTCAGTCCACGATAAGACAAATTGCCTATAAATGGAGGAAGTTCAGCACTGTTGCTACTCTCCCTAGGAGTGGCTGTCCTGCAAAAATGACTGCAAGAGCACAGTGCAGAATGCTCAATGAGGTTAAGAAGAATCCTGGAGTGTCAGCTAAAGACTTACAGAAATCTCTGCAACATGCTAACATCTGTGACGAGTCTACTATATGTGAAACACTAAACAATAATGGTGTTCATGGGAGTACACTGTGGAAGAAGCCACTGCTGTCCAAAAAAGATAATTGCTGCACGTCTGAAGTTAGCTGAAGTGCACCTGGATGTTTCACAGCGCCACTGACAAAATTTTCTGTGGACAGATGAAACTACAGTTAAGTTGTTTGGCAAGAATACACAAAACCAACATCAAAACCTCATCCCAACTGTAAAGTATGGTGAAGGGAGCATCATGGTTTGGGGCTGCTTTGCTGCCCCAGGGCCTGGACAGCCTGCTATCATCGACGGAAAACTTTAAGTCATTTATACATTTTGCAGGAGAATGTTAGGCTAACTCTCCTCCAATTGAAGCGCAACAGAAGTTGGGTGACGCAACAGGACATCGACTCAAAACACACAAGGGAATCAACAACAGAATGGCTTCAACAGAAGAAAATACACCTTCTGGAGTCCTGACCTCAACCTGATTTGAGGTGCTGTGGCATGACCTCGAGCAGTTTACACCAGACGTCACAAGAACATTGCTGGACTGAAACAGTTTTTTTAATAAGAATGGTCCAAAATTCCTCCGGACTGTTGTGTAGGTCTGATCCACAACTACAGAAAATGTTTGGTTGTGGTTATTGCTGCCAAAGGAGGGTCAACCAGTTATTAAATCGAAGGGTTCACGTACTTTTCCCACCCTGCACTGTGAATGTTTATACGGTGTGTTCAATTAAAACCTCTTGATACTCCCCATCCCGGATCCGGGATCGTGAATAAAGCCTCAGGCTCATTAGCATAACGCAACATTAACGATTTCTGAAAATCGCAAATAAAATGAAAATAATGCGCCTGCTCTCAAGCTTAGCCTTTTCTTAACAACACTGTCATCTCAGATTTTCAAAATATGCTTTTGAACTATAGCAATTCACTAATTTGTGTAAGAGTATGCTAAGCTAGCTTAGCATTTTGAGTAGCATTTAGCACGCAACATTTACACACAAACCAGATAACCAAATAAATAAAATAATTTACCTTTGAAGAGCTTCGGATGTTTTCAATGAGGAGACTCTCAGTTACATAGCAAATGTCCAGTTTTTCCTGAAAGAATCTTTGTGTAGGAGAAATCGCTCCGTTTTGTACATCACATTTGGCTACCGAAACGAACCGAAAATTCAGTCACCAACAACGTCAAACTTTTTCCGAATTAACTCCATAATATCGACCGAAACATGGCAAACGTTGTTTGGAATCAATCCTCAAGGTGTTTTTTCACATATCTCTTCATTGATATGCAGTTCGTGGAAGCCTGCTTCCCCCTCAGAATCGCATGGAAAAATACCAGCAGCTGAAAAAGACGCACCAATTTCGACGGAGGACACCGGGCGGACACCTGGAAAATGTAGTCTCTTATGGTCAATCTTCCAATGATATGCCTACAAATACGTCACAATGCTGCAGACACCTTGGGGAAACGACAGAAAGGGCAGGCTCATTCCTCTCGCATTCACAGCCATATAAGGAGACAATGGAAAACGGAGCCTCAAATCTTGCTGGTTTCCTGGATGCCGTTTCATCTTGGTTTTGCCTGTAGCTCCCGTTCTAGGGCACGCACAGAGAATATCTTTGCAGTTCTGGAAACGTCAGTGTTTTCTTTCCAAAGCTATCAATTATATGCATAGTCGAGCATCTTTTTGTGACAAAATATCTTGTTTAAAACGGGAACGTTTTTCATCCAAAAATGAAATAGCGCCCCCAGAGTTTCAAGAGGTTAAGACATGAAAATGTATAATTGTGTTATTCGTTTAAGCAGACTGTCTATTGTGACTTAGATGATCAGATCAAATTCTATGACCAATTTATGCAGAAATCCAGGTGTTTTCAAAGGGTTCACACACTTTTTCTTGCCACTATAACTCATGAAGCAACTTTTCTATCCTTCTCAAGTCTCTTTTAGGTAGCAGGTGTAAAAGAAACAGAATGGACAAGTAGGCATGCAATTGATTACGGTCATTGTAGTGATTTACCACGTTTTCTACACAACTGTCAAATTTTCGCCTGTTGGAAACTACAACTCCCTACTATGTCGGGGCGGCAGGGTAGCCTAGTGGTTAGAGCGTTGGACTAGTAACCGGAAGGGGGTTCAAACCCCCAAGCTGACAAGGTACAAATCTGTCGTTCTGCCCCTGAACAGGCAGTTAACCCACTGTTCCCAGGCTGTCATTGAAAATAAGAATGTGTTCTTAACTGACTTGCCTGGTTAAATAAAGGTAAAATTTTAAAAATTAAAATGTCGCACAGGTCATTCTTGATCTTTTTTCTCATAGTGGTGTTCAGTGGTTGTCACTGAATAGAATTATACATTTCATGGATCCACAATCCATATGTAGGGCTGTACAGTGAGAAATAAGTATGCCCCCCAATGCAATTCTGAAGTCTGATACGTGCCCCCCCCATGCGAACTCATCGGATTACATTTTTTGTTATTATTAATCTATTGTCTTTTGTTGCATTCATAACATTGTCAACTTATTCCATTATTTGTATCTGTTTCCATCACTTTCGGCGAGGGACATTTTATTTTGAAGGCAAGATGCAAATTCCACTAGTGTGCCTAATTGTTATTGTGGCTAGCTTCACATAGTTAAAGTTAGCCAATTTGCTGTTGAACCAACAGGATTTAGTTGGCTGGCTAACCCAAACTGAAATAAATCAAACGGGCCATCCATTTTACCTATCGCCCCTGGTCAATGTTCTTCCAACTTGTGAACGTTAGCTGAATTATAAAATCACCCCTTGTATTTTGATTTTTATCGTAACACCATTGGATGGTATCCCAGCTTTTCCCGAAAGTGTTCATCATAGGAACTTGTGATGTTTACGTGCTAAAATGACAACTATTTGCTCATGCGACTGAACACAGTTGCACGCATGCACATTAGAAATGTCTGCATTGGATTGGTCTTTGTCAATGTGAAAGGCCACTCTTGTCTATGTAAACAACACCATTTGAGGTGGTTACAATAGACCTGATGTTTACCTGAAACAACTACTGAAGAGTAGCAATAGTGTGAAGGGAAGACTTTCTTCTCCCGGTTAAAAGGATCCCATCTTTTCTTTGGTCATAATTATATAGCATGTTTGAGAGCTTGGTGGTAGAACATAGACATTTAGTCCCTTCAACTAATACCTGGCATTGCATAAACAGTGTGCAAATTTAAGGAGTGGGGGCACAATCTAGAGGGGAAAGCTGTGCGCAGATAGGCCTAGGTTTAAAGTGAAATAGCCTACTCAATTTACCCCATTTAATAAGAGGGCATTGGTTTTAATCCTTGTATCAAGGCCAAGCCTGTAGGTTTCATCCATGTGTAGGCCTAGCTGCTCGTAAGTACATTTATATATGAATATGTGTGGAATATATGGTCAGAATGTCCCGGTGATATTCTGCCATGCTAGTAATTTGGTGGGTGCTGTTGCAAGATGCTTTATGCCACTCCCCACTTCAACATTTACTCTTGTCTGCTTGCCCCGGGCAAGTAAACACAAGTTGTTGAACTAGATTATAGATTTAAGTTCTCTGAATGGACAAGTAAAAAAACAATCACATCACTATCAAAAAATTAGGATACTCTGCTCATAATCTGAAACGGATCAAAATGTCCTCCGGCAGCAATGTTTTGCTCACTGTCCTCAATCTCTCTAGAGCGCATCGGAGTATAATTATTGTAGGCCTGCATTGCTCATGCCTGTCAATCTTTCAATCATGCAGTCACAAGATGCATTTTTGAGATCAAAGTGAACTTAGCTGCGTTTGCACATTTGTTGTTGATAACTGGGCAAATAACTCACTAGCAATAATTGCACATTTTTGGTCAGCAATGAAATGTAATGGTGTGTGCATCACCTGCGTGTGGGCCCTTGCTAGAGGAGAGACATTTGCGCACCAGGTAAAATAAACAGCCAATACAAAACATATTGGCTGGTTATCTAGCTAGTTAACAATTGAGCTATTAGTGTGCTTTAATGTCATGTCCGATGTCCTGAACTGTATTTTGGCAAATTACCCACACGTAGTTAATACGGTTGCACAGTTTGTAAAACCAATGATGCATACTCGGGGCGGCAAGGTAGCCTTGTGGTTAGTGTTGGACTAGTAACCGGAAGGTTGCGAGTTCAAATCCCCGAGCTGACAAGGTACAAATCTGTCGTTCTGCCCCTGAACAGGAAGTTAACCCACTGTTCCTCGGCCGTCATTGAAAATAAGAATTTGTTCTTAAGTGACTTTCCTAGTCAAATAAAGGTAAAATAAAAAATAAAACTCCAGTTGTAAAACCATCTCTCAAGCACTCAAAATTCTCTGCTCTTCAATACTGGCCTAATTGACAGTTACATAAAAATAATAATAATCTCAGACTAGTCTAATTGAAAAGTAACTCCTATACTGTCTAGATCTCCCCTGAACACGGAATATTTTTTCAAATAGATATACAGTGCCTTGCGAAAGTATTCGGCCCCCTTGAACTTTGCGACCTTTTGCCACCTTTCAGTCTTCAAACATAAAGATATAAAACTGTATTTTTTTGTGAAGAATCAACAAGAAGTGGGACACAACCATGAAGTGGAACGACATTTATTGGATATTTCAAACTTTTTTAACAAATCAAAAACTGAAAAATTGGGCGTGCAAAATTATTCAGCCCTTTTACTTTCAGTGCATCAAACTCTCTCCAGAAGTTCAGTGAGGATCTCTGAATGATCCAATGTTGACCTTAATGACTAATGATGATAAATACAATCCACCTGTGTGTAATCAAGTCTCCGTATAAATGCACCTGCACTGTGATAGTCTCAGAGGTCCGTTAAAAGTGCAGAGAGCATCATGAAGAACAAGGAACACACCAGGCAGGTCCGAGATACTGTTGTGAAGAAGTTTAAAGCCGGATTTGGATACAAAAAGATTTCCCAAGCTTTAAACATCCCAAGGAGCACTGTGCAAGCGATAATATTGAAATGGAAGGAGTATCAGACCACTGCAAATCTACCAAGACCTGGCCGTCCCTCAACTTTCAGCTCATACAAGGAGAAGACTGATCAGAGATGCAGCCAAGAGGCCCATGATCACTCTGGATGAACTGCAGAGATCTACAGCTGAGGTGGGAGACTCTGTCCATAGGACAACAATCAGTCGTATATTGCACAAATCTGGCCTTTATGGAAGAGTGGCAAGAAGAAAGCCATTTCTTAAAGATATCCATAAAAAGTGTTGTTTAAAGTTTGCAACAAGCCACCTGGGAGACACACCAAACATGTGGAAGAAGGTGCTCTGGTCAGATGAAACCAAAATTGAACTTTTTGGCAACAATGCAAAACGTTATGTTTGGCGTAAAAGCAACACAGCTCATCACCCTGACCACACCATACCCACTGTCAAACATGGTGGTGGCAGCATCATGGTTTGGGCCTGCTTTTCTTCAGCAGGGACAGGGAAGATGGTTAAAATTGATGGGAAGATGGAGGGAGCCAAATACAGGACCATTCTGGAAGAACCTGATGGAGTCTGCAAATGACCTGAGACTGGGACGGAGATTTGTCTTCCAACAAGACAATGATCCAAAACATAAAGCAAAATCTACAATGGAATGGTTCAAAATAAACATATCCAGGTGTTAGAATGGCCAAGTCAAAGTCCAGACCTGAATCCAATCGAGAATCTGTGGAAAGAACTGAAAACTGCTGTTCACAAATGCTCTCCATCCAACCTCACTGAGCTCGAGCTGTTTTGCAAGGAGGAATGGGAAAAAATTTCAGTCTCTCGATGTGCAAAACTGATAGAGACATACCCCAAGCGACTTACAGCTGTAATCGCAGCAAAAGGTGGCGCTACAAAGTATTAACTTAAGGGGGCTGAATAATTTTGCACGCCCAATTTTTCAGTTTTTGATTTGTTAAAAATGTTTAAAAATCCAATAAATGTCATTCCACTTCATGATTGTGTCCCACTTGTTGTTGATTCTTCACAAAAAAATACAATTTTATATCTTTGTTTGAAGCCTGAAATGTGGCAAAAGGTCGCAACGTTCAAGGGGGCCGAATACTTTTGCAAGGCACTGTACATTATATAAACATCATAGCCATTTCATCCCTAGGTCATTGAATGAAGGAATTATTTAATACACTTTTCCATGGCAAAAATTAAAACATGGGAGTGCTAGTGAGCAAGCCATGGGGTAGGTCACGTTTTTCTGAGCTCCTGCTGAAATTGCATTTATTTAATACTTTCTTTGCGCTTTCACCCGAAAACTAGGTATCACAGCCTTTGAATGACATGCTTTACTTTGTTAAACTTTTGCAGGTATTGCACCATTTACGCATTAAAATAAAAAGTTTAAGTTCAGCGGAGAACTGACAAAAGAGCATACTCGGCTCAAGTTCTTTAACAAGTGGAAGCAGCGGCTCTTCCCCTCGGCTCAGCGAAAAAATTAACACTGAGGATTTGCAGGCCGAGCTTTTTGCTGCCCTCAGAGCGGGCATTTCTTCTATGCTCAAGGAGGCGCTCAGTGACAACTTACATTTTATTAAGTCTGAGTTACAAGCAGTCAATAATGAACTCGCATGCATCCAGCAATGTTTTGTACTGATCTGGATACAGTTAAGAAAACTGTCTCCAACATTGAACAAGGCTTGTCAACATGCTCAGACAACACGACTATGCTTCAAACCACGGTTAAGAAGCTTGAAACTGATGTATCTAGCCTTAAGGAACAATGCATATATTTACAAATTTAAATGTTATGATACAATATCAGGATCATGGGGTAGTTGAGGACCCGGGCTCAAGTTCTCCTTCATCGGCCTCAAAGTTATTGAAGGAAGCGCTCAAATTGGATAAATACGTCCTTGTGGACCGCTCACATCGGGGCTCTCAAGCAAGAAAGCCTGGCGGAAAATCTTGCTTCATTGTGGCTAAACTACACTCAGGATGGTATTGATATTCTTTGGCATGCAAGAGAATTTGGCCCAGTACGATGCATCAGAACACATATGTTTATCTTCCAAGAGTTTGCCCCCAGCGTTGCTCTTGACCGTGCTGCTATCTACGTTGTCAAAGGTCTGCTCTGTGGACGGACCTCGGAATGGTGTGACTTTTCCTGCCCGTCTCCGTATAACACATCGGCACCGAGAAAGAGTTCCAAAACCCTCATAAGGCGATGGCCTTCATAAAGGCAAACATTCTAGCGAGGTCGGACGAAGTAAATGGCTGAATGTTCACCTATTTGACGATTAGGGTAATGGACAAATGTCTACCACTGCAGACTCACTTTTTTGTAGATACCACTGGCAATGCTATACAGTATCAGTTGATATTGTTAACATTAGTGCCTTATCTGGTGAGTCAAATCTCCTTTTGTTGTAACGTTTTATGTTATTACCATGAAGCTGCTTGTTTCTATTTAATGATGGTACCCGTATCCAGGGTATATGAAGCACAGTTCTATTATTATTAGTTTACCTAATGTCTTTAAAGACGTTGCTGTTAACTTAGTGGTATTGCTGTAAGGTGATTTATAAAATGTTTTATACTTTTAAAATGGCCTAGTTTTGGGTTGTAAATAAGTATTTATTATGCTCAACTTGTTTTATATACTTCACACTTTCAGCAGGGCTCTCTATTCGATACGTTTAGTGTTCCCTACTTCAAGCACATTTGTTTTGATATCTTTGCGTGGGGATTAGCGGTTACTTTGTTCTATTAGGTGACACGGGTGGGTTTTCTTTTTCATACCAGATTTGAGTATTGTTTCTTTATTCTGCAACTTTTTTGTTTGCTATTTTTGGCATTTCTTTTAATTGATTAGTTATTGTAATCTGACAACTCCCTTTCCCACCTGACTTTATATGGCTAGGCCTAATATCATTTGAGGAACAGCTGGTTGCGCAGTCACTTTTGCTAGCTGGAATGTTAAATCTTTAAGTCACACAGTGAAACGTAAAAGGCTTCTTTCTCATTTAAATCACCTTAAAGTAGATATTGCCTTCAGGAGACACAGTTCCGCATTTTCGACCACTCTCGTTTAAAAGGATGTATCGGTCAATCATCATTTTAAAACTAGAGAAGCAGCCATTTTAATTAGTAAAAACATACCATTCGCAATGTCAAGTGTAGAGGCAGACTCGGCAGGCAGTTTCATTATTGTAGTAGGAAGACTGTTGGCTAACATTTATGCACCAAATTGGTTTCTGCAATCTCACAGCTCAGGTGTATTTTATTTTTATTTTTTTCTTAACAGTTAAGACCTTCTCACGTATAGACTAAGGAAGTGCAATATTCAGTGCCTAGGGGAACATATTCATCTGCAGATTTACTAAAACAACGTTAGACACTAAAGGCAGTTTGATCTTTCAAATCGACAAGCCAAAAATGTAATTAGTAAATCTCATTACAAAAATGATGAACATGGAGAGAAATCAGGGAAAATGCTAGCACACCAACTGCTTTAGAAAACTGCAAATCAAATGACCAGAGATCTACCTGCTGGAGCGTGTGCTACAGGTGGGTGATGCTATGGTGAACAGCGAGCTGAGATAAGGGGGGACTTTATCTAGTAGAGTCTTGTAGATGACATGGAGCCAGTGGGTTTGGCGACGAGTATGAAGCGAGGGCCAGCCAACGAGAACGTACAGGTCGCAATGGGGGGTACTATATGGGGCTTTGGTGACAATGGATGGCACTGTGATAGACTGCATCCAATTTGTTGAGTAGGGTATTGGAGGCTATTTTGTAAATGACATCGCAGAAGTCGAGGATTGGTAGGATGGTCAGTTTTACAAGGGTATGTTTGGCAGCATGAGTGAAGGATGCTTTGTTGTGAAATAGGAAGCCAATTCTAGATTTAACTTTGGATTGGAGATGTTTGATGTGGGTCTGGAAGGAGAGTTTAGTCTAACCAGACACCTAGGTATTTGTAGTTGTCCACGTATTCAGAGCCGTCCAGAGTAGTGATGTTGGACAGGCTGGCAGGTGCAGGCAGCGATCGGTTGAAGAGCATGCATTTAGTTTTACTTGTATTTAAGAGCAATTGGAGACCACAGAAGGAGAGTTGTATGGCATTGAAGCTTGCCTGGAGGGTTGTCAACACAGTGTCCAAAGAAGGGCCAGACATAAGGAACACCTACGTGAGTGCTGTTTGACTACAGCTGGTACCTACAGTACCAGACAAAAGTTTGGACAAGGGTTTTTCTTTTTACTATTTTCTGCATTGTAGAATAATAATATAGACAAACTATGAAATAACACATGGAGTAATGCATGTAGTAACCTGGTATATTTGTTTACCAATAGATGGCGGTACTGACCCAAGACCGGGGTTTGCGTTCCGCTAGCCGTTTCCTTTGTCTGCCTATATAACTGTGATTTAAGAAAGCTTCAGGTAGCTTAAGCCAGGTACATTAGAGCATGTTATTCTAAGTTCCAATTAAATACTAAACCGTACTTGGCTGTCATGAGTCATCAATCTAAGAAGTCTCTTAGGATACTACAATGTCGTGATCAAAAGTGTTACACAAATCAATGTATTTGAGATTCTTCAAAGTAGCCTCCCTTTGCCTTGATGATAGCTTTGCACACTCTTGGGATTCTCTCAACCAGATTTATGCTCTAGTCACCTGGAATGCATTTCAATTAATAAGTGTGCCTTAAGTTCATTTGTGGAATTTCTTTCCTTAATGTGTTTGAGTCAGTCAGTTTTGTGACAAGGTAGGGGTGGTATACAGAAGACAGCCCTATTTGGTAAAAGACCAAGTCCATATTATGGCAAGAACAGCTCAAATAAGAAGAGAAATGACAGCCCATTACTTTAAGACATGAAGGTCAGTCAATACGGATACCCCCCCCCCCTCTGCTACTCACTGTTCATTATCTATGCATAGTCCCTTTACCCCTACCTATATATACAAATTACCTTGACTAACCTGTACATTGACTCTGTACCTGTTCCCCCTGTACATAGCCCCTGTACTTTTTAAAAACTTTAGTTTATTTAGTAAATGTGTTTTCTTAAAACCTCTCTGGGATATGTGGGACGGTAACGTCCCACTTGGCCAAAAGCCAGAGAAAATGCAGAGCGCCAAATTCAAATAAATTCCTATAAAAATCTAACTTTCATGAAATCACACATGTAAGATACAAAATTAAAGCTACTTGTGTTGTGTATCCAGCTAACATGTCAGATTTCAAAAAGGCTTTTCGGCGAAAGCAAACAGTGCTATTATCTGAGGATAGCACCTCCGTAAACAAAAGAGCGAGAACATATTTCCAACCCTGCAGGCGCGACACAAAACGCAGAAATAAAAATATAAATCATGCCTTACCTTTGACGGGCTTCTTCTGTTGGCACTCCAATATGTCCCATAAACATAACAAATAGTCATTTTGTTTGATGAATTCCGTCCATATATATCCAAAATGTCCATTTATTTGGCGCGTTTAATCCAGAAAAACACCGGTTCCAACTTGCGGAACTTGACTACAAAATATATCAAAAGTTAAATGTAAACTTCGCCAAAACATTTCAAACAACTTTTGTAATACAACTTTAGGTTTTTTATTTAACATAAATAATCAATAAAATTGCAAGTCCCTTAGATCTGGATTCCCAATGAAAACCCATTGAAAAGAGTGACCTCAAAGAGAATCTGACTGGTTTGTCCTCTGGGTTTTGCCTGCTACATAAGTTCTGTTTTACTCACAGACATGATTCAAACAGTTTTAGAAACTTCAGTGTTTTCTATCAAAATCTACTAATAATATGCATATCTTATCTTCTGGGGATGAGTAGCAGGCAGTTGAATTTGGGCATGCTTTTCATCCAAAATTCGAAATGCTGCCCCCTATCCTAGAGAAGTTCACCAACAATGCAGATGAAGGAAGAGTTGGGGGCTTGGAAGTAAGCATTTCAGGTGTTAGGTTCTGATTCTTAGTATCAGTTTTTTTACGAAAAAGCTTTTTATGAAAGCTTAACCAAGTTTATTCATCCCAGAGGGTCAATACAGCTACATTAGACAAACACATTTAAACACAAGCACTGATATTTAACCCTTCCTCCTAGACTGAGTCTCCTCTTACACATCTGAACAAACATTGTATCTTTACTGCTAGGCAGGATAAACTTTTATGGTCCGTATCCCCTGACCTGATCTCAGCCCCCCCCCCCCCCATCACTAATCCAATGTGCTCTCCACTTATCAATGCCTGCCAGATGATCACTTCCCTGCACTCAATATTTCAATAGGACACCTGATATAATGTAAGCGTTATACATTACCCTCTCTCCCTCAGTGACATGAATAAGTATATTTCATATTCTCAGAAACCAACACAGGGTAAGTTGTATTTGGCGCATGTGACAAATGAAATTAGACTTTGAATACAGATATGCATCGGTTGGTCACAGATGCCTTAAAAAAAAAAGTAGGGTCGTGGATCAGAGAACCAGTCAGTATCTGGCATGACCACCATTTGCCTCATGCAGCGTGCCACAATCGATAACATGCAATGGCGTTTCTTCGTCTGCCCATACCATAACCCCACAGCCAACATGGGGCACTCTGTTCACAACGTTGACATCAGCAAACCACTCACCCACACAACGCCATACATGTGGTCTGCTGTTGTGAGGCTTATTGGATGTACTGACAAATTCTCTAAAATGACGCTGGAGGTGGGATATGGTATTGAAATTAACATTAAATTCTCTGGCAACGGCTCTGGTGGACATTCCTGCAGTCAGCATGCCAATTTCACGCTCCCTCAACTTGAGATGTGTTGTGTGACAAAACTGCACATTTTAGTAGCATTTTATTGTTCCCAGCAAGAGGTTTACCTGAGTAATGATCATGCTGTTTAATCAGCTTCTTGATAAGCCACACCTGTCAGGGGGATGGATTATCTTGGCAAAAAGTAAATGCTCACTAACAGGGATGTAAATAAATTTGTGCACAATTTGAAATATGCCTTTTCTATGTATGGAACATTTCTGGGATCTTTTCGTTCAGCTGATGAAACACTTTACATGTTGAGATTTTTGTATAGTATAAATAAATACCTATAAATTACATGTATTGTCATTGTTTTCCAGCTGGCTAGCATGAGGCAGCTCAGTCTTCAGAGGCAATTATTTTGCTGGAATCTGTGCAGTTTCTTACTTTCACTAGAGTAACACAGTTTTTCCATTTAAAAAAAGCTTTGTCTTTCTGGTGCTGCTTACAGTTTTTGTTTTTTTCCTCAAATTTAAGAAACAAGCTTCTGGCGTATCTTTTTTTTGTAGGTCTGTTTTTAAGCGCAATCGATAGATATTTTTATTCCAGCTATTATAATAACAATAAATATCAACAGATATACACTGCTCAACAAAAATAAAGGGAACACTTAAACAACACAATGTAACTCCAAGTCAATCACACTTCTATGAAATCAAACTGTCCACATAGGAAGCAACACTGACAATAAATTTCACATGCTGTTGTGCAAATGGAATAGACAGGTGGAAATTATAGGCAATTAGCAAGACACCCCCAATAAAGGAGTGGTTCTGCAGGTGATGACCACAGACCACTTCTCAGTTCCTATGCTTCATTGCTGATGTTTTGGTCACTTTTGAATGCTGGCGGTGCTTTCACTTTAGTCGTAGCATGAGACGGAGTCTACAACCCACACAAGTGGCTCAGGTAGTGCAGCTCATCCAGGATCGGACATCAATGCGAGCTGTGGCAAGAAGGTTTGCTGTGTCTGTCAGCGTAGTGTCCAGAGCATGGAGGCGCTACCAGGAGACAGGCCAGTACATCAGGAGATGTGGAGGAGGCTGTAGGAGGGCAACAACCCAGCAGCAGGACCGCTACCTCTGCCTTTGTGCAAGGATGAGCAGGAGGAGCACTGCCAGAGCCCTGCAAAATGACCTCCAGCAGGCCACAACTGTGCATGTGTCTGCTCAAACGGTCAGAAACAGACTCCATGAGGGTGTTATGAGGGCCTGACGTCCACAGGTGGGGGTTGTGCTTACAGCCCAACACCGTGCAGGACGTATGGCATTTGCCAGAGAACACCAAGATTGGCAAATTCGCCACTGGCTCTTCACAGATGAAAGCAGGTTCACACTGAGCACATGTGACAGTCTGGAGACGCCGTGGAGAACGTTCTGCTGCCTGCAACATCCTCCAGCATGACCGGTTTGGTGGTGGGTCAGTCATGGTGTGGGGTGGCATTTCTTTGGAGGGCCGCACAGCCCTCCATATGATCGCCAGAGGTAGCCTGACTGCCATTAGGTACCGAGATGAGATCCTCAGACCCCTTGTGAGACCATATGCTGGTGCGGTTGGCCCTGGGTTCCTCCTAATGCAAGACAATGCAAGACCTCATGTGGCTGGAGTGCCAGCAGTTCCTGCAAGAGGAAGGCATTGATGCTATGGACTGGCCCGCCCGTTCCCCAGACCTGAATCCAATTGAGCACATCTGGGACATCATGTCTCGCTCCATCCACCAACGCCACGTTGCACTACAGACTGTCCCGGAGTTGGCGGATGCTTTAGTCCAGGTCTGGGAGGAGATCCCTCAGGAGACCATCCGCCACCTCATCAGGAGCATGCCCAGGCGTTGTAGGGATGTCATACAGGCACATGGAGGCCACACACACTACTGAGCCTAATTTTTGACTTGTTTTAAGGACATTCAATTTGGATCAGCCTGTATTGTGGTTTTCCACTTTAATTTTGAGTGTGACTCCAAATCCAGACCTCCATGGGTTGCTAAATTTGATTTCCATTGATAATTTTTGTGTGATTTTGTTGTCAGCACATTCAACTATGTAAACAAAAAAGTATTTAGAAGAATATTTCATTCAGATCTAGGATGTGTTATTTTAGTGTTCCCTTTATTTTTTGAGCACTGTATATCTGCGGGTGAATATTTCCACTCTAAAATCGGTATCGGATCCAAAAATGCCTTATCGTTCGGGCTCTACTAACGTTTGCTAAACACATTAATTTTCCATTCTAAATAAAAAATCTGCAGCTGATGAAGCTCATGAGTTGGAGCTGACGTGTGTAAATGATGTATAGGCATCTACCAACTCACTACCAGATTATGGGGTGCCAATGTTTCCTATGTTTTTGTTGTCCCCTCCGCTTTGGTTATGAAATGACTATCACCCAATAATTGTAATCTTTGAAGATTTAAGTGTTTGAGCCAGTAATGTATCAATATTTACTATAATTTACTAATTTACTTAATTTATTAGCTATGACATAACCAGTCGCGGACTTGCCATTAGGTAAGGAGAGGCAATTGCCTCAGGCCTCACACCAACAAGGGGCCTTGTGAGCAGGGCATAATTTACAAAAAGAATAATAGTTATCATAAATATACCCCCTCCATCCACTGTGCGCCTGCGTTGCGTACACATTGTTGACAAAGGCATCCAAAAAAGTTAATTAATCCATACAGCCGACTACTATTCTAGAAAAGATGATTAATTTATTTTCATATTAATGTAACCAATGTTTTTCCTCATATTAACTGTCATTACTCAACCACAGACTGGTTCATAATAATGGTCCATTCCACCCTGACAGAGTTGGCATTCATTGTTTTTCACTCAACATGATTGGAAACGTGACTTTCATTTAAAATAAGCTGCAATAATGAGGTTCTTTCAGAGTGGGGCAGAGAAAATAAAGATTTAGTTGAACAAAGATGACCTATTTACTTTCCACACATACAGTTGAAGCCGGAAGTTTACATACACTTAGGTTGGAGTCATTAACTTGTTTTTCAACCACTCTACATATTTTGTTGTTCAACTATAGTTTTGGCAAGTCAGTTAGGACATCTACTTTGTGCATGACATGTTTTCCAACAATTGTTTTCAGACATATTATTTCACTTATTCACTATCACAATTCCAGTGAGTCAGAAGTGTACATACACTAAGTTGACTGTGCCTTTAAACAACTTGGAAAATTCCAGAAAATGATGTCATGGCTTTAGAAGCTTCTGATAGGCTAATTGACATTTGAGTCAATTTGGAGGTGTACCTGTGGATGTATTTCAAGGCCTACATTCAAACTCAGTGCCGCTTTGCTTGACATTATGGAAAAATCAAAAGAAATCCGCCAAGACCTCAAAGAAAATTGTAGACCTCCAAGTCTGGTTCATCCTTGGGAGCAATTTCCAAACGCCTGAAGGTACCACGTTCATTTGTCCAAACAATAGTACGCAAGTATAAACACCATGGGACCAGACAGCAGTCATACCGCTTAGGAAGAGGACGCATTCTGTCTCCTAGAGATGAATGTATTTTGGTGCAAAAAGTGCAAATCAATCCCCAGAACAACAGCAAAGGACTTTGTGAAGATGCTGGAGGAAACGGGTACAAAAGTATCTATATCCACAGTAAAACGAGTCCTATATTGATATAATCTGAAAGGCCGCTCAGCAAGAAAGAAGCCACTGCTTCAAAACCGCCAGACTACGGTTTCCAACTGCACACGGGGACCAAGATCATACTTTTTGGAGAAATGTCCTCTGGTCTGATGAAACTTTTTGGCAATAATGACCATCGTTATGTTTGAAGGAAAAAGGGGGAGGCTTGCAAGTCGAAGAACACCATCCCAACCGTGAAGCACGGGTGCTTTGCTGCAGGAGGGACTGGTGCACTTCACAAAATAGATGGCATCATGAGGTAGGCAGATTATGTTGAAGCAACATCTCAAGACATCAGTCAGGAAGTTAAAGCTTGGTCGCAAATGGGTCTTCCAAATGGACAATGTCCCCAAGCATACCTCCAAAGTTGTTGCAAAATGGCAACAACGTCAAGGTATTGGAGTGGCCATCACATAGCCCTGACCTGAACATTTTCTATATTTGGGCAGAACTGAAAAGCCTGTGTGAGCAAGGAGGCCTACAAACCTAACTGTTACACCAGCTCTGTCGGAAGTAATGGGCCAAAATTCACCCAACTTGTGGAAGGCTACCTGAAACGTTTGACCCAAGTTAAAGAATTTAAAGGCAATGCTACCAACTAATTGAGTGTATGTAAACGTCCCACGGGGAATATGATGAAATTAATAAAAGCTAAAATAAATCACTCTCTTCTGACATTTCACATTCTTAAAATAAAGTGGTGATCCTAACTGACCTAAAACAGGGATTTTTTACTAGGATTTAAATGTCAGGAATTGTGAAACTGAGTTTAAATGTATTTGGCTAAGGTATATGTAAACTTTCGACTTCAACTGTAGGTGTCAAGCGTTCCACAGGGATGGAACAGGATGGAATACAGTAGTTGACTGCTCACTCCTTTTCCCAGTAACAGTCAATCTTCCCCACATCCAATAAAAAATGACAGTAAATATGACTGATTTCAATAATCTAAGCAATTCTAATCTCATAGAATGTTATGGTTGCTACTTACATTACATGTTTTTTCTATTGCTTCAATAATTTACTGTTGTCCAACTTAAGTAACCACCCGTTGTGTGTCTGTTTGCTTTGCAGGCTAGTTATCCAGCCTGGGAGGACTTTGTAACCAAAGGAGTTAAGCTGCAATCCCAGCTAAGGTAAGAGCTAACCCTTGCCTCTGCAAACCCTCTCAGTGAATATCCATTTATTAGCTAATCGGATCTGTGTGCATGTGTCAAATAAAAAGACAACAGAATAAGATTTTGAATTCCCGACTTCTTCTTAGGCCTATATTATTTTAGTAAGGACTGATGAACACACACACCCAATTAATTTGAGCATTCGCCATAAACAAGTGTGTCAACAGCAGAGATGGGACCAAGTCACAATTTAGCAAGTCTTAAGTAATAATGGGCAAGTTCGAGAGGTCAAGTCAAAAGTGTTTTATACCCATTTCAATGCAATTTTTTAATTCTGGTTATATTTTTGGTTTTCCTTGCAATTTGCCTACTAGTACAGTACATTGGCCTACATAATTAACTTTTTGAATCGTCATTACTAATAAAGGCCATGCAAATGATTTACAGCTAGTGTTTATAGTGCAGCTACAGTTTGACTGACGTTGTGAAATCTCCAATTAGAATCAAGTGGTTTTTTTTCTTCCCACCCTGCCTACTACATGCAGGTTGAGAGGTCTGTGGTTGGCTGAGAATAAACATTCATGGAAACACTTTCTCAGAGCACATATCTTAAAGCGACAAGCATTGAAAATATAGGACAATGCTCTATTTTTCCCCTTACCTTTCCGCACTTGCCGGTTCAGCGCCACTAGGCAGAACAGAATTTAACGGTAATTTCCCATATTACTCAATGTGATTTGCTGCTTTGAACAACAGCATTGTCATGAATCAAATCAAAGTTTATTGGTCGCATACACACATTGAAGATGTTATTGCTGACGTAGAGAAATCCTTGTTCCTAGCTTGTGCAGTAATATCGAACAATAGACATCTAAAAGTAAAATAATGGAATTGGGATGTGTGATTATAAACATGGTCAGTATGTGGATAGAATATTTAGTATGTCTTTAGAATACTTAGGATAGTGTGTGTATATACAACAAAATAGGATGGCATTGACTAGAATACAGTATATACATATGGAATGAGTAAAACAGTATTTAAACATTAAAGTGAACAGTGTTCCTTTATTAGTGACCAGTGACTATGTACATAGTGTGCAGGGTTGAGTAACTGGGTGGTAGCCGGAGGGAGCTAAGAAACCTTGTTGTGGATCAGCATAGTAGAAGGGTTTCCTACATTTGCCACCTATGTTGTGGCCTGTCAGGAATTCCAGGACCCAGTTGCACAGGGCGGGGTTCAGACCCAGAGCCCTGAACTTAATGATGAGCTTGGAGGGTAATATGGTGTTGAAGGCTGAGCTGTAGTCAAGGAACAGCATTCTTACATGGCTATTCCTCGTGTCTAGATGGGATCGAGCAGTGCGATTGCATCATATGTGGATCTATTGGAATAGTATGCAAATTGTAATGGTTTGTCAGGTAAGGTGGTGTTATGATCCTTAAATAGCCTCTCAAAGCACTTCATGATGACAGAAGTGAGTGCTACGGGGTGATAGTTATTTAGTTCAGTTACCTTTCGCTTTCTTGGGTAAAGGAGTAATGGTGGACATCTTGAAGCCAGGCTGTATCACATCCGGCCATGGTTGGGAGTCCCATAGGGTGCGCACAATTGGCCCAGCATCGCCTGGGTTTGGCATATGTGGGAACTCCAAGGCTTTTGGAAAAGCATTCCAGGTGAAGGCTAGTAATAGGGGTTTCGACCAAATGCATAGCTGGAGCCCTGAGATGAGAATTGTATTTGGCACATCTTAGGTAACTTGTACTTTAGAAGATATTTAGCTGGCAAACATTAGTTGTGCTTTTCAAATGTAACTTGATCAACTCCCTTGTGTTGCTGAACTGTGGATAATCACATCCCGTTTGCTCCATGTGCTCATTCTAAACAAACATATCACATGATTGGCTGGATATACAGTTGAAGTCGGAAGTTTACATACACTTTAGTCAAATACATTTAAACTCAGTTTTTCACAATTCCGGACATTTAATCCTAGTACAAATTCCCTGTCTTCAGTCAGTTAGGATCACCACTTTATTTTAAGAATGTGAAATGTCAGAAATAAGAGTGATTAATTTCAGCATTTATATCTTTCCCAGTGGGTCAGAAGTTTACATACACTCAATTAGTATTTGGTAGCATTGCCTTTAAATTGTTTAACTTCTTGGTGACAGGGGGGGCGGTATTGAGTAGCTTGGATAAATAAGGTACCCAGAGTAAACTGCCTGCTACTCTGTTGCAGATGCTAATATATGCATATTATTAGTAGTATTGGATAGAAAACACTCTGAAGTTTCTAAAACTGTTTGAATGATGTTTGAGTATAACAGAACTCATATGGCAGGTGAGAACCTGAGACAAATCCAACCAGGAAGTGGGACATCTGAGGTTTTTAGTTTCATTTAAGTGATTGCCTATCCAATATGCTGTGTCTATGGGGCCAGATTTCACTTCCCAAGGCTTCCAGCAGATGTCAACAGTCTTTAGAAAGTTGTTTGAGGCTTCTATTGGAAGGGTGTCAAATAAGAGCTGTTTCAACAAGTGGACTAGGCTGAGGCCAATCAGTTGTTTACTATGCGGGCGCGCTGTTCCTT
This sequence comes from Oncorhynchus masou masou, assembly GCF_036934945.1. NCBI lineage: Eukaryota > Metazoa > Chordata > Actinopteri > Salmoniformes > Salmonidae > Oncorhynchus > Oncorhynchus masou. The sequence continues at coordinate 60,887,364 of NC_088217.1, read as the reverse complement.
TTTCCTCTAATGAGTACGTCCGGTTGGAATATTATTGAAGATTTATTATAAAAAGACCCTAAGGATTGATTGTAAACATCGTTTGACATGTTTCTACAAACTGTAATGGAACTCTTTTGACTTATCGCCTGGATTTTGCGCTCGCACATTGTGCCTTTGGAATAGTGAACTAAACGTGTGAACAAAACGGAGGTATTTGGACATAAATATGGATGTAATTGAACAAAACAAACATTTCTTGTGGAAGTCCTGGGAGTGCATTCCAACGAAGATCAGCAAAGGTAAGTGAAGATTTATAATGCTATTTATGACTTTTGTTGAATCCACAATTTAGCGGGTAATTGGATGGCTTGTGGCTTTTGTGGCTGAACGCTGTTCTCAGATTATTGAATATTGTGCTTTTGCCGTAAAGCTTTTTTGAAATCTGACACAGCGGTTGCATTAAGAACCAGTTTCTTTAATTATATGTAAAACATGTATCTTTCATCAAAGTTTATGATGAGTATTTCTGTTATTTGATGTGGCTCTGCAATTTCTCTGGATCGTTTGGAGGCATTTCCGAGCATGGCGCCAATGTAAACTGAGGTTTTTGGATATAAATATGAACTTGATCAAACAAAACATACATATATTGTGTAACATTGAGTCCTGGGAGTGTCATCTGATGAAGATCGTCAAAGGTTAGTGATTCATTTAATCTATATTTCTGCTTTTTGTGACACCTCTCTTTGGTTGGAAAATGGCAGACCTAACATAATATGTTCTGCTTTCGCCGAAAAGCCTTTTTGAAATCGGACACTGTGGTTGGATTAACGAGAAGTGTAACATTAAAATGGTGTAAAATACTTTGTATGGTTGAGGAATTTTAATTATGAGATTTGTTTTGAATTTGGCGCCCTGCAATTTCACAGGCTGTTGGCGAGGTGGGACGCTAGCTTCCCGAACGATCCCAGAGAGGTTAACTTGGGTCAAATGTTTTTCATTTTTCATTTTTCCTTCCACAAGCTTCCCACAATACGTTCGGTGAATTTTGGCCAATTCCTCCTGACATAGCTGGTGTAACTGAGTCAGGTTTGTTGGCCTCCTTGTTCGCACATGCTTTTTCAGTTCTGCCCACACATTTTCTATAGGATTGAGGTCAGGGCTTTGTGATGGCCTCTCCAATACCTTAACTTTGTTGTCCTTAAGCCATTTTGCCACAACTTTGGAAGTATGCTTGGGGTCATTGTCTCATTTTTGACCAAGCTTTAACTTCCTGACTGATGTCTTGAGATGTTGCTTCAATATATCCACATACTTTTCCTTTTTCATGTTGCCATCTATTTTGTGACGTGCACCAGTCCCTCCTGCAGCATAGCACCCCCACAACATGATGCTGATTTCTTGACTATTGGACTTATTTTACTGTGGATATAGATACTTTTGTACCTGTTCCTCCAGCATCTTCACAAGGTCATTTGCTGTTGTCCTGGGATTGATTTGACCTCTTTGCACCAAAGTACGTTCATTTCTAGGAGACAACGCGTCTCCTTCCTGAGTGGTATGACGGCTGCGTGGTCCCATGGTGTTTATACCTGCGTACTATTGTACAGATGAACGTGGTACCTTCAGGCATTTGGAAATTGCTCCTAAGAATGAACCAGACTTGTGGAGGTTTACATGTATTTTTCTGATGTCTTGTCTGATTTCTTTTGATTTTTCCATGATGTCAAGCAAAGTGGCAATGAGTTTGAAGGTAGGCCTTGAAATACATCCACAGGTACACCTCCAATTGACTCAAATGATGTCAATTAGCCTATTAGAAGCTTCTAAAGCCATGACATCATTTTCTGTAACTTTCCAAGGTGTTTAAAAGGCACAGTCAACTTAGTGTATGTATACTTCTGACCCACGAATTATGGTATGGTGAATTATAAGTGAAATAATCTGTGTGTAAACAGTTGTTGGAAAAATGACTTGTGTCATGCACAAAGTAATGTCCTAACCGACTTGCCAAAACTGTCGTTTGTTGACAAGAAATTTGTGGAGTGGTTGAAAGATTTGTTTTAATGACTCCAACCTAAGTATGTAAACTTCTGACTTCAACTGTACTTTTTGCGAATATAAAATAATTGTACAGTATATTTAAAATGATACTGTTAGTATTTCAAAATACCCCGGTATACTGCCCAAGCCAACCCACTAGGGGAACACATCTCAGTTCAATGTTATGAATGTCTAAATCCAGAAACTGAAATCTGAAGGGCAATAAGAAAATTCAGTAGGTCTCGGACATAGTCGTGTAGGTGTTTTCCTAAATGAGATTTGAGTCTTGTGATCGAAACAGTCACTGTCTCCCCCGTAATGACTGACTTTCTTTGACTCTGTGATTTAGAAACAATATGCTTAAAAATGTTAGCTGGAATGATTGTAATCAGTATGCTCACGCAAACCGAGTGAACTGATTTCAAGCCTGATGATGCAATGACATATATTCTTATCTGAAACCTGTCTAGGGTTTCTTCTAAGGCTGGTTTTATTGTGTACACGAGTGGTTTAAATGGAATGTTTCTCCATTACTTTTTTGTTTGTTTTATCTTTCAGGGCAACCGTCATCGTCACGAGCTCTTTCCTGGATGCCTTTCAGAAGGTGGCAGATATGGCGACTGGAACAAGAGGTAAAGGCAAAGATGTCTATCTATTGTTCATCGCTTCTTTAAGCCACAGTAGGTGTCATAGACAATTCTAGTTTGTGAAAGGGGAGTCAACTTTTATGTGGCATGAATTGCTCTATCAATATGATGCAGAGTAGGTCAGTCGAATATATATATTTTTTGCTCTATGGTGCTTTAATAAGCTACTACTAAGTATTTGTCTGCGGTTCTGTGTACATCTAAGAAGTACAACGGGGCTGTCGGATGAGCAACAGAGGATGGGCCCTCTCACTGGCCTACACTTAAAACTGAGAACGCCCATAGGGCAGGAGATCTGAGGATTTGCAGGACTGTTTGGAATTTGTGTGTACGCTTGTTTTCGGCTCATGTGCTTTCAGTTAGGAACATGGCTCTGAAGCACAATAGTGTCGGTGTAGGTTATCTGTTGTGATACTGTGACCAAACTCCCCCCTCTCTCGCTAGCGATCAAGTGACACAATCCATTATTAATGAAATTATCATTGCTGTTATACAACATGGTCAGAGGCCCCCCCCCTTCACATTTCACCATTGTTCTCTATGAATGGGGCCCAGGGATGCAAACTCGTAACCTTTCGGTGATATTCGCCATTTTGATCTCAAAATAGGTCATCCACGTGATTCGTGGAAGGTATTCAGACTCCTTGACTTTTTCCACATTTTATGTTTACAGCCTTGTTCTAAAAAGGATTACAAGAAAAAAAATTATACTACTACATCTACCCACATTTGGTTTTATACATTTTTGCACACCTTATTTACTTAAGTATTGACAGGGGGTGTGTGGGAAAGGGGGGGTGAGGTGGCGTGGGGGGGAGAGGGTGGGTTGGTGTGGGAGAGGGAGGAACAGAGGGAGTGTTTCATGTAAGCCTGGTGTGTTTTTACCTTACTGACACAATGGAAACACAGATCATTATGCATTTCATATTCCTTACTACATTCCTCCTGCCCAATCACAGGTTGGATAAGAGGAAACCCAAAAAAACATAATTCAGTAGCCTTTTCTATTATACAGTAATAAGCGTGAAGTTAAATTCAATGTGTTGTATTGAGTACAGGTGTGATTACCAGGGACAGGTTTTTGTGGAGCACGTGCAGAACATATAGAGAACAGAAGCAGGTGTCCTGGGGTGGGGAAAACCCTGTGGTATCGCATTGTTAGTGACATTTGAGCCAACACAACTGAGCCAACGCATTAAGAAAAGAAATTCCACAAACTTTTAACAAGGCATTCCAGGTGAGAGAATTCCAAGAGTGTGCAAAGTTGTCATCAAGGTAAAGGGTGACTACTTTGAAGAATCTAAAATATACTGTATTTTGATAACACTTTTTTTGGTTACTGCAGGACTCCATATGTGTTGTTTTCATAGTTCTGATGTATGTAAAAAATAAATAAACCCTTGAATGAGTAGGTGTGTCTGAACTTTTGACTGGTAGTGCATATACATTTAAAAAAATATATATTTTCTTTCCAACTGTCAGGTTCTTATTTTTCAGAGTAAATGACCTACGGGCTCTAGAGAAGCTTTAACCAAGTTGAATTCTTCCCGAAGGTTCTGTACAGCTGTAATCGGACAGCAAAACATTTCTCACTTCACAGTTATATACATCCTATTTAAGACACTCCCCTTTCTCTCCAATCCTTAGTTTATGGCTGTACAGGAAGATAATAAAGAGGGTAACAGGATAACAAACCTTTATTACTGCCTTAAGAGAACCTGTCCTGACCTCAACCCCTCCATCTAATCCATTGGGTTTTTCTTCAAAGAACCCTTAACTTCTGACATAACCCAGTCTCTTTCATTTCCTATCTCAATGATCAAAGTTTAGCCGATTCCAACACAACTCTAAAAATCCTATCAGTGACTTTTGGCTCCCTAAAATCTGTATCCGACCCATCCTATATCGGTTGGGGTCTACTACTGACTCCACTCAATCAACCGATATTGATCCTGCCTGACAAATGTAATAAAAGTGCAGTCGACTTTGGTATTTTGGACACAGTAATTGCAGAATCCCCTCAGATAAAAATATCTCACATTATATGTGAGAGAAACCTTGATACAACATTTTAATTTCTTGAGGATAACTGAATCAGTGCAGTCTCACGCATAAGCATTTTTGAAGACAACCTCAGATTGAATAAGCGTTTGAAGTTATAACATACAAGCACCTGTGTTGTAATTTGTTGCCTCAAATAAATTAAACCTCTCACTCAGCCAATCTCTGATTTACATCATTTTCATTGTAAATTTCCATGTGACCCAGTTCCATGTGACCCAGTTCCCTTCATTTGTAAAGGTCTTCCCTCTGGGCAGAATGCCAGTCAGCCCGAAGGCCATTATTCATGTCTGTTACACAGCATGACAAACAGTGTGACGCCAAGACATACTTTATAACGCAACACTTTGATTTACTATGGAAATGCCTTTATCAGTCGGGCGGTGCACAATTGACCCAGCGTCGTCCGGGTTAGGGATTGGCTGGGGTAGGCAGTCATTGTCAATAAGAATTTGTTCTTAACTGACTTGCCTAGTTAAATAAAAAAAATCACTGGGCTGTTCAATAAAGGGAAAGCACTGCTCCTGTCACTTCGTTTCATGTACAATGGAAATCAAATGATTCAGGGATAGCACTGTTATATTGAGTTCGGTATTTATGTAGATGCCTGCATAAAAGGTAAAACAAAGTCGCGTGTAAATCTGTAACACAGGTAATGCAATGTGACAGTGTCTGGTATCACAGGCGTTGGTGGAGTCCGTTTTTAGTATGCATTTGTATTCTAAAGAGAGGGGTAGCTTATTTAGTGTTATGCACTCGGTGGAAGCAGCACATTCCAAAGTGGGCGTGGGTGGAAGGGGAGAGTGGGGTTTCTTGTTGATGCACCTGTTTGGGAAGAGACTGGCCTGGCAGCTGACACCCCAGATCCCCCTCCTTGCATCCCACTTCACTCACTCAGCCGTATAATGATGGATGGAGGGGGGGACCACAGATTATCTTCTCTGGGAGCCAGCTGTCCCCTCTGCCACAGCAGACACCACTGGACACTTTCCTGACTGGGTTTGAGTCGCTGTGTGTGCACGCAGGTGTGTTTGTGTGCTGGTCGTGCTTGTGCGTGGTGACCCACAAAGCCTCACCTTCAGCTCTGACCCACTCCCCTGACCAATTTTTTTTTGTTCGAAATGTTATATTCAGTACCAGTTTGGACACCTACTCATTCAAGGGTTTTTATTTTTTACTTTTTTCTACATTTTAGAATAGTGAAGACATCAAAACTATGAAATAACACACATGGAGTCATGTAGTAACCAAAAAAGTGTTAAACAAATCGAAATGTATTTTAGATTTTAGTAGCCACCCTTTGCCTTGATGACTGCTTTGCACACTCTTGGCATTCTCTCAACCAGCTTCACCTGGAATAATTTTCCAACAGTCTTGAATAAGTTCCCACATGCTGAGCGCTTGTTGGCTGCTTTGCCTTCACTCTGCGGTCCAACTCATCCCAAACCATCTCAATTGGGTTGGGGGATTGAGGCCAGGTCATCTGATGCAGCACTCCAATCTCCTTCTTGGTCAAATAACCCTTACACAACCTGGAGGTGTGTTGGGTCATTGTCCCGTTGAAATACAAATGATAGTCCCACTAAGGAGAAACCAGATGGGATGATGTATTGCTGCAGAATGCTGTGGTAGCCATGCTGGTTAAGTGTGCCTTGGATTCTCAATAAATCACAGACAGTGTCATCAGCAAAGCACCCCCACACATTAACACCACCTTCTCCATGCTTCACGTTGGGAACTACACATGCGGAGATAATCCGTTCACCGACTCGGGGTCTCACAAAGACAATTTGGAGTCTTCTTATTGGTGTCCTTTTTAGTAGTGGTTTCATTGCAACAATTTGACCATGGAGGCCTGATTTTTCACGCAGTTTCCTCTGAACAGTTGATTTTGAGATGTCTGTTATTTGGGCTGCAATTACTAAGGCTGGTAACTCTAGTGAAATAATCCTCTGAAGCAGACTCTGGGTCTTCCTTCACTGTGGCATTCCTCCTGAGAGCCAGTTTCATCATAGCGCTTGATGGTTTTTGCAACTGCACTTGAAGAAACTTTTCTTGAAACAAGTTCTTGAAATTTTCCGTATTGAATGACCTTCATGTCTTAAAGTAGTGAGGGACTGTTATTTCTCTTTGCTTATTTGAACTGTTCTTGGCATAATATGGACTTGGTATTTTACCAAATAAGGATATCTTCTGTATACCACCCCTACCTTGTCACAACACAACTGATTGGCTCAAACACATTAAGACATTTCAGAAATGAACTTTGAACAAGGCATAACTGTTAATTGAAATACATTCCATGTGACTGCTTCATGAAGCTGGTTGAGAGAATGCCAATAGTGTGCGAAGCTGTCAAGGGTGGCTACTTTGAAGATATAGGTTGACTTGTTTAACACTTTTTTTTTTTTTTGGTTACGACATGACTCCATGTGTGTTATTTCATAGTTTTGATGTCTTCACTTGTATTCCACAATGTAGAAAATAGTATAAATGTAATCTTAACTGTAATCTTGCCTTAGTTAAATAAAGAACAATTTCTTATTTCCAATGACGGCCTACCCTGACCAAACCTGGACGACACTGGGCCAATTGTGCGCCGCCCTATGGGACTCCCAATGATGGCCAGATGTGATGCTGTCTGGATTCGAACCAGGGACTGCATTGACACCTCTTGCACTGAGATGCAGTGCCATAGACCGCTGCCCCACTCAGAATGAGTAGGTGTGTCCAAACATTTGACTGGTACTGAACATGTTTGAAATCGTTTTGATAGTTCAATCACTCTTTGTTTTTGTCTCTCGTTTAACCACATTGGTTACTCAAGCCTATGTACTTGTGCATCATGACATTCTTAATAGAGGGTGATGTCACTCACTTTGTGAAAGTACTGCGTTACAATGTAGGCTTGTTTTTATCTGACTATTTTATTTATTTGACCCATATTTTACCAGGTAAGTTGACTGAAAGCATTCTCATTTACAGCAACGACCTGGGGAATAGTTACAGGGGGAGGGGGGGATGAATGAGCCATTTGTAAGCTGGGGATGATTAGGTGGCATGAAGGTCAAATTGGGACTTTAGTCAGGACACCAGGGTTAACACCCCTCCTCTTATGATAAGTGCCATATTGTCTTTAGTGACCACAGTCAGGACACCTGTTTAACGTCCCATCCAAAATACCAGCAGCTACACAGGACAATGTCCCCAATCACTGCCCTGGGTCATTGGGATATTTTTTTTAGACCAGAGGAAAGAGTGCCTGCTACTGGCCCTCCAACACCACTTCCAGCAGCACCTGGAAGCGTCCAGGGACTGACCAGGACCAACTTTGCTCAGCTTCAGAAGCAAGCCAGCAGTGGTATGCAGGGTGGTATAACGTATACTCCCCAGTGCCTCATACGTTTAAAAAAAAAAAATCAATTTGTCTGGAAAAAGGCAGTACGTTGATGTCCAACCTGTTATTCGCAACATGACTTGGGGACTAGGCTATATTTATCACTGGGAACATTTTGACGAAGTGTTTACATTTACATTTAAGTCATTTAGCAGACGCTCTTATCCAGAGCGACTTACAAATTGGTGAATTCACCTTCTGACATCCAGTGGAACAGCCACTTTACAATAGAGTTTCTGCGTCTGTTAAATATTCCTGTGACACGTGCTTTCTATAAGCAAACTTGCCCTGCCACATGCCCCCTCCCCGCTCCCAGCATTGAGCTCATGGAAGTCTGTTTAGGAAAGGGGAAATGTATACATTCTAAACAAAGGGAAGGAGAGAGGGGGAGATGTCTGTGTATCTGAATGGGAGGAGTGTGGTGGGAGCATAGCCCTCAGTCTCCTTGGTGATGACAGCACATGTCCAAACAGTCTGATTTCGCTGCACATTTCCCTCTTGAGAGCTACAGGGAAATTTGTTTTGGGTTATTCGGAATTCCCAACCCCGTTTTTAATTTTCTAAGTTGCCAGTCCATTCCTCAGTACTACTCCATCAACTAGTATTTTGGCTTCCCCAAGTTTCTATGCTAGGTTTCGACAGTGCAGGCTTTTCGTCTTACCCTTGCGTGATCAGTTGATTAGTGACACACTAACAATGTAACAGTATTGCACTCAGGGGAAACATGTCTTATAAAAATTGAGCTGGCTGTATAAAATGTGCATTGCTCCTTTTTGACCTTGTATTCTGTGGTTGCACAGTGTTTGTCTCAGAACAGATAAATGTTTAGATTGCTCTATTTTTACCTGGGGGTTTAGCATCATTTGTGAAATCTGTTAATGGAAGAGGCTCCAATATTAAGCTGTTGTCAACAGCATGATCTGACTAATCTGTGGATCCTCATGACTGGTTACCATGAGGATGCATTTATTTTATTTTTTAAACGTGTTGTATGAGGCAGACTCTTTCTCCAGTGCATCAAAGAAACATCACAAGACTCGCAACAGCGATCCACAAGACAAGGGAGGTTCTGTCCGAGCTATTAATTCAAACCGAATCAGCTGAAAAATGTAGTGATCTACAGTTTTAGACTTGAAGGAACATAGTATGATTTGAAGTTGATGAAAGAAGGAAAAGCTAAAACATGAAGAGCATTGTTGGATTGTTCTGACCCAAAATAAGTGTGTGAATAGAGTTAATAATTGTATGGAGGGCTGTCCCCCAGGATATATTCTACTTTTACCTTTAGATGGAATCTTAACTAGTCAAAGCACTGAGACCTGTCTGGAACACAGCACAACACAGTCCAGTGGCCCACCGCCACAGCAGACCACTGCGAGGAGGGGGCATCTGAGTAAACTGAGTAGGTGTGAACAGAGCCCCACTCTTGTGCTGAGAGACACTTAGTGCTTTTGTGCAGTGGTGAGATGTGGGCACCAGTTATTCTGGGATGTGTTTAAGATCGAGACAGAACACGGCTTGGTTTGCCCACCAACCCACACAGAACACCAGACATGTTGCTAATGTGTGAAAGTGCTGGTGAGAATTTGGTATTGGTTGGACAAGGAGGCTACTGGTGAACTACATGGCTTTTACCTTTATTTAACTAGACAAGGCAGTTAAGAACAAAGTTATTTTCAATGATGGCCTAGGAACAAGGTGTTAACTGCCTTGTTCAGGGGCAGAACGACAGATTTTTACCTTGTCAGCTCGGGGATTCAATCTAGCAACCTTTCGGTTTTTAGTCCAACGCTCTAACCACTAGGCTACCTGCCACCCCAGTGTGCCACAAAGGTTATCAACAAATTGGGATTAATTTCGTAATACATTTTGTGACATTGTCCTCCCACGTTGGCTGTGCCAGTTTTATCTCCAGAGTCAAAGGTGTCTAGCTAGGTAGCTACTTATGAACCGAGCAGAAGTTAATTACATGTGTTTTACAAGGTTTCCATTGAACAATGCTCTCCAGCTATACCGGCAGTTGCACCACCAAAGACTTGTCAAACTGAAGATGGCTCACAGGGGTGGGGTGGAATAAATGAGGTCTGACTTGTCTTTTTTTGTGTGTGGCTGGTCAATTTGAATTTGATCCATTTGAAACCACTTTGCATTGGAGTGGTCCAGGAAAAGTTGGGTCATGTTTCTGCAGGCATTGGCCCCATCTGGAGCATGAGCTCACAGCTTGTATCTACTATTGTGGCCTGTGCCTAAACAGCACTGCGTGACGCACGCAAGGAGTCCATTTGGTACAAAAACAACCACAACCATCAAACGCTCGTCCACCATCAGAGGAGGATTTTACAACTGCTCAAGCCTGGCCTCTCAGCGGTGTGCTGTTTTGGCGGGTTGCTGTATACCACATTTGCATGGAATGCTCGATTTCACTGTTGGTGTCAAATAAAACCAATGACATTTATAAAAAAAAGTATACTATAAAGTAAAAAAGGAACATTTTAAATGTATTCTGTTTATTATAACTTCATAAAACACTACAAACACAGGTGAATTGCAGGACTTAGTCTGCTAAATATGGAAGGAGTAAGTTGTTCCTATTAGGGGAAGTAGGGGTGACTATAATGAGGAAGTTGCATCAGGCCTTTTCCAGAGGCCTATATTCAGCCTGATCTAGTTTTGCACACAGCAGGAGCTTTCACAGCCCCTCTGATGCTGACCTAGCTTATTTTTTTTTAGCTTGCTAATGTGGTTGCATAGGGTCATTTCCACTGTCCGACGCTTTTGCCCATTTACTGCTTATCACTTATTAACCATTTATTCACATGACTTTATAGGGCTGGTAATTGCCAGGATCCTCACTATACGATCTCACAATGCTTTGGTGCTGATATGTTTTGTGATTCTCACAATTCTCATGATTCTATATGTATTGCGATTATTTACTGCTTACAGAGGGACAAGAGTTTTAATCAGTCATGATAATAAGTGCTGAAAACAAATATGCTCATTATTTAGAAATATGGAGAACAAGCTAGGAAGGGAAAATATTGGTACAAATAATATTGCAATATTGTAAAAACGATACATATCGTCCAAAAATTATATCCCATTTTGCAACTTTTTTTTTTCGTCACTTAGTTTACTTTAATACAATATTTCAGATGTTTCAGTTGAAGTCGGAAGTTTACATACACTTAGGTTAGTCATTAACTCGTTTTTCAACCACTCCACAAATTTCTTGTTAACAAATTATAGTTTTGGCAAGTCGGTTAGGACATTACTTTGTGCATGACACAAGTCATTTTTCCAACAATTGTTTACAGACGGATTATTTCACTTATAATTCACCATATCACAATTCCAGTGGGTCAGAAGTGTACATACACTATGTGGACTGTGCCTTTTTAAACAGTTTGGAAAATTCCAGAAAATTATGTCATGGCTTTAGAAGTTTCTGATAGGCTAATTGACATAATTTGAGTCAATTGGAGGTGTACATGTGAATGTATTTCAAGGTCTACCTTTAAACTCAGTGCCTCTTGTAGACCTCCAAGTCTGGTTCCACCTTGGGAGCAATTTCCAAGTGCCTGAAGGTATCACGTTCATCTGTACAAACAATAGTACGCAAGTATAAACACCATGGGACCACGCAGCCGTCATACTGCTCAGGAAGGAGACGCGTTCTGTCTCCGAGAGATGAACGTACTTTGGTGCAAAAAGTCAAATCAATCCCAGAACAACAACAAAGGAACTTGTGACAATGCTCGAGGGAACGGGTACAAAAGTATTTATATCCACAGTAAAAATTAGTCCTTCATCGACATAACCTGAAAGGCCGCTTTTTGGAGAAATGTCCTCTGATCTGATGAAACAAAAATAGAACTGTTTGGCTATAATGACCATTGTTTGGAGGAAAAAGGAAGAGGCAAGCCGAAGAACACCATCCTAACCGTGAAGCATGAGGGTGGCAGCATCATGTTGTGGGGGTGCTTTGCTGCAGGAGGGACTGGTGCACTTCACAAAATAGATGGCATCATGAGGTAGAAAAGTACGTGGATATATATTGAAGCAACATCAAGACGTCAGTCAGGAAGTTAAAGCTTGGTCACAAATGGGTCTTCCAAATTGACAATGACCCCAAGCATACTTCCAAAGTTGTGGCAAAATGGTTTAAGGATAACAAAGTCAAGGTATTGGAGTGGCCATCACAAAGCCCTGACCTCAATTCCATAGAAAATTTGTGGCTGTGCTCGATTTTATACACCTGTCAGAAATAGACAAATCCACTCATTTGAATGGTTGTCCACATACTTCTGACTATGCAGTGTGGATGTGTACCCACGCAGGAGAAATTGCAATTCCACTTAAAAACAAATCCAATTACATTTTTTTACCGACATGAATCTTGTATGAAAAAGAAAGGAACAGTTTGAGGGCAAAATACGGTTGGAGCTACAGACTAGCCTACCTCTCCCTTCTGTCGCAGCTCAGTCTTGCATGTCTCGTAATATTGGTTAGGCCAGGGCTGCGCGAATAAAATGCTGCGTTGAACATGCTGACAGAAATGCTCTCTCTTTGCCTTATGGCGATATGACAAAGGAAATTGCAAAGAAATTCAATTGTTGGAAATGTTTTCTTTCCTTGGAATAAGTTGATTACTTGAACATACCCTGTTTATTTGGACCCTTTCACAAATCTTACGTAAATGGGTGAGATGGTGCATTACTACGGCCAGGAGATTGTTCTCCTGAGTCATGTCCTAGGCCACATGCACTCAAGTGACCATCTTTTTTTTGTGTTTTTTTTGCCTCTTTTAAAAACGTATCTACATAAAATGACTGCGGGAGACTTTTAGTGATTTCAAATGGAGGCACAAAAGGCCTCGATCGAAACAACATTAAAATAACTAAAGCAGAATTCTGCATGAATTTTGGCATATTCTCATGTTCTAGTGATTTTCAAATCCACTTTCTTATTGTCCAGCAGCCAAAGGCATAATCGTTGTCCTGTTAGTAACCCATGCTAGTTGGTGCGTCTTTAAAATATCCTTTCAAAATAGAGGGAAGATTTAATCTCTGTCACATTAAACCGTTTGCGCCTGCGGTGCGCTTTTGAGAATTGTTTTCCTGCTAATTGCATTTTGGAACATTCACACGTAGCCTACAGCCATGTGCCCATTGTTGAGCTTATAATGAAGAAATAAAACTATGAAAATGTTAAGCTGAACCCTTAACATTGCATCAGCCTCATTTTTAGCTTTTTTACATTTTATTTATTTGCAGTGGTTCTGTCATCCCAGAACTGTCCCAGAGTCCGTTTTGAAGCTCCCTTTATTTTCGAGCCCTGGAGGGAATTATTTTATAAAGACAAGTATTTGATTGTAATTGTAGTGCTGCAATATTTTATAGGCTATTATTTTGAGACATGCTTGAATATGTAGGGAATAGGGAGCCATTTGGGACTTACGTCTGTTTTTTCCCCCTCAATCCATATCAGCCCAGCCCCTTATCACTGTTAATACCTCAGGGAACAATTGAGAAAATGTTTTAAATGGAGGACACGTCAAGCACAAAAGTCAGTAAAAACCTACTGTTCATTTTTGTCTGTATGATTTGAGTGTTATGGTTCAAAAACTGATTTTACCATTTTTTTTTTTAAGCCTGGCTGTGTTTTATATAACCACTCTAGTACCATAATTGTGTTTCCCAAACTAGGATTCAATATAGACAACCTTGGGAGTATTTGGTTTCGCTAATGCAAGTAATTTTTTGTAACCTATTTGTGTTTAATATATTTATGTAATATAAACATTTTTAAATTCCATAGTGAGTTCAGCTATATTGGGATATTTTAACTGGCGGGAAACATTTGTATGCAATCCCTAATCACTGTGTGCATGTGTCAGAAATACAGTGAATTGTGTCCTGAAGGTAATACATGTATATTAATGCTCTATGGAGAGGCTTATTTAAGAAATGTCAGGGCTATTAAATTTGACTCACATAATATGCATCTGGGAGTGAATGAAGAATGACACAGAACCTGGCCCACGACTTCTTATTTGATCACAGTTCACACTGACTGGAACGAGGTGCCTCGCTCTTAAAGCTTGACTGGCAGATCTGAATAGAAAATTATTAATTGAATTGTCTAATTGCAGGACTGATAAAGGGTCTTGTGTAACTATTTTCGTCTCAGTATTATACCATTTTAAGAGTCCAATGTAGCTTTAAATACTGCTAAAAGTTACTTGAACCCTTAACATTTCAAATACAACACATCTCTCGTTGCAGTATCTTTTATTCTCCACCACCACTCTGAATTTAGACACAGGACCTGACATGTCTGGGCTGTGCTGCAGGTATCTTTCCTATGCTATTGTGCAGCGTGACTCAGGTGTATAGCCTATCCCCTCCCCAACGGCTCCAATTGCAGGGCTACACCCATCGTGCCCCAGGGCTTGTCTGACTGAGTAATGTTGATGTATGCCAGTTGGATGAAGTGCTTAGCTTCCCCCCAATAACAAGGCTTGGCCATCCACCTCACTGCCTAGGTACTAGGTGTTAGGACATGTGCAACCTTTATGAAGGGATCGGCGTCTCCTCTTTCTCCATCTTTCCTCTCGTTAACTATGCACTCATCACCTGTTGCCAGGTTGCAGTCAAAGCATTACTTTACCAACCTGTTCCGTCCTGCTCTGTTTTCCTGCCCCCGCAGTTGCAGACACACCCAAACCAGGCCTCCCCTAATCCAGCACCAAACCCTTGTGGTTTACACTTGACTCCTCCCCCTTTTAGAAGAGGGGGCTGGCTCCAATTTCACCCACCCTGTTGTGTTGTGGGGCTATTGTAAGAGAAACCTCCCGTTGTCAAGCTCTGTATCCCATACTGTGTATTTTTCCATGTGTTTTGCAGACAGTCGCAACATTGGGAATTAGTTAAGTTGTCACTTCAAATGCTTTCATACACCATCTGGAGGGCATTTCTTGGACATGTGCTCATTCCTTTCTCACTACAGCCCCAATGTTAAAGAAGGGTGTTGTCGACTTGGTGTCTGTCTGCCAACTTGCACTACACTAGAGCAAATATGCCACAATGTACATTATGACAGCGTTTTCCCCATCGAACTCATCAGAGGCCCGCTACCAAGGACTGTGGGCTCTCCTCCGTGGCCGATGTGAGTAAGATATTTAACCCTCGCAAGGCTGCTGGCTCAGACAGCATCCCTAGCCGCGTCCTCAGAGCATGTGCAGACCAGCTGGCTGTTGTGTTTATGGGCATATTCAATCTGTCTGCTGTCCCCACATGCTTCAAGATGCCCACCTATGTTCCTGTATCCAAGAAAGCAAAGGTAACTGAACTAAATGATTCCATCATGAAGTGCTTTGAGAGACTTGTCAAGGATCATATCACCTCTACCTTACCTGACACCCACTCCAATTTGTTTATTTTATTTTACCTTAATTTAACTGGGCAAGTCAGTTAAGAACAAATTCTTATTTTCAATGACGGCCTAGGAACAGTAGGTTAACTGCCTGTTCAGGGGCAGAACAACAGATTTGTACCTTGTCAGCTCGGGGATTTGAACTTGCAACCTTCTGGTAACTAGTCCAACTCTCTAACCACTAGGCTACCCTGCCGCCCCAATAGAACCAACCCAATAGAACAATAGCACATTGTGCTATCCCATCTGGACAAGGCGAATACCTTTGTAAGAATGCTGTTCATTCCATAGCTCTGCATTCACCACCATATTATCCTCCAAGCTCACCATAAGCTTGAGGCCCTGGGTGTGTATCCCAACCTGTGCAACTGGGTCCTGGACTTACTGACGGGCCACCCCAGGTGGTGAAGATAGGAAACAACACCTCCACTTCGCTAATCCTCGACCCTGGGGCCCCACAAGCGTGCGTGCCCAGCCCCCTCTTGTACTCCCTGTTCACCCATGACTGCATGGCCACGCACGCCTCCAACTCAATCATTAGATTACAGACACAACAGTGGTAGGCTTGATTACCAACAATGATGTGAGGGCTCTGGGAGTGTGGTGCCAGGAAAATATCCTCAATGTCAACAAAACAGGAGATGATTGTGGACTTCAGGAAACAGCAGAGGGAGCAGCACCCCACTATCCACATCAACAGGACAGTAGTGTAGAATGTGGAAAGCTTCAAGTTCCTCGGCGTACACATCATTGACACTGAAATGGTCCACCCACACAGTGCAACAGCGCCTCTTCAACCTCAGGAGGCTGAAGATATTTAGCTTGTCACCTAAAACCCTCACACACTTTTACAGATGAGAGCATGCTGTCGGGCTGTATCACTGCCTGGTATTGCACCGCCTGCAACCGCAAGGCTCTCCAGGGGGTGGTGCGGTCTGCCCAACGCATCACCGGGGGTAAACTACTTGCCCTCCAGGACACCTACAGCACCCGGCGTCACAGGAAGGCCAAAAATATCAAGGACAACAACCACCGAGCCACTGCCTGTTCACCCCGTTATCATCCAGAAAGTGAGGTCAGTACAGGCGCATCAAAGCTGGGACCAAGAGACTGGAAAAACAGCTTCTATCTCAAAGCCATCAGACTGTTTATTAGCCATCACTAGCACAGAGAGGTTGCTGCCTATATACAGTTGAAGTCGGAAGTCTACATACACCTTAGCCAAATACATTGAAACTCAGTTTTTCACAATTCCTGACATTTAATCCTGGTAAAAAATACCCTGTTTTAGGTTTGTTGGGATCACCACTTTATTTTAAGAATGTAAAATGTCAGAATAATAGTAGAGTGATTTATTTTAGCTTTTATTTCTTTCATCACATTCCCAGTGGGTCAGAAGTTTACATACACTCAATTAGTATTTGGTAGCATTGCCTTTAAATTGTTTAACTTGTGTCAAATGTTTCAGGTAGCATTCCACAAGCTTCCCACAATAAATTGGGTGAATTTTAGCCAATTCCACCCGACAGAGCTGGTGTAACTGAGTTGGGTTTGTAGGCCTCCTTGGTCGCACACGCCTTTTCAGTTCTGCCCACACACCTTCTATAGGATTGAGGTCAGGGCTTTGTGATGCCCACTCTAATACCTTGACTTTGGTGTCCTTAAGCCATTTTTCCACAACTTTGGAAGTATGCTTGGGGTCATTGTCCATTTGGAAGACCCATTTACGACCAAGCTTTAACTTCCTGACTGTTGCGTCAATGTATCCACATAATTGTGATGCCATCTATTTTGTGAAGTGCACCAGTCCCTCCTGCAGCAAAGCACCCCCACATGATGCTGCCACCACCGTTCTTCACGCTTGGGATGGTGTTCTTTGGCTTGCAAGCCTCCCCTTTTGTCCTCCAAACACAACAATGGTCATTATGGCCAAACAGTTGTAATTTTTGCTTCATCATACCAGAGGACATTTCTCCAAAAAGTATGATCTTTGTCCCCATGTGCAGTTGCAAACCGTAGTCTTTTATTTTTATGAGGGTTTTAGAGCAGTGGCTTATTCCTTGCTGAGCGGCCTTTCAGGTTCTGTCGATATTGGACTCGTTTTACTGTGGATATAGATACTTTTGTACCTGTTTCCTCCATCTTCACAAGGTCCTTTGCTGTTGTTCAGGGATTGATTTGACCTTTTCGCACCAAAATACCGGACACGTCTCTTTACTGAGCGATATAGCCGCTGTCCCATGGTGTTTTTACTTGCGTACTATTGTTTGTACAGATGAACGTTGTACCTTCAGGCGTTTGGAAATTGCTCCCAAGGATGAACCAGACTTGTGGAGGTATACAAAAAAAAATTCTGAGGTCTTGGCAGATTTCATTTTCCCATGATGTCAATCAAAGAAGCACTGAGTTTGAAGGTAGGCCTCGAAGTACATCCACAGGTACACCCCCAATTTACTCAAATGTTGTCAACTAGCCTATGAGAAGCTTCTAAAGTCATGACAAAATTTTCTGGAATTTTCCAAGCTGTTTAACCTCTCTGGTACAAGTGGGACGCTAGCATTCCACCTCGACAACAGCCAGTGAAATTGCAGGGCGCCAAATTCAAAACATCAGAAATCCCATAATTAAAATTCTTCAAACATACAGGTATTATCCACCATAGAGAAAATTAATCACTAACCTTTTGATCTTCATCAAATGGCACTCACATGTATTGTGTAACATGAATTCCTATATGTTTTTTCCGATAAAGTTGATATTCCTATCCAAAAATCTCAGTTTACACTGGTGCATTATGGTCAGAAATGCATCGTCTCAAACAAACAAAGTGCAGAGTGTCACATCAAATAACAGTAATACTCACCATAAACTTTGATAAACGATACAAGTGTTAAGCATGGAATTATAGATAAACTTCTCCTTAATGCAACCGCTGAGTCAGATTTCAAAAATGCTTTCCGGCGAAAGCACACTTTGCGATTGTTAGGTCAGCTCCAAGCCACAGCAACCCATACAGCCATTTTCCAAGCAAGGAGAGGATTCAAAGTCAGAAATAGCATTTAAAATTAATCACTTACCTTTGATCTTCATCTGGTGGCACTCCCAGGTCTCCATAATAGACAAGTGTTCGATAATGTCCCTCTTTATGACCCAAAAACTCCTTTTCGTTTGTGTGTTTTGTACAGTAATCCGAATGTAGAAGGCGCGTGCACTAATTCCAGACTAAAAGTTTAAAAAATTAAGTTAGTAGAAACATGCCAAACGATGTTTAAAATCAATCCTCCGGTTGTTTTTGTCATAAATAATCAATATTTCAACTGGACAAAAGTCAATAGGAAAAGAGAAACAAGAAAGGCGTGTTCACGATCAGACTCATGGCTGATGAATGGAAATTTCCACAGGCCACTGATTGAGAGTGCTGTATCTCCCTAATTTTTCAGAGTAAAAGCCTGAAACAATGCCTAAAGACTGGTCACATGTTGAGGAAGCCATAGAGCTTGTGAACTGAGTCTTTGTATGGTGGATAGGCTTTCAATGGAAAAACGGCCTTTCAAAATAATAGTACTTTCTGGTTGGATTTTCCTCGGGTTTTCGCCTGCCATATCAGTTCTGTTATACTCAGACATTATTTTAACTCCAAATCTATTAATTATATGCATCCTATCTTCTGGGCCTGAGTAGCAGGCCGTTTAATTTGGGCACGCTTTTCATTCAAAATTCCAAATGCTGTCCCCTTCCTTAGTGAAGCTAAAGGCAGTCAACTCAGTGTATTTACACTTCTGACTAACTGGAATTATGATACCGTGAAATAATCTGTCTGTAACAATTGTTTGAAAAATTCCTTGTCATGCACAAAGTAAATGTCCTAACCGACTTGCCAAAACTATAGTTTGTTAACAAGAAATTTGTGGAGTGGTTGAAAAACGAGTTAATGACTAACCTAAGTGTATGTAAACTTTCAACTTCAACTGTATGTAGACTTGAAATCACTGGCCACTTTAATAAATGGAACACTAGTCACTTAAATAATGTTTACACATTTTGCATTACTCGTGTGTATATATTCTATTCTACAATGCCTCTCTGACATTGTTCGTCCATTATTTACATGTTCTTAATTCCATTCCTTTACTTAGATTTGTGTGTATTGGGTATTTGTTGTGAAATTGTCAGATATTACTTGTTAGATATTATTGCACGGGCGGAGCTAGAAACACATATTTCACTACACCTGCAAAAACTGCTAAACACTTGTATTTGACCAATAAAATTTGATTTGAGAGGCTTTTCAAACAAAGCTCAAACAAAGGGATCAAACAGACAAAGTAACACAAATTAGTGTAAGGATGTGAATCATCTGTGTATAATAAACCTGAGAAACCTGATGAAATCCAATGTCACCGTTTTAGATAAGTCATGCATTGAGAATTTCCACATGATTCAAAAGCACATTTCGATTTTGAGCTAAAGGATGCTGATGGTATAAGAACATATGTTGTTGTACAGTCCCAACAGCAGGCTGTCTGTTTATCCATCGCTTTCTACAGGTAGGCCGATGCACCACTACATTAGAACTAAACTAGAGGAAGAAGGAAGAACATGAACTATTGGAATTGTCTGTTAGCATAAGATGTGTGCGACGATACACTGACTGATATTACTGACACTGTAGTACCTGAGTCTGCTACCTAGCTTAGTCAGTGTTTTGGTGTGCACGTCACTCCCTACCCACCAGGCTAGCCTCTGCTCATCCTCAAACTTCAAACCCACACCAGGTGTATTCAACAATTAAGGCATTTTTAAGTGTCAAATTCAAATGTTTTCTTTCTCAGTAGGTAATTTGCATCCTCTTATTCTCTAGTACTGCAGTCTGAGGACTGAGTGCTCCCATACAATTGGTGAGGTGTACATCTGTGCGATAGACAAATCCTTATCACGATAAATTGACTGAATTATCACTAACAATTAATATATGTTAATGTAAACCTCCATTTACTTTGTAGTATTATCCTTAAAAATACTAACTATTAATTGGAATGTCATAGCTATCAATTGTCCTGTTAGCAATCACCTATATTTGCAGATTTACATTTAAATTTCACATTTCTCTAGTGTAGGCTACTTATTGTAATTATCAAGATCAGTCAGATGTCCTCTAAGTGGCTGGTTCTGTCTTCACAATCATTTCCGTTTTATCGGCTCAGCTCTAGTAACATGTTTCCGAGAGCAAAGCATTTCGGCCAAGTGCGAAATGAACCTGTGAACTGCACTGTCACATTCGCACATACTTAGTTAATGAATGGGACACTGTTCACCCCACCGGAAACACACACACATGGGCATTTAGAGACCGTAGACTTGATGTGCAGAGAATGGGATGAGATATTTGTTGGCCTATCTGTGTTTTGTTCTTGTTTTGCACCCCTCACTGTTTTGGGTAAAATGTCAGCATCGAATGTAGGCAGTTTGAAGTCCAGTGGCATCTCTGTTTAGGTTATTGCAGAAGTCTGTCTGTTTCTGGTCTTCAGTTGGTTCCTTAACCCTGAGTGAACTTTTTACCTCAGCACTGTCCTACCAGCCAAAACAAACAGACGTTTTGACTGCAGCACTGGTTTGTCAAAATGTCTGCTTCTCTCCTCAAACAAGTGTCTTTTGTCATGCACGCCCTCAGTTTGATGGCGCCGGATTACCTTGATGTGATTTCACAGAGAACTGTTTTCCCAAGCAATTAACTCATTTGCTTATGTTGTGCCGATGCCCAGGTTCCCTCACAGACCTCTGTAAGAAATCCAATGTGATCTCCATACTGAAGACCAGGGAATACTTAAGTGACTGTAGCAATACTGTCTCCCTCTGCTGGCTTTGATTTCTCTCAGAGCACTGATCCTTTTTTCCCCAGGAGAGTTTCACATTAAACAAACTATCAATGTCCTATAAAGTGCCACCTGTGGCAAACTGCTTTGCTATGATGCTATGGGTATTACCATTTGTCGACCAAAGCTGCAACGCATGGTCTTAGGAGGATTTGAATGAAAAGTAGGCCTGGTCAAAAAAAACGTTCACATTTGCGCTTGTTACAGGTTTTGGTTTTTAGACCTGTGCTGGTTGCCATCTCATTAGTGGGAAGGTGTTTCACCTGTGCTGGCCCAGGTGCTCCAGTTGTCTTGATAGATGAGGGTTAACACCTTTAGTTGGTGCTCCCTATTTTTAGTTCTAGACAAACAATCCTTTGTGATTTTTGTTTTGCTCCAACATTTTGGTTTGTCTCCTGTCTTTAAGTTTGTTTTTCTTTTGTTTACCTCTTAGGGGCTCCCGAAAGACACTCACGGGGGTGTCAACTGAATGTCGACACCCCCA
This sequence comes from Oncorhynchus masou masou, assembly GCF_036934945.1. NCBI lineage: Eukaryota > Metazoa > Chordata > Actinopteri > Salmoniformes > Salmonidae > Oncorhynchus > Oncorhynchus masou. The sequence goes on along the minus strand of NC_088217.1, from coordinate 60,865,440 downwards.
TGATTGTATTTTTAGGTTCTAGTAGTTGTTGCTAGTCGACATTCAGTTGACACCCCCATGAGTGTCTTTCGGGAGCCCCTCCTAAAACCCCACCTGGTTTGTTTGTTTGTTGGTCAGTGACTCTTTGTTAGTTCCCGCTTCTGTTTGAGCAACATTTTTGGTTTTCCTGCTGGGGAACATAACACGCTACATAATCATACTGTTTGTCTGACATAACATATCTCACAAGATCATAGAGTTCATGTGCACCCATTTTAACCTTTGCAACTGTTGCCAGCCTGCCTTGTTGTGAAAGTTGGTATGGGTAAACTAAACAGGGTCTGTGTGGTTGTCATAATCCATACCTCTCTGATGGGGGTGGCCAGTGGAGTCTGTGTGGAGGGCTACTAATTGCCTTAGTGAGCCAGCAAGAGGCCCAGGTGATCCAGCATTAGCAGGGATTAGAGTTGGGATGACTGGGACACATTCATACAGAGGACTATACACACCCCCAGGAAAAATTTTCCTTTTTAAATTGTTAAAAAAAAAATCTGACAAGACTACTCGTATTAAGATATTCTATGGCCACGTTTGGAAAATTTAATGAACACTGCGCTAAATAAAACCTAATAAAAACACCTGTTTTGTCCAAGACTGGAGTCTACGCAGACTGGTACGCCATAGCTAATCAGAGCTACAGTAGGCCTATATGCAAATAAGACATTCGCCACACGGGCCTGCCATCATTCACTTTTTACTGGACTGTGTGTTTCCAGGCAGTAGCAACAGTGTGACGTTAGATCATTAGAATGCATCTGCCAAAAGCCACAAAATGCACCTGAATGGATTTATGTAAATACCACTGGAGTCCTCTTACATTTGGGAACTTCACAGTAGTGATGGGCATTCCGGCTCTTTTCAGTGAGCCGGCTCGTACGGCTCAGCTCACCAAAAAGAGACTGCTCTTTTGGCTCCCAAACGGCACTTTAAAAAAAATATATGTATTGTATTTTTATCAAGTCAAACAGTTTGCGATAGTTTGACTGATTTTTGTTTTAACACCATTCTAATTAAATTATTAAATGAAATCATACTCTACCTTAACCATAATGTATTTAAAAATGCTTTGGTTTGTTATGAAAAATATTTGCATTTAAATATAACTTTTAAATGTATATAAACAAAGTGCATATAAATGTAACAATTCAAAACTAATACAATCTGAACAACATAATAGAATATTGCACCATATCAAAGAAAAATAAATAACAATGTGCAAAACTGCAGCATTCCACTTAAAACGTTAGACTGGTCCCTCTCTTCTCTCCTTCATTGCCATGTTATAACCAGCAGCACACAGCAATGCTGACCATATTTTGCTTTTATGAGAGATTTGCATTCAGAAATGCAAGCTGCCTCACTTTCGAGTGGCTGATGCGGTTTCTTCTTTCAGTAATTATTTGTCCCGTTTTCGAGAAGACCCTCAGAGGGAACGGATGTGGCCACTATGCAGAGTCTCCCTGACATGACTTTAGTAAGCCGTGGGTAGACAGAGGCCTTGTTCTTCCACCAGCTCAGAGGAGCTGCAGATCTTTGGAGGGACTCCTCCAAATAGGATCGGACCTCCATTTATAGCATCTACTGAGGGATTCCTTCATGCTGCATCCCCAGTTGCTCTCTCTTCAAACAGCAGATGTTTGTGGCACTACTGTTGGTTCTTCTACTCCATCTGATCCCTCTTCTTCTTGGTGCTTGAGCCAGCTGACTGCTGGGGCTGTCCCTCCCTGCCTGAGTTTATTCTTCAAGAGCCTCATCAATCGCTCTGGCATCACTGAAGGCTAACTTCTTACACCTGGGGTCAAGTGCAGCGGCTTCTGATAGCACGTGATTATATTCCATTCTGTTTAACTTCCTGTCCGTTGATGAACATAGGGTGTCCAACTCTGTCACATGTCCTGTGGTTACATTTGCTTCTCTCTGTCGGCTGGCTATGATTCGCTGCAGACCCTTGCACATGAGTATCATTTTTGAGGCTGTCGCATAGCTGAAAAGAGAGAACAGTAACTTATTAGTTCATGTTTTGTCTACTGATACTTCATTCTCATCACTGGTCATATACATATATAATACTGGATTAAATAATGATGTAGTAATAACTGCTTACTGTACCTCTCTCCACTGATCTCCACAGTGACCTGCTCAAAGGGTTCCAGAACTGCACACCTCCACCACCACCTCCCATTCCTCTTGGGTCAGAGCATCAACAGGTGCATTGACAATGGCCAGGGTAGAGATGATAGCATCCTTTTGACTCAAGAAACAGATTCAACATATAAAATGTTGAATTCCACCTTGTAGTGCAGTCTTGTTTAGGCCTCAGCTCAGGCATCCCCATCCGGCGTTGTGTAGACTTGAGTTTTTCAGCACCTACTTTGCTCCTTTGGAAGTATTCCACAGCTGCTTTCACATTGTCCACAGTGGGCTTCATCACATTCAGAGCATATCTTATGATCAGGTTGATTGTGTGGGCAAGACATGGATGATGGGTCCATTTTAAAATTTTCATGGCTTTGATTGTTAGCTGCATTGTCGCTAACACAACAGACCACTTTTCCATCTACTTGCCACTCAACAGTTCCTCTGCCAAGTTCTCTGAGGTGTCTGTCGCTGAGATCAAAGCAGTCCAGAAGACACCTAGACATAGACAAATCTTCAATGAAGTGACATGTAAGAGATTCTACACTGTGCTCTAACATTGTCTACATTATTAACCTCTTGGAACTACCCATCCTGGATCCGGGAGAATTGTCATCAACTACACTAATTAGCATAGCGCAACGGTCAAAAAATATCTCTAGAAAATATTAATATTCATGAAATCACAAGTGAAATATAGTGAAACACAGCTTTTGTTAATCACCCTGTCATCTCAGATTTTGAAATTATGCTTTACAGCCAAAGCAAGACAAGCGTTTGTAAGTTTATCGATAGCCTAGCATAGCATTATGTCCAGCTAGCAGCAGGAAGCTTGGTCACGAAAATCAGAAAAGCAATCAAATTAACCGTTTACCTTTGAGCTTCGGATGTTTTCACTCACGAGACTCCCAGTTAGACAGCAAATGTTCCTTTTGTTCCATAAAGATTATTTTTATACCCAAAATACCTCCGTTTGTTGGTCACGCTATGTTCAGAAATCCACCGGAAATAGCGGTCACATATCCATAATATCGACAGAAACATGGCAAACGTTTTTTATAATCAATCCTCAAGGTGTTTTTCAAATATCTATTCGATAATATATCAACCGGGACAATTGGCTTTTTAGTAGGAGCGAGAGGAAAAATGACTACCTCTGTATTTTACGCAAGAATCACTCACAGCCCTCAGCTGGCCACTTACGCAATGTTGTCGTTTACGCTCATTCTTCAACATAAAGGTGTGAAACTATGTCAAAATGCTGTAGACACCTTAGGGAATACGTAGAAAAATGAATCTGGTTGATATCCCTTTCAATGGCCAATAGGGGTGAATAGGAACACAACGGTTTCAAAATAAGTGGCACTTCCTGATTGGATTTTCCTCAGGGTTTCGCCTGCAATATCAGTTCTGTTATATTTTGACAGTTTTGGAAACTTTAGTGTTTTCTATCCTACGCTGTCAATTGTATGCATATTCTAGCATCTGGTCCTGAGAAATAGGCGGTTTACTTTGGGAACATTATTTTAACAAAAATAAAAATAGTGCCCCCTAGTTTCAAGAGGTTAAAATGCATCCAAATGCTACTGTTTTCACAGCTGTCCTTCCTCGGCTGCTAAGTGTGTGACTGTGAGTGAGTTGGCTCGGCCCTCCCTCATGCATCTTTGGTTCATTGTTTCGTGAATTCTACTCGTTTAAATATTTTGATTATTCATATCTTTATATAGATTTGGCTCTTATTATATGCGAGCCGGCTCCCAACGTTCACCTACTCCACAGTCCTATTGATCAAACAAACTTTCTCTCTGTTGCCTATGCACATCAACAGCTAATGCTAGCCAGACGAGGTAAAATCTAACTAGGGGACATTAGATAGAGAGAGTTTAACTTGTTCAGTCCCAAGCCACGTTTTGACAACTGAATGGGATCGTGCCTGCCCACCCATTTGATCGATGTCAAAACCATTTGATTGACATCTGAGATATGCTGACTGTTCAACACAGCTAGTTAGCGAAGCGATTCAAATGTCTTGCTAGCTAACCAAATGAAACGTGCACCTGTAGCCAAAAACAAATGACATCCCGCGGCAGCTAGCTAACGTTCTGCTCTGTTTTTAGCTTGCTAAATAAAGAGCTAGCAACATAGATACTCTAGCCCAGGAGTGTCATATTGAAAAAAAACAAGGAATTCGCAGACCAGACATAGCCTTTGGGTCACAGTCGCAAATATTTTTGTAAAAACAATCTGGCCATTATTTTAGAAAAATGACTCTAATGTTCACTTCTGTACATGATGCTGTGTATGTAGCATTAAAATATTAAAACAAAATAGGTCATATTTGTCTATCCTTTGCTACTATGCTTGCAGATGTGCATAATATGCTGCAACCCTAATCAAAAAGTATCCAAATAATTAAAAAACATGTTTTGTGTTGCACTGAATGGGTCACGGGTGCGATTGAATGCAGCATTGCTGTATGGTGCACTCAACGTGTTGTAGTTGAGTAGCCAGCCTAGATTACTGCGCAAATATGGCTGCAATAGGCCTACATGTTTCTCCTTTGCATGGTGTTTTGTTTTTGGGTTATTCCTTGTAAAGCTATAAAAACCAAAGCCAGACTGCAACGTTTTAGTAGCCTTACTAGCAGTGGCAATGTCTGTCCACTTGCCTTCCGTTGCGCGCTGTAAACGGGACACACGAAAGCAGTGCAAGTTAAGTTGAATTCACTGATGCGTGTGCATCAGGCTGCAATTTCATAAAGTAGATGACTCAACTGTTGACTCATTATGTGTGTCCTATTCCTTGTTTGACACGTGTGCTTGCCTATTAGCCATGCTATGACAGACTTGTGATTATTGCCCTTGCTAGGTTCATTGTATTGACATTCCCAGACTTTGCATAGTTAATAGTGGAGGCAGTAATGAACCAGGCCAGCCGTAAATGACCTGATAGCAATATATTTTTGACTACCAAGAAATGTATTGGTGAATTATATTAATCATGCATTGAACAGCATCCTTCTATTCTGCCAACAATGCCTTACTATACATCATGGAATGTTGAGTCAAATAGAACCTATTTTTAAAACTTCTTATGGAGTTGGGTTTGAAGCACAAATAGGGATTTTGATATTTTTGACTGATATTATGATTCTGTTTCTTTCATATCTGCAAAGTAGTTAAAATGCTGCCCGTTCCCCTTTTAAAAGCTAATTCCACACCAAAACTGTCTTCTGGTATTTGTTTCATTATTCCATTGTTGATATAGTCCCAAAATGTTTTGCATGTCAGCAATCAAGTTTTCAAAATGTATAACTTTCAAAATTCTATTTCTATGGACACAGTCCTGCCCAGGGGGTAGGGTGGAGGGAGGAATATCACCACTCGGGATTGTGGAGAATCGCTGTCCTCTTGCCTTGTCCCTCATCTCACTCACTCACACACACTGTTTTCCTCTATCACAGAAAGGGGTATTATCTTCTCTTTCAGCTTGGTGAGCTGGGCCATCTCATAGGAAGTGCTCTGTATTCAGTGACAGGATGCTACAATGGCCTATTTGTTAGAGGCACAGGGCAAGGGCTCTGGGGTTTAGGGCTGGGCTGGATAAGCCACACTGGGTCCTGTGTGATTTATCTCGCTCTATACATCACAACAGCCCCCTGCAGAAATAGATCTGGTGCTGTGAAATGTTTGATGTGCCATTTTACCCAATGTATTTTAAGTGCTGCAGTGGACCGCTTCCAGACTTATCTAGCCTACAACAGTTGGGTTAGCAGGACCACATTTTATTTACAGGATCCATTTGTCTGATTTCTTCAATGAATATCTTCGATAATGATGTCCAGAAAGTCTAAGCTTGATATGACAAGCAATTGAAGTGAAAGTCTGTCACTCACTCAAGCCTCTTATTTTTCTTTTATGTAGCTGTCAAAAAAACATATGGTTGATGGAGCTAATAGCTGGAGTCTTTAACCTCCTAATGAGTAGTCTAGAGGGGGACCTGATGCTGCTGCAATGAAAACTGACAACAGGGTTGCTTGCTTTCATCATTAAACTGGACTTATCCTAATGATGCAAGGAAGACATACTAGGTCATAATTTGATGTTCATTTTGCAGTGTGACCATCTATATCTCAGCAGTGGTTTAAGGAAATAGATTTTTGTTTGTCCCATAGGGCAGAATATACACGGAACAAAAATATAAAAGGTAACATGTAAAGTGTTGGTCCCATGTTTAATGAGCTGAAATAGAAGATCCTAGAAATGTTCCATAAGCACTAAAAGCTTATTTTTCTCAAATGTTGTGCACAATTTAGTTTTTTCCCTGTTTAGTGAGCATTTCTCCTTTGCCAGGTCTATCCATCCACCTGATGGGTGTGGAATATCAAGAAGCTGATTTAATTGGCATGATCATTACACAGGTGCACCTTGTGCTGGGGACAATGTAAGGCCACTCTAAAATGTGTAGTTTTGTCACACAACACAATGCCACAGATGTCTCAAATTTTGAGGTAGTGCGCAATTGGCAGAGCTGTTGCCAGAGAATTGAATGTTCATTTCTCTGCCAAGGTCATTTTAGAGAATTTGGCAGTACGTCCAATCGGTCTAATAATTGTAGACTATATTGAACCGCACCAGCCCAGGATCTCCATATCCAGCTTCTTCACCTGCAGGATTGTGTCATGCGCAAAGTAGATGTCCTTACCGACTTGCCAAAACTGTAGTTTGTTAACAAGAAATTTGTATGGTGGTTGAAAAACGAGTTTATTGACTCCAACCTACGTGTATGTAAACTTCCGACTTCAACTGTGTGTGTATATTTAGACACATTTTCAAGTAAAATTGTAGCTCTTTAGAGCCCTGACATTAACAAAGTATTTTTATACTCCTGCTATCATTCACTTTTCAGCTCTGATTACAGTTAGATCCTACTACCAGTCACTTATAAACCCACCTAAATGTATAAACCCACCTCAACCATTCTGGTACCCCTTCACATTGAATAAGGTACAGGCATTGACCTGTATATACTTTCATTCTCGTGTTTCTAAATCGCATCGTAGTTCCTGTGTGGTTTTTATGTTTTATTATCACAGTATCTTTTATTTTGATTATCATCATCGCTGCCTTGTTGGGAAAGATCTCTCACTGTACAGTTTTACACCTGTTGTATCCTGTGCACGTTGCAAATAAACGTTTGAAGCTTTTGTAAGACCATGATGGCATAGAAAAAGCTGTAGATTCTTCTTAAATGGGTTTATGTCATTTGAGTCCATGCTGAGCTTTCCTTGCTTCAACACACTTGTGATATGGCATTGTTGTTGTCAAGGTTTGTTAATAATTGATAGGTTTGTTGTCTTTTGTTCCATTGTTTTCCAGGGGCGACAAAAGAGATTGGCTCAGCCTTGACGAGAATGTGCATGAGGCACAGAAGCATCGAGTCCAAACTGAAGCTCTTCACCACGTAAGTGATGGAACTGTAAATCATGGTTTCTGGAAGACATTGATTGGGTATTACAACAGTCTTGGGGCAAAGCAAAACACCTCCAATGTCATTGTTTCTTATTTGTTTGAGATCTTTCATATGCGGTTAGTGCGTAATACTGCCTTCTTTAACATTTCAGACCAAATCAAATTTTATTTGCACATGCTTCGTAGACAAACAGCTGCAGACTAACAGTGAAATACTTACTTAGTTATTTTTCCAAAAATGCAGAGTTAAAAATAAAATAAAACCATTGACGTAGTGACATTGAATAACAAATATCAATAAAGAGTAAAACTAACATTGCTATATATAGGGAGTATACAGTGCCGTGCAAAAGTATTCATTCCCCTTTTGTCCTATTTTGTTGCATTACAGCCTGTAATTTAATTGAAATTGATTTTCATTTGGATTTCATGTAATGGACATGGACAAAATAGTCCAAATTGGTGAAGTGCCAAAAATGCAATGGTAAAGTGCTGCGTGCATATGTATTCATTCATCCGCTTTGCTATGAAGCCCCTAAATAAGATTTGGTGCAACCAATTACCTTCAAAAGTTACAGAATGAGTTAGATTGCACACAGGTGGACTTTATTTAAGTGTCCAGGATTTGTCACATGATCTCAGTATAAACAGTTGAAGTCGAGAAGTTTGCATACACTTAGGTTGGAGTCATGAACTCGTTTTTCAACCACTTCACAAATTTCTTGTTAACAAACTATAGTTTTGGCAAGTCGATTAGGACATCTACTTTGTGCATGACACAAGTAATTTTTACAACAATTCTTTACAGACAGATTATTTCACTTATTCACTGTATAACAATTCCAGTGGGTCAGAAGTGTACATTCACTAAGTTGACTGACTTTAAACAGCTTGGAAAATTCCAGAAAATTATGTCATGGCTTTAGAAGCTTCTGATAGGCTAATTGACATCATTTGAGTGAATTGGAGGTGTACCTGTGGATATATTTTGAGGCCTACCTTCAAATTCAGTGCCTCTTTGCTTGACATCATGGGAAAATCAAAAGAAGTCAGCCAAGACAAGTCTGGTTCATCCTTGGGAGCAATTTCCAAGTGCCTGAAGGTACCATGTTCATCTGTACAAACAATAGTACGCAAGTATAAACACCATGGGACCACGCAGCCGTCATACAGCTCAGGAAGGAGACGCTTTCTGTCTCCTAGAGATGAACGTACTTTGGTGCGAAAAGGTCAAATCCATCCCAGAACAGCAAAGGACCTTGTGAAGATGCTGGAGGAAACGGGTACAAAAGTATCTATATCCACAGTAAAACGAGTCCTATATCGACATAACCTGAAATGCCGCTTAGCAAGGAAGAAGCCACTGCTCCAAAACCGCCATAAAAAAGCCAGACCACGGTTTGCAACTGCACATGGGGACAAAGATCTTACTTTTTGGAGAAATGTCCTCTGGTCTGATTAAACAAAAATAGAGCCGTTTGGCCATAATGACCATTGTTCTGTTTGGTAGTCTTGCAAGCTGAAGAACACCATCCCAACTGTGACGCACTGTGGTGGCATCATGTTGTGGGGTGCTTTTCTGCAGGAGGGACTGGTGCACTTCACAAAATAGATGGCGTCATGAGTAAGGAAGATTATGTTGAAGCAACATCTCAAGATGTCAGTCAGGAAGTTAAAGCTTGGTTGCAAATGGACAATGACCACAAGCATACTTCCAAAGTTGTGGCAAATGGCTTAAGGACAACAAAGTCAAGGTATTGGGAGTGGCCATCACAAAGCCCTGACCTCAATCCCATAGAAAATGTTTGTGCAGAACTGAGAAATTGTGTGCGAGCAAGGAAGCCTACACAGCTGACTCATTACACCAGCTCTGTCAGGAGGAATGGGCCAAAATTCACCCAACTTATTGTGGGACGCTTGTGGAAGGCTACCCGAAACGTTTGACCTAAGTTAAACAATTTAAAGGCAATGCTACCAAATACTAATTGAGTGTATGTAAACTTTTGACCCACTGGGAATGTGATGAAAGAAATAAAAGCTGAAAAAAATCATTTCTCTCTACTATTATTTTGACATATCACATTCTTAAAATTAAGTGGTGATCCTAACTGACCTAAAACAGGGAATTTTTACTTGGATTAAATGTCGGGATTTGTGAAAGTGAGTTTAAATGTATTTGGCTAAGGTGTATGTAAAATTCCAACTTCAACTGTATACACCTGTTCTGAAATACCCCAGAATCTGCAACACCACTAAGCAAGGGGCACCACCAAGCAAGCGGCACCATGAAGACCAACGGGCTCTCCAGACTGGTCTGGGACAAGGTTGTGGAGAAGTACAGGTCAGGGTTGGGTTATAAAAAAATACCAGAATCTTTGAACATCCCACTGAGCAGCATTATATCCATTAATTAAAAATGAAATAATATGGCAACACAACAAATGTGCCAAGAGGGCCACCCACCAAAACTCACAGACCCGGCAAGTAGGGCATTAATCTAAGATGCAACAAAGAGACCAAAGATAACCCTGAAGGAGCTGCAATGCTCCACATGTGGGAGACTACCCAACCGTATGGAAAAGGGTATTCTGGTCAGATGAGACAAATGTATATTTTTGGCCATCAAGGAAAACGTTATGTCTGGAGCAAACCCAACACCTCATCACCCCGAGAACACCTTTCATCGGCAGGGACTGGGAAACTGGTCGGAATGGTGGATGGTGCTAAATACAGGGAAATTCTTGAGGGAAGCCTGTTTCATTCTTTGAGATTTGAGACTGGGACGGAGGTTTACTTTCCAGCAGGACAGTGACCCTAAGCATACTGCTAAAGCAACACTCAAGTGGTTTAGGGGAAACATTTAAATGTCTTGGAATGGCCTCGTCAAGTCCCAGACATCAATCCAATTGAGAATCTGTGGTATGACTTAAAAATTGCTGTACACCAGTGGAACTCATCCGACTCGAAGGAGCTGGAGCAGTTTTGCCTTGAAAAATGGGCAAAAATCCCAGTTGCAAGATGTGCCAAGCTTATAGAGACATACCCCAAGAGACATGCAGCTGTAATTGCTGCAAAAGGTGGCTCTAAAAAGTATTGACTTTGGGGGGGGGGGGGAATAGTTATGCACGCTCTCAGTTTTGCAAGTTTTCAGTTTTGTCTTGTTTCTTGTTTGTTTCACAAACATTTTTGCATCTTCAAAGTGGTAGGCATGTTGTGTAAATCAAATTATACAACCCCCCCAAAAATCGATTTTAAGTGAAGGTTGTAAGGCAACAAAATAGGAAAAATGCCAAGGGGGGGAGAATATTTTCTCAAACCACTGTAGAAATAACATTACTTTATACAGTGCGTTCAGGAAGTATACAGAACCCTTACATTTTCCCACATTGTTACATTACAGCCTTATTTTCAACTGGATTCAATATTTTGTTTTCCTCATCAGTCTACACACAATATCCCACAATGACAAGGCAAAAACGTTTTTTTAGACATTTTGGCAAATGTATTAAAAATAGAAAACTGAAATATCACACTTATATGCAGTAATGAAGCCTGTGACTGATGTTCAGTAGTCAAATGTTTAGACACACCTACCCATCCAGGGTTTTAATTTTATTTTTTACTGTTTTCTACATTGTCGAATAATAGTGAAGACATCACAACTATGGAATAATTTAGTATCCAAAAAAGTGTTAAACAAATCAAAATACATTTGAGATTCTTCAAAGTAGCCACCCTTTGCCTTGATGACAGCTTCTTAATGCATTTGAGCCAATCAGTTGTGTTGTGACAAGGTAGGGGTGGTACACAATATAGCCCTATTTGGTTAAAGTCCATATTATGGCAAGAACAGCTCAAATAAGCAAAGAGAAACGACAGGCCATCATTTCTTTAAGACATGAAGGTCAGTCAGTCCGGAAAATGTCAAGAACTTTGAATGTTTCTCAAAGTGCAGTCGCATAAGCCATCCAGCGCTATGATGAAACTGGTTCTCTTGAGGACCGCCACATGCAAGGAAGACCCAGAGTTACCTCTGCTGCAGAGGATACATTCATTAGTTAACTGCACCTCAGATTGCAGCCCAAATAAATGCTTCACAAAGTTCAAGTAACAGATACATCAACATCAACTGTTCAGAGGAGAATGCGTGATTCAGGCCTTCATGGTCGAATTGCTGCAAAGAAAGCACTACACAACTTATTATTATACACCAATAATAAGAAGAGACTTGCTTGGGCCAAGAAACACAAGCAATGGGCATTAGACAGGAGGAAATCTGCCCTTTTGGTGTGTCTTTGTGAGACGCAGTGTATGAGAATGGATTATCTCCGCATGTGTGGTTCCCACCATGAAGCATGGAGGTGGTGGTGTGATGGTCTGGGGCTGCTTTGCTGGTGACTCAAAAATTTTCTTTTTCGAATTCAAGGCACAGTTAACCAGCATGGCTACCACAGCATTCTGCAGCAATATGCCATCCGATCTGGTTTGGGCTTAGTCCCACTATCATTTGTTTTTCAACAGCCAATTGAGGTGGATTGGGATGAGTTGAACTGCAGAGGGAAGGAAAAGCAGCCAACAAGTGCTCAGCATGTACGCAAACTCCTTCAAGACAGTTGGAAAAACATTCCAGGTGAAGCTGGTTGAGAGAATGCCAAGAGTCTCAAAGCCGTCAAGGCAAAGGATAGCTACTTTGTAGAAAAACGTGTCCCGAAGCCACTCCTGCGTTGTCTTGGCTTTGTGCTTATGGTCATTGTCATGTTGGAAGGTGGACTTTTGCCCCAGTCTGAGGATCTCTGTGCTTTGTGCCATTCATCTTTGCCTTCATCCTGGCTTGTCTCCCAGTCCCTATCCCTGAAAAAAATCCCCACTGCATGATGCTGCCGCCATCATGCTTCACAGTAGGGATGGTGCCAAGTTTCCTCCAGACGTGACACTATGCATTCAGGCCAAAGAGCTCCATCTTGGTTTCATCAGACGAGAGAATCTTGTTTGTCATGGTCTGAGAGTCTTTAGGTGCCTTTTGGAGAACTCCAAGTGGGCTGCCATGTGCCTTTTTTACTGAGGAGTGGCTTCTGTCTGGCCACTCTACCATAAAGGCCTGATTTGGTGTAGTTCTGCAGAGATGGTTGCCCTTCTGGAAGGTTCTCCCATCTCCACAGAGGAACTCTAGAGCTCTGTCTGAGTGACCATCACGTTCTTTGCCACCTCCCTGACCAAGGCCCTTCTCCCCCGATTGCTCACTCCCCCGATTGCACAATATTTTGGGGGGGCGTTTCTCTGACACCACCTGGTATAGAGGTTCCGGATGGCAGGGAGCTTAGCCCCAGTGATGTACTAGACCGTACTCACCACACTCTGTATCGTCTTGCGTTCGGATGCCAAGCAGTTGCCATATCAAGCAGTGATTCAGCCAGTCAAGATGCTCTCGGTGGGGCAGTTGTAGATCTTTTTGAGGGCCCATGCTAATAAATCTTTTCAGCCTCCTGAGGGGGAATAGGCGTTGTTGTTCCCTCTTCACGACTATGATAGATTTTTTGTGATGTGGACACCGAGGAATTTGAGGCTCTCGACCAGCTCCACTGTTTCCTGTAGTCCAAAATCACCTCCACACTGCACCACACTGCCAGGTCTCTCATTGTCGTCGGGGATCAGGCCTATGACGATTGTGTCGTCGGCAAACTTAATGACCACCTGGCCGGGCCCGTCAAGAAGTCCAGGATCCAGTTGCAGAGTGAGGTGTTCAATCCCAGGAACCTTAGCTTAATGAGCTTCTGAGCACTGTTGAACAATGAACAGCATTCTCACATTCCCTTTTGTCCAAGTGGGAAAGGGAAGTGTGGAGTGCAATAGAGATTGCATGATCTGTTGGGGTTTTATGTGATTTGGATTGGGTCCAGGATGATGGTGTTGATGTGAGCCATGACCAGCCTTTCAAAGCTTTTCATGGCTATGTTAGTCATTTAGACAGTTAACCTTGGGGTTCTTGTGCACAGAGACTATGGTGGTCTAATTGAAACATATATATTGGTATTACAGACTGGGTCAGGGAGAAGTTGAAATTGTCAGTGAAGACACTCGCCAGCACATGCTCTGAGTTCACATCGCGATAATCCATCTGGCCTTTTGAATGTTTACGTGTTAAGGGCTTACTCACCTCATCTACGGACAGCGTGATCACACCGTCATCCGGAACAGCTGGTTTTCTCGCTCATGGTTCAGTGTTGCCTTGCTTGATTCAAGCATAGAAGGCATTTAGCTGGTCTGGTAGGCACGTATCATTGGGCAGCTCGTGGCTGGTTTTCCCTTTGTAATCCGTGATAGTTTTGCCATAACCAACAAGCGTCAGTGCCATTGTTGTAGAATTCGACCTTAGTCCTGTATTACATGAAGGTGACAAACCATTCTCTGATAATGTTATATCACAGAATAATACTGTATATTTTTTGAATAACTTTTGGCAGCGATTACAGCTGTGAGTCTTTCTGGGTATGTCTCTAAGAGCTCCCCACACCTGGATTGTGCAACATTTACCCATTTTTATTATTTAAACATTTCTTCAAGCTCTGTCAAATTGGTTGTTGATCATTGCTCGATAACCATGTTCAGATCTTGCCATAGACAAGTAGATGCCAAGTAGATTTGTCAAAACTGTCCACTCAGGAACATTCACTGTCTTATTTGTAAGCAATTATAGTGTAGATTTGGCCTTGTGTTTTACGTTATTGTCCTGCTGAAAGGTAATTTCATCTCCCAGTGTCTAGTGGAAAGCAGGCTGAACCAGGTATTTCTTCTAGGATATTACCTGTGATTAGCTCTATTGTGTTTCTTTTTTTATCCTGAATAACTTCCCAGTCCTTAATGATTACAAGCATACCCATAACATGATTCAGCTACAACTATGCTTGAAAATATGGAGAGTGGTAATGTATTGGATTTGCCCCAAACATAATACTCTATCTCAGTGCTTTGTTGAAAATAGGATGCATGTTTTGGAAGAGGGCTTCCTTTTCACTCTGTAAATTAGGTTAGTGTTGTGGAATTACAACAATGTTCTTAATCCATACTCAGTTTTGTGCTGTCACAAGCATTACACTGTTAACTGTTTTAAAGTCACCATTGGCCTTCATGGTGAAATCCCTGAGTGTTTTTTTGTATTTATTAACTATTCCCATTAGCTGCTGCCAAGGCAGCGACTACTCTTCCTGGGGTCCAGCACATTGAGGCAGTTATATACAATAACAAATCTTGCATTACTTTTCATAACACTGTTCACAATACACCCTCGAGACCACTACACTACTACCACATATCTACATTACAAAATCCATGTGTAGAGTGCGTGTGCCTGTGTGTCGCCACAATCCCGCTGTTCCATAAGGTGTCATTTTTTTTGTACTGATTCTACTGCTTGCATCAGATACCTGGTGTGGAATAGAGTTCCATGTAGTCATGGCTCTATGTAGTAATGTGCGCCTCCCATAGTTTGTTCTGCACTTGGGGAAGAGACCTCTGGTGGCATGTCTTGTGGGGTATTCATGGGTGTTTTGAGCTTTGTGCTAGTAGTTTAAACAGCCAGTTCGGTGCGTTCAGCATGTCAATACGTCTTACAAAAACAAGTAATGATGAAGTCAATCTCTTCTCCACTTTGAGCCATGAGAAATTAACATGCATATCATTGTTAGCGCTCCGTGTACATTTAAGGGCCAGCTGTGCTGCCCTGACCTATGTCCCTCTTTGTGGCACATGATCACACGACTGGACAGAAGTCCAGGTGCGACAAAATTAGGGCCTCTAGGACCTGCCGTGTTGATAGTGTTGTTAAAAAAGCAGAGCAGCGCTTTATTATGGACAGACTTCTTCCTATCTTAGCTAGTGTTGCATCAACATGTTTTGACCATGACAGTTTACGATCCAGGGTAACTCCAAGAAGTTTAGTCACCTCAACTTGCTCAATGTCCACATTATTCATTACAAGAGTTGGTTGAGGTTTAGGGTTTAGTGAATGGTTTGTCCCAAATACGATGCTTTTAATTTAAATATTTAGGACTAACTAATTTCTTGCCTTCCATTCTGAAACTGACTGCAGTTCTTTAAGTGTTGCAGTAATTTCACTCGCTGTAGTAGCTGACTTATGAAGTGTTGGATCATCCACATACATACACACAGCCTTTTATTCAAAGGCATGTCGTTACTAAAGATTGAAAAAAGTAAGGGGCCTAGAAAGCTGCTCTGGGGAATTCCTGATTTTACCTGGATTATGTTTGAGAGGCTTCCATTAAAGAACCCCCTTTTGTGTTCTGTTAGTCCGGCAACTCTTTATCCACAATATAGCAGGGTGTGTAAAGCCATAACACATGTTTTTCCAGGAGCAGACTATGGTCGATAATGTCAAAAGCCGCACTGAAGTTTAACATAACAGATCCCACAATCTTTTATCATCAATTTATCTCAGCCAATCATTTCTGTAAGGGCCGTCCATCCATGTTGATTGTCCTTCCCTATAAGTGTGCTGAAGGTCTGTCAGTTTGTTTACTTTGGTTGGCTATTTATGCCGGTAAAGGGGACTTTACTATTATTGGGTAGCGGAAGGACTTTTGCTTCCTCCAGGCCTGAGGGCACCCACTTTCTTGTAGGCTTAGATGGAAGATATGGCAAATAGGAGTGGCAGTATTGTCTGCTGTTATCCTCAGTAATTTTCCATCCAAGTTGTCAGACCATCGTGACTTGTCATTGTTGATATACAACAATAATTGTGACCCGATTTAGGAAACTAGGCTTAAGTCACAACTTCACAGGAGAGCCGTAGGAGCATAAAACTTTTTAAATCAAAATGCGTTTTTTTTTTGTTGGCTGAAATGCCTTCTCGACCATGTCAACTTTCATGTACCTGAATAACAAACTTGTATGCCATCTGTAAATACAAATAAAATTGTTAAATTACAAGCCTTGTTGGTTAAGCCACAGAAAAAGGGAGCAACCTTCCCTATAGCCATGATTGGCTGAGATAATGAGTGATAATGATAATGTTGAAGGCTTCTGTCTACTTGCCAGGTCAGTCTGTGTTGGTAATCTTGTCGAACACAGCTTTTTTATGCATTGTGTAGTGGAGCTGCGTAAGTGTTGCTCTCCACTTTCTGGAGGATCAAGTTTTGAAATTAGTGGATTTAGAGTATGATAGCTAAAACACCTGTCTCCGGATTACATCTTCAAACTAAGGGCAACCGTGGTATGGCATTCCTGATAGGGAGACGTGTCCATCATACATGATGATAGTCCAGCGTTAGCTAGATACATTTTCAGATATTACACATTTATATTTTGACAAAGTGGTTTTATTTCAAGCTGACATGTACTGTTAGCGAGGTAGCTGATGTTATTCTTTTCCCAGAGCCATTCGTTAGCTAACGTCCAGAGCCATTCGTTAGCTAAGGTGACGTGTGTGTGATCTTAAATGTTGTTTACATAGCTAGGTTCTTTGTTTACCTAGCTAGCAATCTATATGCCTTAAGCTGGCGTGTACTGTTAGCTAGCTAGCTAATGTTAGCTGGCTGGCTCCCTGGCTGACGTTATTATTCGTATCCCAGAGCTGTGCGCTTTTCTAGTTAGAGCCTAATGTTAGCTAGCTAACATTGAATCTGGTTGGTTAGCTCCCAGCACTGTCATTGTTATCTCTGTTCATTGTTGTTTAACTAGCTAACTTTAGCTGGCTGGCTTGTTAGCTAACATTATGTGATCGGTGTACAATACCTGTTGAGTATGGCCGGTGTCAGTAAAAGTCTACAAAAAAGCGTAATGAAATTGTTGCCAACGGAGCTGGGTAGGCTGTTTTCATGCTATCCACAGGTAAACAAATCATCGGCCAGAGCGTTAAGTGTGCTTCGATACCTAAACAAGATGGTTGGGGCTTAAGCTTAGGGTTAGGGTGTGAACGATGCTGAATGGGTGTAGACAAAGAAGAGCTCTCCAGTAGTTACCAAAACATTCAAAAGGCCATTTTCTCAAAAGTGAGGTTACAAGTTTATCGACTTTCAAAGAATTACTTTCCCATTGTTCCTAAAAAAATGCAGTGTCTGATATACCATTTTGTGTCTCTGAGTCTCTACTTTTATCCAATGTAAAAATTAAAAACACAACTTCACATTTTGCTACATAAGACCAAATCCAGGTGGTGAGTGCCAATTATTTCACCTCTTTCACAATCACTTTTCAGAATTCAAAATTACAATGCTTGTCTTTCATAATTTGGTCAGTTGTACTTGGATGTGTAGTGTCAGCGTTTGTTGCTAGCATGTCATACCTAAGTTTGCTGACCTTGCCAATACCATTTTTTTTTAAATCTGTGGGTTTTATGATGAATGAGCAATGATTCAATGAATGATTGAGTTGAGTTTGCCTTTCTGCCCAAAATTTCATTTAAGGTGCTCTAATGCTTTTTACTATCAGTCTGTGTCATTTATCTTTGTTTAATGGTTTAGTTTCTTCTTGTTTTTATTCAGTTTAGTCACAGGATTTCTCAATTTTTAAGTACGTTTGCAAATCGGTTGTGTAGCCAGACTTATTTACCGTTCCTCTCAAAACCATACCACTTTTTAAATTCTACATCAATCCATGGAAATAAGCAGTTTCATTAATGTTAAGTGCAGTGTCTAGTTGCTCCTCATTACACACAACCGACCAGCAAGTAATCTTTACATCATCAACATAAGAATCGCTACAAAACCTTTTGCATGACCTCTTATACCTTATATTAGGCCCAGCCTTTGGAACTTTGGTTTTCCTAGATATGGCTATTATATTGTGATCACTGCATACTATGGATTTGGATACTGCTTTACAACAGATTTCTGCAGCATTAGTAAAGATTTTATCAATATATTTCATTCATGTGCTGTTTGTAAATACCCTGGTAGGTTGACTGATAACCTGAACCAGGTTGCAGGCACTGGTTACATTTTGAAGCTTTTTCTTGAGTGGGCAGCTTGAGGAAAGCAAGGCAATATTAAGGTCACCCCGAAAATATTCCCCTCTGTTGATATCGCATACGTTATAATGCATTTCTCACACATTGTACAGATTCTGACTGTTAGCACTTGGTGGTCTATAGCAGCTTCCCAGACAGAATGGGCTTTAGGTGAGGCTTTAGGTGAGGCAGGTTCACCAAATTACTTCAACACTATTTAACATATCCTCTCTAAGCTTAACAGGAATGTGGCTCTGAATATAGATCGCAACACCGCTTTCTGTAGATGTTATAACCATGTATTGCTACCACTGTGTTATCTAAGTGAGTTTTGGAGAGATCCAGAATATGAATGTCATCTGTTACTCGCAAGTTATTGATTTCATGCACCTTGTTCAATGTGGGCTATTTTCTGCACTTTTCTGCTATGCTTGATTTGTTTTTATTGCCTTACTGGGAAGATTATCAGAAGAAGACATGACAGTGTTATGTTTATATATTTGTTATTTATTTTTGAGTTGATAGTGCAGTGATAGCTGCACACAGTGGACTTTCTACTAGGGCACACCACCTCAGTGCTAACAGTATAAATCTGGTTCATAGGCACATGATTGCTGTATACATTAGCTGTAGGAATGACAAAGGCATTCAGGGGAGTTAGAGGGACATAAATTAGGTTACTTACATTGTGACTGCCAACGCCCATGGGGTAATATACATTTGCGACAGCAGTATGACAATGCAACTCGGCTATCTAATTCAGGAGCCAATATTATTTTGATATACTCCGCTATTCCTGTAGAGCATTTTCTGTTTCCAGAAGGTGTCAAAGTTTCCCATAGAAGTTATTCAAAAAGAGCTACAGTAATATTTTAGTCAGGTGTAAAATGCCAGTAGCCTGCTGAATCCTTCACACTTGCGGCCCAATGATGATACCGGACCTGAAATAATTGGCCACTTTCTGGAATCTTTCAGAGCTAGAATCAGTTCTTTAAAATTCATTTTCAGCTGTTCCGAGCTAGCCCTCTTAATGTCGTTTGACCCCACATGGACTACGACAGCGTCAGCTCCCAGCAGCTGTCACAGAACAGTCGGAAGCATCCCTGTAATGTCTTGTAGTCGTGCTCCAGGATAGAACAGGGTTTTTGCCCCGGGAATCAAGATTTTTCTTACCCTAGAGCTGCTGGTGCAATTGCTGGTGAAGTCCGGCCGTTCTTTCGCCTCCAGGGGTTTCATAAACCCCTTGAGGACTGAAGGGCGGTGGGGCCCAATGGACCTGAGACAGCTCTAGTATCCATTGTGGTTGAGGAGTGTGCCGGAGTCTTAAGACACCCTCACTGTCCTAATGAGGGGGTGAGCTCTGAAGATCTGAACCCGAGGTAGAAGCCACCAGAGATGGAGACAGAATAGAGGACAAAGGTGCAGGTACCCCTGGATCCGATCTCAAATCGAAAGCCCCCAGGGAAGAAGGCTCCGGAACCTCTGGATCCAGTGCGGTGAAGCTGTTTCTCATCTGTGTCCTTGGTGAAGGTAAGCCCGGAGGCCCCAGCTGTGTTCGACGTCCATGGCGAGAGACATATCTCTATGGCTAGTTTGTAGGACCGAGAGCAGGAACATCGACCAAGTCATCCAGGACAGGAGCATCCTATTAACTCCATTCTTCAAGGAAGGGAGGGATCCCTGCAGAGGCATGGTGGCGACACTTCCATCAGGCCAGAGCGGCGTCCGGCTACTGGGGTCGAAGAGAAAGGAGAAAGTAGGCGGGCGTAAATTCCCAATAGCTTGTGTAAGTTCGCTACTTTTTTGCTAAGAGTAGCTACTTCGCCCCTATAGTCCTCTGAAAGCAAACAATTGCTACATTGAAAGTTCAGGCTTTCCACATTGTCCCTGAATATAGCAAAATTAACACAACTCCTGCAGCGTTGAAAATGTTTGTTAGCATCCTCCGTTTGAGGCTATAGGCTAGCTAGCCTAGCTAAGCTAGCTGGGCTTCCTTGTCTCTCAACTTAGCCATGTAATTCTCTCTTGGACATATAAATCGTCAGGCGAATAAAGTACTTCCTCTGGCAACTGAAGGACGCCTGTATCTTTGTAGTAACTGGGTGTATTGATGCATACCATCCAGTGTAATTAACTTCACTGTGCTCAGAGATATTTAATGCCTGCTTTTTATTTATTTGTACTTTTTTATATATTTTTTTATCTACCAATGGATGCCCTTCTTTGCGAGGCATTGGGAAAAACTCCCTGGTCTTTGTGGTTGAATCTGTGTTAGAAATTCACTGCTCAACTGAAGGGCTTTACATGTGTGGGGTACAGAGATGAGGTAGTCATTCAGAAGTTATGTTAAACACTATTGCAAATTTTTACTCCTGAACTTATTTAGGCTTGCCATAAGAAAGGGGTTCAATACTTATTGACCCAAAACATTTAATAAAAAAATGACATAATTCCACTTTGAACATATGAAGATAGTGTGTGTGTGGGCCAATGACGACATCTCATTTAAATCAATTTTAAACTCTGGCTGTAACACATTAAATTGAAAAAATCAAGGAGTGTGAGTACTTTCTGAAGGCACTATATCGGGCATTCCTCCAGAAACTACAGCGCGCTGTCCCTTTCTAGGATTATGACCCTGGCTAACTCTGCAATTAAAGCCCAAGTGGATAACAGGAGGCTCGTCTCACGCTCCCCTTCTATCCTGAACCCAATTTCCCCTACATACTTCAGCCCCAGCAAATCCATTCAGGCTCTGCTTAGGGTCCCTTCTGTTGCTCTCAGTGCACTGATGAGACAGACAAATTAACATTTTTTCCAGCTCTAAATCACCCTGAGAAATTATTGTACTCCAGCCAGTGCTCTCTCGAAGCCTGAGACATGGCTATAATGGTACTTCGGCTGTGGATGGATGAGAGATTGGATTGTTGCTCTGGTACCGTTTGCACGGTACTAAGCCGGGCCAAGCTCTGCTGAGTTGGCCTGGTTACACATTAACCATAGTTTCTGGAACCATGCCCGGAATTGACAATGTGAAAATAAAATATCAGAGCCAGCAGAGTATGGTTCGGGTCAAGATGGTACTGTGAAAAGGGTGTGCCTATATGCTAGCCCAGGCTGCAGCCTACTTTCCCCCTCTTCTGAGCTGCTACTTTAGGATAATTTGCTAGCTTTTCTTTTTCACTCATCATTTTTATTTTTTATTTTAACGAGACTCACTACTCCTGAAGTGAAAGTTTTGAATACTGTTGCAGATTTAGGTTTTGGTGTAAGTCCTGGCAGTGTCTCGTTCCATATTTTTCTTATTTCTCCCTCTAATTTCCATCAGACATGGTTCATTGTCTTTATTTGAATGGATTACACAATGTCAACTCATTGACCGCCCAGCCTCAGTTGATATTAACAAGGACTGACACCAAAATCCCAATGATCCCATTGACCTTACTGTACATAGGCCCAACCCAGATAGGGGCTCAGCTCTGAATAGGCCGTTAGACTGTTCGTTTCCCTTCCCTCTACTGACTTCTGATTTAACCTATAAGATTTATTACTAAGATTTCTTATCGTCATCAGCTTGGCCTAGTTTTCACCAGTCACCCTGTGTGTTGGACGCAGTGATGTGAGATGGCACTGTTAACACTTTCACAAGTTTCACACATTGTGTGCTAACCTGTCATGGCTGATCAGCTCAGGCTTCATGACATGGAGCTATGTCGGGAATGTGAAGATAGGAGTTCACCGCCTACCTGAGACTATGCTCAGTCTAATTGCTTTGCTTCCCAAGCTATGGTGTTTAATTTTGGTGACCTGGTTTATCTAGTTTATGACCACCTGCCTATCAATAACAATTACGTAGATGGATCGGTCATCGACCTGAAAAAAGCTCCGCTTTGTTTCCATTGATAATTCAGAATTTGATGAGAGGTGTATTTTTCACTGTAATGTAACAGCTGGTCTATTGGCTTCCACTGTAGGGCACTAACAGATACCCTGATCAACCCCCTGGAGCTGAAGATTGAGGAGTGGAAGAAGGTGGCCAGTCAGTTGGACAAGGACCATGCCAAAGGTAGGAGACCGTACATACACAAATAGGCATACATACATACAATTATGACAAGTCTGAGTTATCCGACTTAGTTCACTGAGACATAATCTCCTCATTGCTTCCCAATGCAGAATACAAGAAGGCCAGAGCAGACATAAAGAAGAAATCCTCAGATACAATCAAGCTGCAGAAGAAGGTTAAGAAAGGTAAGGGTGTCTGTTTCTAACTCTCTAAGTAATGTGTGATGTGACACTCTCTCCCAGGTAAGAGAGAACACCCTTGGCAATGTGGCCTCAGTGTTTGGGGGGGGGTGTTACACCTAAATAGAAAGTGTGATTCTCAGCAGTGAGCAGTGGAATAGTCATTACCAAGGTTCAGGTTACCTTAACACAGCTGGCTTTGTGAAAGGAGACAATGTGGTTTGTCCACACCCGCAGCTGTTACGGTGCCCCTCTTCACCAATCCATCTCACCACACCTTCAATGTTCCTCTTCCGTACATGGTATCGTTTCAGCCAGGTTATGGTTGTGTAGCTCTCGCTGAGGTCTCTGTAGTGAGAGGCTGTAAAGTTAAATACATTTTTCCCAGATGTAAAATTCTATTACAATAACAACAATCTTACCTGGTTAGTTAGCAAAAAGCTTAAACGCGATAATCCACCTCCCCATTATGACTTTTAAATGCATAGCCAGTAATGATGTCATGACTATCGCAGATCTGCAGCTCTGAACTATGAATTGTGCTTCAGTCTTCTTTGAGAATTGAAGTCTTTGTTCATTCCTCAAGTGTTGCTCTACAAGACCACACCATGACGACTGAGAATGTTATTGGTATCGCAAAGCAGTACTAGCATATGAATATGAATACCCAGGGCTCCAGACTGCGACCATTTAGTCACATTTTATTAACCGTGTGACTTGCCTGTGCGAGTAAAGTTTGTATTGGTTGCATAGATACGAGCTGCACATTCTACAAGCTAATCTCACGCCTTTGTGCAGCTGAACCATTGCAACCCCTTGGTCTGGATTTGTCCACTTTCACGTTGTCAATAATTTGAGAAAATATCTCTTCTCCAAGAGGCCATTCTCAATGGAGAACACCCCCCATCCTTCCCCACAACACAGGCTTCAATGCTGCAACATTCAAACCGAGCAGTGTACCAAACAAGCATTTGGTCAACAAGTCTGAAAACCATAGAATCCACCTTCACCAGAAATATTTGGAGGGGCTAAAACAGTTTACTCCTGGACATCTTTAAGGACACTCTGAAGGCTGCCAAAGGTTGCCCCTCTGATTTCAGAAGGGTCGATGCCACGATGCTGGATTATCATGCACTGCATTATGCCATTGTGATAGAACTTGTGAACCAGGGCGCAAAGTCGTTTTCTCCACTAATCAATCTGCTACATCTATTTTTGATTCTTGGAGAATAAAACTGATGAATGCCTCAAGTTCAACTGTCATACCCCATCAGAACCCAAAATGTAAGCTTTTTTTACTCCAATGTTTGCAAACAAAGTAAAAGTACAGCCTTAAAACTTTAATTTTTGTATCATGTATGGTCAGTCCTTGCATCCAGCCCCATCCCGCTTTTTACTGGAACGGGCGTGGAAGACACTTTATTCTTTCAACTTCTGATTGCCGCTTCAAGGTTTAAACATTAAGTAATAATACATAAGGTGATGTTTTTCTATGAAAATGTCACTTAATAAGCTATTTTAAACATGACTAGGGCCATTTAGAATTCTGCTTCCTGGTTAAGTTTGCAATGACCACTGCTTCTAGGATTTGTTCATATCCTCTGAGAGGTGTTTGTACCAAATGTCATACATTTATCTGTTGCATAACAGTTTTATTGTCAAATACCAGCTGTTATGGCAGGTATTTTGAATTTTTTGCAATAACTTACATCCTGATTACGTTTGAAATGGGCCCCCCTTCTGGAATATTTGTACCACCACGTAACATTTATTTTCTCTAAGACCTCGGACTACCAGATGGTGAAGCGTGATTCATCACTCCAGAGAGCTTGTGTGGCCTACCATTTCGTGACTGATCTGTTGTTGCTCCTAGACGTTTCCACTTTACAATAGCCATACTTTCGTTGACCGGGACAGCTCCAGCAGGGCAGAAATTTGCCGAACTGACTTGTTGGAAAGGTGGCATCCTATGACGGTGCCACGTTGAAAGGAAAAGGGGTGTCCACATAGTTTTGTATATATGGTGTATTTGATACGGCTTTGAGATACGGAAAGAAAATATTGCTCCGTTAAAATAAGTCTTTACAGACGAGTGGTTTTCTGCATTGGAAAGGTACATCCACAGACCCAAAGCCATGCTCTGTTTGTTTCTATGGCAGAGGCTGTGGTGTAGCTAAGCCTAGATCCATAAGAAGTAAATGACTCTGGCTAAGCCTAATCAGACGTGCCTGTGCTAATGATTTCCACAGACCAAGTCAAATTATACAAATGACTTTGCTTGTGATGCACGCCCCTCAAATGATAAATGTAACAGCCTGAGCATACTACACTTGAAGCAACGATACAATAAATGGAACATGGTTACATCTGTATTATCTGACCAGCACTAGTGCTCCCAAGATAAAATTCCATGGGCATTCCACAGGTCACATTTAGAAGTGAGTGTTCAAAAAATTATCAAAATGAGGAAAAGTTTTACGGCACACCTGAGATTCTCAAGGCCCATCAGTTGTGATCCACTGGCCTAGGTAGCCAAAACTGTTTTGAACTTACTTTTAAATCAATACATAGCTACCAGCAGTGGGTATTATGTTTAAAGTTAGCAATCTAGCTAATATATTTTGAGTTTTCTCTTACTCGGGTAGGGAATTAGCCCCAAATAAATTACCGTATGATATTAGTGCACAATATGTAGGCAAATTAATCTGTATTGAACAAACGACAATATTCAGAAAATTCAGTAAAATATAACAACCAAATATTAATGACAATCACTGGATTAGGTAGCAACAAAATCTTGAATCAAGCATTCCTGCATAGACATGTTATTTTTTGAGTGCAGTCTCAGTAGTCTATTACCTCTAATTTAAGCACTGTGAATTACTTGATAAGATGATAACAAATGTTTTCTATTGCGTGGGGGTGTGACCAAATCATGGGCTGGTGCCACCCACTGAAAAAGTTATGGCACCAGTGCCACAAGGGGAAAATATTAGTCTGGAATGAAGAATGGTAAACATACAGTGCCTTCAGAAAGTATGAACGCCACTTTAATTTCTACACATTTTGCTGCTACAGCCTCGCTCACAGTACGGCCCCTCTCCCTCCTCGTGCATTATCCACTTAAATTCCTTTTCTGCTGGTTCCCTCACTCTGATCGGACCGGGTTGAGAACCTACCAGGTCTTAATGGAATGGGTCTAGTTGTCCTCCGGTCCTTTCGGAATGGGTCTATCTATCTCTAAATAAATTTTACATATCGGATCCGGGTGGGAAAGCCCCACGTCCATTTTGAAGACCTCTACACTGAACCCACAAACCCTCACAATGCTGGATTCTAACTCCTCTGAAGTCCGAAGGTGTTTGACAACTCAAGGCCGGCTGATATGATCATCACGCCTGAACTGAATGAATACTTATTGCCTTCCCTGTGCTTTTTTACTATTTCTTGCATTTTGTGTCTTCTCTCTCGGTAGCGTGGTCAGTCTGTTGGTCCCATGATTCTTCTTGGCAGTGTACATCTCTTGCTCCCTGCCTGGCCCTAAAAAGGATTAATTGAGGGGCGTTGAAACAGAGCGCTTCTCTGGAAAAAGAGGCTAATGGTCGGGCGAGCTTCAGCAAATGACCCCACCAGCATAGTGTAGTAGCAGCAACAGCCAAGACTCACTGTCAGAGCGATGGAAATAAAATTAAATGTCCATTTAAGGAAGGACACGTTATAGTTCAAGGCTTTGTCTTTCTAGGATGAGTCTCTTTCTACTGTCCTTTTGAAGTTAAAAAAGAGAAGCGCAATAAAATCCAACAATGTTTAGCCCTGACTCTTGAACTCCAGCGTCATTCCTCTTGTAGAAATAGGCCATGTGTCTGAATGAGCCATGAGGGTGAGATGTACATCAGCTGGGTCAGGGTGCCCTTTAACCGCTCTCTAATCTCTTTGCTCCTCTAACCAAACGAGCTTCCTTCACCACGACCTTGGTTTACAGCCAGGGCCAAACACAGACCGCTTTAAATTGGCTTGCGGTCTGCTTTTGACCTGCAGGCCATGAGTTTGAGACCCCTGGTTTAGAAGGTCCTCTCTTTATAGCCCAATGACCAGTGCCATGATGTTCTTCTGGGAGAGGAGATTTAAAACAGGTTATGTTTCAAAAGGGAACTGTCTGGATGATATAACATCTAGCCTATTGTAACGAGTGCGCTGAGAGTCCGTAGATTAGGTCCTAGTGAATTAATTTCAATTGAATGAATTTCAACTTCGTAGCCTTCACTCCCCACCCGACATTTAAAAAAAAAAAAAGACCCGACGGAGATCATTGCCGCCTTGAATTATGCAGAGATGGGCTAGCTTTAAAGTTAGGCTATAGTACATTTTGGGTATAGCAAACCAAGCTAGCTAGCTTGGCTTGTGGTACTAGCAAGCCCCATTATGGCCGACTCTATCAAAGTTGTACTGAACACTGACTCGTAAAAGAGAGCTTATATTGCTAGCCAGCTACTGACAGAAAAGCCACTTACTCATTTGTCATTTGCCCTCCTGGTTCAGATTGTGTTGGCTGCCGCCGCCACTTGATCTTGGAGGTTCTGAAGAATGTCTCCAGCACCCCTCTATCTGTGTGTATAAACTTCGATGGTCTGTCACACACACATGATCCATGGGGTCTGAAGTGACCTTCCCCAGTAAGAACAGTCCGCGGTCAAATTTGTTGCAGCACAGACATTCCTCTTCTGTTGGCGTGGCTGTACAGAACCCGCATGCATAGGTGCTCACTACCAGTCGGCGTCTGACTGTGGCTCCCCAGATTCAGGAGCGGCGGTTGTAGCGGCCGCTGCTTGCTGGTCTCACAATTCTTATTCTCACTGTCTCAACTCTTCTTCAGTGTATAGTTTTCTTGGAAAAAGCAGCCACTGTAATTATTTAGGAATCTCAGACAGACATTGCACAGTAACATAGCACCCGTAAAAACTAGTACCGCCAGCGTTTTGAAAAGCCTAACTTTGAGGGTGGGAACACAATTGGACAAGGAGGTAGGGCTCCCGTCAGGCTGTAGTCTTTATGAAGCCATGGAAAATGAGTCAACCTAGATAGAGCCATTAGACTTGTCTAAACGATGTTCCTAATGAACAAGGGCAATCATATCTACTCGCTGCTAGCATGATGGTGCAATCGGCAAAACACGCATGCCACAATAATTGCTACAAAACATGAAATCCGAGCAAGGGTAGCATTCCAGAGGGACATCAGAGACTGTAACGTTCTTTGCTTCACGGAAACATGGCTCACTGGAGAGACGCTATCGGAGTCGGTGCAGCCAGCTGGTTTCTCCACGCATCGCGCCGACAGAAACAAACATCTTTCTGGTAAGAAGAGGGGCGGGGGCGTATGCCTTATGGCTAACGAGACGTGGTGTGATCACAAAAACATACAAGAACTCAAATCCTTCTGTTCACCTGATTTAGAATTCCTCACAATCAAATGTCGACCGCATTATCTACCAAGAGAATTCTCTTCGATTATAATCACAGCCGTATATATTCCCCCCCAAGCAGACACATCGATGGCTCTGAACAAACTTTATTTGACTCTTTGCAAACTGGAATCCATACATCCTGAGGCTGCATTCATTGTAGCTGGGGATTTTAACAAGGCTAATCTGAAAACAAGACTCCCTAAATTGTATCAGCATATCGATTGCGCAACCAGGGCTGGCAAAACCTTGGATCATTGCTATTCTAACTTCCGCGACGCATATAAGGCCCTGCCCCGCCCTCCTTTCGGAAAAGCTGACCACGACTCCATTTTGTTGATCCCTGCCTACAGACAGAAACTAAAACAAGATGCTCCCATGCTGAGGTCTGTCCAACGCTGGTCCGACCAATCTGATTCCACACTCCAAGACTGCTTCCATCACGTGGACTGGGATATGTTTCGTATTGCGTCAGACAACAACATTGACGATTACGCTGATTCGGTGTGCGGGTTCATTAGAACGTGCGTTGAAGATGTCGTTCCCATAGCAACGATTAAAACATTCCCAAACCAGAAACCGTGGATTAATGGCAGCATTCGCGTGAACCTGAAAGTGCGAACCACTGCTTTTAGTCAGGGCAAGGTGACCGGAAACATGACCGAATACAAACAGGGCAGCTATTCCCTCCGCAAGGCAATCAAACAAGCTAAGCGTCAGTATAGAGACAAAGTAGAATCTCAATTCAACGGCTCAGACACAAGAGGTATGTGGCAGGGTCTACAGTCAATCACAGATTACAAAAAGAAAACCAGCCCAGTCACGGACCAGGATGTCTTGCTCCCAGGCAGACAAAATAACATTTTTTGCCCGCTTTGAGGACAATACAGTGCTACTGCCACGGCCTGCAACGAAAACATGCGGACTCTCCTTCACTGCAGCCGAGGTGAATAAAACATTTAAACGTGTTGACCCTCGCAAGGCTGCAGGCCCAGACGGCATCCCCAGCCGCGCCCTCAGAGCATGCGCAGACCAGCTGGCTGGTGTGTTTACGGACATATTCAATCAATCCATATCCCAGTCTGCTGTTCCCACATGCTTCAAGAGGGCCACCATTGTTCCTGTTCCCAAGAAAGCTAAGGTAACTGAGCTAAACGTGCTTTGAGAGACTAGTCAAGGGCCATCTCACCTCCACCCTACCTGACACCCTAGACCCACTCCAATTTGCTTACCGCCCAAATAGGTCCACAGACGATGCAATCTCAACCACACTGCACACTGCCCGAAACCATCTGGACAAGAGGAATACCTATGTGAGAATGCTGTTCATCGACTACAGCTCGGCATTTAACACCATAGTACCCTCCAAGCTCGTCATCAAGCTCGAGACCCTGGGTCTCGACCCCGCCCTGTGCAACTAGGTACTGGACTTCCTGACGGGCCGCCCCCAGGTGGTGAGGGTAGGCAACAACATCTCCACCCCGCTGATCCTCAGGGTAGCCTAGTGGTTAGAGCGTTGGACTAGTAACCGGAAGGTTGCGAGTTCAAACCCCCAAGCTGACAAGGTACAAATCTGTCGTTCTGCCCCTGAACAGGCAGTTAACCCACTGTTCCCAGGCCGTCATTGAAAATAAGAATTTGTTCTTAACTGACTTGCCTGGTTAAATAAAGGTAAAAAAAAAACTGGGGCACTACAAGGGTGCGTTCTGAGCCCTCTCCTGTACTCCCTGTTCACCCACGACTGCGTGGCCACGCACGCCTCCAACTCAATCATCAAGTTTGCGGACAACAAAACAGTGGTAGGCTTGATTACCAACAACGACGAGACGTCCTACAGGGAGGAGGTGAGGGCCCTCGGAGTGTGGTGTCAGGAAAGTAACCTCACACTCAACGTCAACAAAACTAAGGAGATGATTGTGGACTTCAGGAAACAGCGGAGGGAACACCCCCCTATCCACATCGATGGAACAGTAGTGGAGAGGGTACTAAGTTTAAGTTCCTCGGCATACACATCACAGACAAACTGAATTGGTCCACCCACACAGACAGCATCGTGAAGAAGGCGTAGCAGCGCCTCTTCAACCTCAGGAGGCTGAAGAAAGCACTCACAAACTTCTACAGATGCACAATCGAGAGCATCCTGGCGGGCTGTATCACCGCCTGGTACAGCAACTGCTCCGCCCACAACCGTAAGGCTCTCCAGAGGGTAGTGAGGTCTGCACAACGCATCACCGGGGGCAAACTACCTGCCCTCCAGGACACCTACACCACCCGATGTTACAGGAAGGCAATAAAGATCATCAAGAACAACAACCACCCGAGCCACTGCCTGTTCACCCCGCTATCATCCAGAAGGCGAGATAAGTACAGGTGCATCAAAGCTGGGACCGAGAGACTGAAAAACAGCTTCTATCTCAAGGCCGTCAGGCTGTTAAACAGCCACCAGTAACATTGAGTGGCTGCTGCCAACACACTGACTCAACTCCAGCCACTTTAATAATGGGAATTGATGGGAAATGATGTAAAATATATCACTAGCCACTTTAAACAATGCTACCTAATATAATGTTTACATACCCTACATTATTCATCTCATATGTATTCGTATATACTGTACTCTATATCATCTACTGCATCTTTATGTAATACATGTATCACTAGCCACTAACTATGCCACTTTGTTTACATACTCATCTCATATGTATATACTGTACTCGGTACCATCTACTGTATCTTGCCTATGCTGCTCTGTACCATCACTCATTCATATATCTTTATGTACATATTATTTATCCCATTACACTTGTGTGTATAAGACAGTTTTGGAATTGTTAGTTAGATTACTTGTTGGTCATTACT
Organism: Oncorhynchus masou masou; assembly: GCF_036934945.1. Taxonomy (NCBI): domain Eukaryota; kingdom Metazoa; phylum Chordata; class Actinopteri; order Salmoniformes; family Salmonidae; genus Oncorhynchus; species Oncorhynchus masou. The sequence goes on along the minus strand of NC_088217.1, from coordinate 60,834,269 downwards.
GCATTGTCGGAACTAGAAGCACAAGCATTTCGCTACACTCGCATTAACATCTGCTAACCATGTGTATGTGACATAAATTTAGATTGGTGCAGGTTCAATCAACCGATGGCGTCATCGGTTTAATTCTGCACAAATATTTAAAATACCGCTATGGTGCATAATTATGTCTGAAATACCTCACTCACAATTTGGGAGCCTGATTTGATTATTAGGATCCCCATTAGCTGATGGCAATGGCAACAGCTTGTCTTACTGGGTTCCGACACATGATGAAAAAGACAGACAAAAGACTACAATTTGCATTTCAAAACATTAACGTGTGAGCGTGCATCAGTTACACATACATGTCAGTACATACACTGTAAATAGACTTTTTGTTTTATTTTTTCTATTGTTATTGACTGTTTTGTTTTACTCCATGTGTAACTCTGTGTTGAACTGCTGTGCTTTATCTTGGCCAGGTTGCAGTTGCAAATGAGAACTTGTTCTCTACTTGCCTACCTGGTTAAATAAAGGTGAAATAAAATAAGTGAATACACACAACCAGTAGGTCACATGGTGTTGCTTAATTAGGTTTATTTGGTTTGCTGTTCACTTGCTCTATATGAGATCAAAGGGAGTTCTGTACACTCATGGCTCTGTATAATACTGTATGTTTCTTTGAATTTGTTCTGGACCTGGTGACTGTGAAAAGACCCCTGGTGGCATGTCTGGTGGGTAAATGTCTGTTTGTCAGTACTGTGTCAGTTGACTACGCAAACAATTTGGAATTTCCAAGAAATTAATGTTTCTTATAAAAACAATAAGTAATGTGGTCTTTACTCAACTTAGCCAAGAGAGACTGGCATACATAGTATTAATAATAGCCATCTGATGACAATAAAGAGAAAGTCGTGCTCTCTGTTCTAGACCAGCTGCAGCCTAACTAGGTCTGTCTTTGCAACACTTGACCATATGACTGGACAATAATCAATATAAGATAAAAGGAGAGCCTGCAGGACTTGCTTTGTGTAGTGTCAAAAAAACACTTTGGTAGTGGAATGACTTTGGCTTCCCTCCAGGCCTGAGGACAAAGCCTTTCCTCTTGGCTCAGATTAAAGATATGACAGGAGTGGCTATGAAGTCAGCTGCCATCCTCAGTAGCTTTCCATCTCAGTTGTCAATGCCAGGTGTCATTATTGATCAATAACAATTATTTTTCCACCTCTCCCACACTAACAAAATTACAACTTAATGTTTTTCTTTCATTATTTAAATGTTTTATGCATGAGTACAATGGCTCGCTGTTTGTTGTTGGCATTTCTTGCCTAAATTTGCCAATTAAGTAATCGTTAAAATAATTGGCAACATCAAATGGTTTTGATGAATCAGCCATCTGATTTGATGAAAAGATGGAGGTGAATTTATCTTTCTGCCCATAATTTAATTTAAAGTGCTCTGTTTTTCCATCAAACTTTTACATCATTGATCTTGGCTTCATATACAGTTTCTTCTTTTTGTTGAATTTAGTCCCATAAATTCTCAATTTGCATTAAGAGAGCCAGTCAGATGTGCAGCCAGACTTCTTAGCCACACTTCCAAACATAAAATGTTTCAATTCCTCAGTAATCCATGGAGCCTTAATAATTAAGTTGGTTTCTTAACAGGTGAATGCTTGTCAATAATTGGAAGAAGCATTTTCATAAATTCATTTAGGCTTGGGGATAGAAGCTGTTCAGGAGCCTGTTGGTGTCAAACTTGATGTACCGCTTGCTGTGTTGAATCAGAGACAAGTCTATGGCTTGGGTAGCAGGGAGCTCAGCCACAGTGAATCACAGGGCTGTCTGCACCACCCTCTGTAGCGCCATGCGATCCAGGGCTGAGCTGTTGCCATACCAGGCTGTGATGCAGCCAGTCCTAGTTGTACAGCTGTATTACTTTTTTAGGATGTAGGGGCCCATGCCAACCTTTTCAACCTCCTGAGGGGGAAGAGGCGCTATCACACCTTCACGACTGTGTGTGGGGACCATTTTAAATTATTTGGAAAACAAGGAACTTGAAGCTCTCGTCCTGCTCCACTGCAGCTCCACTTGTAACCGAAAGGTTGCAAAATCGAATGCAGAGCTGACAAGGTAAAAATGTGTCGTTCTGCCCCTGAACAAGGCAGTTAACCCACTGTTCCTAGGCCGTCATTGAAAATAATCTTTTTTTCTTATCAGGGGCAGAATGACAGATTTTTACCTTGTCAGCTCATGGATTTGATCTTGCAACCTTTCCAGTCCAACGCTCTAACCACTAGGCTACCTGCTGTCCAAATGGATGGAGGTTCTGTGCCTTACTCTTAGATCATCATCTCCCAAGGGAGTTTGACTGTGTTACCTATGTCCCTCGTTACAAAACAGCAAAAGCACCTAGCATCACACTCTGACTGGCTTTCTCACTGGTCTGCTTCTCTAGCTTTATCCTGTAGACGGGTGTGTTCTGGATAGCATTGTGGTCAGAGTTGGAGATCGGTGGTTTAATACGGGTGGTGTATGAGTCTGATGTTGACATAGCACTTGCCCAAAATATTCCCCATCCTGGTGTTGCCTTCGACATTTTGGCAGAAGCCTGGCAAGCACTCAAGGCTACACTGGTTGAGGTCTCCTAGTATTATGACTGGTGTGTCTGGGTGTTTTTGCTGGCAAGCATATTTGAGGTCTCCCAGTATCATGCTTGCAAGCAAAAACACCCAGATGCACCAGTCATAATACTGGGAGACCTCAACCAGTGTAGCCTTGAGTGCTTGCCAGCTCCCTGTTCATACTGACGTTGAGGGAGTGGTTGTTGTCCCAACACCACACTGACCACCTCCCTGTGGCTGTAGTATCATCGCCGGTGATCAGTCGATGTCGCGTCGTCAGCAAACTTGATGTTGGAGTCGTATTTTGCCAATCCGTCGTGGGTGAACAGGGAGTACAGGAGGGGGACTAAGCACACACCCCTGTAGGGTCCCTGTGTTAAGGGTCAGTGTGGTATAGGGGATGTTGCCTATCCTCACCACCTCGGGTCGGCCCGTCAGGAAGTCCAGGACCCAGTTACATAGGGAGGGGTTCAGTCCCAGAGTCCTAAGCTTTGTGACGAGCTTGGAGAGGCAAATATTGTTTAACGTTGATATGTAGTCAATGAACAGCATTATCACAGGTATTCCTCTTATCTAGTTGGTTGAGGGCAGTGTGGACTGCAATTGAGATTGTGTCGTCTCATGAATCTGTTGGGGCGGTATGCAAATTGAATTGGGTCTGGGATATTCAAGTTGATGTGGCATAACCAGCCTTTCAAAGCACTTCATGATTACAGATGTGAGTGCTACAGGGCGGTAGTCATTGTGGCAGGAAGCCTTAGTGTTCATGGGAACAGGAATGATGGTGGTCAGTTTAAGACATGGAGATTACAGACTGGGACAAGGAGCGGTTGAAAATAACTAAATATGCCTGCCATCTGTTCTGCGCATGCTCTGAGAACACAATACCGTCTGGCACCGTTGCCTCTTGCACCCAGCTTCCGTGTTTTCCTCTACACAGTGGAATGTTGGAAACCCATTCCCAGTGTCATTTTATTTTCAAAAGCTTGCACTCCGAAAAGCCCAGCTCTGCCTCCCAAATGGCACCCCATTCCCTATGTAGTGCACTACGGCTCTGGTCAAAAGTAGTGCACTTCTGTATATGTGACCGACCACCGTGATTCAGTCCTATGTAGCAAAATTTGAAATTGTGTTTTTTACATTGGATAAAAGCAGAGACACGGCTACAAAATGGTATATCATACACTGAATTTTTGAGTAACAATGGGAAAGTAATTCTGCTCTTCTTTGTCTACACCCATTCAGCATTGTTCACCCTCTTAAGCCAGCCTCACCCATCTCTTTAAGGATTCACATGTGACGTCATGTGCTTAACAGTGAGTATTGTAGTAAGACTAAAAGTAGTAGCCTACAATAAGGAAAAATTCCAGCTAAACAAAGTGTCTAGATAAAAAAAAAATATGTTGCAAATATTAGATGACGCTTATCCAGACACACTTGTCTAAATTGATGGGTCATGTGAAAGAAATGCTATAAGCCCCAGCCACATCTTGTTAACTTCTCTAGGGTAGGGGGCAGCATTTGGAATTTTGGATGAAAAGCATGCCCAAATTAAACTGCCTTCTTCTCAGGCCCAGAAGATAGGATATGCATATAATTAGTAGATTTGGATAGAAAACACTAAAGTTTCCAAAACTGTTAAAATAATGTATGTGAGTATAACAGAACTGATTTGGCAGGTAAAAACCTGAGAAATCCATTCAGGAAGTAGGATTTTTTTTTGTGTAGTTTTCTATTCAATGCCATTACAGTATCCATTGACTTAGGACTCAAATTGCAGTTCATATGCCTTCCACTAGATGTCAACAGTCCAGTTTAGAAATTGTTTCAGGCTTGTATTCTGAAAAATTAGGGAGTAAGAGCAGTTGGAATGAGTGGACCCTGCTGGGTCAGAGCTTTTTCATGCGCGCGACCAAGAGTGCCTTGTTTACCTTTTTATATTGACAACGTTATTGTCCGGTTGAAATATTATTGATTATTTAGGCTAAAAACAACCTGAAGATTGACTATAAACATTGTTTGACATGTTTCTATGAATTTTACGGATACAATTTGGATTCTTTGTCTGCCTGTTGTGACTGCATTTGAGCCTGTGGATTACTGAAGAAAACGTGCAAACAAAACGGAGGTTTTTGGATATAAAGAGACTTTATCAAACAAAAGGAACATTTATTGAATAAATTAATGTCTTCTGAGTGCAATCATATTAAGATCATCAAAAGTAATTGATTAATTTTATCTCTTTCTGATTTGTGTAACTCTTCTACTGGTTACTGTTTGTAATGATTTGTCTGCTGGGCTATGTTCTCAAATCAATAAGCATATAAAAGCATATAAGGTATGCTTTTGCCGTAAAGCATTTTTGAAATGTGACACCGTGGTTGGATTCACAAGAAGTTAATCTTTAAACCTATGTAAAATAGTTGTATCCTTTCTGAATTTTTATAATTAGTATTTCTGCAATTTAATTTGGGGCTCTGCAATCTCACTGGATGTTGGTCAGGTGGGATGCTAGCATCCCACATACCCTAGAGGGGTTAAGTGGATGGGTCTCTACAGAAGGTGTAAACAGTACAGCGAAATGGTTATTTGCATAGTAGAAATATCAGAAAGATAGTGTCAATATAAATAAAATATACAGTATGTACAAGAACAATATCAGTGCTAGATGGGGAAGTTATGCATATAATCAGAGGCAACGTGGGTAAGCAGCGGCATAAAAAAAAATTGTGGCAGCAATGTATTGCGCGTGTGTTAGGAGAGAGTCATTTGAATAAAGGCACTGCAGACAATGCTGATGACTGGTCCATCCGAACCACGCATGAACATGGGTAATCTGTATTCGGAGAGCCTGTTTCTGTCCTGCCCTTGACTTTGGTGCGATGTCCATAGCCTCTTTTTCGCAAAACTTCCTGATGATCTCAAGAAGATTGCGTTTTTCTAGCTGTGTCCATTCCAGGTGGTGCTTGTACAGGCAGACCATCTATGGGAGAAATGTCAGCGTTGTGCAGCAGCTGAAACCTGGTCCCGACTGAGTCTGAACGCTCCTTGGCGACAACCGCTCCAGAGCATCAGTTGTTAAACAGGAAATAACAAACAAAAAATTAAGACATTACAATGTTGCACAACATCAATTCACCTCCCAAATTTAGGTAAGAAGAATAACCTTGTACAGTGAAAATGATATTCAGCTGAAGTGCTGGTACTGCTTGAACTGTGGCAGCAGTCTGAAGTACGGAGTCAGGTGTTGTTGCCAGCCATAGCTTTCCACCAGCACCGAACTATCCTCCACAAGCAATCTCAGTGCCAATCATGTTGGAGGTCAATTAAATAATCAAAACGTGTTGTTCTGCTTTTCTTACCAAGTGTTGTCATCGATTCCTTGTAGAGACACCACACTGATACTGCTTTTGTCACATGGGATGGCGGCAGCTTTCCACCAAGTGTTTGTGTCCTGGGTGGCGTCCTGGTAATACTATTGCACTATCCTCTGCGTAGTTGTTGAAGTTCACCACTTGCTGCAAGTCCTCATACTTCAGGTGTAACCTGTGCTTGCTTGGGCCAGCTCTCTTTTTATTTAACTCGGCAAGTATGTTAAAAACAAATCCTTATTCGCAATGACGGCCTACCCCGGCCAAACCTGGATGACGCTGGGCCAATTGTGCGCCGCCCTATGGAACTCCCAATCACAGTCGGATGTGATGCAGCCTGGATTTGAACCAGGGACTGCAGTGACACCTCTAGACCGCTGTGCCACTCAGGAGCCTCCCCCCCTTTGATGGGAGGCATAAGACCATTTTTCTTGTTTGACTGGTGGAGGAGAGTCGGGCGTGTTCTACTGATGCTGAAATTCCAGATACAAATATTTTAGCATAATTATACAATACATAGCCGTAATCACTGTCAGATCATCAGCTAGCTAACAGAAAGCTTTCACTTGGTCTTTTGTTTAGATATATAGCTAACTAGCAAAACAATGAACCATAATCTCAATCCATAGAGTACGAGCAATACAAACAAATTGTCATAGCTAGCTATAGTTAACCAAACGGGTTCAATGTTAGTTAGCTAGCTAACATTGGGCTATAACTAGCAATGCGAAATGGCATTCTGAGAACATTACTACACACAGATCATAAACGTAATGTTAGCTAGCGAGCCAGCCATCTAACGTCAGCTAGCTAACTAACAGTTAGCTTTAACTTGCAATGAAAACAACTTTCTGACAAAATTAGAAACGTATAATATCTGTAGCTGGACTCTTACCAGTATACATGGATGAATGCTTCACGGCAGACTGCAAACACTTTCAATTAAATAAGACTTCCTCTGTCTCCATTTTGTTTGTACAGGTTGCTTTGCCGGTTGTCAAGTCATTCTGGTTCATACCGTGTGCAATGCCATAAGAATCATCTTAAGCTTTAGCCCCCACCCAAACTCTGACTATTTTCTCGCTCTAGAAGAGCTGGTTAGGCTGTTTTCATGTTATCCAGTAACTGTGCTCCAGACAACAATTTAATTATGCTTTTTTGCCGATGTTTACTGACACCGGCCATATTCAACTGGTGTTGAGCGTTTGTAAATTCATAAGTTATTCTGCGCTCTGGTACACTCAGACGAGAGTGCTCTGAAACAGTTGTTGCAGTGCCATTCTATTGAAATGGATTTTGTTAAGTTTTACTATGCGATACATTTAAAAAAAGCAATGTTCGACCGGATTACCTACACATACTGACCAGCTCAAATAGACAGAAGCGTGCTATATGGCAGACCAATCCAAACTCATCCGTGCTTCTACACCTGCATTGCTTGCTGTACGAATGTCTATATAAATCAATTTGATTTGATTTCTCGGGATGACCAGCCCACTCATTATCTCAGCCAATGATGACTAGCGGGAAGGTTGCTCGCTTTCTGTGGCTTAATAGGCTCGTAATTTAACAATGTTATTCATATTCACAGATGGCATACAAGTTTAAGTCACATGAAAGTTCACATGTTCAAGAAGGCATTTCTGCAAAAAAAAGTACAAAAGTTTACATTGAAACGGCTCTCCTATGAAGTAGTGACCCGTGATATATGCCTAGTTTCCTGAAACGGGTCAGATATAGGGAATAGGGTGCAGTTTGGGACGCAGACCAGGTATCTGCAGCCGAAAGCTGTTTCTTATTTGAACAAAAGAGAAACGGGAGGAGAGATTCAGAATACTTTGTTTTGGATGGCGTGGCTGGAAAGTGGAGAGAGGAAGAGGTATTTTTTCCCTTCCCTCTCTCAGAAGGCGCCGTCATATGATTGCCAAATCTCTCCTCACCTGACAACTGGTTGGCCCGAAGGTGCTTTTTAAAGTCTTAAATCAGATCAGAACCTGGATTTGTTCTGTGTTTGGCTAATAAGTGCTATCCTGCCTCCCATTAACAGGGTCGTGTTCATTATGCACCAAACGGAATAAAACAGATTTGAACGTGGAAGTGACTTACCTGGACTTGCCCAAAAAGAAAGGCACATTTTCACTTTCCGTTTTGAAACAGAAACATCTCAATGTTTTCTGCTCTATGCCCCAATGAACATGACCTAGCCGTTTGCGCTGCTCTGTCGGAGCTATGAAGTACAGAGAGGGTGTCGGGGACGTTAGGCGTGTGTTTCATTTTATAGCTGGAGGTGATAAGTATAATTTGTTGTCTATCTGTTGTCTAGTACTGTCTTTAAGCTAGCTAGGGCCATCTACTTTAAGTGTGGCCTGTCTTCCCAGTAGCCTACTACTTGGTGTGTGAACTGCTGACTGCTCATCATTTGCAGATAGTTGTTGACACATCAACTAGGATCAAGGAGTAGGGCAATTTGTGACTTGTTTTGGTAATCAGTCGCTGTATTGGAGGGCGAGTGATTTCTCTTCTCCAGGCAATTAGTACAGGGAGGTGTGCTCTCAACCTCTGCTAGGCAATTAGCAATTAGTGTTAATATTTCAGTCTGGCCTGGTTTCTCAGCTGCAGCTGTAAGTGGCGGACGTGTCAGTGGAGGGCTCGTCGGCAAAAATAAGACCGTCACCGAAACAAAGACGATTCTGCAGAGTTATTTGAGGAAGGAAAGAGAGGAAGGCTCCCCACCACTCTCTCTTGAGTATCTTACCTAGTTATTTGGCAAATGTGTGTTTTCTATACCTGTTTCGACCTTCTCCCTGTAGGCTTTACAAATGCTCCCCACCCGTTAGCGGCAACCCTTCAAATTTAGTGTACCCTGCACGCACAACCCCTGTGGAATTATGGGTCTCTGGCAGCGTTTGGAACTGCTGATCTGCGGTAAATAAGGCTGAGTTTATCTCAGCCTGTGTTTCCCTTCAGTCCCTTGACATTTTGGCCCTGACGGAGACATGGATCTCCCCAGAGAACACTGCTGCTCTCTCTTCATCTGGCTACATTTACTCTCATAGTCCAAGAGCATCTGGTGGTTGTGATGGTGGCACAGGGTTCCTCATTTCTCCAAACTGGAGATTTTCTATTATCTCCCTTTCTCACCTGTCCATCTGCTCATTTGAATTCCATGCCCAGTGGGTCATGCGCAGTCACAATTCTCATCTCTATCTCTATCCTGCTCCTGATTCTGCCTATTTAACCCTACTCTCCTGTCTTTCCGCATCATATGACTCGCATTGTCACCTTTCCCCCAGCGGGCTCAGCCCTCCCCTCCTGCTCGGTGACTCTTTGCGAGCTTAAAGAACAGGGCTGCGGGGTAGCTAAGTGAAAATGGAGGAAAATTAAACTTCCAGAGGACCTATCATCCTTTCACTCCCACCGCTCTACCTTCTCTTCCACTGTATCTGCTACTGAAGCCACTTTCTATCACTCTAAATGTCAAGCTTCTGCCTCTAGCCCTAGGAAACTCTTCTCCCTCCTTAATCCTCCACCCCCTCTCCTCTCTCTCTCTGCGGATGACTTTGAAAAGAAGGTTGACATCCGCTCCTCATTCTCTCAGCCTATTGAGTCCACTGGTCTCACTCACACAGAACTACCCTACTCCTTGACCTTTTTTTTTTTTTTTTTTAAGAAATTCTGCGACTCAACCCCATCCCATCCTCCACCCTTCTCCATACCATCTCTGGAGACCTCCCATTCCTCACTTCCCTTATCAACTCATCCCAGACCACTAGCTGTGTCCCCTCGGACTTCAAAATGGCCCGAGTCGCTCCACTCCTCAAGAAACCAACACTGCGCATCTGACGTCAAAAACTATAAACTTGTATCCCTTTCTTTTCTTTCCAAAACACTTGAGAGTGCTGTCTCTTGTTTACGCCCTCAGATCAATCTTCTTGACCCTAACCAGTTAGTCTTCAAGAGAGTTCACTCAACCATGACTGCTCTATTCTGTATTACAGAGGCTCTCAGCGCTGCCAAAGTTGAGTCTTTCTCCTCTCTTCTCATCCTCCTAGACCTATCCACTGCTTTTGATACCGTGAACCTTCAGACCCTCCTCCACCCTCTCAGGGCTGTGCACACTCTTGGATTGCATCCTACCCGGTAGGCCGCTCCATATAAGGTGCCGTGGAGAGGATCTGTCTACACCACATATTCTCGCTAGAGGTGTCACCCAGGGCTCGGTTCTAGGCACCAAGTCACTCATCTCCATCATATCCTATCATTGCAATGCGGATGACACTCAACTACTTTTCTCCTTCCCCCTTCTGACATCCAGGTGGTGACATGCATCTCTCCATGTCTGGCAGATGTCTCAGCTTGGATGTTGGTCAACCATTTCAAGCTCAACCTTGACAAGACAGAGCTGCTCTTCCTCCTAGGGAAGGCCTGCCCGCTCAAAGACCTCTCCATCACGGTTTTGAGAGTGCAAAGAACCTTGGATTCACGCTGGACAACACCCTGTCATTCAGGGCAACTTCAAAGCAGTGACTCGCTCCTGCAGGTTCATGCTCTACAACATCTGAATAGTACGACTCTACCTCAAACAGGAAGCGGTGCAGGTCCTAATCCAGGCACTTGTCATCTCCGGTCTGGACTACTGCAACTTGCTGTTGGCTGGGCTCCCTGCTTGTGCCATCAAATCCCTGCAACTAATCCAGAATACTGCAGCCGGCCTAGTTTTCAACCGTAGTAAATTCTCCCATGCCACCCCGCTCCTCCGGATACTCCATTGGCTTCCAGTCAAAGCTCGCATCCACTACAAGGCCATGGGGCTTGCCTACAGAGCAGCAGGAGGAACTGCCCTGACCCTACCTTCAGGCTATGCTCAAACCCTACACTCCAACTCAAGCACTCCGTTCTGCCATCTCTGGTCTCTTGGCCCTCCCACCCCAGCTCCCATTCAGCCCAGTCCAAGCTCTCCTCTGTTCTGACACCCTGGTGGAACCAGCTTCCCTCTGAATTTAGGACCGCAGATTCGCAACCCATCTTCCCAAAAGCACCTGAAACCCTACCTCCTTTTTAGAGTATCCTAAATAATCCCTTCTCACCTCAATCCCTCTCCCCACGTTCTAGCTCGGACTTTGCTGAAAGCTACTTTACTGAGGAAAAGTGTACTTACTATGCCTGTGATATGTGGTTGTCCACCGAGCCATCTTAAGATGAATGCACTAACTGTAATTTGTTCTGAATAAGAGCATCTGCAAAATTACTCAAATGTAAAATGGAGGTGTCTTTTATTCCGTTAACTCTCAAAAACACATCTGATCTGACCTTGCACCTCCACCCTTGCCTATTTTACCAGTCTATCTGTGAAAATATCAGTGACGACAACCAAGATTTAGATAGAAGTGTGTGTTTTGGAAACGTTAGATCCAGCGCATTTGCGTTTTTATATTTGGAACCCATTTTCTTGGTCTTTGAGAGGACTATTGGAGGGTGTAGGGCTTGTGAGCTGTCTGCTTTGGGTACTATAGCACATAATAGGAAATCAGGGATCATGATGGTGGTCAAAGTTGTGCACTATATAGGGACTTAGGATCCCTCTTTCCAACGGCTTTTGTATTTCTTTCTGAGCCCAGTTAAACATGTGATAATGAATTCAGTTAGCCTATTGTGTGTGTGTGTGTGTGTGTGTGTGTGTGTGTGTGTGTGTGTGTGTGTGTGTGTGTGTGTGTGTGTGTGTGTGTGTGTGTGTTATATAATTGGTAAGTGCGTGCATGCATGCATAAGGAAGGTATGTTTTGAGGTGCATGTGTCAGAGAGCGAGAGCCCCCTTCCCTTTCTTCCTGACAGCCAATTGTATGTGGAATCTGTTGTCATAGCAGCTGGACACAAATGAGTAGGCAGTCACGCGCCCTCTAGAGCCTCTTTATAGACCCCTGCATACCATACAGCGTTTGTCAACACACACATCCGTTTTGCTGCTCGCCATTGGCCTTCACTCCGGTTCATCTCCTGCTCTCGACAGCCCTGCAGCATGCATCTTCCCAGAGAGCACACTGACACAACAGTTGAAGAGGAGAGGAGTGGTATCTTATGTAGTATCCTCTTACATAGGTGCTCCACCCCTATTGGTGTTGGGGCATGGACTCTACAAGGTTTTGAACGTGTTCCACAGGCATGTTGGACAAAGTTGACTCCAATGCTTCCCACAGTTGTGTCAAGTTGGCTGGATGTCTTTTGGGTGGTGGGCCAGTCTTGAATCACACTGTAAACTGTTGAGTGTGAAAAACCCAGCAGTGTTGCAGTTTTTGACTAGAACCGGTGCACCTGGCAACTACTACCATACTCCAATTCAAATGGCACTTAAATATTTTGTCTTAGCCCATTCACCCTCTGAATGGCCCACATGCACAATCCACGTCTCAATTGTCTCCAGGCTTAAAAATCTTTATTTAACCTGTCTCCTCCCCTTCATCTACACTGATTTGAAGTGGATTTAACAAGTGACATCAATAAGGGATCATTGCTTTCACTTGGTAGGTCTGTCATGGAAAGAGCAGGTGTTCTCAATGTGTTGTATGCTCAGTGTATAGAAAACACAGGATATTCAAAACAAAGTGATTTTCAAGGTTATACTGCTTTCTTGTGGCAAAAGTATGCAATAGCAGGTACTATGCTTTGGCTATCTCAAGCTATGTATTTTTAGTTTCTCAATCACGGTCTGAATTTCTCTTCAAAGGTTTTGGGATAAATAACAGACACCTCTGACCAGCAATTAGAATGGGATACAAAGAGGAAAGTTGATCTCAAAATATTTGTACATTATTCATTAAATTGATAGATTATACAATGGGTGGGCCTAATAAAACCACATTCCAGCTGGTGTCTATTCCACAAGTTACCACTGGCTAAAGCGATGATGTTGAAATGCCTGTTGACTCTGTCCCATCTCACTGCACAGTCCACTGTCTCATCAGCCCAGCCAGACAATTCATAAACTTGATATCCACTGATCAAGACAAAGGAGATGATTATGGACTACAAGAAAAGGAGGACCGAGCACGCCCCCATTCTCATCGACGGGGCTGTAGTGGAGCAGGTTGAGAGCTTCAACTTTCTTGGTGTCCACATCAACAAACTATCATGGTCCAAGCACACCAAGACAGTTGTGAAGAGCGCACAATAGAACCTATTCCCCCTCAGGAGACTGAAAAGATTTGGCATGGGTCCTCAGACTCTCAAAGTTCTACAGCGACACCATCGAGAGCATCCTGACTGGTTGCATCACTGCCTGGTATGGCAACTGCTCGGCCTCCGATCGCTATGCACTACAGAGAGTAGTGCTTACGGCCCAGTACATCACTGGGGCCAAGCTGCCTACCATCCAGGACCTCTACCAGGCGGTGTCAGAGGATGCCCCTACAAATTGTCACTCCAGGCACACTAGTCATAGACTGTTCTCTCTGCTACCACACAGAAAGCGGTACAGGAGTGCCAAGTCTAGGTCCAAGAGGCTCCTGAACAGCTAATCAATTGGCAACTCAGACTATTTGCATTGCCCCCCTCTTTTAAACTGCTGCTATTCTGTTTATAATCTATGCATAGTCACTTGAATTTAACCTACTGTACATGATATGTACATCTCGACTAACCAGTGCCACCTGCCCATTGACTCTACCAGTACACCCTCTATATATCCTCGCTATTATTATTTTACTGCTCCTCTTTAATTATTTGTTACTTTTATGTTTTACTTAACATGTATTTCTCATAACTGCATTGTTGGTTATTTAAGGACTTGTAAGTAAGCATTTCACTGTAAGGTCTACTACACCTGTTGTATTCGGCACATTTGACAAATAAAATGTGATTTAATTTGAAAAAGCATCTAGACATGATCTCCCTTTTTTTAGACTAGCAATTGGTTTTCAATAGCAGAGACTTGTATAAACCTTGCTGTCTGTCTCCGTTTCAATACAGAATTATATCTCCAGCTGTTCCATAGTAATGAAAGTGTAGGAGTCTGAACAAGACAGGCAGGCAGCTTTTCTCTACCAGTCGAAATCCTGAATAGGCCACATTTTTATGGATACCATGTCAAACAGGGAAAACGAAATGCTGCTAGTTTGGAGTCTTTCCAGCTTCAGTTTGAAGTGATTGTGTTAACTGTGTTGTTGGCTAGTTCCTCTGAACAACAGTGTCCTGACAAGAGAGCACATTTTCTATGCCAGGTGAAATCGTGCATCATTAGCTCATTCTTAAATGTCACTAGAAAACAGTTTAAACTAATGCAAATTCAGTTACTTTGCCGTTATTCTGGCTGCAATGTTTGACATGACCATAAATCAGCCGTAGTTGGCTAGCTAGCAAGCAATGAGAACGTTGCCTAACAGTATGGCAGTAGAACATTTAGAACGAACGACCGAGTCGCGTCCATAGATACAGAATAAAAAGACTGGGTCGCATCTCTGGAAATGGACCCAAATGAACGAACGACCAGCAACCCTAGATTTGTGTTGGGACTATATCTCTTGGAAGGATGAAATCGGATTAATAAATTCATCAAAATAACTTTTTTAATTAAAATGTGAATCATATCATTATTTGGATATATTGGTAACCAGTTGTATAAAAGTGATAATGCCCTTGAAGCTGTTGTTTGGAGGATATATTGGCACGGTTTCCCTGCCCTCGACATGGTTTCGGGCCTAGCAACACCCGTGCCAGGATATCCTCCAAACGCGGTCTTCTCGTGCATTATCACTTAAATGCACACCCCTCAACAAACGTGTTTAGGGCATCGTTTTTGCACCCTGAGTTTTAACTTGCTAAAGCAGCCCGCTGGCTTTGTTTGCCTGTTATTTTGCCAGTCTGCTCTGCCTGTCAACTTTGGTTTCCCCCTGTGTTTCCCTAGGAAAGGACGAGGTGCGCGGGCAGCTGGACAGCGCCCTGCAGGAGGTGAACGTACGCTATGCTGTGCTGGAGGAGACTGAGAAGAGGGCCGTGTGCCGGGCGCTCATCGAAGAGAGGGGCCGTTACTGTGCCTTTGTCAGCATGCTCAAACCTGTGCTGGTGAGTAGGTTATAATAATATTCTCATCATCTGATCTACAATCAGTCTATGTTCATGACAAATATGTGTTCATGAGTTAGTTATAGTCTCATCTGATCCGGAATCAGTCAGTATTCACGTCAAACCTGTGCTGGGGTTATCCTCTCATCTAGAATCAGTGTCCATGCCAAATATGTATTTTTGGTGTGGATATAATTATAATCCAGAATCAGTCTTTATTATTCATGCGAAAACTGTGTGTATGAGGGCTTTATACTCATGTGACCCAGACTCAGTCAGTACTACCTAGGCCTAGACTGGCCCAAGGATCTAGTTGGAATGCTCAGCTGGTGAAGTTGATCCATTTTCATATAAAAAGTCTCTGCCTTCTGTTTAAGTGATTGGAACAGGTTGGAGGCCCCAGAACCCCATGATGTAACACCATGCAAGTTCAACACTGTTTACACTGTTGACATGAGAGTCTATTTTGAGTGAATCTGGCAATGTTTGATGGTGATAGGACGGTCAGTGCCTCAAGGCCTCAGGTCCACATAGGGCTCTCGTCAAGTAGTGCGCTATGTAGGGAATAGGGTTCCATTTGTGACGTAGACAGTATTTTAAGTTTTCTCATATGCACAAGTACATTGAAATGCTTAACTTGCAAGTCCTTCCCAACATCAAAATAGAAAAATAAGAGAGAGGGAAAAAAACATGAGTGTAAGCTGTCTTAGTGGGTAGACTGGGGATAGACTGTGGGAGAGCTGTAGCTGTTAGCCATTTAACAGTCTTATGGCCAGGGGATAGAAACTGTTTAGGAGTCTGTTGTTCTGAGCCTTGATACACTGGTACCGCCTGCCGGACGAGAGCATGGAGTCTGGCAATTTCTCAGGTGGCTGGAGCCTGGCAATATTTGGTGGACTTTCTCCGACACCGCCTGCCATGTACATCCTGGGAACTTAACCCCAGTGATGTGCTGGGCTGCCCGCGACGCACTCTGTAGGGTCTTCCCGGTCGGGGGCAGTGTAGTTGCCAGACAGTGATACAACCAGTCAGGATGTTCTCGATGGTGCAGCTGTAAAAGTTCTGAGGGGCCATGCCAAATCCTTTCAACCTCCTGAGGGAGAATGGGTGCTACAATTGAAAGAAATTACACCAATATCTCTAAATTATATGGATCACGTCATCTCATTATTCGCCGACGATATCTTACTTTATCTAGACAATGTATCTCTATCGCTCCCGAATGCTTTGAAGATTATAGACAAATTCAGCTCCATTTCACATTTTAAAATAAATCTGACCTACTCCCCCTTAACAACCCAGCACAGGACACCATCTCTTCTTATGTAATCCCAATCATTTCCCATTTTAAAAATGTAGGAATCAATATATTAATTTTAGATAAAACCATTGCCCAAAACTTAAACAGTTTGCTCAAATCAATTCAATCAGACCACAGTAGATGGCTTAACATTCCAGTCGTTCTAACCGGCAGAATTTCTATTGTGAAAGTTAATAATTGCCTTGGTTAAATTTTGTGAGCTCAATGCTTTCTATGTCTCCACCTTCCGGCTATTGGGATAAACTCCACAGTGAATGTTCATAATGTAAATAGAAAGGTAAGAGATCCCAGAATAAATTAACACATTTACACAGAGGGAAAGATGCTGGAGGGCTATCCGTTCCAAACTCTTAATTATATTTCCAAGCTTTATCATTTCGGCGAATGTATAAATTGGCTCTTCTGCTCCCTGGCTGAGAATCGAGAAATATGGTGGCTCCCATTGCCCTGGAAGAGGTGATGTTCATTGATCTATGTAAACTACGCTTTGGCCCTACTATTGCTCTCACAATATCTGTTTGGCATAAAATGTAAAAACTATGCAACTGGGAAACTTAATCGCACGCCCAGACTCCAATATTTAACAATAATGCCTTGCGATCTGGAGGACTGCCTTTCACGTCGCCCCAATGGTCCAAATGTGGAATCCATGCCCTTGGCGATGTAATGGTATAAGTACATTCCAGGAACTATTATATCACCAGGTAACTCTTTTTTGCTTCTTCAGCTTGGGTCAGCTATGCTGGCCTATGGGGTTCCATGGAAAAAAACAGCTGTAGAACCGTCTAATGATACAGTTTGTAAACAGATTACCTGGTCTCCCGAATGGACTAGGGCAGATGAAGATGAGGGAGGAGAAATGTGATGGCCATGCATAATTTTTGTCAAGCAGACCTTGCTTTTTCATTGTAAGCTCATTTACTTGTGTGGCTGCCAGTGAAATAGCTTTGCACTTCTGTTGTCATCCGATGACAATTAAGATATTTTCAGCTGAATGTGTTGCAGTGATGTACATTCTGTGAAGGAAAAGTATAGTTGCACCTCCCTGATCACTCTATTGAAGCAAAAAAAGTAATTTTCAATATAAAACGTCACCCGTGTCAATACGCAGCTGGACTCACCTGCTCCCGCTTTGTCTCCTTGTCTTATTTACAAATATGTGACTGGCTCAGCTGTTCTGGGGAACTAAGTAAGCTTCAAAATGCAAAATAACGTGATCTGCTTTATCTCCTAACGTATTGCACAAGTTGACTGCTGGTATTTACTAAATAAATAGCTAGAAATATACACATGTATTGGAAAAACTTGAAAGTAATAGTTTTGACGGTATTGAAAAACCAATTACCCTGATATACCGCCCAAGCCTTTTTACTAGGGGCTATTTGTAACTGATAGTTGTGTCTGGGATCTGTGGTTATGGGCAGCGCTGTGGTTTTTGGTGATTTGGTTGTGTGTGTCTGATCTGTGGTTATGTGTGTACAGGATCATGAGATTAGCATGCTGGGAGAAGTGACCCACCTGCAGACCATCCTAGAAGACCTGAGCAGCCTGACGGCCGAACCCAGCAAACTGCCCCTCGCCAGCGAACAGGTAAGCTGGATGATACACACACACACACACACACTTGTTCGCACCACACACAGAGACATCAATATACCTTCCCAAATACACTTAACCACATACTCGCACACATACACACACACACACAGTGTTAAATATTCCCACTGTTCCATGTACTCATTCTCACACATTATTTTTTTTCTCCCCACTCAACAGGTGATCTTGGATCTGAAGGGATCTGAATACAGCTACAGTTACCAGACGCCCCCTGCCTCCCCCAGCAACACGCTGTCCCGCAAGAGCAGCATCAGCAGGTAGCTAAACACACACACACGCAAAAACACAAATCACACACACGTACTCACACATTCTTACTCATACACAAACTTACCAACACTTGTGTACACACACACTACACTAAGTACTCAGGTACTAAGTATGGGCACACATACGCACACTGCTTCACACCAAAGTCCCTGCCTTTGACACTGCATGGGGGCCGTCTTGATATTTCGAGAGCTTACCAAATTGGGGCGGTGCAGGAAGAGGAACTGGATCAAATGGATAGTAGGAGCAGCTAAGTGAAGTTCAGTGTGTCTGTGCTATCACAGTTCCACTGACTGGAGCTAGCTCAGGAAGTGTGCTTCCGTAATAGGGTTTAGTTAAACATTTGATCCCTAAATGGCACCCTATTCCCTAAATACTGCACTACTTTTGGCCAGAGCCAAGTCAAAAGTAGTGCAGTGTGTAGGGAATAGTGTGCCATTTGGAACGCAGTCTTGGAGAGGGATGTAGGGGAGGGATGATAAAGAAAGCAGGTGACTGAGTAAAGTTCAGAGGGGACATGTGAAGTGGAGCCAAGGGAAGGGAAGAATAGTGGGGCATGGCGGCTGCAGACAGTCTGTCACCCATGTGTCCTGTCTGCTTACCATGGAATGGCCTGGGATGACACACACACTTGGCTTCATCTCACTCAGGATGTCTGCAGCAAGCCTCTACTGTGTGCAGACTCAAACACATGTTCCGGATTTCATCTCACTGTGTATAAGAGGGGAATGTGTGTGTATCCCATGGTGGGGGGAGGGGTATACTGATCGTCCATGCCACAGCCAAAACGCACGTCCCCCAGGAGCTGATTGGGGTAGGGAGGGTGGGTGGATGACTTCCTCCATCATAGAGAGGGTAGAAGGGTGAGCAGGCAAGTGGGAGAATGACTAGGCTTAGATCTCCAGTCTTCATGTGGTACTCTCCAAATAAAACTCCAAAGTGTACCTCATCCGAACCCTTGTCCAAAGCACCTAAACACAGCTAAGTACAAGTAGAAGTTTATTTGAATGTGATTTTTATATGTATTGTAATTGATGATGTATGACATTCATTACGCTCTTTGGTTAACTAAAGGTGTCAACAAGACCTCTATAATATACAGTAAATATCAAACTACAGTATAAAAAATTGCAACAGTTTGAGGTTGGGTTGGCTTAGTGGGTTTCCTGTCAACTTGGCTTTGCAGTCCTCTCTTTGGAACTCATACAAGCACGCACACACACACACACACACCACAGCCCTCATTGGTCCAGCCTGTTTGGGATAGTCATTTAGAGCGGTAGTTTCCACTACAGTCTGTTCTGACAACTCTCCACTGACAGAGCTCAGTTTCCACTTAAGCAGTCAAACGTTTCTCAAAACTACTACTATGCTCAAGACCTGCAGTGTGTTGATGTAGCAGACCATTTACACATTCAAACCAGGCCTTCTACTTTTAGCTATTTGCATGGCCAATACACCAAAGTCCATGATTGGATTCGCACAGTTTGATTTAGTATGTGTTCCAAATGGCACCCTTCTACCCACATAGTGCAGTATTTTTGACCAGAACCCCATGGGCTGAAATTAGTGTACTATATAGGGAATAGGGTGCCATTTGGAACATTACCTAACTGCAAAACTACACATAACTGCAAAACATGACGAGAGCGTGACTGCATACCTCTGTCAACATGGTATTCAGGGTGCTGCCTTGGGAGCTACAAAAGAAGAAGAGGCTTTATTAATGGGGCTTGCTAGAGTCCCCACTTTTATATTTTCATCATACTTCTGACTTATGCACTGAGGAAAATATTAACTCAACATGTAAAGTGTTGGTCCCATGTTTCATGAGCTCAAATAAAAGATCCCAGAAACATACATCTGTTAGTGCGCATTTCTCCTTGCCAAGATAATCCTTCCACCTGATAGGTGTGGCATATCAAGAAGCTGATTAAACAGCATGATAAATATACAGGTGCACCTTGTGCTGGGGGACAATAAAAGGCCTCTCTAAAATGTGCAGGTTTGTCACACAACACAGATGTCTCAAGTTTTGAGGGAGCTTACAATTGGCATGCTGACTGAAGGTATGTCCACCAGAGCTGTTACCAGATAATTTAATGTTAATTTCTCTAACATAAGCCACCTTCGATGTCATTTTTGAGAATCTGGCAGTACGTCCAACCGGAAGCTTATCTGTGTGCTCGTTGTCCTCAACTGGGTCTTGACCTGACTGCAGTTAGGTGTTGTTACCGACTTCAGTGGGTAAATGCTCACCTTTGATTGCCACTGGCACACTAAAGAAGTGTGCTCTTCACGGATGAATCCCGGTTTCTACTGTACAGGGCAGATGGCAGACAGCGTTGTATAGCATTGTGTGGGAGAGTGGTTTCCTGATGTCAAGGTGTGCCCCATTGTGGGGTTATGGTATGGGCAGGCATAGCTACAGAGAACGAACACAATTGCATTTTATCTATGGCCATTTGAATGGACAGATACTGTGATTCATCATTGCCATTCATCTGCTGCAATCACCTCGTGTTTTAGCATGCTAATGCACGGCCCATGTTGCAAGGATCTGAACACAATTCTTGGAAGCTGAAAATGTCCCAGTTCTTCCATGGCCTGCATACTCACTAGACATGTCACCCATTGAGCATGTTTGAGATGCTCTGGATCGATGAAGATGTGTCGTGCTGCGTCGCCCTGCATGAGGCAAATGCAGGCCATTAAAACCTTACCTAACCAGAAACCGTGGATTGATGGCAACATTGGCACAAAACTGAAAGCGCGAACCACCGCTTTTAATCATGGCAAGGCGACCGGAAACATGACCAAACACAAACAGTGCAGCTATTCCCTCCACACGGCAATCACACAAGCAAAGCATCAGTATAGAGACAAAGTAGAGTCGCAATTCAAAAGCTCAAACATGAGACATATGTGTCAGGGTCTACAGTCAATCACAGATTACAAAAAGAAAACCGTCGAGGACATCGTCTTGCTTCCAGACAAACCAAATAACTTCTTTGCGCACTTTGAGGACAATGCAGTGCCACTGACACGGCCCGCTACCAAAGCCTGTGGGCTCTCCTCCTCCGTGGCCAACGTGAATAAAACATTTAAAACTCGTTAACCCTCGCAAGGCTACCGGCCCAGACGGCATCCCTAGCCACGTCCTCAGAGCATGCACAGACCAGCTGGCTGGTGTGTTTACGGACATATTTAACCATCCCTAGCCCAGTCTGTTGTCCCCGCATGCTTCAAGATGTTCCTGTTCCCAAGAAAGCTAAGGTAACTGAACTGAATAACTATCACCCTGTAGCACTCACTTCTGTCATCATGAAATGCTTTGAGAGACGAGTCAAAGATCATATCACCTCCACCCTTCCTGATACCCTAGACCCCCTCCAATTTGCTTACCGCGCCCACAACCGCAGGGCTCTGCAGAGGGTAGTGCGGTCTGCACAACACATCCCCGGGGGCAAACTACCTGCCCTCCAGGACACCTACAGCACCCGATGTCACAGGAAGGAAAAAAGATCACCAAGGACAACAACCACCCGAGCCACAGCCTGTTCACCACGCTATCATCCAGAAGTCGATGTCAGTACAGTTGCGTCAAAGCTGGGACCAAGAGACGGAAAAACAGCTTCTATCTCAAGGCCATCAGACTGTTAAACAGCCATCACTAACATAGTGATGGCTGTTTAACATCACTAACCAGTTTCCCACTAACATGGCTGCTGCCAACATAGACTCAAATCTCTGGCCACTTAAATAAATAGACTTGATAAAGGTATCACTAGTCACTTTAAAGATAACGTCACTTTATATAATGTTTACATATCCTACACTACTCATATGTGTATCTACTGCATCTGAATGTTATGACTAGACAACCTAACGTACAATTTCAAAAAAACATTAACCAGAAAACTTACAATGTAGTAAGACACATCAAAATGTGCAGCTCTTTATAACAGATAAAAGGACCACGGTGTCATGTGCAGTTTCCAATACATCAGTTATCCACCGACTCAATAGTTTAATTTCAGAAGGAATTGTTCATTACATGTCAGAGGATGGTATTTTATTAGGATCCCCATTAGCTGTTGCAAAAGCAGCAGCTACTCTTCCTTAACATGAAACATAATACAGAACAGCTCAAGGACAGAACTACAGTGCCTTGCAAAAGTATTCACTCCCCTTGGCATTATTCCTATTTTGTTGCCTTACAACCTGGAATTGTTGGGGGTTTGTATCATTTGATTGACACAACATGCCTACAACTTTGAAGATGCAAAATATGTTTTCTTGTGAAACAAGAAATAAGACCAAAAAAATAACTTGAGCGTGCATAACTATTCACCCCCCCCCCCAAACTCAATACTTTATAGAACCACAGCTATAAGCTTGGCACATTTAGACACTGGGATTTTTGGCCATTCTTCAAGGCAAAACTGCTCCAGCTCCTTCGAGTCGGATGGGTTCCACTGGTGTACAGCAATCACAGATTCTCAATTGGATTGAGGTCTGGGCTTTAACTAGGCCATTCCAAGACATTTAAATGTTTCCCCTAAACCACTCGTGTTGCTTTAGCAGTATGCTTCTGGTCATTGTCCTGCTGGAAGTTGAACCTCCATCCCGGTCTCAAATCTCTGGAAGAGTGGAACAGGTTTCCCTCGAGAATTTCATACTATTTAGCGCTGTCCATCATTCCTTCAATTCTGACCAGTTTCCTGGTCCCTGCCGATGGAAAAACATCCCCACAGCATGATGCTGCCACCACCATGCTTCACTGTTGGGATGATGTTCTCGGGTGAAGAGGTGTTGGATTTGCGCCAGACATAGCGTTTTCCTTGATTTCCAAAAAGCTCAATTTTTGTCACATCTGACCAGAGTACCTTCTTCCATATGTTTGGGGAGCCTCCCGCATGCCTTTTGGCAAATGTGTTTGCTTATTGTGTTCTTTAAGCAATGGCTTTTTTCTGGTCACTCTTCCATAAAGCCAGCCTTGTGGAGTGTATGGCTTAAAGTGATACTCAATCAGATACTCCAATCTCTGCTGTGGAGCTTTGCTTTGCAGCTCCTTCAGGGTTAACTTTTTCACTCAGGGCCCCACTTTCTCTTGTCATGTTAGTAATTGCATACCTTAGCTATTTATAACTCTTTATAACTCCAGATCAACTAGCCCATGTCAGTTAATGATTCAAAAAATAAATAATCTGTCCATAGTTATTGTTGTAAATTGTATCACTCAAATATCACATGAATACACATTAGACATGGCAAAATGTATAGATTTGCAAGAAAATGTGCTTTTACACCCCATGACAAAATGTGTAGAATGGCAGGAAATAAGTTTTAACACTGCAAAATTCTCTCCACCAACGAGAGGTGAACAATTTGTCATGGACAGTGCTTGTGCACATAGAAATAGAAGTCACGCGTTCGGGGGGCGGGATGGTCCCCAATGCTGGGGTGGGGGGGCACCGAGTGAAAAAATTTGGGAACCCCTGCTCTAAGGTATGCAATGACTGACATGACGAGGAAAACTGATGATGCACTACATTTGATGATGCACTACATTTGATGATGCACTACATTTTGAGATTGAACCTTGTACATTCTACTATTACAACTTTCAAGAGTAAGTTGAAAGCCGGACTGAGTTCCTTAAAAAAAATATTAACATTTTTTTCTGAAGTTTGTTCACACACTGTCTGTCGCTTGGCTCCATTTCAGATGTAATGGTGCCAGGTTTGTATGCCTTGTTGTCTTTCTCTCCTTTTTTATTTATCTTATTTCCTTTTTCATTAATATGATTTATTTATCTTCCACAAACTTTCTCGCTCTCTTACTCTCTCAGTAACTACAACTCTATTAGGTACGTCCCCTCTCTGGACTCCATCGCTACCTCGGTGGACAGCATTCACCTTTGCCTGCCCTCCATGGACCCAGCACAGGTAAGACTGACTGACTTTCTCCATTTTGAAATGCTCCTATGTGCCCTTTATTCTTTTGGCTGCTGAATTTTTCAAATGCATCAATCATAATCTCACCCCATTGCTGCACTTTTGTCCAGGGGGCTTGATTTTAACAAATTTGAAAGAAAACTTCAGTCCACTGCAGCATAGTATATGAAATCATTGATTCTTACATTCAAAGTTCAAACTATTGCCCTTAACTTGTACTGTTTTATCTAAACCCCAGTAAACAGTATAAAAGAAAGACATTGCTCTGTCTGGCCCCCTCCCTCAACCTCAGTTACGCAGTACCCTTTACAACTTCCGCTGCTTGAAACACAAACCATTTTCTCTCTATCCCTCCTCTGGTCGTCCCTTCGTGGGTAGCGCCGCTCGCCCAGTCCATTGGCACGCTTTGAGGGCTGGGACGGTACCGCGCGCTCCCTCAGCGAGGGCAACTCGCCAACCATCTCGGCCCGCTCTGGTGCCCACCGCACCCATGTCCGCTCTGCCAGCCAAACCAACCACAGAGACACCACTGTGAGAACACACACCCCCTTACTGGCCCCCTGTATACCCACTGTGGCGTAAACCCCCACTCATGGCCCCCATGTAAACGTGTGTGTGCATAATGTGTGTTGTCTGTATTTGTCCAGTTGTGTCAAATGAATGTATCCAGTGTCTGTCTGTTGCTGTGTGGGTATGTGAGAGTACTGTATCTGTGTGAGAGGGAGATAAACAGCTTTGGATAATTTACTATTAGCCCTTACTTTGACCTGCTGCCCACTGGAAAACTAAAATGATCAACTTGAAGTTCTCTCTAACCCTACTAGCTGCCTCCTGAAGGTCTAAAAGCCATTGCTCCTGGAACCGTAACAGTTGACTGTATAATAGCTACTGTGCTAATATAGTGTGTGTGTGTGTGTGTGTGTGTGTGTGTGTGTGTGTGTGTGTGTGTGTGTGTGTGTGTGTGTGTGTGTGTGTGTGTGTGTGTGTGTGTGTGTGTGTGTGTGTGTGTTTATATACAGTTGAAGTCTGATGTTTACATACACTCCAATACCTTGACTTTGTTGTCCTTAAGCCATTTTGCCACAACTTTGGAAGTATGCTTGGGGTCATTGTCCGTTTGGAAGACCCATTTGCGACCAAGCTTTAACTTCCTGACTGATGTCTTGAGATGTTGCTTCAATATATCCATGCAAGTTTCCTCCTCATGGTGCCATCTATTTTGTGAAGTGCACCATTCCCTCCTGCAACAAAGCACCCCCACAACATGATGCTGCCACCCCCGTGCTTCACGGTTGGGATGGTGTTCTTTGGCTTGCAAGCCTCCCACTTTTTCCTCCAAATTTAATGATGGTCATTATGGCCAAACAGTTATTTCTGTTTCATCAAACAAGAGGACATTTCTCCAAAACTACGATCTTTGTCCACGTGTGCAGTTGCAAACCGTAGTCTGGCTTTTTTTAAGGCGGTTTTGGAGCAGTGGCTTCTTCCTTGCTGAGCAGCCTTTCAGGTTATGTCGATATAGGATTTGTGTTACTGTAGATATAGATACTTTGGTACCTGTTTCCTCCAGCATCTTCACAAGATCCTTTGCGGTTGTTCTGGGATTGATTTGCACTTATTGCACCAAAATACGTTCATCTCTAGGAGACCGAATGCGTCTCCTTCCTGAGCGGTATTTTTTATTTTATTTTTACCTTTGTTTTACTAGGCAAGTCAAATTCTTATTTTCAATGACAGCCTAGGAACAGTTCAGGGGCAGAAAGACAGATTTGTACCTTGTCAGCTCGGGGATTCGAACTTGCAACCTTTTGGTTACTAATCCAACACTCTAACCACTAGGCTACCCTGCCGCGTGGTCCCATGGTGTTTATACTTGCGTACTATTGTTTGTACAGATGAACGTGGTACCTTCAGGCGTTTGGAAATTGCTCCCAAGGTAGTTGTCCTAACCGACTTGCCAAAACTATAGTTTGTTAACAAGAAATTTGTGGAGTGTTTGAAAAACGAGTTATAATGACTCCAATCTAAGTGCATGTAAACTTCAGACTTCAACTGTATATGTGTATATTTGTGTGTGTATGTGTACAGTACCAGTCAAAAGACACACCTACTCATTCAAGGGTTTTTCATATTTTTTTCTATTTCTACATTGTAGAATAATAGTGAAGACATCAACTCTGTAATAACACATATGGAATCATGTAGTAATAACCCAAGAAGTGTTAAACATATCAAAATATATTTGAGATTCTTCAAATAGCCACCCTTTGCCTTGATGACAGCTTTGCACACTCTTTGCATTTTCTCAACCAGCTTCATAAGGTAGTCACCGGGAATGCATTTAAATCAACAGGTGTGCCTTGTTCAAAGTCAATTTGTGGAATTTATTTCCTTCCTTAATGCAGTTGGACCAATCAGTTGTGTTGTGACAAGGTAGGGGTGGTATACAGAAGATAGCCCTATTTGTTAAAAGATCAAATCCATATTATGGCGAGAACAGCTCAAATAAGCAAAGAGAAACGCCATTCCATCATTACTTTAAGACATGAAGGTCAGTCATTTCTAGAACTTTGAAAGTTTCTTCAAGTGCAGTCGCAAAAACCATCAAGCTCTATGATGAAACTGGCTCATGAGAAACGCCACAGGAAAATCTGCTTGACAGAGTTCAAATAACAGACACATCTCAACATCAACTGTTCAGAGGAGAATGCGTGAATCAGGCCTTCATTGTCGAATTGCTGCAATGAAACCACTACTAAAGGGCACCAATAATAAGAAGAGACTTGCTTGGGCCAAGAAACACGAGCAATGGACATTAAACCAGTGGAAATCTGTCCTTTGGTCTGATGAGTCCAAATTTGAGATTTTTGGTTTCAACTGCCGTGTCTTTGTGAGACGTAGAGTAAGTGAACAATGATCTCCGCATGTGTGGTTCCCACCGTGAAGCATGGAGGAGGATGTGTGATTGTGTGGGACACTAATGTTGGGGGATTTGGCCTGGCTCGCAGTCTGCATTCCAATTCATCCCAAAGGTGTTTGATGGAGTTGAGGTCAGGGCTCTGTGAAGGACAGTCAAGTTCAAACCATTTCTGTATGGACCTCGCTTTGCGTACATGGGCGTTGTCATGCTAAAACAGGAAAGGGCTTTACCAAACTGTTGCCACAAAGTTGGAAGCACATAATCGTCTAGAATGCCATTGTATGTTGTAGCTTTAAGATGTCCCTTCACTGGAACTAAGGACCCCAGCCTTAACCATGAAATCCAGCCCCAGACCATTATTCCTCTTCCACCAAACTTTACAGTTGGCACTATACATTGAGGCTGGTAGCGTTCTCCTGGCATCCGCCAAACCCAGATTTGTCCGTTGGACTGCCAGATGGTGAAGCATGATTTGTCACTCCAGAGAACGCGTTTCCACTGCTCCAGAGTCCAATGGCTTCGAGCTTTACACCACTCCACCCGACGCGTGGCATTGCCCATGGTGATCTTAGGCTTGTGTGCAGCTGCTCGGCCATGGAAACCTATTTCATGAAGCTCACGACTAATAATTATTGGGCTGACATTGCTTCCAGAGGCAGTTTGGAACTTGGTAGTGAGTGTTTCAACCGAGGACAGACCATTTTTACCCGCATCAGCACTCAGCGGTCCCGTTCTGTGAGCTTGTGTAGCCTACCACTTCGCGGCTGAGCTGTTGTTGCACCTAGATATTTCCACTTCACAATAACAGCACTCAATTGTATACACCTGTTAGCAACGGGGGTGGCTGAAATAGCCAATTCGACTCATTTGAAGGGGTGTATATAGTGCTATGTATATATAGTATTTAGTGCCTCTAACTTCCTCCAGTCCCTGTGATAGTCTCGCTGCCCTTCCCAGTGCTCTTCCTTGTGTCTACATTCTGTTCATTCAGTGTTAAGTGGCCCTGCCGGGATATGTTCACCTCTGATCCATATTATTTATTGTCAAAATGACTTTCACTTCTGTCACATCAAACAGGCCACTGCTTGTTTTGGTTTTGCATGAGCTGTCTTAAATGTGTATGTATTTATACTAGAATGTGGCTTTTGGAAAGATCTTGACATTAGCAAGTTGTTAATCGGACTACTGTCATCACCACTAAAGATGGCAAACAAATCGAGCAATATTTGGATATAGCCATCTAGTTTATCCCCTGAAAGTTAACTTGTTTTCTAGCAGTATTGAAGGGATCTGTTATTTGCTAGCTAGCCAATTTGATTTGGTCCATCAGTCAATGTAGCCTATCATGTCTGTCAGCAGCAATCATGGTTAAACCAAAGTAGGCTAGGTAAAACTATGTTGGTTGAAGAAAACAGTATAATTCGGTTAACTTTCCAATATGTTTAGCCATCTGTACAAAGTTTCTACCGGTAGCTTGCAAAATAAACATCAGCTAACAGTAGATCAGCAAATGCGCAGAGCCTACAAAGGATGGGAAATTAACCTAAACCACTCATACTAGTCAGGTATAGTTCACTTTTATTTCATAACACTCAAATGTGACCAACCGGCTCAAATCGGTTGAATGTAGCAAAATTTGAAATTGTGTTTTTTACATTAGATAAAAGTAGACCAAAAAAAGGGTATAGCACACACTGCATTTTGAGGAGCAATGGGAAAGTAATTCTGCTTTGAAAGTTGAAAGATGTGTAAACTCACTTTTGAGAAAATTGCCTTTTTTGAATGTTTTGGTACCTAGTGAAGAGCTATTCTTTGTCTACATCCAGCATCGTTCACACCCTCTTAAAGCTTTAGCCCCACCCATCTCGTTTCGCTCTCGGGGCGTTCAGAGCACACACTTGACGCTCTGGCCGATGATTTGTTTACCTCTGGATAACATGAAAACAGCCTAACCAGCTCAGCTGGCAACAATTTCATTACGTTTTTTTCCAACTTTTACTGACACCGGCCATATTCAACGGGTGTTGTGCGTTTGTAAATTCTTCAGTTATTCTGCACTCTGACATACTCAGACTGAATTTACGAATGCCCCCAAAATGGTTACTTGCATAGTGGAGTCTTTTGTTAAGATATGTAGCTAGCTTGCAAGCTAACTAGGTAAACAACGTGTAAGATCATACACATCACGTAACGTTAGCTAGCCAGCTAGCTAATGTTAGCTAGCTACAACAATGAACATAGTGCCAAATCATGTTGTTTACTACCCTGCATGAATCTGCTGGGCGCTAACCAATAAGGTTCAATGTTAGCTAGCTGACATTATTCTCTAACTAGCCAAGCAAGCGGATCTGGGATATGAATAATAACGTCCACTAGGGAGCTATCCAGCTAATGTTCGCTAGCTAGCTAACAGTACACTTTAGCTTAAGACATATAGCTAGCTGGCTAGCGAGGAAAGAATGAACAAAGTGCCAACAAGGCCACAGTGCCGGGAGCTAACCATCCAGGTTCAATGTTAGCTAGCTAACATTAGGCTCTAACTAGAAAAGCAAACAGCTCTCGGAAATTAATAATAACGTCCACTAGGGAGCGATCCAGCTAATGTTCGCTAGCTAGCTAACAGTACACTTTAGCTTAAGACATATAGCTAGCTGGCTAGCTAGGAAATAATGAACCTAGCTAGGTAAACAATGTGTAAGATCATACACGTAACGTTAGCTAGCGAGCCAGCCAGCTAACATTAGCTAGTTAAATTCCATGCCATGGTTGCCATAATCTTATGTTCATACAAATATCTACACATGTTAATTTTGCTGAATATTAACACAGTTGACAGTGAGAGAATGTTTCTTTTTTTTGCTGAGTTTATATAACATTGTTGCAAGAAGTTTGTATAATTAAAAAATTCAAAGTTTGGAATCCGGTGACTTTTTGCATAACATTTCATAAACCATGTGCCATGGAATCGGTAGGTCGAAAATCTATTCCTAACTATTTTGCAATCTATATGGCACAGCTGTAAATTTTGGGGTCCTTAAATTAAACTGGTATACTTTTTTGTTTATCACAATTTTCTTTAACCAATTATGGTCTTAAATACAGGGCTGACAGACAAGTTCCCTACTTTTACCCCCTTCCACTATCCTCTTCCATTTTTGTGGTAATGCTGCAATTAGTTGGTTGTAATTTTGGGTAGAGCAGACATTTCCATATAGTTGTTAGCTGCATGTGTGACAACTACACCAGTCCTATTTAAGGTATATATTTTTTTCTTCTATTAGTATATTTGAGTTCAACCACAATATTTGTAGTATTCTTTGTTCAGTTTTTTTTTCTGGTGGATTAAATTGAAATTGCAATCAACTTTTCCATGGCTTGTTTTAAAAATAAATATATTTTTCAGGGGCCTCCCGGGTGGCGCAGTGGTTAAGGGCGCTGTACTGCATGACTTTCAACCTTCGTCTCTCCTGAGCCCGTCTCTCCTGAGCTGTGCCATCAGAGACTCTGGGTTCGCGCCCAGGCTCTGTCGTAACCGGCCGTGACCGGGAGGTCCGTGGGGCGACGTCGTCTGGGTTAGGGAGGGCTTGGTCGGTAGGGATGTCCTTGTCTCATCGCACACCAGCGACTCCTGTGGCGGGATGGGAGCAGTGCGCGCTAACCAAGGTTGCCAGGTACACGGTGTTTCCTCCAGCACATTGGTGCTGCTGGCTTCCGGGTTGGATGTGCGCTGTGTTAAGAAGCAGTGCGGCTGGTTGTGTTGTGTATCAGAGGACGCATGACTTTCAACCTTGGTCTCTCCTGAGCCCGTACGGGAGTTGTAGCGATGAGACAAGATAGTAACTACTACAACAATTGGATACCACAAAATTGGGGAGAAAAGATAATATGTATATATATATATATTTTTGAATTATATATATTGGAGATTTTCTTTCCTTTGAAAAAAGGGAAAAAGGCCATTCTTGAACATGGGGTGAGACATTCTTATTCATTTGCTAGAGAACCCATTAGGATTTAAGTATAGCTTTTGTATGACTGAAGCCTTTAGTGACCAGTCTAATGCTTTAATATTTAATAATTTCTGTCCTCTGAATTCATAGTCATTATAAATAGGCCCGTTTAATTTTGTCTGGCATGCCGTTCCAAATACATTTTATTTAAATAACTGTTTTCTAGGTGTAGGCAAGACCATAAGCAAATAGGTAAACTGGGATATGACTAAATAGTTAATCTGGGTGATTTTCCACAAATAAACAGGTATTTACATGGCAGCAAGATCATATCTATTTTAGCTAACTTTCTATAAAAATGTATTGGAGTGAGATCATTTATTTATTTTGGGATGTGTATACCGAGTATGTCCACATCACCATCAGACCATTTTATTGATAAACTACACCATAATGTAAAAAATGTTTTTTTTATATATATATATATACATCCATGCATACATACATGCATGCATGCATACATGCATACATGCATACATACATACATACATACATACATACATACATACATACATACATACATACATACATACATACATACATACATACATACATACATACATACATACAGTGGGGCAAAAAAGTGTTTAGTCAGCCACCAATTGTGCAAGTTCTCCCACTTAAAAAGATGAGAGGCCTGTAATTTTCATCATAGGTACACTTCAACTATGACAGACAAAATTAGAAAGAAAATCACATTGTAGGATTTTTTATGAATTTATTTGCAAATTATGGAGCAGGCATGGTGCACTGCACTCGCGCATAGGGGACATCGGCTGCTCTGATAGCCTGTCAGACACATTTCACAGAAGTACTGAAAGTAACTCAAATGTTCTAGTTTTCACATTGTAGGATTTTTTTTATTTGCAAATTATGGAGCAGGCATGGTGCACTGCACTCGCGCATAGGGGACAAAAAGTAGTTTTGAAAAAGTACCGAACTTTCGGTATACCGTGTAACAGTGTCTGTATCTAATTGTCCAACAGTGATTATAGAATGTGTCTTGTACTTAATGGTGTATCTATATATAGAATATGTATGGAATATATCATCTGTGGGCAGTGGCACAATGTGATATTGTTAGTATTTGTTTCAGGAGTTGAGCGGGCCGTGGTCGGGGCAGATCGGGCCGGGCACAGAGAATGGCACGGCCATGCCCCCTCCACACAACGCCTACACACAGCACGGAGAGAGAGCGCGCACCATGTCCACATCCGGAAAGGTAGCACATACACACAAACGGACACACACACACAGAATGCTTATCAGTTTGTACTTTGATATGTGGTCAATGATTAATTCAAATAAGCACCGGTGCAGTATGTTCCACCGTTTCTGAATCATTGACAAACAAACCAACCTTTTTGTAATCCATTAATAATTAGTTGATTGTACGATAACTTAAGAAATATTTCCACAAGGAAATGATGGCAACACTTTGCATTACATAGGCATTACTCCAGGCTAAATATATAGCAAAAAGTTATATAACATTAAATATAGGCAGTAACATTTAGTAGGCCATCATTGGAAATAAGAAATTGTTCTTAATGACTTGCCTGGTTAAATAAATAAAATAAAATGAATGACCTAATTTTGTTTTCCAAGAAAATACAAAATTGTTAGAGCTTAAATAAGTGGTTACAGCATAATTGCATGTACCGGTTTTTACTATGATGTTACATTTTCTTGTATCTATACTGAACAAAAATATAAACTCAGCATGTAAAGTGTTGGTACCATGTTTCATGAGCTGAAATAAAATATCCCAGAAATGTCCATCCCTGTTAGTGAGCATTTCTTCTTTTCCAAGATAATCCATCCACCTGACAGATGTGGCATGTCAAGAAGCTGATTAAACATCATCATTACACAGGTGCACCTTGTGCTGGGGACATTAAAAGGCCACTCTAAATGTGCAGTTTTATCACACAACACAATGCCACAGAGGTCTCAAGTTTTGAGGGAGAGTGCAATTGGCATGCTGACTGCAGGAATGTCCACCAGAGCTGTTGCCAGATAATTTTCTGTTAATTTCTCTCCCATAAGTCGCCTCCAACGTCATTTTATAGAATTTGGCAGTACTCACAACCGGCCTCACAACCGCAGACCATGTGTAACTACGCCAGCCCAGTACCTCCACATCCGGCTGGTTGGCTGGGGCTGGCTCCCCAGTGGGTGGGCATATGCCCTTCCAGGCCCACCTATGGCTGCGCACCTGCCCAGTCATGTGAAATCCATAAATTAGGGCCTAATTCATTTATTTCCTTCTATGAAATGTAGCTCAGTATAATCATTTAAATTCCTTCATGTTGCATTTATATTTTTGATCAGTATAGTTAGAGCTATTTCAGGGTGTATTCTTAGTGTTCAGCTGACAGGGGGCAGCAGAGGTTGAGGAAGGATTCTCTTCTGCTATAAACATCTCCACCCCTCCCCCCATCAACAAATATCTCTCCCTCCCACCTTCCCCTCACGATGTTTCATTCTCTCCCTTCCGCACTCCACCCTCTCCGTTACACTCCCTTTCATAGCTGGCCCTGACCCTGGGCGGTGGGCTCAACTCGGAGGCCCCCCACACCAGTCGCGACTCCCTCCACTGCTCTAGTGGCTACAGCACGCAGACCACCACACCCTCCTGTTCCGAGGACACCATTCCCTCCCACGGTTAGTAGTGACTTCCACACACCAAACCCCCCGCCACACCCCTCCTAGGTTGCGACCAAATTGTCACCCTATTAGCTACCTAGTGCACTACCTTTGAACAGGCACTGTAGGGAATGATGCCATTTGGGATGCAAACCTACTATCCCCCCATGGTCACAGCACTGTCTGCTTTTCTAGCTACATGTCTGTTTCTTTGGCTCAGCCAGCTCTGTTTTTTAGTGTGTCTCTGTGTCGGGGATCTTATACAGCATGCTTGTCTTATTGGTTGTGTGTCATGATTTGTGCTTTTGGGTCTGTTTGCTTGGATCTGTCTGTGTGTCTGTACATCTGTGATTGTCTTGCAGTATGCGGCATGCATCCATCAGTTATTTCACTATCACAACAGAATGACGTCTACACTTCTGCCCAATCCATATGCCTGTTTCAACAGCATTATCACAACACCAGTTTGTGCAAGTAGCCTATGGTAGGATAATGTGCTTTTTTTCTGCAGTGCTACCTGAAAACCAAGTCTGAATTTGACCTCTCTCCACACATCACCTCACCCCACCTGTTTGTGGGATCAAAAGCCTGTATGCCGAGATGTAAAGCCATACTTAGCATATCAGCCTGCAACCCGAGAAGGTTGTTCTACTCCAGTTTGGTCCCTCTCAAAGCATTGTGGTGCTGGACTGTCACTTTGTGAAGCACCTCCCCACTCTACATCATGTTTAGATCAAAGAAAATGTGCACTTTTTATTTGTATACAAGTTAAACGCAATCCTATATTCTTTTTCAGCTGTAAAGAAAGAACCAACTCTTTATGGTAGGTTTCTTATCCGTTACTGTTTTAGATTTTCCCCCCTCTGTTCCTCACAAGTCAAATTAGAGACCTTCACAGTGAGTTAGTGTGACATCTGTGCTGTGTGAATTCCCATCACATCAATGGCCTTTTTGCTAGTAAAAGGAGAGCATTAGCGCCAAGTGTTTTGTTGTGTGTGCGTGGGTGGGTGTGAGATCCTTGATGCAATCGGAGGGGCGGATTCTTGCGTTATTATGAGATCAATTGAGTGCGTGTGTGAGTGATTGGGTATACAAGCACACGCTCCTTTGTCTTTGTTTGTGTATGTGCAACCGGCAGGTAATTGCGTGTTTACCATCATCAGCTGATAACAGGTTACCGCTCCGTGCTGACTCACTCCATTACCACCCACACCCTAATCAATTCTTCCTCCTCAGATAAGTCTGTTTTTTTCTCAACTGGGCAGTGATTCAGCATTGAGACACAGACTGTGTACCAAATGTCACCCTATTCCCTACATAGTGCCCTACTTTTGACCAGAGCTCGGGAAATAGAGTGCCATTTGGGACAGACATAGTTAGGTTATTATGTTTGGGGCAAATCTGGAGTCTTAGTTTCTGGGGTTCTCTGATACATTTTCCATGTCTGATTCTCACCGACTAAACCAAGTATTCAATGCTGTCTGACATGTTAAAAAGATAAACTTTAGTATAGAGAAACTTTGTGCCACGGAACATTCTTGCTTTTGGTTTTAATGGAATGCATCAGGTCAGATTTTCCACCCCAGGCAAAGCTTCTGCTTTCCTACCATGTTTTATTTCAGTTAGGAAAGAAATGTGTTGTGTGTTCCTCAGCTCTAAGTAACCACAGTCTTACTCTTGTCCCTCACCCCTCCTTTATCCATCCCTCTCTCCCTCCTTCTCTACCCACCAGACTACGACTACATCTCCCTGCACGGGGGCGAGGAGTTGCACCACAGCCCGCCCGACTTCGACAAGTCCTCCACCATCCCACGCAACAGCGACCTCAGCCTGCAGTACCGCAAGATGTTCCAGAGCAAGCGGCCCGCCTCGACCGTCAGCCTGCTCGCTGAGCCCGAGCCGCTGGGCCTGCGCCAGATGCACACTGCCACCATCCGCCGCAAGCCCTCATCCAAGCCCACCTACCGCCGTGGCACCATCAGTGGCGGCGTACCTATCCCTATCTGCACCCCCCAGGTTCCCTTCAAAGCCTTGGAGGGAGGTGTAGGTGGAGGCAACGGTGGTGGAGGGGGGAAGAGCGGGAGCGACGAGAACTTGGGGCTTCCAGAGAGCAGTGTGGGGAAGGACGTGATTGGCATGAGCAGAACGGTGGACCACGAGTTGGTCCTCGCCAAGCACAGTCTGTGCACTTCCACCCAGAGCCTGAGCGCCATGCCCTCGCATCACTCATCATCCACGTCGCCCTACTACTCTCTGATCCCGGGCCAGGCGCCAGTGCCCGTGGGCAGCTCAGAGCAGCTGTACCAGCTGAGCAAGCAGCAGCAGTACGCCCTGCACCAGCAGCAGCAGAAGCAGTACCAGCACCTACAGTACAACCAGCAGCAGCAGCAGTTCCAGACACCCCAGACACAACAGTTGCAACCAGCAGCCCAGACACAACAGCAGTTTCAACTACAGCAGCAACAACAACAACAACTACAGCAGCAGCAACAGTTACAACAACAGCAGTACCAGCAGACACCACAACCGCAACAGCAGAAGATCCAATATCAAAAGCAGCAGCAGCAACAGTTTCAGCGGCAGTCTCATCTCCCACAACAGTACAACGCATCTGGGACTGGCAACCAGCTGGTGGAAAGCGGCCACTGCTCTCCCCCCCAGCAGCCCCCTGCCGCCCCAGACACCCAGGACGCGGATGAGCCCTCGGGTGGTGGAGGTCACATGGTCACCATGATCCGGGGAGTGAAACTGCGTCGGACTCTGACCAACGACCGCTCTGCCCCCTTCATCCTCCTGCCCAACCAATTCAAATGAGCCCTTCACTACCAGTGTAGGTTGTCGGACTCTGACCAACAACCGCTCTGCCCTCTTCATCCTCCTGCCCAACCA
Organism: Oncorhynchus masou masou; assembly: GCF_036934945.1. Lineage (NCBI taxonomy): Eukaryota > Metazoa > Chordata > Actinopteri > Salmoniformes > Salmonidae > Oncorhynchus > Oncorhynchus masou. Next base: position 60,797,606 of record NC_088217.1, on the reverse strand, counting down.
ATTCAAATGAGCCCTTCCCTACCAGTGTAGGTTGTCATCCTTTTGTTTTACGGTTCTTGCTTTTCTTTTAGCCCCGTTTTGATTACATTTCTCCTGAGAAAAAAAGGATGTTTCCTTTTTGGCGTTTTGTCTCGTGTAAAAGGTTTTCCCTCTCTCCAATCAAATGTCCAGTAGCACTGTGTTTTAAACAGATTGTTATAATATCCCTCAGAGGGACTCGTAGGTGAATGTGGCCTCTTTATCGCTCTGTAATTTAAGATTTTTATACATACTGTACAAGGATGCGTGTTGGCTATATACAAGAATTTGAGCGCTTAAATGATAAGTCTTATGTTTCTATATTGTTGAGGGGAAAATGCCTTGCTTGCTTATTAGTCTTATCACCTGTATGGTTGGAACCAATAAAAACCCACACATATGTATATATTAGCGTGTTATACGGAAATCTTTATTGTATTTTTATTATTATCAGTGTCAATGACAGACTGAAACAGTGGATGTGTAATGAATGATTCCCTAGAGGAAATTAAAGACTCATAACTAGACCTATATATTGTTATAGTCTGCATCTCATTCAAGACGTGATCAAGTAAGCTCAATCACTCTCCATATAGTGTAGGTCCACCGTGGCTTTAAATGCTTTGTGCTGACTTTGCTATTTACAAACACACATGCTTCACCTTTGTGGCGAAGGTGACAGGCTTCTCATGATGGAGGCTGACTGTACCAGTGTTTGAGCCAATCAGAAGCTTGCACCGAAGGGCAGAGAGGGGTCACAGGGTCAACGAACGGCTTTGTGGGGCTTTTGATAGCAGGGGTCAGGACCACTGTACCGTAACCTTGAGCTGGAAAGTAAAGCCACCGTTGTGTGGGGGGGCAAGGAGGACTGCAATGCTCTTAAGACACATAGCAGGGATTAACACTTTCTTCACATTGCCAAGCACATTGATTTACTGATGTATGTGGGGTAGTTTTTCAACTGATCACCCTGTTCCCCATAAGTGATAGATATCCTCCTTACCTGAGGTTGGTTAATGTTCAAGTTTTTATGCATTATTTCAGGGAAATCGGCTCTTTTATATGAACATGGTGCTATTGTGACATACCAATCCCAGCCTGCACTGCCTCCTCGCCCCCCGACTTACTGCACATACACATGATGCACTCACTGGCCATATTAGGGATTTTATAATAACTGTTACTGACCATGCAAGACCATAGAAGTCGTGAGGAGACTCGCCGTTTCTGCAGTGGCAATAGTTTTGCGGCTGCAGGCTAGGTGCTGTGGGTTAGTGGTTTTGGGATCCTTCTGGAATGTGAGCCCCATATCAATTATTATTGAACCTTTATTTAACCAGGCAAGTCAGTTAAGAACACATTGTTATTTACAATGACAGCCTACCCCAGCCAAACCCTAACCCGGACCACACTGGGCCAGTTGTGCACCGCCCTATGGGACTCCCAATCACGGCCGGTTGGGATACATCCTGGAATCGAACCAGGGTCTGTAGTGACATCTCTTACATTGAGATGTAGTGCCTTAGACCGCTGTGCCACTCGTGCGCCCTGTTAATCACAGCATTTTGAGGGGTGGGGTTGTGAAATAATTTGATAAAAGGCAAATGAGTGAAATGGCACTGTATTTAGAACTTGTTTACCATTGTCTTTTTCTTAACTGAACCACTTTAAATGTGTGGGGTTTTGCGCCTTCTAGCCATTACACATAGCTACTCGTTCTTAAAAATATCCCCTTAGTCGTACTGTATAGAGAGGGCGATGAAACCAGAGAAGCTACTTTGAGTAGCGACGACGCCGCTAAGTGCATACCCCTCTTCCCCGATATTAAACGGGACTCCGCACCCAGCTGGACTGGGTTATTCTCTCCTCTGTCTCACATTCCCTCCCGGTTTGTGTAGGAGGCCCATTTACCTGACACCACTCATCACGCATCGAATGACCCCATTGGCCAGTTTAGCCATTGTGCGCACTCTCACCTCTTCTCTGGCCTCTTCATGTTGCCGGGGGTAACCCCCGTCCCCCAGAGAAACTACAATGGCCTCTGTAATCAAGGACTTTGTTACAGGATAGGCTTATACAACAACACAACTTCTGACTCGAGCAAATTTGAAGCAATATCAGGCTACATTTGAGCCACAGCTTTAAGTTCAAGGTTCCAAATGGTAATTACAGTACAGCGTGCATATCTCCCTAACCCCAAAGTAGGTCTGGGATAGTCAAATTATGGTGCAGCTGAACTGACTGTTCCCTTTCTCTGTTGGGTTAATTGTATGTAATCCGATAAGATTTGTGTTCCACTAGAAGAACTCAGAGATTTATTTTGTTTGTTTGAGTGAAATAAATTATCCAAGTTATGTTTATATAGACATATAAAATGAAGTTATACGTTTTCTCAAACACTGCTGCAGTCCCACTCCAAACCCTGCCAATCAGCAAGAGTGAAGGGCAGTATCCTTTTCTAAAAAGCAGTTTCCAATTCCTTTCTTTGACCTTGGCTTCAGCCACACTATGTCTGAGTCCCAAATGGCACACTATTCCCTATTTTGTGAACTACCATGGGCCCTGGTCAAAACTAGTGCACTATATCGGGAAATAAGGTTCCATTTGGGACATAGACTGTTGGCCACTCACCGGCAGTGTGTGAGAGACTGAGACTTGGTGAGTGTTGACTAGAAGCTTTGACCCCCCCCCCCACCTTGACCCCAAACTGCCCCATAGAGCTCCAACTGACCAACCCTCCTCCTGTCCGTCCTGTTCTGTAAAGGGAGTTGATCTCTTATTGTAAAAGCATCACAATTGCATCTGTGTAATGATGCTGAAGCCTTAAATTAAAATAAATGTGGGTTTTAAAATACAAATGCATTCAAAAGGTTGCTCATTGGCTTGTTTGTTTATCTCAAAAGTGGAAGAAATTCTGTTTACAGAAGTGGTATGTACAGTAAACAAAGCTGTGTGATGGCTTTCTTAAGATCTGAGAAAGAGAAAAACAATGGATCTGCTTATACTGCATATACAGAACACTAGGTGTGAGAGTGTGGATTTATTTAGATATCATTTTTTTATATTTATATATTGGTCCGGACAATCTATACACCAAAAATTAAGATGTGAATATGTTTAAGATCTGAGAAAGCGGGAAAATGCTCTAAAATGACTCTGTCCAGTCTCCATTGGATTTGCTTATACTCCATGTGATCTAGGGGTGTGTGTGGATTTATTTAGATATTGTTTAAATATATACACTTAGGATACAAAACATTAACAACACCTGCTCTTTCAATGACAGACTGACCAGGTGCAAGCTATGATCCCTTATTGATTTCACTTGTTAAATCCTCTTCAATCAGTGTAGATGAGGGGGAGGAGACAGGTTAAAGAAGGGTTTTTAAGCCTTGAGACATGGATTGTGCATGTGGGCCATTCAGAGCGTGAGTGGGCTAGACAAAATATTTAAGTGCCTTTTGAACGGGGTATGGTAGTAGGTGCCGGGCTCTCCAGTTTGTGTCAAGAACTGCAATGCGGCTGGGTTTTTCAAACTCAACAGTTTCCCATGTGTATCAAGAACGGTCCACCACCCAAAGGACATCCAGCCAAGTTGACACAACTGTGGGAAGCATTGGAGTCAAGATGCCTGTGGAAAGCTTTCAACATCCTTGGGGTGGAGGTGTTTCTAATGTTGGGTGTACTCAGGGTATATATTGGTCTGGACAATTTACAGTATATACCAACATTTTATTAAGATCTGATCATGTATTCACAGGACTTGACTCATGAAATGTGTAAAAGACATTGTAGACAAACAATTTAAATAATTTATTCAAATGTGTCCATTAAGCGCAGAGAACAAGTGTGCTAGTGTAAATTATACATTGAATGGGTTAAGGTAATGAATCATCCCCGCCACACACTCATTGATTCATACACACCGACTCACTCTTATCCACTCTCAAGCACACATTCTCACACACTAGATAATAATAGTGACTAAGCAGAAGGCACTGCACAGTGACTGCAGGTAATAAGAGTGGGATTGCACAGCTATTGCAGGATTGCACTGCTATTGCACTGCTGCATGACTCATGAGTATTCTTACTCTGGCCACTGGGGGGCACCACACCACCATTGGCAAACATGTAAACTAGCACAGTATATGGAATTACTTTCGTGCTATTAATATTAAGCAAAACTTCTGAAGTCGAGAAAAACAGTACTAAGAACAAAAATAACGATTTTAAAGCAAAACATAAATATGTTTTGCTTTAAAATCATTATTTTTGTTCGTAGTACTGAATGTAAATTAAAGCAAAAAATAGCTAGTTAGCTAGACTAAGAGCTGTCGGTGCCCTATTTGTTGGTACTGTGTAGCTCAGTTGGTGGAGCATGACGCTTGCAACGCCAGGGTTGTGGGTTTGATTCCCACATAGGACCAGTACAAAAAAAATGTATGCACTCACTACAGTCGTGGCCAAAAGTTTTGAGAATATGACAAATATTAATTTTCACAAAGTCTGCATATACTCCAGAATGTTATGAAGCGTGATCAGAGGAATTGCAATAAATTTCAAAGCCCCTCTTTACCATGCAAATGAACTGAATCCCCCCAAAAAACATTTCCACTGCATTTCAGCCCTGCCACCAAAGGACCAGCTGACATCATGTCAGTGATTTTCTCGTTAACACAGGTGTGAGTGTTGACGAGGACAAGGCTGGAGATCACTCTGTCATGCTGATTGAGTTTGAATAACAGACTGGAAGCTTCAAAAGGAGGGTGGTGCTTGGAATCATTGTTCTTCCTCTGTCAACCATGGTTACCTGCAAGGAAACACGTGCCGTCATCATTGCTTTGCACAGAAATGGCTTCACAGGCAAGGATATTGCTGCCAGTAAGATTGCACCTAAATAAACTTTTTATCAGATCATCAAGAACTTCAAGGAGAGCGGTTAAATTGTGAAGAAGGCTTCAGGGCACCCAAGAAAGTTCAGCATGCGCCAGAACTGTCTTCTAAAGTTGATTCAGCTGCGGGATCGGGGCACCACCAGTACAGAGCTTGCTCAGGAATGGTAGCAGGCAGGTGTTAGTGCGTCTGCACGCACAGTTAGGCAAAGACTTTTGGAGGATGGCTTGGTGTCAAGAAGGGCAGCAAAGAAGCCACTTCTCCCCAGGAAAAACATCATGAATGCAAAAGGTACATGGATTGTACTGCTGAGGACTGGGGTAAAGTCATTTTCTCTGAATCCCCTTTCCGATTGTTTGGGGCTTCCTGAAAAAAGCTTGTCTTGAGAAGACAAGGTGAGCGCTACCATCAGTCCTGTGTCATGCCAACAATAAAGCATCCTGAGACCATTCATGTGTGGGGTTTCTTCTCAGCCAAGGGAGTGGTTTCACTCACAATTTTGCCTAAGAACACAGCCATGAATAACAAATGGTACCAACACATCCTCCGAGAGCAACTTCTCCCAACCATCCAGGAACAGTTTGGTGACGAACAATGCCTTTTCCAGCATGATGGAGCACCTTGCCATAAGGAAAAAGTGATAACTAAATGGCTCGGGGAACAAAACATAAATATTTTGGGTCTGTGGCGAGGAAACTCCCAGGACCTTAATCCCATTTAGAATTTGTGGTTAATCCTCAAGAGGAGGGTGGACAAAAAAAACACACATTCTGATAAACTCCAAGCATTGATTCTGCAAGAATGGGCTGCCATCAGTCAGGATGTGGCCCAGAAGTTAATTGACAGCATGCCAGTGCGGATTGCAGAGGTCTTGAAAAAGAAGGGTCAACACTGCAAATATTGACTCGTTGCATCAACTTCATGTAATTGTCAATAAAAACACTTGAAATGCTTGTAATTATACTTCAGTATTCCATAGTAACATCCGAGAAAAATATTTAAAGACACTGAATCAGCAAACTTTGTGGATATTATTATTTGTGTCATTCTCAACTTTTGGCCAAGGTTGTCTTCTGTCTGATAAGAGCGTCTGCTATATTATCAAAATATAAATGTCAAATGTTTGTCAATTCCCACACCCAATTCGTGAATATATATATATATATATACTGAAGAAAAATCTAAAAGCGGCATGCACAGTGTTGGTCCCATGTTTCATAAGCTGAAAAATATATATATTATTTCCTTAAGCACAAAAAGCGTATTTCTCTCAAGTTTTGTGTACAAATGTTACATCCTTGTTAGTGAGCGTTTCTCCTTTGCAAAAATAATCAATCCATGTTTCGGGTGTGACATATCAAGAAGCTGATTAAACAGCATGATCATTACACAGGTGCACCTTGTGCTGGGGACAATACAAGGCCACTCTAAAATGTGCAGTTTTCACACAACACAATGCCACAGGTGTGCAATTGACATGCTGACTGCAGTAATGTCCACCAGGGCTGTTGCTAGAGAATTGAATGTTCATTTCTCTACCATAAGCCGCCTCCAATGTTATTTTATAGAATTTGGTAGTACATCCAACTGGCCTTACAACCACAGATCACGTGTAATCATGCCAGCCCAGGAACTCCACATCCAGCTTCTTCACCTCCGGGATCGTCTGAGACAAGTCACCCAGACAGTTGATGAAACTGTGGGTTTGCACAACCGAAGAATTTCTACACAAACTGTCTCGGGGAAGCTCATCTGCATGCTTGTCGGCCTCACCAAGGTCTTGACCTGACAGCTGTTCGGTGTCTTAACCAACTTCAGTGTGCAAATGCTGAACTTCGATGACCACTGGCAGGCTGGAGAAGTGTGCTCTTCGGATGAATCTCAATTTAATCCGTACCGGGCAGATGGCAGACAGCATTGGGGAACATCTCGCGCTCCCCATCTATTTCTATGGGCACAAGCACTGTTCACACCCCTCTTGTTGGCGTAGAGAAAGTTTTGCAGGTTTGATCCCAACAGTTTTGGAACCACTGTTTTAAAGGGTATCAGTTTGTCAAATCTGAGCGAAATCACTGCAGATCGTTTCCTTCCTCTGGCTCATCAACAAGTGTCATCAACAATCGCTGAATAGCGTAGCGCTACATACAATAAATATTACTATAAATATTTATGTTCATGAAATCACAAGTGCAATATAGGAAACCACAGCTTAGCCTTTTGTTAATCCACCTGTCGTGTCAGATTTTGAAATGATGCTTTACAGCGAAAGCAATCCAAGCGTTTGTATAAGTTTATCGATCGCACTATAAAACATTAAGTACACTTAGTATCAGGTAGCTCGGTCACGAAAATCAGAAAAGCAATCAAATTAATAGTTTACCTTTGATGATCTTCGGATGTTGTCACTCACGATACTCCCAGTTACACAACAAATGTTCCTTTTGTTCCATAAAGATTATTTTTAGATCCAAAATACCTCCGTTTGTCGCGTTATGTTCAGAAATCCACAGGAAAGAGCGGTCACGACAACGCAGACAAATTCCAAATAGTTTCCATATTGTCCACAGAAACATGTCAAACGTTTTTTATAATCAACCCTCAGGTTGTTTTTAAAATATATAATCGATAATATATCAACCGCAAATGTCTTTCACAGTAGGAGAGGGAAAAGCAATACCTATCCAAACTCTGTTGCACGAGCAAAACTCATGTGACCACTTGACGCGATGTTATCGTTCTGGCTCCTTTTTCAAAATAAAAGCCTGAAACTATGTCTGAAGACTGTTGACATCTTGAGGAAGCGATAGGAAAAGGAATCTGGTTTATATCCCTTTAAATGGAGCAAAGGGAGGCTATGGAACATGGAGTTTTCAAAATAGAAGCCACTTCCTGCTTTGATTTTCCTCAGGGTTTCGCCTGCAATATCAGTTCTGTTATACTCACAGACAATATTTTGACAGTTCTGGAAACTTTAGAGTGTTTTCTATCCAATACTAATATTAATATGCATATATTAGCAACTGAGACTGAGGATCTGGCTGTTTACAATGGGCACCATTTCATCCAAGCTACTCAATACTGCCCCTGCAGCCATAAAAAGTTAATTACAGAGGTGACTCAGTGTGTGGTCACTCCCTTGTTGTGGGCCTGTGTATGTCAACTCCGGCCTAGAGTGAGTCAACTCTGACACCCTTGGTTTCTGATCTATACTCTCTCCCCAGTCCCTCTGCTGTCCTAACCACAGGCACGCAGAGAAAGCTACAGGCTCTGAACTTTCCTCCAGATCCCCACCAGAACCGGGAAGGCAACGCATTTTCCTTCCTTCTCTTTCTCAAACTCACTCGTGTAATGCTACTGACTCAAACTCCGATTTGTGTTACTCCAACAACATTAGTCCTTATTTGTTTGACTCGTGATTCAGCTCTCTCTGAGCACCAGTCAGTGGCACTGTATTATGCTATGACTAAATGTGGTGTGTGTGTGTCATTGTATTGTCAGTGGGTAGTGTTGTATTGGCAGCATATTGAGTTTATTGTGGCCAGTGCATCTGTTAATTTATTGTGGCTGATGTCTCAGAAATCCTCACAGTAGCTGATTTACTCAACATTATTGTACAGTATGTTTCCCATCTCCCAATCAAGTATATGATGCTCCATACCATAACAAATTAGCCAATGGAAAGCCTCTACTTTTCTTGGCTCTACTTTCTTCGTTCTCGATTAGGTAAAGTTTGAGTTTATTTCATTTTTACAGGGACGGTGCACATTAATCAATGTTTCAGTAAAAGTGCCGGCTAATTTTCAACCGCAGTCACTAGGCAGGTTATTAAAAACAATTACAATATAGACAATCATTGAGCATTGAGCACACGCAGAGCTACATAGGACAAGCAAGATGTAGCATACAGACAGAGCAACACAGGACAAGCAAGACATAGCATACAGACAGAGCAACAGAACAAAAAGCAGCAAGACAAAATTCATAAAAGCAACAAAGTGTTTCCACACCTCACAAGCTACAGACAACATGGAAAGTGGCAATACACAGCTATGGATTATGTTCACAAATCTGATTGACCTTTACTCATGTCTTCATGCATTTTGTGAAAGTGTGATATGTGGTGCAGTTGTGTCTGATGGCAGTGTATTCCAGATATGAGAAGCTCTCACAGAGAAAACGGATTTACTAAAGGTGTTTTTCCTTAAGGGAACTATAGTCACCTCTCATGGCAGACCTTGTGGATCTGCTGCTATATGTTTGGGTTTTCTGTTTAACAAAAATCCTGAGTGGAGGGGGAGCCAAGCCATTTAGGATCTTGAATAGTGTATCTTAGAAATGTCTTGTGTCCAGTTGCAGGTGGGTCTCCAAAAACCATAGAATATTCAGAAATATATTAAATCCACATTTTATATCGAGTGAGAAAGGGCTCTTATGTGTGTAGATCGTTGTTTTGGCTGCACTGTGTGATGCGCTGTCATCTACTTCTACACTCATCGAAACTACTAGTTCCTGCTAAGATGTTGGGAAATGCAAAATGTCGAGGGAACTCCTCAATGCAAAATGTGGATTTAATATATTTCTGAATATTCTATGGTTTTTGGAAAGATTATCTGGATTGCAGAATGACCATACGACCATGTAATCTGAAGTCAGAATAAATATCATAATTTCTGTCACAGCTGAACATAACTTCATTATGACTAGAGGTGTCAAAGTTCCCACCTAAAAGCCTTTATGGTTTTTAAAGGATACAATATAGTCTCATATCAGGAAATGTGATTCTCCGAAAGAGCTTTGCATAATGTCAAGCAAAACCTTCTGCACTCTGTTTTCAAAATGGCAATTGGTTCTTGACAGTGAGACCATATACAGTGGGGCAAAAAAGTATTTAGTCAGCCACCAATTGTGCAAGTTCTCCCACTTAAAAAGATGAGAGGCCTGTAATTTTCATCATAGGTACACTTCAACTGACAGACAAAATGAGAAAAAAAATCCAGAAAATCACATTGTAGGATTTTTAATCAATTTATTTGCAAATCATGGTGGAAAATAAGTATTTGGTCACCTAAAAACAAGCAAGAATTCTGGCTCTCACAGACCTGTAACTTCTTCTTTAAGAGGCTCCTCTGTCCTCCACTCGTTACCTGTATTAATGGCACTTGTTTGAACTTGTTATCAGTATAAAAGACACCTGTCCACAACCTCAAACAGTCACACTCCAAACTCCACTATGGCCAAGACCTAAGAGCTGTCTACAAAATTGTAGACCTGCACCAGGCTGGGAAGACTGAATCTGCAATAGGTAAGCAGCTTGGTTTGAAGAAATCAACTGTGGGAGCAATTATTAGGAAATGGAAGACATACAAGGCCACTGATAATCTCCCTCGATATGGGGCTCCACGCAAGATCTCACCCCGTGGGGTCAAAATGATCACAAGAACGGTGAGCAAAAATCCCAGAACCACACGGGGGGGACCTAGTGAATGACCTGGAGAGAGCTTCAAAATCTGGATCCCTACAAAGAAACTGGGCTAGACAATCTGGACCCTCTCTTTCTAAACTTTTCAGCCGATATTGTTGCAACCCCTATTACTAGCCTGTTCAGCCTCTCTTTCGAATCATCTGAGATCCCCAAAGATTGTAAAGCTGCCGCGGTCACCCCCCTCTTCTAAGGGGGAGACACTCTAGACCCAAACTGTTATAGACCTATATCCATCCTGCACTGCCTTTCTAAAATCTTTGAAAGCCAAGTTAACAAACAGATCGGCGACAATTTCGAATCCCACCGTACCTTCTCCACCATGCAATCTGGTATGCATTCTGTATACTTCTGACCCTTCTTTGGACACTGTGTTAACAAATCTCCAGACGAGCTTCAATGCCATACAACACTCCTTCTGTGGCCTCCAACTGCTCTTAAATGCAAATAAAACTAAATGCATGCTCTTCAATTGATTGCTGCCCGCTCCCGCCCCCCCAACTAGCATCACTACTCTGGACGGTTCGACGTAGAATATGTGGACAACTACAAATCCCTAGGTGTCTGGTTAGACTGTAAACTCTCCTTCCAGACTCACATTAATCTCCAATCCAAAATTAAATCTAGAATCGGCTTTCTATTTTGCAAACAAAGCCTCCTTCACTCTTGCTGCCAAACATACCCTCGTAAAACTGACGATCCTACCTATCCTTGACTTTGGCGATGTCATTTACAAAATAGCCTCAACACTCTACTCAGACTACATCTAGTTTGCTATCACAGTGCCATCCGTTTTGTCACCAAAGCCCCATATACTACCCACCACTGCGACCTGTATGCTCTCGTTGGCTGGCCCTCGCTACAGATTCGTCACCATGGCAACTGTGTCCTGTTTGTGTTTGGTGGGACGTTGATGGAATATTCTCCTAACTGTCAGAAAACTGGACACGTAAGGGTTCTTGCAACGTCCAATAAAATGTCTTAAATTCTGGGAACATGGCAACCACATTCTGGGTAAGGTGAAACGCTCTCACAAGACCCCCCCCCTCTCTGTGTGTGATGAGTCAGACGGGCAGGGTCTGAAAACCACAGTCATCAAATTCTTCTGTTGTGACTCTTTATTGTCCAAATGACCCCCCCCCCCACCTCCCCTTATTACTCTGTGTAGACCTGTCTGTGATATCAACTGATGTTTTATTGCGATTACATTCCAGTAGATTTTAAAGTCCATGATTATTTTACTTCTGAATAAACTTAACTGGGACAGGGAAGCAACGGACGAGGCTATTTTGGCTTCTGTTGTCATCCTTGTCTTTGTCATGGCACAGTCACTAGCAACCTCAGATCGGATGGAACAGATGAGCAAGCTAACCCTCTTACTGGAAGAAGCCTTGGCAGCGATACACACTGTGAGCCATAATTGATGATAGAGTGACTGTGGCCCAGATTGGATCAGTTAAGATGTTGGGAAAGGAAGGGCAAGGATGTCAGAGAGAGCCCAAGAATCTGAACTTATGTTAGCTAGAAATGTTGCCTCCAATTTACTATGCAGTAGAATTCAGCATCCCGTTTGTCTCCAACAGTGGTTTGTCATGCTTTTTGTCAGTCATTTTACCTGAGGGGTAGTTGGTATTTTAAGTCAATGAAAAGATCTCTGCCAATTCTGACTGTTCAACATTTATGTTCTCAAAGTGTTTACAACACTTATCAGGATCTGATTGCATTGGAGTCGGCCCAAATCACATATAATTTGCCTTATTTCTTTTGAGTACCCTGCTCTTTGTTTTCGCTGTAAGCACATTTCCCATTTGTAAAATGTTTTGTTCTGATATATGTGAGTCAGTCTTGATATGTTTGACTGATAGACTAACTCCCTGTCTTGGACTTTATCCAGTGTGACAAAGGAGGAGTTCATGAAGTTTGCTTGTCAATGTATTTCTCTCTAAGTTTGCGTAGGCCCACAAGATAAAACACGATGAACCATTTCAAGAGTCATTCACTTCGTGACACACAATGGCGCAATAAAACATTTTTCAGGAGCGCTATAATGACATTCAAGGCCTAATAAAAGGGATTTATGCTAAAAAATGATTGAGGCGGGCCACGTCTCCTCAACCAGATAAAACAGTGTTATGTTCAGTGGACTGAACAAACCAGGACGGAAACTGTTCTGGGCTCCTCCAGTCCAAAAACAAAGTAAACAAAGGCAACACTTTGTGCTGGCACTTTCCCGCCAAATCTCTGCCAGCCTGTTCACCCTCTCACCATGGTAACTGGCCACCTTGTGTTGCTCCAAGCCATCTGAGGGGTTTTCCTCTTGAAACAGAGCTGAAAATATGCTCTGCCATGTCCCCTGCATAAAATAGCTCCATTGTGTGCCCATTGAAATATCTGTTTTCTTAGATTTTAGGGAGACTCTAAAAAGAGTGGACAACACAGTAAAAGTCTGTTTATAAAGGAATGTGTGGTTTTGGTGTCATGTCTTGTCTTAGCCACTAGATGCCGTCAATGTTAGTCTGGGGGTGTTTTGTACTTCTGTCTGCGTTACTTTGTGGAACAAGTCACTGATATACAGCCGGAGAATTCGCATAGCCTAAAGAGCTGTCAGCTTGCTACTGGGGCTGTCCGGCTGAAAAGTTACCATTTCAGGCTGCTAATCGGGTCACAGATCATGCTGTACCTGCTTTTCTCTGACTGTCAAACACGTCCATGACTCACCTGTGGCAGTTATAGCCCTATGACTCTTATTAATGTGGACCAAAACGCAAAAAGAGACAGAATTTGTTAAAAACAAAGAATTGGCCATTGAAAGGACTCTATATGCTGCCAGCCTTTGAATAAATTCCAGACTGGGTATATCTTTGTTTTTCTTTGTTTCTGTCCCAGTGCTTGCGTAATCTTGCAAGGGTTTTCAACTGTAACAAAGCGTTTACACTATACAAACGGCACTCGCCTAGCCACGTTAGCCTATCCCTCATGTGGGTGCTAAAAAGTTGACACTACATATCAACAGCGATTGTCAGCAAATCCAGTAGGGGCTGGAAGCTATGGTAAGCTTTGATTGGTCAATCGCCGTTGCGTTATCGCGGAGGATTTGCTTAAAGCTCAGCCTTCCCCAACTTTAGTCCCAGCCTGTTGATCTCCCTCGTCCATGCTCGCATTGATCGACGGTCCCCTGCCCACTCTACTTGTTTCACTTTTCTTCCATTGAAAGTGAATGGTTTACAATGTTTCACTGCGCGATGCTGCTTCCTATTGTATATGCACGGTAAGATTGAGGATGGTTGCAGTGGCCTTAGTGACCTTTTTGTACTTTACTGTGCCAGTCTTGTCGAGGAGAAAGCCCGCGAAGACATAGCCAATAGGAGGCCAGCGCTGGGGGGGGGGGGGACTAGCAGCTGGGCAAGAATTCCTGCATGCCGTACAGTTCTGACAAAGGGAGGGACTGTTTCCCGCCAGCTTTATGCAAATCCCTGGAGCGCTGCCAGAGACATACTTCCAAGCAGCTCCCTCTTCCTCCAAACCGGGAGGGGGGAAGAAAAAAAGGAGCCGGAAGCCCAAAGCCATTTTAGTAATTTAGCAGACGCTCTTATCCAAAGTGATTTACAATCTGATTATAAGAGACTATAGTTCATTGTATTCATGACACTTTATTAACGGTTTTCCACATTGTTCTGTATCATTGATTCAACACCGCCATTAGTTTTACAGTGCATTCGGAAAGTTTTCAGACCTTTCGACTTTTTCCACATTTTGTTCAATTAAAGCTTTATTCTGAAATTGATTAAACAGTTTTTTCCCTCATCAATATACACACAATACCCCATAATGACAAAGCAAAAACATGTGTCCATTAAAAATAAAAAACTGATATCACATTTACATAAGTAATCAGACCCTTTTCAGTACTTTGTTGAAGCGCCTTTGGCAGCAATTACAGCTTCGAGTCTTCTTGGGTATGATGCTCCAAGCTTGGCACATCTGTATTTGGGGAGTTTTTCCCATTCTTTTCTACATATCCTCTCAAGCTCAGATATTTTTATACCTTTAAAAGGAGTATTCTGTTGAGATGATAAATCCATGCGCCAACGCATCTGTTTTGTAGGCCCAGCTACTATATATGCCACAATCCACAATAAATGGTAAAGATAAGCACTATGTCATTTCCAGATTTGCTGTGCTTATCTTCTCAATTAATTTGGGGTTGAGATCTAAAAAACTGATGACTCATCTTGACTTAAGACTACTTTGGAGATCTGAAAACGATCTTTTGATGTGTTTTTTTAATGTCCCTTTAACCCTTCCTGACGAGACGTAAAGAACTTGCAAGTGACGCTGTTCCATAGACGCATATAGCCGCTCTCCTCTTTTCAACTCTTTTTCTCTACGCTCATCTCCTTACGCTCTGCCTCCCTATCACTACATGGATATGGTTATAATCTTGTTTCTGTTAAGGGTTAAAAAGACACGAGCTAAATGGCTCTGGGTAGGGCAGCCCTTTACCAGGAACTGGAAACCTCAGTCACCCTCCAGGACTCCGCTGGCGCTATACCGAGTGGAGGAGGAGGAAGAGGGGGGAGCCAGGCAGAACGGCCCCGTCATTACACACTACTTCCTGTGCTCTGCTTTCCCTGCTCCAGAGGAGTGGTGGAGGTTGAACACATGGAGACACTCACACATACTGTACAAGCAGAATGTACATGCAATTAGGCACCCCAACACACACACACACAGGAGTTTAAAGAGAACCAGTACAGGGCAGGCGGAAGCTTTTTGTCTTCCTTTTGAGTGCCTTCAACTCATGCTGACGCTGTGTTTGAACTCTCTGTCATAATGCCAACATAAGGCTGTCATGAGATTAAGTTTACATATGTCCTTAGGAGTCGTAACAGACTTGCCTTTCATTAGAGAAATAATTATATCCAGCAATGTTGGTTTGTGCAGCTCATCCTGAGGTAATTTTGACGTCTAATCTAATTCGGCAGAACCCATTTGATCCTTTCCACTGAGCTCAAACCCCAACGCAGTGCTGAGTCACTTTATGGCAAGGTCAAACATGACGTCGCAATGGATCAGAGAAAGCAAACAGAATGATTGACTAACTATCTCTCTGATGTCATGTCAGAGTGGCCAGTGAATCACCCATGTGTCTCTGACCACTTGGCGCTTGCTCTGCCACTCCAGTTAGACGCTGTACCCAGGAACCCCAGGGAAGGTGAACAGACAATGTTTGTTCACCCCCATGATGCCAGCTAACAGGGCTCTCTAATCTCTTCACAACCGCTGGCATTCCCCCTTTTCCATGGAACCAGAGGAGCTGATAGTGTTTGAAGTGTGATAAGGCGGATTTAAACAAGGGGTTAATCATTAACGCTTCTTCAGAGGACCGCAGGTTCCAACGTGTTCAAACCTGCGTGGTTGGTCGACCTGGTCGACCCCCACCCCCTCATTCCACTTAGCCTTGGAGTAGCTTCTTGATCCAACTGCACATTTTGGCTGTTGGTGACAAAGTTATCTTTTACTAATCTGGTCAACCAGATTGACCGCTGTGCTCACCATTGTTTCACTTCAAGTCTTGAATAGTTAGTCTGGTTAAAAAGTTTTTATGGGTTTTCTTTAGTAAAAAAGTATCTGCTCCTCTTATCGACACTGGTTCTAGGTTAGGTATGTAGGGCCCAGATGGTGAGCAAGGTGTGGGATAAACGTGACAATCGGGTTGCAGGATTTTACATAGCAAACCATCCATCCTCTAGCACTTTTTTTGGTTATCAAGTTCAAACAGTTCAGTTTAAACAGCATGTTAATGGCAGAACTAATTACAATTATGTAGTAACGAGAATTGTAATTTCTGGCCCTGGATATTTTGCCATTTTGTCCAGAATATCAAGCGGAATGTGATGAATGTCTGCCACCTAAATGAGTCTGAGAGACTAATAATCTCTCAGCCCCATGGCAAACTACCAGATAAACATCGCTACATTTCCGAACTTGTGTCTATGAGCGTTCTGGAAATGTTCTGCATACCAGATGTCATTAAAGGCGACCTCTGTGGGCACAAATGATCATGTACACTACCGTTCAAAAGTTTGGGGTCACTTAGAAATGTCCTTGTTCTTGAAAGAAAAGTAAACATTTTTGTCCATTAAAATTACATAAACTTGATCGGAAATACAGTGTAGACATTGTTAATGTTGTAAATGACTATTGTAGCTGGAAACTGCAGATTCTTTATGGAATATCTACATAGGCGTGCAGAGGCCCATTATCAGCAACCAGCACTCCTGTGTTCCAATGGCACGTTGTGTTAGCTAATGCAAATTTAACATTTTAAAAGGCTAGTTGATCATTAGAAAACCCCTTTGCAATTGTGTTAGTACAGCTGAAAACTGTTGTTCTGATTAAAGAAGCAATACAACTGGCATTCTTTAGACTAGTTGAGTATCTGGAGCATCAGCATTTGTGGGTTTGATTACAGGTTCAAAATGGCTAGAATGATCTTTCTTCTGAAACTCGTCAGTCTATTATTTTTCTGAGAAACGAAGGCTATTCCATATGAGAAATTGCCAAGAAACTGAAGATCTCATACAACACTGTGTACTACTCCCTCCACAGAACAGCACAAACTGGCCCTAACCATAATAGAAAGCGGAGTGGGAGGCCCCGGTGCACAACTGAGCAAGAGGACAAGTACATTAGTGTCTAGTTCCAGAAACGGATGTCTCACATGTCCTCATCTTCAAATTTGTTATTTTTTAAAAGCATTTTCATGTAGACTTGATTGTGTGTTTTGTATCATTGTCTTGCTACATGACTCAGCTGCGCTTCAGCTCACAGATGGATGGCCTGACATTCTCCTGTAAAATTCTCTGATACAGAGCAGAATTCATTCCTTCTATTAAAGCAAGTCATCCAGGTCCTGAGGCAGCGAAACATCCCCAATCCATCACCATGCTTGACCGTTGGTATGAGTTTCTTACTGTGGAATGCAGTGTTTGGTTTTCGCCAGACATAATGGGACCCATCTTGTCCAAAAAGTCAACTCAAGTTTGACAAAAAGCACCTGGAAGCACCTGGATGATCATAAAGACTCTTGGAATAATGTTCTATGGACAGATGACTCAAAAGTTTAACTTTTAGGACATGGGTCCCATATGTATGTGTATTTATACAACAGGTTGGTCCAATCCTGAATGCTGATTGGTTAAAACCACATTCCAGCCGGTGTCTATTCCACAAGTTACCACCGGCTAAAGCTGACATTAAATAGCCTACAAACTCAGTTCTATCTGACTAAGCAATCCACTGTCTAATCCGCCCAGCCAGGCAATTTATAAACTTGATTTTCACTATAAAAAGTATCAATATATTATCTCACATTATTTTTATAAACCTCTCTGTCTGTCACTCTAACATTGGCAACATTGTTTCAATGTTTCCCTGAATCTGGAGGAAACCTGGCACCATCCTTATGGTGAAGCATGATGGTGGCAGCATCATGCTGTGGGGATGTTTTTCAGCGGCAGGGACTGGGAGACTAGTCAGGAATGAGGAAAAGATGAACGGAGCAAAGTACCGAGAGATCCTTGATGAAAACCTGTTCTAGAACGCTCAGGACCTCAGACTGGGGTGAAGGTTCACCTTCCAACAGGACAATGACCCTAAGCACACAGCCAAGACAAGGCAGGAGTGGCATGAGGACAAGTCTCTGAATGTCCTTGAGTGGCCCAACCAGAGCCCGGACTTGAACCCGGTCAAATATCTATTGCTGTAGAGACCTGAAAATAGCTGTGCAGTGACACTACCCATCAACCTGACAGAGCTTGAGAGGATCTGCAGGCAACAATGGGAGAAACTCCCCAAATACAGGTGTGCCAAGCTTGTAGCTTCATACCCAAGAAGACTCGAGACTGTAATTGCTCGCAAAAGTGCGTCATCAATGTAAAGGGAATGAATACTTACAGGACCAGTCAAAAGTTAGAACACACCTTCTCGTTAAAGGGTTTTTCGTCAATTTCTACATTGTAGAATAATAGTGAAGACCTCAACTATGAAATAACACATATGGAAACATGTAATAACCAAAGAAGTTTTAAACAAATCAAAATATATTTGAGATTCTTCAAAGAAGCCACCCTTGTCTTTGAAATTCTCTCAACCAGCTTCCCCTGGAATGCTTTTCCAACAGACTTGAAGGAGTTCCCACATATGCTGAGCACTTGATTGCTGCTTTTCTTTCATTCTGTTGTCAAACTCATCCCAAACCATCTCAATTGGGTTGAGGTTGGGTGATTGTGGAGGCCAGGTCATCTAATGCAGCAATCCATCACTCTCCTTGGTCAAATAGCCCTTACACAGCTGGAGGTGTGTTGGGTCATTGTCCTGTTGAAAAACAAATGGTAGTCCCACAAAGCGCAAACCAGATGAGATGGCATATCGCTGCATAATGCTGTGGTAGCCATGCTGGTTAAGTGTGCCTTAAATTTTAAATACATTATTTACAATGTCACCAGTAAATCAACCCCACACCCTCACACCTCCTCCTCCATGCTTCACGGTGGGAACCACACATGCGGAAATCATCCATTCACCTACTCTGCGTCCTCACAAAGACACGGCGGTTGGAACCAAAAATCTCAAATTTGGACTCATCAGACTAAAGGACAGATTTCCACCGGTCTAATGTCCATTGTCCGTGTTTCTTGGCCAAAGCAAGTCTCTTATTCTTATTGGTGTCCTTTAGTAGTGGTTTCTTTGCAGCAATTTGCTTGTAGTCTCCTCTGAACAGTTGATGTTGTCATGTGTCTTTTACTTGAACTCTGACACATTTATTTGGGCTGCAATCTGAGGTGTAGTTAACTCTAATGAACTTATCTTCTGCGGCAGAGATAACTCTGGGTCTTCCTTTCCTGTGGCGGTCCTCATGAGAGACAGTTTCATCATAGCGCTGGATGGTTTTTGCGACTGCACTTGAAGAAACAAGTTCTTGAATTTTCCATATTGACTGATCTTCATGTCTTAAAGTAATGATGTTCTTGCCATAAAATGGACTTGGTCTTTTACCAAATAAGGCTATATTCTGTATACTACCTCTACCTTGTCACAACACAACTGATTGGCTCAAACGCATGAAGAAATTCCACAAATTAACTTTTAAAACTTTTAAAACAAGGCACATCTGTTAATAGAAATGCATTCCAGCTAACGCCTTAGCTAACACCTCTGTTTCGAAGCAAACACCAGCTAGCCTCGAGCTAGGCCCATATACCAGATAATTCTAGGGCTACAATACCTCCTTTGCCAATTGCCCTGGACCCTTTATTGTAGACACAGAGACCTGTCGATCCATCACGACTGGACTGCCGATATGATCACCTGATGTGGTCTCAACACACCTCTTTCCACTGGGATTCTCTGCCTCTAACCCTATTACAGGGGCTGAGTCACTGGCTTACTGGGGCTCTTTCATACCGTCGCGGGGAGGGGTGTGTCACTTGAGTGGGTTGAGTCACTGATGTGATCTTCCTGTCTGGGTTGGCTGCCCCCCCCCCATGGTGGAGATCTTTGTGGGCTATACTCAGCCTTGTCTCAGGATGGTAAGTTGGTGGTTGAAGATATCCCTCTAGTGGTGTAGGGGCTGTGCTTTGGCAAAGTGGGTGGGGTTATATCCTTCCTGTTTGGCCCTGTCCGGGGGTGTCCTCGGATGGGGCCAAAGTGTCTCCTGACCCCTCCTGTCTCAGCCTTCAGTATTTATGCTGCAGTAGTTTATGTGTCGGGGGGCTAGGGTCAGTTTGTTATATCTGGAGTACTTCTCCTGTCCTATTCGGTGTCCTGTGTGAATTTAAGTGTGCTCTCTCTAATTCTCTCTTTCTCTCTTTCTTTCTTTCTCTCTCTCGGAGGACCTGAGCCCTAGGACCATGCCTCAGGACTACCTGACATGATGACTCCTTGCTGTCCCCAGTCCACCTGGCCGTGCCGCTGCTCCAGTTTCAACTGTTCTGCCTTATTATTATTGGACCATGCTGGTCATTTATAAACATTTGAACATCTTGGTCATGTTCTGTTATAATCTTCACCCGGCACAGCCAGAAGAGGACTGGCCACCCCACATAGCCTGGTTCCTCTCTAGGTGTCTTCCTAGGTTTTGGCCTTTCTAGGGAGTTTTTCCTAGCCACCGTGCTTCTACACCTGCATTGCTTGCTGTTTGGGGTTTTAGGCTGCGTTTCTGTACAGCACTTTGAGATATCAGCTGATGTACGAAGGGCTATATAAATAAATTTGATTTGATTTGAAGAGGCTATTCTGTTACGATATCGCCGAAGAACCATCTACTAGCCCCGGCCCGCTAGCTTTTCTGAACGCTGTGTCCCCTGCTCGCCTAGCGTAGTAGCGACTACCAAACGGCACCCTGACTCACCTATTGCTGCTCTTTTGACCCTATGATCACTCAGCTACACAGCTGATGCCCCCTGGACTGATTCAATAACACGGTACTTCATTTTGTTTACCTGTCGGCCCCAGCCTCGAACTCAGGTCCTATATGTACCTAACTGACCCGCTCTGCCCATTCATCGCCATTTACCCATTTTTGTCTTAGCTCTCCTGATCAAGACCTGTGATTGCTTTATGCCTCTCTCTAATGTCAATGTGCCTTGTCTACTTCTGTCCTGGCTGGTTCGTATTGTTTTATTTCACTGCAGAGCCCTCAGTCAATGCTCAACATGAATTAGTTAGCTCTTTTGTCCCACCCCACACACATGCAGAGATCTCACCTGGCTTAACCTCTCTGGCCCACCTGACACGCTAGCGTCCCACCTTGCCAACAATAAATGCAAATGCGCTACGCCAAATGCTAATGGCACCCGTTAAAACTCAAACGTTCATTAAAACACACATGCAGGGTACTCAATTGAAGCTACACTCGCTGTGAATCTAGCCAACAAGTCAGATTTTTAAAATGCTTTTCGGCGAAAGCATGAGAAGCTATTATCTGATAGCATGAAACACCCCGAAATACCTTAAGGGGACGTAAACAAAAGAATTAGCGTAGCCGGCGCTACACAAAACGCAGAAATAAAATATAAAACATTCATTACCTTTGACGAGCTTATTTGTTGGCACTCCTATATGTCCCATAAACATCACAATTGGGTCTTTTTTTTTTATTAAATCAGTCCTTGTATACCCAAAATGTCCATTTATAAAGACTGTGTGATCCAGGAAAAAACACAGTTTCTAAACGCAATGTTATTTTTTTCATTAAAAAAGTTGCCTATAAACTTTGACAAAACACTTCAAAACTACTTCTGTAATCCAACTTTAGGTATTAGTAAACGTTAATAAACGATCAAATTGATCACGGAGCGATCTGTATTCAATAGCAGCAAGTTTGGAAAACGACGTCCACTTTCCCCCTTCCATAACTTCCTGCTGTGTACCCGAAGACAGGATGTGCCTATTACTCATATGACAAAGGATTTACCTGAATAGAATTCACAACACTGGTGACATTGTGTGGAAGCTGTAGGAACTGTAAGCCGGTCGCTATCAATTATACCTTGCAATAGACAATACAGAGACTGGCGGATTGATTTTTTCTTCGTCAATTTTGTGATCAGGTTTCCTTGGGATTTTGACCACGAAACACGTTCTGTTATAGTCAAAGACATCATTTAACCAGTTTTAGAAACTTCAGAGTGTTTTCTATCCACACATACTAATCATATGCACATACTATATTCCTGGCATGAGTAGCAGGACGTTGAAATGTTGCGCGATTTTTAACAGAATGTTGAAAAAAGTAGCCCTAGCTCTAACAGGTTTTAACTGGTGCCTCCAGAGACGAAACCTCTCATCACTCAACGCCTAGATTTAGCTCCACTGTACTCACATCCAACCATACCTTTGTCTGCACATTATGCCCTGAATCTCTTCTACCACACCCAGAAATCTGCTCATTTTAGTCTCTGTTCCCAATGAACTAGACGACCAATTTTTATAGCCTTTAGCCGTACCCTTATCCTACTCCTCTGTTCCTCTGGTGATGTAGAGGTTAACCCAGGCCCTGTAGCCCCCAGTTCCACTCCTATTCCCCATGTGCTATTATTTGGTGACTTCTGTAACTGTAAAAGCCTTGGTTTCATGCATGTTGACATCAGAAGCCTCCTTCCTTTTTTCACTGCTTTAGCACAGTCTGCCACCCTAATGTCCTAGCCATGTCTGAATCCTGGCTTAGGAAGGCCACCACAAATTCTGAAATTTCCATCCCCAATTACAGCATTTTCTGCTAAGACAGAATTGCCAAAGGGGGTGGAGATGCACCCCTACTGCAGAGATGGCCTGCAGAGTTCTGTCATACTATCCAGGTCTGTGCCCAAGCAGTTCAAGCTTCTACTTTTGAAAATCCACCTTTTCAGAATAAGTCTCTCACTATTGCCGCTTGTTATAGACCCCCCTCAGCACTCAGCTGTGCTCCGGACACCATTTGTGAAATGATTGCCCCCCATCTATTTTCAAGAGTTCGTACTGTTAGGTGACCTAAACTGGGATATGCTTAATTAACACCCCAACCATCCTGCAATCTAAGCTAGATGCCCTCAATCTCACACAAATTATTAACGAACCTACCAGGTACAACCCTAAATCCGTAACCATGGGCACCCTCATAGATATCATCCTGACCAACCTGTCCTCTAAATACACCTCTGCTGTCTTCATCCAGGATCTCAGCCATCACTGCCTCATTGCCTGCATCCGTAATGGCTCTGCGGTCAAACGACCACCCCTCATCACTGTGAAACGGTCCTTCAGCGTGCAGGCCTTTCTAATCAACCTGGCCTGGGTATCCTGGAAGGATATTGACCTCATTCCACCAGTAGAGGATGGTTTTTTATTCTTTAAAAGTGCTTTCCTCACCATCTTAAATAAGCAAGCCCCATTCAAAAAAAATTGAACTGAGAACAGATATAGCCCTTGGTTCACTCCGGACTTGACTGCCCTTGACCAGCACAAAAACATCCTGTGGCATACTGCATTAACATCGAATAGCCCCTGCGATATGCTACTTTTCATGGACGTTAGGAACCAATATATGCAGTCAGTTAGGAATGCAAAGGCTAGCTTTTTCAAAAAGAAATTTGCATCATGTAGCACAAACTCCAAAAAGTTATGGGACAATAAGTCCATGGAGAATAAGAGCACCTCCTCACAGCTGCCCACTGCACCGAGGCAAGGAAACACTGTCACCACCGTATCTCTACTTGTACATTCATCTTCTGCACATCTACCATTCCAGTGTTTAATTACTATATTGTAATTACTTCACCACCATGGCCTATTTATTGCCGTGATTAACTCCCTTATCTTACCTCATCTGCACTCACTGTATATAGACTTTTTGTTTTATTTTGTTCTACTGTATTATTGACTGTATGTTTTGTTTATTACACGTGTAACCCTGTGTTGTCGAATTGCTATGCTTTATCTTGGCCAGATCGCAGTTGCAAATGAGAACTTGTTCTCAACTAGCAGACCTGGTTAAATATAGTGATTTTTATTTTATTTGAATAAATCTATGATAATCGAGAATTTCAATAAGCGTTTTTCTACGGCTGGCCATACTTTCCTCCTGGCTACCCCTTCCCCGGTCAACAGCTCTGCATCCCCCCACAGCACCTTGCCCAAGCCTCCCCAGTTCTCCTTCACCCAAGTCCAGACAGCAGATGTTCTGAAAGAGCTGCAAAACCTGGACCCCTACAAATCAGCTGGGCTAGACAATCTGAACCATCTCTTTCTAAAATTATCCACCGATACTGTTGCAACCGCTATTACTAGCCTTTTCAACCTCTCTTTCGTATCGTCTGAGATCCCCAAAGATTGGAAAGCTGCCGCGGTCATTCCCCTCTTCAAAGGGAGAGACACTCTAGACCAAAACTGTTATAGACCTATATCCATCCTGCCCTGCTTTTCGAAGGTCTTCGAAAGCCAAGTTAACAGATTACCAACCTTTCTGAATCCAACCGTACCTTCTCCGCTATGCAATCTGGTTTCCGAGCTGGTCATGGGTTCACCTCAGCCACGCTCAAGGTCCTAAACGATATCATAACCGCCATTGATCAAAGACAATACTGTGCAGCCGTCTTCATTGACCTGGCCAAGGCTTTCGACTCTGTCAATCACCAAATTCTTATCGGCAGACTCAATAGCCTTGGTTTCTCAAATGACTGCCTTGCCTGGTTCACCAACTACTTCTCAGACAGATTTCAGTGTGTCAAATCGGAGGGCCTGTTGCACGGACCTCTGGCAGTCTCTATGGGGATGCCACAGGGTGCAATTATTGGGCTGACTCTCTTCTCTGTATACATCAATGATGTCGCTCTTGCTGATGGTGATTTTGCTGTTGATGCAGACGACACCATTCTGTATACTTCCGACCCTTCTTTGGACACTGTATTAACAAACCTCCAGACGAGCTTCAATGCCATACAACACTCCTTCCGTGGCCTCCAACTGCTCTTAAATGCAAATAAAACTAAATGCATGCTCTTCAACCGATCGCTCCCCGCCATCCACCCGCCCGTCCAGCATCACTAGTCTGGACGGATTTGACTTAAAATACGTGGACAACTACAAATCCCTAGCTGTCTGGTTAGACTGTAAACTCTCCTTCCAGACTCACATTAAGCATCTCCAATCCAACATTTAATTTAGAATCGGTTTCCTATTTGGCAAACAAAGCATCCTTCACTCATGCTGCCAAACATACCCTCGTAAAACCTACTATCCTATCGATCCTTGACTTCGGCGATATCATTTATAAAATAGCCTCCAACACTCTATTTAGCAAACTGGATGTAGTTTATCGCAGTGCCATCCGTTTTGTCCCCAAAGCCGCATATATTACCCACCACTGTGACCTGTATGCTCTCGTTGGCTGGCCCTCGCTTCATATTCGTCGCCAAACCCACTGGCTCCAGGTCATCTAAAGGTCTTTGCTAGGTAAAACCCCGCCTTATCTCAGCTCACTGGTCACCATAGCAGCACCCACCCATAGCACCCGCTCCAGCATGTATATTTATCTGGTCATCTCAAAAGCCAACTCTCCCCTTGGCCGCCTTTCCTTCCAGTTCTCTGCTGCCAATGACTGGAACGAATTGCAAAAATCACTGAAGCTGGAGTCTTATATCTCCCTCACTAACTTTAAGCATCAGCTGCCTAATCTTACTACATTTGCACACACTGTGTATAGATTTTTCTATTGTATTATTGACTGTACATTTGTTTATCCCATGTGTAACTCTGTGTTGTTTGTGTCACACTGCTTTGCTTTATCTTGGCCAGAGTGCAGTTGTAAATGAGAACTAGCAGATTTTCTGGGATTAGACTGGAATTAAGATGTATAGTATAGGCCTACTCATCATCATATATAGCCTACAGCCAGGTAATATAAATAATGAATGAATTCTGTATTGCTGAAGTGTAACCATCTGCGCCTGGTCCAGTCCGCCGGTCCACAATGGGCTAACACATCCATTCAGTTGTACAACTGTCTTGGTTTCATTTCCTCAATGCAGACAGGTCAGATTAGTAATTACTTGAAGGAAGGAGAGAAGGAAGGAAAGAGGAGAGAAGGAGTGAAAGAAAGAAGGAAGGAAGAAAGGAAGTAAAGATTTTCGAAGTATTCCAACAGGGCCCAGGTCAAGTGCTGAAGTGTATTTCTCCTCAGGTCTGTACCCATAAATTATTTATATTGACCTGGGGGCCTTTTCTGTCTTCCTGTCCTGGGCAGGTATAAAGTACTTCTTATCTCCCTATGCAAATATTGGCAGCTGGGAGTTTAACTGACTACTGGCAAATGGAAAACCCTTAAGCCAGTTAAACAGAACGTTACCGCACCTCCACCTAGAAAATAGAATACTCACCCCTGCTCCGAGGTCACAAAATATAGTAACAGTAAAACTTGATCAGCTTCTTATGGGAATAGCATGGCATATGTTAGTGTTTCTAATACGTCTTTAGACTACATGCTATGTGGTTAGTCCTACAGTAAGTTACAATACGTCGCAGTCATGATAAGTATGAATTACATATTGGTTCATGATAATTAGCTCATTAATATTGACTTATGTTTCTGCTCATGATCTAGGGTCATATGTATCAAGCGTCTCAGAGTAGTTCATGTTGATCTAGGGTGAGGTACCTCCGGTCTATGTAATCTTATCAGCAACGCTATCTAAATTGTTACAAAGTTTTAAAAACAATTCTAATAAATGCAACAATTGGACAATGGATAAAGATATTCCAAACTTTTTGCATTTTTATAATCCATCAGCTATTGACTGAAATATAAGATATAAAACATTTTACTACAAATGATGAATGTGAATTCAGGTATTGAATTTTTTGTAAAAAATATAGATATAATTATCTTAATGCACTCATATACATTTTCTTATTGTATCAGGCATTCCTTTATATATTTTCTGTTAAAATAAAGACATTTATACGTGCCTCATTTGCATGATACACTGGGTGTATTTGCATGCAGGAAGCCTGGCGAACAGGAGCATTGGGCCAGTAACCCGAAAGGTTGCTGGATCAAATCCTCAAGCCGACAAGGTAAACATCTGTTGTCCTGCCTCTGAGCAAGGCAGTTAATCCCCAACAACAACTGCTCCCCAGACGTGGATGATGATTAAGGCAGCCCCCCGTACATCTTTGATTTAGAGGGGTTGAGTTAAATGCGGAAGACACATTTCAGTTGAATGCATTTAGTTGAACAACTGATTAAATATCCCCCTTTTCCATATACAAATAAATTAACATAAAGGGGTTGAGCAAGGCTGCAACCACCAAACACTTGCTCTGTCTCATAAATTGTTGGTGTCACGTTCTGTTGCATAATTCAATAAGTGCCACTAGCAGGATACCCTTGGATAAAAAAATCAACATGCTTGGCTCTAGATTACACTTATCTAAACATACTTCTGTGTATATATAGTGTATGTGAAAACCCGTTCAAATTAGTGTGATTCTGTTATTTCAGCCACAAGTGTCTAGACAGTGTATTAAATCCCCATCAAATCTTTAGCGTTCTTATAGATTCAACGAAAAGACGATGTATTCCATGGAGCCCATATCTGGCATTACCAGGGTGTGTTTGACAAGTCATTACAAACATTTCAGTGGTTGTAACGTTAACAGGAAAAAATGACAGGCACAAGCAAGAGTATGAAAGAGTCAAAGGAGGAAAATTAAAGCAATCCAGCGAGATTTTAAGTGACAAGTGGATTTTGCACCCCTCAAACACAGGAAATACAGGACTAAGATTGAATCCTACTACACCGGCTCTGACACTCGTCGGATGTGGCAGGGCTTGGAAACTATTACAGACAACAAAAAGAAACCCAGCCGCGAGCCCACCAGACAAGCTAAATGCCTTTTATGCTTGCTTTGAGGCAAGAAACCCTGAAGCATGCATGCAAACACCAACTTTTCCGGACTACTGTGTTATCCCTCTCTATGTAGCCGATGTGAGCAAGACTTTTTAACAGGTCAAAATTCCAGGACGTTTACTCAAAGTATAAGCGGCCCACCTGGTAAGTATCTTCACAGACATTTTCAACCTCTCCCTGGCCGAGTCTGTAACACCTACATGTTTCAAGCAGACCACCATAGTCCCTGTGCCAAAGATAGTGAAGGTAACCTGCCTAAATGATTACCGCCCCGTAGCACTCACGTCGGTAGCCATGAAATGCTTTGAAAGGCTGGTCATGGCTCCCATCAACACCATCATGCCACTCCTATTCGCATACCACCCCAACAGATCCACAGATGAAGCAATCTCAATTGCACTCAACACTGCCCTTTCTCACCTGGACAAAAGGAACACCTATGTGAAAATGCTGTTCATTGACTACAGCTCAGCGTTCAACACCATAGTGACTAAACATCTCCCTCTGCAACTGGATTGTGGACTTCCTGACGGGCCACACCCAGGTGTTAAAGGTAGGCAACAACACATCTGCTACCCTGATCCTCAACACTGGGGCCCCTCAGGGATGCGTGCTTAGTCCCCTCCTGTCCACTAATGACTGCGTGGCCAAGCAAAACTCCAATACCATCATTAAGTTTGCTGACGACACAACAATTGTAGGCCTGATCACTAACAACGATGAGACAGCCTATAGGGAGGAGGTCAGAGACCTGGCTGTGTGGTGCCAGGACAAAAATATTTATCTTAATGTGAGCAAGACATCATGGACTATAGGTAAAGGAGGGCCAAACAGGCCCCCATTAACATCAACAGGACTGAAGTGTTCTGGGTCGAGAGTTTGAAGTTTCTTGGCGTCCACATCACCAACAAACTATCATAGTCCAAACACACCAAGACAGTTGTGAAAAAGGGCAAAACAACACCTTTTCCCCCTCAGGAGAATGAAAAGATATATATATAGAAGATATATTTATATATATACTAGACCTATATACTAGGCGGCGTCACAGGAAGGCCCTACAAATTGTCAAAGACTCCAGCCACCCAAGTCATAGACTGTTCTCTCTGCTACCACACGGCAAGCTGTACCGGAGCACCAAGTCTAATGCTAAGAGGCTCCTTAATTAACAGCTTCTACCCCCAAGCCATAGGACTGCTGAACAACTAATCAAATGGCCACCAGGTCTATTTACATTGAACCCTCCTTTTGTTTTTACACTGCTGCTACTCACTGTTTTTTACTTGAGTATGTTTAGTCAATATTTTATTAACCCTATTTCTTGAACCGCGTTGTTGGTTAAGGGCTTGTAAGTAAGCCTTTCAGGGTAAGGTCTACACCTGTTGTATATGGAGCATGTGACAAATACAATTTGATTTGATAGATGGCTGAAAAAGATTCCTCAGGTGGGCAGGGCATACATATTGCTACTTTTATTCATATGGGAGATGCTTGATATATATACAGCACCTGGTTGTTATTTTGCATTGGGACATCTTCCTCAACAAAGGCTTCACCTAAGGCCATTGGAAAGGATGTGTCTCCACTTTCTCCTTTCAATACTACGGTGCCTGTATGATGCTTAGCATAGTCATTCTTGTTGATATGGTACTTCTGGTAAAGGACAGAAATCAAACACTGAATTGATTGTGTTCACTGTGGTGGTGTTTGAGTTATCTTGCTTGTTTAAACTTTCAAATGGATATTTCCACTGTAACCTACTGCCGTTGTGCCCTTGAGCAAGGCAATTAACACCTAACTCTAGGTGGGCTCAGCAGCTGGCTCGGCTTATATTGCGCAAGTATATTCAGACTTTAAGGAGGGGATGAGTGATGCTGTAAGAGACGTGTCTGCATTGTGCTGGTACTGACTGGCCGTTCCTCTCTCTGATGCTGAAGGCATGAATCCGCCTGCTAACTGCGTGGGTCTACTGGCACCCAGCCCACAAGCAGCTGACTCCCACGGGATCTCACCCATTACCGCTAACTCCACCTGGCCTGTGGCTTTCAATCGCATTCGCCAGTTAGCTATTATATCATTTAGAAGATCGCGCTGACTGATTGAGCGCCCGCATTAACCCTGGCACTGCCCGGCCCCGAGGGGGCCGCTGGTAACGAGTATCGAGTGAGCCCACGATGAGAGGGAGAAGCCTGGCATGTAACTGTTTCATTTGGAGGGGGGGATTGAACGCATGGGAAAGAGTTCAAGCGTGACAGCTCTGGCAGGATTGAATGGAGGTGTAAGGACTTATAAAAAGCCACACCCTGACATTTCTGAGACACTGTTTACACAGCAGCAGCCTAACCTGCATGATTTTCTCACAATGGCGTTGCACAATCCCTCAACCGCTCTCTCTCCCACTCCTGTGGGAAAATATTTAAGGATTTCAAAAGGCTCCAAAGGTTGCTCCCTACTTAAACAATTTACTGCATCCGTTAGATAATGTTAAAATCAAATAAGATTATATCCTCAATGAGTTTAGTGGCTGACCTTGAGAGTCGACCACAATTTCTACAGCCCTGCTAAATACACACAGCCAACCCGCTGAGTTGAATGGTTTTCTATGTCTGTGTACAGGGTCAGGTTTGAGTTGCATTGTGTTCACTTCAGTTTGGCAACCTTGGTTCTATTTCCTCTGATGTAAGAGACGCATAAATGGTTAAAGTCTCCAGATATGTGAGCGCTTTCTAATGTTTCAATGAACCACATTATAAATATCTCACTCCAAAGTCGTATTTCCGGTTTGGCAGGCCTAAATGTCAACAAGTACATCGAGCAAAGGTGCACTTTATGCACTTCAAATAGCAGTTGACATAATCGAAATGTGGTTCTCCTAGAAAGAACAAAGGATGATGAAACAGGTGGCTGCGTTGCTCTTGCAGGATGTGGTCACAACTATTTCAGAGACTTGTGAAGACGTTGTCAGAACAGCCTGCTGTCTGAGAAAGGTCTACTTCAACATACTGTATAACACCAACAAAAAAAATAAGTGACAGAATATTTAATCTTGACTCTCTTGTATCACCATTAGGGGAGAGTGGGGTAAGTTGAGACACCCTTGTTTCAAGAAACCATACACAAAATTAATAATTTGACCAAATATTTCGGGAAGAGGTCATAATTTCATGCAAGACTGGACTTTCAAAAATGTGCAGTTTTATCATGCTGTTCTATACATTTTGTCAAGAGGCAAAGTAAAAATGTTGCAGATTTAAGTTAGGGCTCCCGAATGGCACAGCGATCTAAAAGCACTGCATCTCAGTCCTTGAGGTGTCTCTACAGACACCCTGGTTCGATTCCAGGCTGTATCACAGCCGGCCGTGATTGGGAGTCCCGTAGGGCGGCGTACAATTGGCCGTACAGCGTCGTCCGGGTATGGCCGGTGTAGACTGTCATTGTAAATAAGATTTTGTTCTTAACTGACTCTCCTATTTAAATAAAGGTTAAATAAATAAAAATAAAATAAATAAAATGTCCTGCAATTCTGCAAATTATGCTAACATATGCTATCTGAGGGGCCCACAAAGGGGACAAGCAAGTTAGGTCCCAAAATGAATTTATTGTGTTAGAGGATTCATGATGCTTGTATCTAAACCAAAGTAGATATGATCATGTCTTGCGTGTTTTCTGTGATCGCAATGTACCAGAGTCTGCGGGACAAGAAGTCTTACTGGCGAATTCGAGTGAGAAAATGGGAGGCTGCTCTGGTGACAAACTGCAGCTGTGGAGCTGAGCGGTGATCTGGGAAAGACATTTGTACAACGCACCTCTAGGCGCTTTAGCTCTGACAAGAATGTGATTTTTCCAGTGTTACCCTTACACTACTCTTTCTCTCTCTGGGTTGTTTTGCCACTGAAAGCCACTACTGTCGGCATGTTTCCTTGCCGTTTCTCTCCCTCTCGTTCAGCACAGGAGGTGAATCGCCAAGCAAAGTCTCAGACTGGGCTTCTTCCAGGACCGGGAGCTGTGCGGCTCAGGATAACGCCAGACAAATGTTTACTATTTTATTTTTGGGGATATGGTTCTTGTAGGGCCCTAGAAAAGTGAAAACCCACCCTCTCTATGTTGTCTGTCTTCCCCCGTCACTATTTTGTCTCATAGCAGTAGAGTCCTTGGCAGAGTAGAGCAAGGCCAAGGGTGGTCCCATATTGTGTGCAGCACCAGTGTGAGTTTGTAGTGCCTTTCACCATATTGTTTGCAGTGCCTTCCCTTAGAATAACTATCTTGTTGCTGTGCCATATCAGAATGATTCAGTGTGGAGGGAGATGTGTAGTGCCGTTCACCATATTGTTGCAGTGCCATATCAGAATAACGCAGTGTGTCACTTTGGCATGCCCGATATTTACCTGGGGCAGTAAGGATGAGGGTAACCTTGGGATATGAGGTAACAAGGCCTGGCCTATGTACAAAGTGTTTGGTGTTAAGAAAAAAAGGCCATTCTGTTGACTTGTGTTTGGGAAATAAAGAGAGGGTTTTAAGGGTATTAATATTAATACAGTACTAAAATGTGTAAGCAGCTTAACTTGCCCTGTCTCGTTTCTCAACTTATCTTCTGCCGAGAGACCGCTTTTTTTGGACAGCTATGTTTTCAAAACTAATGTTACATTAATTCTGATTCTTTCCAAGGATACACAAAATCCTGAAATATATGTAGATATCTCTGTTGGAGTACTATATTGTCTTTGACGGTGTCAGAGTCTATCTAGAGGACAGCGAAGGAGTCAGGCGCAGGACACAGTTAACTCCATCCGAGAACGGAACAAAAATCCCGTTATAAAACAAATACAAAACAGGATACGAACTCCAACACACGAACGACAATCACGCACAAAACAGAAAGGGAAACCAGAGGGTTAAATTAGGAACATAATCATGAGATGGGAACCAGGTGTGTAAAAAAGACAAAACAAAAGGAAAAATGAAACATGGATCGGTGGCAGCTAGAAAGCCGGTGACGTTGACCGCCGAACACCGCCCAAACAAGGAGAGGGAACAACTTCGGTGGAAGTCGTGATAGACGGTGTGATGCTGAATGTAGAAAATGTCTCAACCTACCCCACTCTCCCCTGTGAGCAGTGCATTGCGAAAGACTTTATCCACATTTTGTTACGTTACGGCCTCATTCTAAAATTGATTAAATTGTTTTTTCCCCCCTCAATAATGACAAAGCAAAAACTGGTTTTTAGAAATGTTTGTGAAATTGTACATTTTACATAAGTATTCAGACCCTTTACTTAGTACTTTGTTGAAACAGCGATTACAGCCTCGAGTCTTCTTGAGTATAACACTACAAGCTTGGCACACCTGTATTTGAGGAGTTTCTCCTATTCTTCTCTGCAGATCCTCTTCAGCTCTGTCAGGTTGGATGGGGAGCGTCGCTGCACAGCTATTTTCAGTTTTCTCCAGAGATATTTGATCGGGTTCAAGTCTGGGCTCTGGCTGGGCCAGTCAAGGACATTCAGAGACTTGTCCCGAAGCCACATTTGCATTGTCTTGGCTGTGTGCTTAGGGTTGTAGTCCTGTTGGAAGGTGAACCTTCACCCCAGTCTGAGGTCCTGAGCACTGGAGCAGGTTTTCATCAAAGATCTCTTTGTACTTTCCCATCCACTAACTAATCTCCTGGTCCCTGCTGCTGAAAAACATCCCCACAGCATGATGCTGCCACCATCATGCTTCATTGTAGGGATGGTGCCAGTATCTTGTTTCTCATGGTCTGAGAGTCCTTTATGGTGCCTGTAGGCAAACTCCAAGAAGGCTATCATGTGTCTTTTACTGAGGAGTGGCTTCCGCCTGGCCATTCTACTATAAAGGCCTGATTGGTGGAGTGCTGTGGAGGTTATTGTCCTTCTGTAAGGTTCTCCTATCTCCACAGAGGAACTCTGAAGCTCTGTCAGACCATCGGTTTCTTGGTCACCTCCCGAACCAAGGCCCTTCTCCCCCATTTTCTCAGCTTTAGGAAGAGTCTTGGTAGTTACAAACTACTTCCATTTATGATCAAAGCCACTGTGTTCTTGGGGACCTACAATGCTGGATACATTTTTTGGTACACTTTCCCAGATCTTTGCCTCGACACAATCGTGTCTCGGAGCTCGATGGACAATTCCTTTGACCTCATGGCTTGGTTTTTTTCTCTGACATGCACTGTCAACTGTGGGACCTTATATAGACAGGTGTGTTCCTTCCCAAATCATGAGTCCAATGATCGAACTTTACACCACGCCGACGCTTGGCATTGTGCATGGTGATCTTAGGCTTGTGTGTGGCTGCTCGGCCATGGAAACCCATTTCATGAAGCTCCTGACTGTGGTGAAACATTTATTTACAGTTTCTTACTACACCTACTACCACAAATATGTTATGGACTGGTCATGCCACAGCTGTAAATATGAGTCATTTGGAGTATGTTTTTGTATACATTACCAGTCAAAAGTTTGGACACACCTACTCATTCCAGGGTTTTTCTTTATTTTTGTTATTTTCTACATTGTAGAATAATAGTGAAGACATCAAAACTATGAAATAACATATGGAATTATGTAGTAAGCAAAAAAAGATTAAACAAATCAAAATATATTTTAATGTGTTTGAGCCAGTCAGTTGTTGTGTCAAGGTAGGGGTGGTATACAGAAGATAGCCCTATTTGGTAAAATACCAAGTCCCTATTTTGGCAATAACATCTCAAATAAGCAAAGAGAAATGACAGTCCATCATTACTTTAAGACATGAAGGTCAGTCAATCCGGACAATTTCAAGAATTTGTTTCAAGAAAAGTTTCAAGACACACTTGTCTTTGTACTCCTCACCTGGTTGCCGCCACACACGCTTGACATCATCTGAACCAAATAAGTGTATCTTGGTCACATCAGACCACAGGATATGGTTCCAGTAATACATGTCTTTAGTCTGCTTGTCTTCAGCAAACTGTTTGCGGGCTTTCTTGTGCATCATCTTTAGAAGAGGCTTCCTTCTGGGATGACAGCCATGCAGACCAATTTGATGCAGTGTACGGCGTATGGTCTGAGCACTGACAGGCTGACCTCTCACCCCTTCAACCTCTGCAGCAATGCTGACAGCACTCATACGTCTATTTCCTAAAGACAACCTCTGGATATGACGCTGAGCACGTGCACTCAACTTCTTTGGTCGACCATGGCGAGGCCTGTTCTGAGTGGAACCTGTCCAGTTAAACCGCTGTATGGTCTTGGCACCGTGCTGCAGCTCAGTTTCATGGTCTTGACGCAATCTTCTTATAGCCCAGGCCATCTTCATGTAGAGCAACAACAACAGAAAAATCAGATCCTCAGAGAGTTCTTTGCCATGAGGTGCCATGTTGAACTTCCAGTGACCAGTCAGTGTGAGGGAGTGTGAGAGCGATGACACCAAATTTAACACACCTGCTCCCCATTCACACCTGAGACTTGTAACACTAACGAGTCACATGACACCGGCATTCTGCAGCAATATGCCATCCCATCTGGTTTGCACTTAGTGCGACTATCGTTTTTTTTTCAACAGGAAAATGACCCAACACATCTCCAGGCTGTGTAAGGGCTATTTGACCAAGAAGGAGAGTGATGGAGTGCTGCATCAGATGACCTGGCCTCCACAATCACCCGACCTCAACCCAATTGAGATGGTTTGGGATGAGTTGGACCACAGAGTGAATGGAAAAGCAGCCAACAAGTGCTCAGCATATATGTGAACTCCAAGACTGTTAGGAAAAGCATTCCAGGTGAAGCTGGTTGAGAGAATGCCAAGAGAGTGCAAATTTGTCATCAAGGCAAAGGGTGGCTACTAAAATCTAAAATATATTTTGTTTAACACTTTTTTGGTTACAACATGATTCCATATGTGTTATTTCATAGTATTGATGTCTTCACTATTATTCTACAATGTAGAAAAAAGTTACAAAATAATGAAACTCATGAATGAGTAGGTGTGTCCAAACTTTTGACTGGTTACTGTTTTTACAAAAGTATGTGGACCCTTCAAAATCTATATAAAATCGAGCGTACAGCCATGCAATCTCCATAGACAAACATTGGCAGTGGAATGGTCATACTGAAGACCTCCGTGACTTTCAACGTGGTGCCAAAATAGGATGCCACCTTTCCAAGAAGTCAGTTTGTCAAACTTCTTCCCTGCTGGAGCTGCACTGGTCACCTGTAAGTGCTGTTATTGTGAAGTGTAAACTTCTAGGAGCAACAGCGGCTCAGCCATGAAGTGGTAGGCCACACAAGCTCATAGAACGGGATTGGCGACTGCTGAAGCTCGTTGCGAGTACAAATCATTCCGCGTAAACACTCAACCTCAGCACAAGAAATGTTCATCGGGAGCTTGATGAAATGGTTTTCCATGGCTGAGCAGCCACACACAAGTCTAAGATCACCATACGCAATGCCAAGAGTCAGCTGGAGTGGTGTAAAGCTCTTAACCATTGGACTCTGGAGCATGGAAACGTGAATCGCGCTTCACCATCTGGCAGCCCGGCGGACGAATCTGGATTTGGCGGATGCCATGTGAATGCTATGTACCCCAATGCATAGTGCCAACTGTAAGGTTTGGTGGAAGAGGAATAATGGTCTGGGGCTGTTTTTCATGGTTTGTGCTAGGTCCATTTAGTTCCAGTGAATGGAAATCTTAACTGTACAGCATACAATGACAATGTAAGATGATTCTTTGCTTCCAACTTTGTGGCAACAGTTTGGTAAAGGCCCTTTCCTGTTTCAGCGTGACAATGCCCCCGTTCACAAAGTGAGGTCCATGCAGAAAGGTTTTGGCGAGATCGGTGGAAGAGCTTGACTGTCCAGCACAGAGCCTTGACCTCAACCCCATCGAACACCTTTGGGATGAATTGGAATTGCGACCGAGAGCCAGGCCTAATCGCCTAACATCAGTGCCCGACCTCACTAATGCTCTTGTGGCTGAATGGAAGCAAGTCCCTGCAGCGATGTTCCAACATCTAGTAGAAAGCCTTCCCAGAAGAGTGGAGGCTGTTATAGCAGCAAACGAGGGACCAACTCCATATTAATGCCCATGATTTTAGAATGAGTTTGACGAGCAGGTGCCAACATACTTTTGGTCAGGTACTGTATTTTGTGTCTCTGTGACAATAACAGAGCATCTGTGTCCTGAGGTATTGCTTCAAGGTTTGAGGTAGGATCCCTGTATTTTTTTACCAAATAGGGCTATCTTCTGTATTCCACCCCTACCTTGTCACAATACAACTGATTTGCTCAAACGCATTGAGATGGATAGAAATTCCACAAGACACACATTTTAATTGAAATGCATTCCAGGTGACTACCTAATGAAGCTGTTTGAGAGGATGCCAAGAGTGTGTGCAAAGCTGTCAGAGGCAAATGGTTTCTACTTTGAAGAATCTCAAATATAAAATATATTTTGATTTAACTATTTTTTTCTGCTTAATTAAATACATAAATCCATGTGTTATTTCATAGTTTTGATGTCTTCATTATTATTCTACAATGTAGAAAATAGTGTAAATAAAGAAAAACCCTTGAATGAGTAGGTGTGTCCAAACTTTTGACTGGTACTCTATACAAAACATACTCCAAATGACTCATATTTGAAGCTGTGGCATGACCAGGCCATAACGTATTTATGGTAGTAGTTGTAGTGAGATACTGTAAATGAAAAAGCGTTTCAGCACAGTTAGCATGAGTCTGAACTAGTTCTTGCAGCATTCAGCTAATTATAGGACCGGTTAGCCCTAACCAGGCTGCACCCAGGGCCCAGTTGTTGGTGGCGTTGAAATGCCAGACACGTTTCTACGTAAAAGATGGCTTTCAGTCATGTCCTGACAGGGCAGATGGTCGGACCATGTGTACAACAACAGTGTGTGTTTGTTTCTGTCATCCCGACAAAACATCCTCAAACTTACACCTTGAGGTGTCGCTTCTGTCCCATACCCCCCTCTTTCTCTCTCAATGCAATTACATTTTTCAATTGAAGGGCTTTATTGGCATGGGAAACGTATGTTTACATTGCCAAAGCAAGTGAAATAAACAATAAAATATGAACAGTAAACATTACATTTAAGTTTCAAAAGAATAAAGACATTTGAAATGTAATATTATGTGTAGATTATACAGCCCCAAAACATCACTGCTCTAGAGAAGATCTGCATGGAGGAATGGGCCAAAATACCAGCAACAGTGTGTGAAAACCTTGTGAAGACTTACAGAAAATGTTTGACCTCTGTCATTGCCAACAAAGGGTATATAACAAAGTATTGAGAAACTTTTGTTATTGACCAAATACTTATTTTCCACCATAATTTGCAAATAAATTCATTAAAAATCCTACAATGTGATTTTCTGGATTTTCTTTTCTCATTTTGTCTGTCATAGTTGAAGTGTACCTATGATGAAAATTACAGGCCTCTCTCTCATCTTTTTAAGTGGGAGTACTTGTACAATTGGTGGCTGACTAAATACTTTTTTGCCCCACTGTGTGTGTGTGTGTATATATATATGTTGTTTTTTCAATGGTGTTTATTCTTCACTGGTTGCCCTTTTCTTGTGGCAACTGGTCACAAATCTTGCTGCTGTGATTGCACACTGTGGATGGTCAATAATTTGGCAGGAGGTTAGGAAGTGCAGCTCAGTTTCCACCCATTTTGTGGGCAGTGTGCTCATAGCCTGTCTTCTCTTGAGAGCCAGGTCTGCCTTCTCAATAGCAAAGCTATGCTAATTTGAATCTGTACATAGTCAAAGATTTCCGGACTGATTTTGGGTCAGTCACAGTGCTCAGGTATTCTGCTACTGTGTACTCTCTGTTTAGAGCCAAATAGCATTCTAGTTTGCTCTGTTTATCTTTTTGTTTTCTCAGGTATTTGGTTGGGTCAAATTGTGTTGCTGTCCTGGGTCTCTGTGGGGTCTATTTGTGTTTGTGAACAGTGCCCCACGACCAGCTTGCTTAGGGGGCTCTTCTCCAGGTTTGTTTTTCTGTCGGTGATGGCTTTGTTATGGAAGGTTTGGGAATTGCTTCCTTTTAGGTGATTGTAGAATTTAACGGCTCTTTTCGGGAATTTTATAATTAGCGGGTATCTGCCTAATTCTGCTCTGCATGCATTAATTGGTGTTTTATGTTGTACACGGAGGATATTTTTTTCAGAATCTGCATGCAGAGTCTCAATTTGGTGTTTGTTCCATTTTGTGAATTCTTGGTTGGTGAGTGGACCCCAGACCTCACAACCATAAAGGGCAATGTGTTCTATAACTGATTCAAGTATTTTTAGCCAGATCCTAACTGGTATGGTGAATTTGATGTTCCTTTTGATGGCATAGAAGGCCCTTCTTGCCTTGTCTCTCAGATTGTTCACAGCTTTGTTGAGGTTATCTGTGGCGCTGATGTTTAGGCCGAGGTATGTATAGTTGTTTGTGTGCTCTCGGGCAACGGTGTCTAGATGGAATTTGTATTCGTGGTCCTGGGAACTAGATATTTTTTGGAACACCATTATTTGTTGTCTTACTGAGATTTACTGTTAGGGACCAGGTCTGACAATCTGTTCAGAGATCTAGGTGCTGCTGTAGGCCCACCTTGGTTGGGGACAGAAGCACCAGATCATCAGCAAACAGTAGACATTTGACTTCAGATTCTCATAGTGTGAGGCCGGATGCTGCAGATTGTTCTAGTGCCCTTGACAATTTGTTCATATAGATGTTGAAGAAGGGTGGGACTTAAGCTGCATCCCTGTCTCACCCCCCAGCTCTATGGAAAGAAATGTGTGTTTTTTGCCAATTTTAACCACACACTTGTTTGTGTACATGGACTTTATAATGTTGTATGTTTTTCCCCCAACACCTCTTTCCATCAATTTGTTATTATTACCACCCCGTAGGACTTACGTCGGTAGCCATGAAGTGCTTTGAAAGGCTGGTCATGACTCACATCAACATCATCCTCCCAGATACCCTAGACCCACTCCAATTCGCATACCGCCAGATCCACAGATGATGCAATCTCAATCGCACTCCACTCTGCCCTTCCCACCTGGACAAGAGGAACACCTATGTGAGAATGCTGTTCATTGACTACAGCTCAGCGTTCATCACCATAGTGCCCACAAAGCTTATCATTAAGCTAAGGACCCTGGGACTAAACACTTCCCTCTACAAATGGATCCTGGACTTCCTGATGGGCCGCCCCCAGGTGGTAAGGGTAGGCAACAACACATCTGCCACGCTGATCCTCTACACTGGGGCCCTTCCGGGTTGTGTACTTAGTCCCCTCCTGTACTCCCTGTTCACCCACGACTGTGTGGCCAAACACAACTCCAACACTATCGTTAAGTTAGCTGATGACACAACAGTGTGACGAGACAGCCTACATGGAGGAGGTCAGAGATCTGGCAGTGTGGTGCCAGGACAACAAACTCTCCCTCAATTTGAGCAAGACAAAGGAGCTGATCGTGGACTACAGGAAAAGGCAGGCCGAACAGGCCCCCATTAACATCAATGGGGCTGTAGTGGAGCGGGTCGAGAGTTTCGAGTTCCTTGGTGTCCACATCACCATGAACTATCATGGTCCAAAGACACTAAGACAGTCGTGAAGAGGGCACGACAACACCTTTTCCCCCTCAAGAGACTGAAAAGATTTGGCATGGGTCCCCAGATCCTCAAAAAGTTCTACAGCTGCACCATTGAGAGCATCCTGACCGGTTGCATCACCGAATGGTATGGCAACTGCTCGCCATCTGACCATAAGGCGCTACAGAGTGTATTGCGTACGGCCCAGTATGTCACTAGGGCCAAGCTTCCTGCCATCCAGAAGAGAGCCCATAAAATTGTCAGAGACTCCAGTCACCCAAGTCATAGACTGTTTTCTCTGCTACCGCACGGCAAGCGGTACCGGAGCGTCAGGTCTTGGACCAAAAGGCTCCTTAACAGCTTCTACCCCCAAGCCATAAGTCTGCTGATTAATTAATCAAATGGCCATCGGACTATTACATCAATTTGTTTTGTATACTGCTGCTACTGGCTGTTTATTATCTATGCATAGTTACGTCACCCTTACCTAAATGTACAACTTACCTGTACTCACGCACACTGACTCTGTACCGGTACCCCCTGTATATAGCCCCGTTATTGTTATTTTATTGTGTTACTTTTTGTTATATTTTTATTTTATTTTTTACTTTAGTTTATTTGGTAAATATTTTATTAACTCTTCTTGAACTGCTCTGTTGGTTAACGGCTTGTAAGTAAGCATTTCACAGTAAGGTCTACACGTGACATTTGATTTGTTTTGATTTAATTTTAAAAATTGGAGCATTTGTTTATCCATACATCTTCATTTTGGATAATGATTTATTTGTGTTGTTTGTTTAGAGTTTTCCAATTTTCCCAGTAGTGGTTAGATTCTATGGATTCTTCAATTACATTGAGCTGATTTCTGACGTGCTGTTCCATCTTTTTCCGTAGTGTATTTCTGTATTGTTTTAGTGATTTACCATAGTGAAGCCGTAGGCTCAGGTTTTCTGGGTCTCTATGTTTTTGGTTGGATAGGTTTATCAATTTCTTTCTTAGGTTGTTGCATTCTTCATCAAACCATTTGTCATTGTCGTTCATTTTCTTAGGTTGTCTATTACAGTGAAACTTTTTGTCCAGGAAATTGTCTAGAAGGGATTGAATTTGTTTTTGCCTAATTGTTTTTTGGTAGATTTCCACACTACTCTTCTTCCATCTATAGCATTTCTTAATATTATTCAGCACTTTTGGCTTTGATGCCTCATGATTGAGCAAAGCTCTGTTCAAGTAAATTTTGCTGTGATCTGATAGGGGTGTCCTG
Source organism: Oncorhynchus masou masou (assembly GCF_036934945.1). Classification (NCBI taxonomy): domain Eukaryota; kingdom Metazoa; phylum Chordata; class Actinopteri; order Salmoniformes; family Salmonidae; genus Oncorhynchus; species Oncorhynchus masou. The sequence goes on along the minus strand of NC_088217.1, from coordinate 60,755,910 downwards.
TGGGCTGAACGCTCGGAGAGACTCTGGGTTGAGGGCAGTGATAAAGTAGTCTACAGTACTACTGCCAAGAGATGAGCTATATGTGTACCTACCATAGGAGTCCCCTCGAAGCATCATCAGTCATTTAGGTCAACATTGGATCATTCAGAGATCCTCACTGAACTTCTGGAGAGAGTTTGCTGCACTGAAAGTAAAGGGGCTGAATAATTTTGCACGCCCAATTTTTCAATTTTTGATTTGTTAAAAAAGTTTGAAATATCCAATAAATGTCGTTCCACTTCATGATTGTGTCCCACTTGTTGTTGATTCTTCACAAAAAAATACAGTTTTATATCTTTATGTTTGAAGCCTGAAATGTGGCAAAAGGTCGCAAAGTTCAAGGGGGCCGAATACTTTCGCAAGGCACTGTATGTTAACATTGCCAAAGCAAGTGAAGTAGATAATATACAATCTCTCTCTCTATGGTTGGTGATGATCGGCAGCAGTAAGCACCATAACCCCCCCCCCCCCCCTTTTGGTGATGAGCCGTGTTATTCCTCTTACCCAGCATTTCACTCTGCTCACAACAGTCCCATTCTCTCGTTCTGAGAGGCCCCAGGAATTCTTCTAAACCCATTTCCACTGGCTGCTTTCCCTGTGATGTGTTAAAGTAGGACAAATGGGGAAGAGAGCTTGTGTCCCTACCTCTGACCCCTCAGATGTAGGGTACAGGCACACGGGTGGGAGCTGAGACCTACTCTAACACCGGAATAACCATATAAGGCAACATTGCAAAAATAATTATAACACTGAAGCTGAAATATTTTTGCAATGTTGTGTAGATTGGAAAAATTGAAATGCAATTATATCCCAAAGCTTTCCTTCTGCTAAAGATGCATATTGGATTATGCAGAATATAAGTACATGTTAGTATTTTATTGTCATGAGAAAATTTAGGTCTCTCTGTACTGTGTATGTGAGTGAAAAGTATTTTTGTGTGCATGCGCGGTTCTGTGCTTGTGTGCGCACACGTGTGTTGGTGCTCCTGTGCAAACGTGGGTGTGCATATATGTGAAAACGCAGGCCACTTTAGCGGGGAAATGTGATCGCAGCGTTACTCACTGGGTAACATGAGGAACATGAATGTGGTAGTGTGGGTCCGGGATGGGCCTGGCATTCCCAATGGGTTGTGGGACATGTCGACACTGGCGGCTCCCTCCCATGCCAAAGCCTTTAAAGTGATACCGCTCTCCCTGTGGAGTTAACACTATCCAGCTCCGTGTCATACCCCCCTCCCGCCACCACACACACAGAAACACTGCTAAAACACAGGGAGTTGAAATTGGGATTGACAGCAAAAAAAGATCACATGAAGGACAATGAAAGAAAAAAGTGAGGAAAGGTGGAGAGATTTGGCAACGTGTTGAGACTTGGCTGGGATCCTCTGGTTTTCAGGAATCTGAGGCTGTTAGAAAGCGCATGGTATGGACTTGCTCTGTAACTGAACTCACCAATGATTTCATGCCTTGGAGATAAAGCTTGGGATTGGGAAATCCCATAATAATGGAGGAGTAATATCTTACAATGTATAAACTGACCTGATCTGCGCTCTCTCCGGAAGTCGATGTTCACACACACACACTCAAACACACACAAACAAGAAGTCTCTCTAATGTATTGTACAGACAAATTCCATATCCTGGCAATGAACCATCAAATTGGTGACTATCACACTTCGTGCCTGGAGAGGTGGCAAAATGGCCCAATTTTTCAGTGCGGGTCATATCCTAATTTCCTTTCCTTGTCCTCTGTTCACCTGCGAGGTGCAACGCTCCTTCCTCTGTGTTGTTTACAGTTACAAAGAGAGGAAGTAAAAGAGAGTGAAACGCACTTACATGTCCTTTGTGTCACCTTACAGTTACTTACATGTCCTTTATGTCACCTTACAGTCACTTACACGTCCTTTGTGTCACCTTAGTCACTTACATGTCCTTTGTGTCACCTTACGGTCACTTACATGTCCTTTGTGTCACCTTAGTCACTTACATGTCCTTTGTGTCACCTTACGGTCACTTACACACGCACAGCTTCCGTCTCAAGGTCATCAGATTGTTAAACAGCCACCACTCGCAGAGAGGCAGCTGCCTACCTACAGACTTATACTTATCTATTATTATCCCATTCCTTTACTACATTGTATGTATTAGGTTTTGTTGTGGAATTGGTTAGATATTACCTGTTAGATACTGCTGCACTGTCGGATCTAGAAGCATAAGCATTTCACTACACTCACAATAACATCTGCTAAACATGTGAATGTGACCACTAAAATTAGATTGGATTTACTGATTTGATTTGATTACAAGCCTGCAAGGTGTTTGGAGCCCGCTGTCCTACAGTATATGAGTGAATGGAGAAGAGAGGAAGAGATTCCTATGGGAATTCCCAGTGACAGTTTAGACTCGGCTCCCTACAGTCACAGTGCCATCTGTTTCGGGTGGCACTACGAGAGAGAAGGGATGAAAACAAAACCTAGGTCAAAACACAGACACAATCTGGGGATGGCAATCACCCTGCATAGAGGTTGGGTTGGATATCCTCCTCGAACCGTGTTTCCTCCGACACATTGGTGCGGCTGGCTTCCGGGTTAAGCTGGCGGGTGTTAAGGAGTGCAGTTAGGCGGGTCATGTTTCGGAGGACGCTTGACTCCTCCTTCACCTCTCCCGAGCCCGTTGAGGATTTGAAGTGATGAGACAAGATCGAAATTGGGGAGAAAAAGGGGGGTAAAATGCACAAAAGTAAAAATAGGACCACTTTTTAGTTGAACCACCATCCTCAACAACACTGCTCATCTGCCTTTGCCAATTCTCCAAAGTGAACTGCAAGTCAACTGTCAAGGTTCTAATCTAGATTCAGAACCGGAGATGCTGATATGTTATCGTCTGATAACATCCTGATCTTGTGTACAATGCAGTCAAGCAAATCAAAAGCTACGCCATGTTTCCTATGGGATGTTTCTTCTCTCCTTAATCAGACCATTTGCTGGTGCTCTGTTTGGGAGCAAGAGCATATCCGCAATGACTCAGAGTAAATACCATTGATTCAGTATGTTCTAATGTAGTATGGGCAAATAAGCTTAGCAACCATGCCTCTATTTGTACTATTAGGAGTGCTGTAACATAATAGGATTACTGGCACTGACTGCCACTGTAGCAAATAACTGCAAAAGTCATCAGTTCTTTTTTGTTAGTTTACTGTGAAGACCCAAAGACCTTGAAGTAGTTTTTGCTAATTCTTCACGCTACAAATTGCCTACAGGTTAAACAGGCCCACTCTGTGAGTTTGAGAGGATTTTCCATAAACCACCATGCTACGTAAGGGGTGCAAAGCTTTAGTTGTTGCTTTGAAGCTGGGCCTCCTACTTGAACATTCGCATCAGAAGTTGTTCTCAAAGGTGTGTGTGTGTGTGTGTGTGTGTGTGTGTGTGTGTGTGTGTGTGTGTGTGTGTGTGTGTGTGTGTGTGTGTGTGTGTGTGTGTGTGTGTGTGTGTGTGTGAGAGAGAGAGAGAGAGAGAGGAGTGTAGATCTCTCTCTAATGTAATGTAAATCTAAGTGCTGGTGGTAGCGCTATAGGTTCAGGTGGCGTGAAAGAGCTGTGTTTTGATGAAGTTGTAGTTGTAAAGGGCTTGGCTTAATACTAAATGTGTTTGTCTCAAGTTCTGTAGTTTATTGACAGAATATTCTGCCCTAGTCCATTGTGGGACACCGGATTATCTCATCCATTGTTCTATGATCGGCATATAGCCTATGCTGGGTTTTTACAGCAACCTGGCTAAAGAAAATGTAATAGCCTACATGGATTAAAAGGGGATGTCCACTCACCGTTTTGCTGCTGCCAAACATGATATTTTAATACAGCTTTGGTGAGTAAGATTGATGTCAAAGCGGTCTCACGAGCCAAACCCTTTATCGATAGACTTGACTACTTGGCGAATGCATTGGGCAGGATAAAAACAAACAAAAACACAGCCTTCATTGAGAGGAGGCTATGCTTGTTTTTTAATCAAATTAAACTAAATGGGGAAAAAATAGAAAATACAAGGTTTACCGGCACAAAAAGCACATCTCTCTTGTTCTATGTGCATATGGGCACTGGGCTTCACGGCTGGATAGGCTATCCTTCCGTTGTCAGAATCCATGCCATAATCACATTACCGTTAAGACCAGTTTTTGGTTGGTCTTAAATATCCCCAACAGCTCACACATACTGAAATTGGCACTTTGGTGCTTGATTTAAAGACACACCTCAGATATTGCCACCCCACCCTCCTCAGTGCAAGCAAGCTCATATAAGCCCGGTAAATTACCAATCGTGGGGCTATGGTTTGACAATAGAAAATGTTGAAATATCAAATCAAATGTATTTATATAGCCCTTCTTACATCAGCTGATATATCATAAGTGCTGTACAGAAACCCAGCCTAAAACCCCAAACAGCAAGCAATGCAGGTGTAGAAGCACGGTGGCTAGGAAAAACTCCCTAGAAAGGCCAAAACCTAGGAAGAAACCAGGCTATGAGGGGTGGCCAGTCCTCTTCTGGCTGTGCCGGGTGGAGATTATAACAGAACATGGCCAAGATGTTCAAATGTTCATAGATGAACAGCATGGTCAAATAATAATAATCACAGTAGTTGTCGAGGGTGCTACAAGTCAGCACCTCAGGAGTAAATGTCAGTTGGCTTTTCATAGCCAATCATCGAGTTTTTGTTTTTTTTACCTTTATTTAACTAGGCAAGTCAGTTAAGAACAAATTCTTATTTTCAATGACAGCCTAGGAACAGTGGGTTAACTGCCTGTTCAGGGGCAGAATGACAGATTTGTACCTTTTCAGCTCAGGGGTTTGAACTTGCAACCTTCCGGTTACTAGTACAAACTCTAACCACTAGGCTACCCTGCCACACCTGCTGTATGTAGAGAGTTGAAAACAGCAAACAAGTGTGCGTTTGACAATTGAACTGGCTTAATGCCAGACAGAAATGGAGCCCACAGAGGAAGCAATGTCATGAAGGTGAGACCACCTCAGAATTCATGTGAAGTAAATCTCAAGAGCCTCAAGAATAACAGGAAATGGTGCAGGAAGCATAAAATGAAATCCAATCCAATTGTATTTGTCACATACACATGGTTAGCAGATGTTAATGTGAGTGTAGCGAAATGCTTTTGCTTCTAGTTCCGACAATGCAGTAATAACCAATGAGTAATCTAACCTAACAATCCCACAACTACTACCTTATACACACAAGTGTAAAGGGATAAATAATATGTACATAAATATAAATGAATGAGTGATGGTACAGAACGGCATAGGCAAGATGCAGTAGATGGTATTGAGTACAGTATATGCATATGAGATGAGTAATGTAGGGTATGAAAACATTATATTAAGTAGTATTGTTTAAAGTGGCTAATGATACATTTTTACATCAATTGTTCCATTATTAAAGTGGCTGGAGTTGAGTCAGTATGTTGGCAGCAGCCACTCAATGTTAGTGGTGGCTGTTTAACAATCTGATGGCTTTGAGTTAGAAGCTGTTTTTCAGTCTCTCTGTCCCTGCTTTGATGCACCTGTACTGACCTCGTCTTCTGGATGATAGTGGGGTGAACAGGCTGTGGCTCATCATCAACACACCTCAGACACAGGGGTGTTGTGGTATTTTGTGTTCTATCTGTTGACTATTTAAACGTTTAGATAATCTTTCCTAGTTGCTCTTTAAAGCCCTGCTTATTATCCACATTCTGATTGTCCCCACATTTGTGAACAGGTGTAGACAATCACAAGATCCATTGTGAACCAATTGTGATTATATCTTCCTGACCACCGGTGTAATACAGTAATATTAAAATACAGTTGGTTGTCTATTAAATGTTATAAAAGTACACTCTAGCTATCTAAAGGTACAGGTGGAAAATTAGAGAGGGTTTACTTAACCCAAAATCTGTCCACTAAAATAAGACCACAAAGTGAAGGTCAATGAAAGCATGGAGGTCAATGAAAGAGTGTCGAATTTGGTCCCCCAAAAATGTAATTGCTGATTTGCTATGTGAGGTTTATTTGATCTTATAGATGTTTCGCAATGGTTAGGTTGTATGAATGTACTGAAATACAGTACTTATTTTTTACTATTTTCTACATTGTAGAATAATAGTGAAGACATCAGAACTATGAAATAACACATGGAATCATGTAGAAACCAAAAGTGTTAAACAAATCAAAATAGATTTTAGATTCTTCGAAGTAGCCACCCTTTGCCTTGATGACTGCTTGTTACTGTATCTTGATTATGTGAGAGACGCAGACTCCATATCAACCTTTAAGTCTTTACTGAAGACTCATCTCTTCTGTAGGTCCTGTGATTGAGTGTAGTCTGACCCAGGGGTGTGAAGGTGAACAGCAAGGCACTGGAGTGACGAACCACACTTGCTGTCTCTGCCTGGCTGGCTCCCCTCTCTGCTGGGATTCCCTGCCTCTGAACCTTATGGGGGCTGAGTCACTGGCTTGCTAGTGCTCCCCCATGCCGTCCCTACGAGGGGTGCATCACGTCTTGCCAGGATTGTTTTGCTATTCTTGACTTGAGTAGGTTGAGTCACTGATATTAACTTCCTGTCCGGTCTTGCGCCCCCTCAGGCTTGTGTGGTGGGGGAGATCTTTGTGGGCAATACTCCACATTGTCTCAGGGTAGTAAGTTGATGGACTGTTGATATCCCTCTAGGGGTGTGGCGGCTGTGGTTGGCCCAGTACTTGAGCACTAGGACCTTGCCTCAGGACTAACTAGCCTGATGATTCCTGGCGGTTCCCGTCCCCAGTCCCCCTGGTCATGCTGCTGATCCAGTTTCTGCTGTTCTGCCTGCAGCTATGGAACCCTGACCTGTTAACCAGACGTGCTACCCTATCCTGGACCTGATTTTTCGACCCTCTCTCTGTAACGCACCTGCTGTCTCGACCTCTGAATGCTCGGCTATGAAAAGCCAACTGACATTTACTCCTGATGTGCTGACCTGTTGCACCCTCGACAACCACTATGATTATTATTATTTGACCCTGCTGGTCATCTATGAACATTTGAACATCTTGAAGAACGATCTTGTCTTAATGGCCATGTACTCTTACAATCTCCTCCGGCACAGCCAAAAGAGGACTGGCCACCTCAGAGGACTGGCCACCTGGTTCTTCTCTAGGTTTCTTCCTAGGTTTTGGCCTTTCTAGGGAGTTTTTCCTAGCCACCGTGCTTCAACACCTGTATTGCTTGCTGTTTGGGGTTTTAGGCTGGGTTTCTGTACAGCATTTTGTGACATCAGCTGATGTAAGAAGGGCTTTATAAATACACATTATTGAAATTTGATTGATTGATTGATTATATAAGTATTCACCCCCTAACAGAATTCTCTAAGTGCCCGATCCCAACTTAGGAATTTATGGCTTTCCACAAGCCTTTCTACGCACTTCTCAGTATTTGGTATTCAGACTTACCTGTTTCAGTCGCGTAACACGTTCCACAGGTGTGGCTACATTGTGCGCTCTGAATAAATGTCATTAAATTGCTGAAAACCCTCACACTTGCTGGCCAACAGATTTTCTCATGGAGTTTTCATTCAATAGGGTTTTCAGTACATTTATTTTAATCCCTTTAAATACAGTGCAACTTTTAATTCGAATTTTGCTGACAGACTAGAATATATCGAGTGAACGAACGGGTTCAGAATATTAGGGATCAATAATAGAAAACGTTCTAAATCTATGCATATTCGTCTCTGTTTCAGTACCAATTGGTAGATTTAAAAATACTCTGATCTTGTAGATTATTTAGGAAAGTATTTATGAATCATAAGAGGCTTGGATTGCCTTTACAGGCGTTAGAAAGAAAACGATGGTTTGGTTCATTCTGAAAATTGCCAAAATCAGTTCGTCAGCCAATGGTAATGTTGGAAAGTTAGTGTACATATAATTATGATAAGGGGAATAGTGTACAATAGTAGGCTATACCCTCCTCTATTGCCTGCAATGACAATGGAACTGTGTGATGACATGGCCAAGTATTGCGCCATGGTCGGGATCAAATTGTAACGATTTAATAAGCATGAATATATTTATTTATATCGTCAACTGATACTCAGCAATAACCAAAAGCTGTGAGGGTGTTTACAGAGGAAGCAAATTAAAGAAAACGAAACAATGTAATTGGAATAATACTGTAAGGTTACACCAACTGAAGGGAACAAACAGTAAATTGGCAGTTGAATGTGTGTGGTTATGATGCCTACTGATGGTCGATACTGATATTTAATAGAAATAGGAGACAGTGAAAGTCGAGGGAGCCTATAAATAAGACATTCGAGAGTGCTCATCCCTGCAAGTTAAACGACCGTACAATTTAAGTTCTGCATAATGGCACAGCATTTCGTCAACTTTGCTGTAAGAAAGTTGACATGTTGATATGGTTCACTTTGCTGCTGTATGACAAATTTCACATTTGTCCCCAGCGATCATAAGGTAAAATAGATCTAAAACAAGTGTCATTTATATTTACAATCCCCTTATCCAAACTAATTACTCATTTACCTAGCTCTTATCAATAGACCTGATCAAGTTGTAAGTTACAATGCATTGAAAATTGTGTTTTGTCTATCAGAAAATTAGATGCTTTTCCACTTGGAACCGGTAGGTTTGCTAGATCTTAGACATGGTTTCTCATGCATAAAGGTGGTGGGATAATAAAATAATGAAGTCAGAACACTGTGTATAGAGTTCCACCTCAAACAAATAGCCTACTATTCTCATGCTTAAATTCAAGGTCAGAATATGCATTGAGAGAAAAGTGCATACAATTGAATTATATTCCATTTACGTGCGCTTAACTCGGGTTGGAATTTCCCCCTAAGAGCTTTGCACACCTGGATTGTACAATATTTGCCCATTATTCTTTTAAAGATTGTTCACGCTCTGTCAGGTTAATTGTTGATCATTGCTTTAAAGCCAAGTCTTTTCATAGATTGTCAAGCCGATTTTAAGTCAAATGTGTAACTAGGCAACTCCGTGTCATCTTGGTAAGCAACTCCAGTGTAGACTTGGCCTTGTGTTTTAGGTTATTGTCCTGCTGAAAGTTGAATTAATCTCTATGTGTTTGTTGGAAAGAATACTGAACCAGTTTTTCCTCTAGGATTTTACCTGCTTAGCTGTATTCCATTTATTTTATCCTAAAATAACGACCTAGTCTTTGCCGATGACAAGCATACCCACAACATGATACAGCTACCACATGCTTGAAAATATGAAGAGTGGTGCTCAGTGATGTGTTGGATTTACCCCAAACATGATGCTTTGTATTCAGGACAAAAGTGAATTTCTTTGCCACATTTTTTGCAGTATTAATTAAGTGCCTTGTTGCAAACAGGGATGCATGTTTTGGAAAATGTTTATTCTGTACAGGCTTCCTTCAATTCACTCTGTCATTTAGGTTAGCACTGTGGAGTAACTACAATGTTGTTGATCAAGTCTGATTTATCTCATATCACAAATATTAAACTTTGTAACTGTTTTAAAGTCACCATTGGCCTTCAGGTGAAATCCCTGAGCAGTTTCCTTCCTCTCCAGTAACTGAGTTAGGAAGGACGCCTGTATCTTTCTAGTGACTGGGTGTATTGATACACCATCCAAAGCTTAATTCATACATTTACCACTCACTACTGATAATTACGGATAATTGTATGTGAGGGGTACAGAGATGGGGTATTCATTCAAAAATCATGTTTACCACTGTTATTGAAAACAGAATGAGTCCATGCAACGTATTATGATTTGTTCATCACATTTTAACTATTGAATTGATTTAGGCTTAATTTAACAAATGGGTTGAATACTTATTGACTCATGAAATTCCAGCTTTTCATGTTTTATTAATTTAAAAATGTTCTACAAATTCCACTTTGGCATTATGGGGTATTGTGTGCAGATCATAAACCCCTTAACAACCTCCTCTCAAGAATAACAGCATGCTCGGAAAAACAGAAGCCAACATCTGAAGGGAGTGAGTGCTGTCCAAACATTTGTCATAGGAGGTGAATGTATGGTGGGCTTCCCTCCCAGGGCTTGTTATTACAGGTGCCTCTCACTTCATTGACCAGAGTGGCACTAGTGCAATTTAGCACATCACTGACGACTGTCCCTCGGGCTAACCTGTCACCTCCTTAACCCTGCCTGTGCCTTAGCATTGATACGGACATCACTGCTGTCACTGTAGACTCCCATAAGTTTTGTGAGTGGAGACCAGAGTAAGGGGTTAAGTTCCATTTCAATTCAATGTCCTCAATTGGAATTGGATTTTCAGTTGACTTCCTGAATTGAAATGGAATTAACCTCAACTCTGTTGGAGACTTCTGATGCAGTTTCTTATTCCAGATTGTGAACTTCTATGGTTTAGTGTGACATCGTTGGAAGACATGGAGATTGTATGGATTGGACATTGTGGGAAATTGTATCTATATGTTATTTCCCTGTGAACTATACCAACAAGCTTAATGCGGGCCTTGAAATGCCATTGAAAAATCTATTCAGTAGTCCCTGGTCTTTGAGTGAAATCCAATCACTTAGTCAAGAATAGTGTGTGTGTTTACATGTGTGTTCTCTGGTGTGTGTGTGTTCTCTGGTGTGTGTGTGTTTGAGCGTATGTCTCTGCCTGCATGCGTCTGACTGCTGTTTGTTTATACAAGTGTGTTGACAGGAACTCGGGATCAACAGTTCAGAGACACTTCACAAAGAGAAAGTGAAGGAAAAGCAGCCAACAAGTGCTCAGCAAATGTGGGAAGGCCGTTGGAAAAGCATTCCTCATGAAGCTGGTTGAGAGAATGCCAAGTGTATACAAAGCTGTCATCAAGGCAAAGGGTGGCTACTTTGAAGAATCTAAAATCTAAAATATGTTTCGTTTAACACTTTTTTAGTTATTACATAATTCCATATGTGTTATTTCATAGTTTTGATGTCTTCACTATTATTCTATGAGTAGGTGTGTCCAAGCTTTTGACTGGTACTGTATGTTTCGTAAAACAAATGGTGGATAGGCTAAGAGACAGTAAAGTATACGTTCCCATTGATAGGCTCTATAAGTTGTACCTTGGAACACACCCCACACACAGTAATCCTGATAACAATACATACCATATGTGTCCTGGGATGTGGGCTCAAAAAGGCTGTGGGGTCAAAAGTAGTGCACTACATAGGGATTTGGGTGCTCTTTGGAACGTTACCCAAGCCTCAGAATGTGGACACTCCATCAAGATATAGCCCTTTGTGCAATCGAAAAAGGAGACACTCCCTAGATATATTTGACTGATAGATGCCCTGCACTCAGTCCATTAAGAGAGTGAAAACACATCTCCCACAACAATTGACGATTCTCTCTCTGCCTTGCTCTTTTCATCTCTCTCTTCTTCTCTCTCTTCCTCTCTCTCTCTTCCTCTCTCTCTTCTTCTCTCTCTTCCTCTTTCCTCCTGATGTATTCTGTCAGCAGGTGGAGGTCAATAGGTCATGGAGTATGATGCCGATGACCTCCCACCCACACTTTAATAAATAAGGTATAAAACATGTTTTACGCAATTTGTAAATAATAACTGGTGCAGTTCTGGTGGTAGAGATGATAGGAATACTATGTGACAATTTTCAGCATTTTGCAACTGTTTATAAATTTTGCAACTAGTTATAAATAGTTTTTAAATGGGAAAGGGTTTAATCGAATGGGAAGGTAGCCTAGAGGTTAGAACATTGGGTCTGTAACCGAAAGGTCGGCGCTTCAATACATGAGCTGACAAGGTAAAAAATATGCCGATGTGCCATTGAACAAGGTACTTACTCCTAAATTGCTCCAGGGGTGCCATACTACAATGGCTGACCCTGCAAATTTCACTGCACCTATCCTGTGTGACAATAATATATAGCATTTTTGACGGTTTCTACAGTGGCCACTCCTGGTTCTGTGTAGTCCTGTCCAGGTTTCAAGGTGAATTGGCTGCCCATTCTCCGTTTTGACCTGATTTCATCAATAGGTTTTAAAATGGTGTCTTCACTAGGTGTACAGTAGCTGTGCCATAGTAGGAGAGTAGAGGTTTGGGCATTCTAATCAAATTAAAGTCATCCCGCGGAACCCAAAGAGATATTCAAGATACTCGTCAAAGAGATAGGGTTTCAGATTTTTTCAAAAGATGGACAGGGACTTCTCTATTCTGACTTCCGGGGGAAGTTTGTTCCACCATTGGTTGCGAGACGGTGAAGAGCTTTAACTGGGCTGGGTGGGAGGGCCAAGAGAACAGAAGTGGTGGAATGGAGTGCTCGGGTTGGGATGTAGGGTTTGAGAATAGCCTGAAGGTAAGGAGATGCAGTCCCCCTTGCTGCTCCATAGGAAATCACCAGGGTCTTGAAGATGATGCGAGCTTCATTTGGAAGCCAGGAAAGTGTGCGGAGGAGTGGGGTGACATGGAAGAACATGGAAGGTTGAACACCAGGCGGGCTGCAGCCTTCTGGATAAGTTGCATGGGGTTTGATGGCACAAGCAGGGAGCCCAGCCAACAGAGAGTTGCAGTAGTCTAGACGGGAGATGCCATGATTAGGAGCTGTGCTGGCTTCTTTGTGATGAAAAGTCATACTCTATGGATCTTGTATAGCATGATCCTGCAGGAGTGAGTCACTGCTTTGATGTTTGCAGAGTACGACAGGGTCATTCTGGGAGGGGGACACCATGAAGCTGTCAACCGTGATGGAGAGGTCTTGGAGCGGGCAGGCCTTTCCCAGGAGGAAGAACAGATCCTGTTTGTCAAGATTGGGCTTGAGGTGGTGGGCCGACATCCAAACTGAGATGTCTGCCAGGCATGAAGAGATGTGTGTTGCCACCTGGGTGTCAGGGAGAAGGAGAAGAGTAGTTGAATGTCATCTGCATAGCAATGATAGGAGAGACCATATGAGGATGTGATAGAGCCGAGTGACTTAGTGTAAAGAGAAAAGAGGAGAGGGCCTATAACTGAGACCTGTGGGACACCAGTAGTGAGGGTACATGCTGCAGACACAGATCCACTCCACACAACCTGGTAGGAGAGATCTGATGGTTCACGGTGTTGAAGGCAGCAGATAGATCCAGGAGGATGAGAACAGAGTCAGCTTTGTGGAGAGAGGATAGCCTCCGTACACAAAGGACAACAGTCTCAGTTGAGTGAGCCGCCTTGAAGCCTGACTGGTCAGGGTGAAGAAGATTGTTCTGAGAGAGATGATGAGAGAGTTGTTCAGAGACGGCACGCTGAAGTGTTTTGGAAAGGAAAGAAAGAAGGGATACCGGTCTGTAGTTTTTGATGTCAGAGTGTTTGAGTGTTGGTTTCTTGAGGAGGCCATCTTGAAGTCAGAGGGGATGAAGCCAGTGGTCAGGAAATAGTTGATGAGGAATGGGAGAAGGTCTCCAGAGGTGGTCTGGAGAAGGAAGGAGGTAATGGGGTCAAGTGGGCAGGTTATCAGGCGGCTGGACATCACTATTCGCATGATTTCATCTGGAGAGACAGGGGAGAAAAAACTCCAAGCGTAGGGTAGTTTTGTGTGAGTGCAACCAGTGGACTCAGTCGGCTGAGTGAAAGAGGTGCAGATGCCGTCAGCCTTTTTTCAAAGTGGTTGATAAAGTCTTCAGCAGAGAGGGAGAGGAGGATTAAGGAGGGAGGAGAAAGTGGAGAAGAGTTTCCCAGGGTTGGAGGCAGACGCTTGAAATTTAGAGAGATAGAAAGTGGCTTTAGCAGCAGATACAGAGGAAGAGAAGGTAGAGAGGAGGGAATGGATGGAAGAAAGGTCCTCCGGGAAGTTTTGTTTTCCTCCATTTCTAATCAGCTGCCCGCAGCCATGTTCTGTTAGCACGCAGTCAGTCACTCAGCCATGGAGCGGGAGGGAAAGATCGCACCGCTTGGGAGGAAAGGGGACAGTGAGAGTCAAATGATGCAGAAAGGAGGAGAGTAGGAAGGAAGCAGAAGGAAGAGAGGATAGGAGAGGAGACAGCCGTGCAGAGAGAGCGAAGATTGCGGCAGAGCATGACCATCTGAGTAGGGGCTGAGTGGGTAGGGTTGGAAGAGAGATCTAGAGAAAGGGAAACAAAGTAGTGATCAGAGACATGGAGGGGGGTTGCAGTGAGATTAGTAGGTGAACAGCCTCTAGTGAAGATGAGGTCAAGAGTATTGCCTGGGAGGTGACTGGGAAAGGAAGAGGTCAAAAGAGTGGAAAGAAAGTACCATGTGGAAAATGTTTTATTGAAGTCAGGAGTCGGGAGGTTAAAGTCGCCCAGTACGATGAGTGGTGAACCATTGTCAGGAAATTAGTTTATCAAGGTGTCAAACTTATTGAGGAACTCTCCAAGGGCACCTGGTGGGTGATAGATGTCAACAATGTTAAGTTTGAGTGGACAAGTGACAGTGACAGCAAGGAATTCAAATGATGCAACAGGTGAGAGAGGGAGAAAAGAGAAAATCTTTACCACCACGATGACCAGATGCTCTGGGACTATGAGAGAAAAACTTAGTCAGGTGACGAGAGAGCAGCTGGAGTAGCAGTGTTCTCTGGGGAAATCCATGTCTCCGTCATGGCCGCAGATCAGCAGTTCCAAACGCTGCCAGAGACTAGGAATACATGGGTTGTGCAAGCAGGGTACACTCAGTGGTGTAAAATACTTAAAAATACTTTAAAGTGCTACTTGTTTTTCAGGGTATCTGTACTTTACTTTACTATTTTATATTTTTACTTCACTCCATTCCTTAAAGAAAATAATGTATATTTTACTCCGTACATTTTCTCTGACACCCAAAAGTACTCGTTTTGACAGGAAAATGGTCCAATTCACGCACTTATCAAGAGAACATCCCTGGTCATCCCTACTGCCTCTGATCTGGCGGACTCAACAAACACGTTCTTCATTAGTAAATTATTTCTGAGTGTTGGAGTGTGCTCCCTGGCTATCTGTCAATAAAAAATGCATGAAAAATAGTGCAGTCTGGTTTGTTTAATAAGGCATTTGAAATTATTTATACTTTTACTCTTGATACTTAAGTATATTTGAGCAATTCCATTTACTTTCTATTCCTGTCATAGCTTAGGCCTGTGTATGGTACACTGAACATCAATGACCACTTCACACAGACCCACTGGAGTTAGTTATTCATCCTTTCTTCCTGTAGGTGTTGCAATCCAGTGGTTTGAAATGAGTCATTTCCTGTTTTTCACTGTTAATGGCACCTTGGGGGCATGATTACAGGATAGCCAGCATATTACAGACTTCGTGTGTGGGATATCAGTTAAAAACAGTGCCCCTTTTTTCAGGAAAAGGAACTTTTACCATTGCAGTTGTTGGTCGGGTCAGCTCTCTTTACAACCTCAGTGACAGTAGAATAGGCAGAGGCAGGCAGACAGATTATCTGAAAGATGAAGATATTGAACATAACCAGACAGGCAGAGACACAGACATGTTTACTTGCATGAAGAAAAAACATTCACTGTTCTCGTAAATCGTACAGTATAAAAAAAATCTCAATCTATCTCTGGTTCAATATTGGCAGAGTTAAGTCCTATGTAAATACCATTTCTCTGGAAACTGTCTGTGAAACGGTTAGTCACGTGCAAACCCCAGAGCTAACCAAACCTATTTCCATATGAGAAATCACTTGACATATATGCTTTATTCAAACACTGAGTACAGTTACATGCACACAATATTGTGATTATTGTGGATAGATTAATATAATAGTTTGATTAAAACATTTACATGCTTTGCAAGAAGAACAATTTCCCTCATAATCCTGCTGTTTACAAGCATTACGCTACACTCGCAATAACATCTGCTAACCATGTGTATGTGACCAATAAAATTTGATTTGATTTGTTTACATGGACACATCTGAAATCAGACTACCTGATGGCACTCTGAAAAAATGCTGAAAAATGAACATTCTACCATGTTATTTTTGGGAAGTGAATTTGATTCAGACATAAAGTTCCTTTGTGAAAACTACTTCATACATACAGTTGTTTCGAACTTAGTTCGCGCTAAAGAGGGCGGCTCGTTCTGCTGGTGCTAGCACATGGGTTGATCAAAGACACTGCTGGAACGGGATGTCCTAATCATTTGAAAGATTGCTCAGAAAACTAGGTGTTTTAATCGGCGTATGCTTACTTCGATTTTGACCTTACGCAGATTAAGATAAACAGAGTAAGGTGTTTACATGGTTGTTGCATAATCTGCCTACTGCCATCATCAGTTTAATATCTAATTACTACTGTGCATGTAAACATACTCATTTACTAGGCCATTCAATCCAACCGTTTCTGAATGCCACTGCAAATATGTTATGTGCTCTTATGGATAGCTGTCCATTGTATGTTTTCTTGGTAAGAATGTATCATATAATCTAGATAGTTTAGATACATGTTTGCCAAGAGGGAGACAAAGTTTCAAAGTACTTTTTCAGTTTCAGATTAATCAAAAATGCACCCATTTAAACGGATGGTTACAGTAATATGTCCACTCACGTGCACACACTCGCACACACAGAGGGCCTGAGGAGCTGTGAGGTAGATCTACTGGCCTTATGTTGAGATTTCATGCTCCCCTCTCTTCAGCTGCCCCATGTCACTCTCCTACATATTTCATGGTGCATTCCCTATGTCAAGTTTACCGCACCCCTACCTCACATGTGTTAACCCAGTCACCACATACCAGAAACACAGAAAACTCGGATTGTATGGGTCAAATGGCTTGGAGGACTAGGGCCTGCAGGCCTGAGTCAGAAATGGAGAATGACTGTCAAGCAACTCACGTGTAAACTTTTATTACGACAACGAAAGTCATTCTCTGGTCCAATTTCATTCTCCTATTTTTAGACTATAGCAACGTCATCTACATTAACTCTTGAAATTCCTTCTGTCACTACAGATTTAGTTAAAACAGCTTTTACACTGAACAAAAATATAAATGCAACATGCAACAATTTCAAAGATTTGACTGAGTTACAGTTCGTATAAGGAAATCAGTCAATTGAAATAAATGCATTAGTCCCTAATCTATGGATTTACATTTACATTTACATTTAAGTCATTTAGCAGACGCTCTTATCCAGAGCGACTTACAAATTGGTGAATTCACCTTCTGACATCAGTGGAACAGCCACTTTACAATAGTGCATCTAAATCATTTAAGGGGGGTGAGAAGGATTGCTTTATCCTATCCTAGGTATTCCTTGAAGAGGTGGGGTTTCAGGTGTCTCCGGAAGGTGGTGATTGACTCCGCTGTCCTGGCGTCGTGAGGGAGTTTGTTCCACCATAGGGGGGCCAGAGCAGCGAACAGTTTTGACTGGGCTGAGCGGGAACTGTACTTCCTCAGTGGTAGGGAGGCGAGCAGGCCAGAGGTGGATGAACGCAGTGCCCTTGTTTGGGTGTAGGGCCTGATCAGAGCCTGGAGGTACTGCGGTGCCGTTCCCCTCACAGCTCCGAAGGCAAGCACCATGGTCTTGTAGCGGATGCGAGCTTCAACTGGAAGCCAGTGGAGAGAGCGGAGGAGCGGGGTGACGTGAGAGAACTTGGGAAGGTTGAACACCAGACGGGCTGCGGCGTTCTGGATGAGTTGTAGGGGTTTAATGGCACAGGCAGGGAGCCCAGCCAACATCGAGTTGCAGTAATCCAGACGGGAGATGACAAGTGCCTGGATTAGGACCTGCGCCGCTTCCTGTGTGAGGCAGGGGCGTACTCTGCGGATGTTGTAGAGCATGAACCTACAGGAACGGGCCACCGCCTTGATGTTAGTTGAGAACGACAGGGTGTTGTCCAGGATCACGCCAAGGTTCTTAGCGCTCTGGGAGGAGGAAACAATGGAGTTGTCAACCGTGATGGCGAGATCATGGAACGGGCAGTCCTTCCCCGGGAGGAAGAGCAGCTCCGTCTTGCCGAGGTTCAGCTTGAGGTGGTGATCCGTCATCCACACTGATATGTCTGCCAGACATGCAGAGATGCGATTCGCCACCTGGTCATCAGAAGGGGGAAAGGAGAAGATTAATTGTGTGTCGTCTGCATAGCAATGATAGGAGAGACCATGTGAGGTTATGACAGAGCCAAGTGACTTGGTGTATAGCGAGAATAGGAGAGGGCCTAGAACAGAGCCCTGGGGGACACCAGTGGTGAGAGCACGTGGCGAGGAGACAGATTCTCGCTACGCCACCTGGTAGGAGCGACCTGTCAGGTAGGACGCAATCCAAGCGTGGGCCGCACCGGTGATGCCCAACTCGGAGAGGGTGGAGAGGAGGATCTGATGGTTTACAGTGTCGAAGGCAGCCGATAGGTCTAGAAGGATGAGAGCAGAGGAGAGAGAGTTAGCTTTAGCAGTGCGGAGCGCCTCCGTGATACAGAGAAGAGCAGTCTCAGTTGAATGACTAGTCTTGAAACCTGACTGATTTGGATCAAGAAGGTCATTCTGAGAGAGATAGCGGGAGAGCTGGCCAAGGACGGCACGTTCAAGAGTTTTGGAGAGAAAAGAAAGAAGGGATACTGGTCTGTAGTTGTTGACATCGGAGGGATCGAGTGTAGGTTTTTTCAGAAGGGGTGCAACTCTCGCTCTCTTGAAGACGGAAGGGACGTAGCCAGCGGTCAGGGATGAGTTGATGAGCGAGGTGAGGTAAGGGAGAAGGTCTCCGGAAATGGTCTGGAGAAGAGAGGAGGGGATAGGGTCAAGCGGGCAGGTTGTTGGGCGGCCGGCCGTCACAAGAAGCGAGATTTCATCTGGAGAGAGAGGGGAGAAAGAGGTCAGAGCACAGGGTAGGGCAGTGTGAGCAGAACCAGCGGTGTCGTTTGACTTAGCAAACGAGGATCGGATGTCGTCGACCTTCTTTTCAAAACGGTTGACGAAGTCATCTGCAGAGAGGGAGGAAGGAGGGGGAGGAGGATTCAGGAGGGAGGAGAAGGTGGCAAAGAGCTTCCTAGGGTTAGAGGCAGATGCTTGGAATTTAGAGTGGAAGAAAGTGGCTTTAGCAGCAGAGACAGAGGAGGAAAATGTAGAGAGGAGGGAGTGAAAGGATGCCAGGTCCGCAGGGAGGCGAGTTTTCTTCCATTTCCGCTCGGCTGCCCGGAGCACTGTTCTGTGAGCTCGCAATGAGTCGTCGAGCCACGGAGCGGGAGGGGAGGACCGAGCCGGCCTGGAGGATAGGGGACATAGAGAGTCAAAGGATGCAGAAAGGGAAGAGAGGAGGGTTGAGGAGGCAGAATCAGGAGATAGGTTGGAGAAGGTATGAGCAGAGGGAAGAGATGATAGGATGGAAGAGGAGAGAGTAGCGGGGGAGAGAGAGCGAAGGTTGGGACGGCGCGATACCATCCGAGTAGGGGCAGTGTGGGAAGTGTTGGATGAGAGCGAGAGGGAAAAGGATACAAGGTAGTTTTCGGAGACTTGGAGGGGAGTTGCAATGAGGTTAGTGGAAGAACAGCATCTAGTAAAGATGAGGTCGAGCGTATTGCCTGCCTTGTGAGTAGGGGGAAGGTGAGAGGGTGAGGTCAAAAGAGGAGAGGAGTGGAAAGAAGGAGGCAGAGAGGAATGAGTCAAAGGTAGACGTGGGGAGGTTAAAGTCGCCCAGGACTGTGAGAGGTGAGCCGTCCTCAGGAAAGGAGCTTATCAAGGCATCAAGCTCATTGATGAACTCTCCGAGGGAACCTGGAGGGCGATAAATGATAAGGATGTTAAGCTTGAAAGGGCTGGTAACTGTGACAGCATGGAATTCAAAGGAGGCGATAGACAGATGGGTAAGGGGAGAAAGAGAGAATGACCACTTGGGAGAGATGAGGATCCCGGTGCCACCACCCCGCTGACCAGAAGCTCTCGGGGTGTGCGAGAACACGTGGGCGGACGAAGAGAGAGCAGTAGGAGTAGCAGTGTTGTCTGTGGTGATCCATGTTTCCGTCAGTGCCAAGAAGTCGAGGGACTGGAGGGAGGCATAGGCTGAGATGAACTCTGCCTTGTTGGCCGCAGATCGGCAGTTCCAGAGGCTACCGGAGACCTGGAACTCCACGTGGGTCGTGCGCGCTGGGACCACCAGATTAGGGTGGCCGCGGCCACGTGGTGTGGAGCGTTTGTATGGTCTGTGCAGAGAAGAGAGAACAGGGATAGATAGACACATAGTTGACAGGCTACAGAAGAGGCTACGCTAATGCAAAGGAGATTGGAATGACAAGTGGACTACACTTATCGAATGTTCAGAACGTTAAGCTTACGTAGCAAGAATCTTATTGACTAAAATGATTGAAATGAGACAGTACTGCTGGAGTAGGCTAGCTGGCAGTGGCTACGTTGTTGACACTACACTAATCAAGTCGTTCCGTCGAGTGTAATAGTTTCTAAAGTGCTGCTATTCGGGGGCTAGCTGGCTAGCTAGCAGTGTTGATTACGTAACGTTACGTTAAAGAACGACAATAGCTGGCTAGCTAACCTAGAAAATCGCTCCAGACTACACAATTGTCTTAGATACAAGGACGGCTATGTAGCTAGCTAGCTACGATCAAACAAATCAAACCGTTGTACTGTAATGAAGTGAAATGAAAATGTGATACTACCTGTGGAGCGAGGCGGAATGTTGACCGGGTTGTTGAAGTTCAATTCGGAAGACGTTGGCTAGCTGTTGGCTAGCTAGCTAGCAGTGACTCCTACGTTAAGGACGACAAACAGCTGGCTAGCTAACCTCGGTAAATTAAGATAATCACTCTAAGTCTACACACTCTAAACTACACAATTACCTTGGATACGAAGACAGCAAAGACAACTATGTAGCTAGCTAACACTACACTAATCGAGTCGTTGAGTGTAATAGTTTCTACAGTGCTAGTGGACGTTAGCTAGCTGCTGTGCTAGTGGACGTTAGCTAGCTGCTGGGCAGAAAGCAGTGTAGACTACGTTAGGACGACGAAATACGATAATTACGCAATTATTTTTGATACAAAGACGGCTATGTAGCTAGCTAAGAAGAAATTGCTAAGATAAGACAAATCAAACCGTTGTACTATAATGAAATGTAATGAAAAGTTATACTACCTGCGGACCGAAGTGTGGATGCGACCGCTCGCTCCAACCCGGAACCGGAAACTCACATGACTGGGAATACAGATATACATCTCTTGGTCACAGTTACCTTTTTTTTAAAGTACGAGGCGTGGATTAGAAAATCAGTCCGTATCTGGTGTGACCACCATTTGACTCATGCAGCGTGACACATCTATTTCGCATAGAGTTGATCAGGCTGTTGATTGTGGCTTGGTGGAATTTTGTCCCACTCCTCTTTAATGGCCATGTGAAGTTTCTGGATATTGGTGGGAACTGGAATGCACTACCTTACATGTCGATAAAGAGCATCATAACCATGCTCAATGGGGGGCATGTCTGGTGAGTATGCAGGCCATGGAGGAACTGGGACATTTTCAGATTCCAGGAATCAGATCCTTTCAACATGGGGCTGTGCATTATCATGCTGAAACATGAGGTGATGCTGGGGGACGAATAGCAAGACAATGAGCCTCAGGATCTTGTCACGGTAGCTCTGTACATTCAAATTGAATACAATTGTGTTTGTTGTCCGTAGCTGATGCCTATCCTTACCATAACCCACCCACTTGCCCACACAATGCCATACAAGCTTGTCTGCAATCTGCCCGGTACAATTGAAACTGGGATTCATCCATGAAGAGCACACTTCTCCAACGGACAATGCTCAAGATAATCTGGTACAGTGGCCCTCAAAGTTGAGCATTTGCCCACTGAAGTCGGTTACAACGCCGAACTGCAGTCAGGTGAACACAACAAGCACGCAGATGAGCTTCCCGGAGACGTTTCTGACAGTTTGTGCTGAAATTCTTTGGTTGTGCAAACGTACAGTTTCATCAGCTGTTCCGGTGGCTGGTCTCAGACCATCCCACTGGCTAGTGTGGTTACACCAGGTCTGCGGTTGAGAGGCCAGTTGGATGTACTACTAAATTCTCTAAAACGACGTTGGAGGCAGCTTATGGTAGAGAATTGAAAATAAAATTCCTGCAGTAAGCATGACAGTTGCACACTCCCTCAACTTGAGACATCTGTGGCATTGTGTTGTGTGACAAAACTGCACATTTTAGAGTGGCCTTTTACTGTCCAGATCACAAGGTGCACCTGTGTAATGATCACGCTTTTTAATCAGCTTCTTCATATGCCATACCTGTCAGATGGATGGATTATCTAAATGCTCACTAACAGCATATGGAACATTTCTGGGATCTTTTATTTCAGCTTATGAATCATGGGACCAACACTTTACATGTTGCATTTATATTTTTGTTCAGTATAGTTTCTTCACATTTTACTTTTGGAACAATCTCCAGAATACCCTCAAGTTTGATGCCGTGGTGCATTTTGGGCAATTCTTATTGTTGGTTGAGGACCTCTTTACTGAGGAAGTGGTTATTTTTATGATTGTGTTTTGTATTTTTTGTATATTTCTTTGTTATATATTTCTATTTCCAATGCTGTCTTGGTTATGGAATTGTTTGTCATGCAGGGCTTCCTTGTAAAAGAGACCTTGGTCTCAATGGAACTCTACCCTGCCTAAATAAGATAAATACTTTGACCATTCTTACGCCCGCAGGGAATTTTTCTGAGTACTGTATGACTTTAAATACAGACATGCAACCAGAATGATTGGGCCCCCTTCAGCTTTCACAACAAGCATGAAAGGTTGATAATGTTATGCCGATGCTATACTAGGTAATATCTTTGTATGGGCCTGTAAATCAAGGTTACATCCCAAATGGCACCCTATTCCCTTTATAGTACACTACTTTGTCAAAAAAGTTACCTCAGTCAGAGGGTCGTCAGTTACATCAGGCGGCACATCAGTGTACCAGAGAAAAACAAGCCAGGGCCATTCCACGCCAGCGGGAGCGGAAACTCATACGCTCTTATCCAGTGTGACTTACAGTTAGTGCATTCATCTTAATTAAGATACATGGTTGTCCCACCAAGCTATCACAGGCATAGTAAGTACACGTTTCCTCAATAAAGTAGCTATCAGCAAAGTCAGTGCGAGTAGAAAAAAATATAAATCAAATGTGTTAAAAAGTAAAGTTCAGGTGTTAGTATCTCAGATTGTTCTGGCAATTCTCACATAAAGCTTCCTTCCTCCCAATGAATTTCCTATGTGCTTTTTACATTTGTATCACAAACCATTTTTTTGAAAATCATGTTGAAATTGGCAATTTTAGGGCCATTATTGACACCCTTGATAAAGATGAGCAATAATGGCTGTATAAAATAAATAATACAAATACTTGTTACGACTTCTAGGAGTAGTGGGTGCGGAGTCAGGCGCAGAGAGCAGAGGGTACAGGAGAACTGCTTTTATTCCGGATAAAAGTAGGTCACGCCAAATCACCAGGCGGCATATAATGACCGGCCCAAAAACAGGACACAAACAGTCAGGAGAAATACAGAAAATATCACATCCACAAAACAAACAGAGAAACAAGCCCACACAAAAGCCGGCGGGCTTACTGGGTTTAAATATCCCACAATCACAACCTAAACACAAAACAGGTGCAACTAATCAGACACAACTAAATGAAACAGAAAAGGGGATCAGTGGCAGCTGGTAGGCCGGCGACAGCGACCGCCGCCTGAACAGGAAGAGGCACCATCTTCGGCGGGATTCGTGACAATACTGAGCTCCTGTATATTGTATGCAAAAAAAAGGGAAATTATATTATTTCATACTAAGATTTTGTTTAATAATCTTTTTTTTTCTAAAAAAGGTAGGGCTCAAAATGATTGACACCACTAAAGATTCATAGAAATAATGTAGTCAAAAGTGTAGTACTTGGTCACATATTCCTAACAGGTAATGACTACATTGACTCTACAAACTTGTTGGATGGATTTTCAGTTTGTTTTGGTTGTGTTTCAAATTATTTTGTGCCCAATAGAAATTAATGGTAAATAATGTATAGTGTAATTCTGAAGTCAATTTTATTGTAAATAAGAATAGTATATAGTATAAACACTTCTATATTAATGTGGATGCTAGCATGATTACGGATAATCCTGAATGAATTGTGAATAATGATGAGTGAGAAAGTTAGAGAGGTTCAAAGATCATACCCCCAAGACATGCTAACTTTCCCTGTTATTGGTAATGGTGAGAGGTTAGCATGTCTTGGAGGAAGGATGTTTAAATGCTTTTTACATTTGTATCACAAACCATTTTAGAGAAAATCATGATGAAAGCGGCCATTTGAGGCCCTTTGTAGACCTACAAAATGTTGCTTAGGGCTCCCCAAAGGCTAGGGCCAGCCCTGCTTTCAGTATTACTAAAGTTCTCTTAATCCTAAAACATTCTCAAGGATTTATCTTTGCATGTTGTCTCTGTCATTTCAGCAACACAGTTAGTCACAATGACACTCAAAGAATACTTTTTAGAATTCAGATCATTTCAGCCGGCAGACAGTAAGGAGTCCAAGACAATTGTCTTCTAGGGGAGGAGCAACAGAGGAAAACGGGGCTCTGGTTGTACTGTAACTAGGCCTACTAACTGACATTGTGGTCTGTAGGTATGCCAATTTAGCAGAAATAAGGGAGGAAAAACATTCTACAACCCTTTGTGGGTCCCCCCCCCCCCACACACACAATCTTCTACAATTGGTGGCAGAAGTGGGATCCTCTATGAGTCATCGTCTCCCAAAGGTGGTGGGTGACGATGACGCACATGAATGCATTTCTGAGTTAAGTTGAGGGCTGCTTTAACAACCTTCATATAATGGATAAGTCTGGTGCTGGATGCTGATTGACCAAAACTCTGCCAAAGAGTCTTCTGGAAGTATAGATGAACCCAGGTGTGTCAGTGCTTTGCAGACCTGGGTTCAAATACTATTTGAAATTATTTAAGATACTTTTGCGGTGCTTGATTGAACTTGCCTGTTGCAATGGAACCAAGCAGAACGTCCCAAAAGTGCAGACCCTGGCCACCTGGCACTCCAAGCAGGTTAGAGCAAACCCTCTTAAGTATTTGAAAGACTTTATATAGTGTTTGAACCCAGGTGTCTTGACTAGTTTCATAGAACGTGATGGGTATAAAGTTAATTATTTTTACAGCACATACGTAAAGAATTTAACAAACAAGACAAAGTCAAGAAACAAGCAAATAAAAAAAACCTTTAGTCACTGCATCCCCCACCATAACACAGGTGGCACGAGCCGTACATCTTCGTTTCCTGTTTTGCAGCTCTCCTCCTCTGTAGAGGGGCTACAATATCTCCATCTTACTCATACCTATCTCCCTGAAACTTTCCCCTTTCCACTACGCCCCTCGGCACCACTCTCCCTGCGCAGACATCAAACCACGACACCCCTCTGGGGGTCTGAAGATGAGAGGCCTTTCCAGGTCAAAGGCACCGTTTTGAGGAAACAAAATCGTTGTGAGTCACAGAGGGCACGCTGTGTTAGAAGGTGCGTCAAGGGGAAACCCTTAGCTAACCAGAGTGAAGAGTGGAGCGTGGTGACTGTGTCGCGTAGGGAAACCAGCCACACAGAGCAGTGAGGTACTGTACAGAGCCATGGGTGGGAGGAGAGGCTGTGTCTGTGGGGTTTCCATCATGGAACATCATGGCTGTTTCAAATCAAAATCAAATCAAATCAAATGTTATTTGTCACATACACATGGTTAGCAGATGTTAATGCGAGAGTAGCGAAATGCTTGTGCTTCTAGTTCCGACAATGCAGTGATAACCAACAAGTAATCTAACTAAACAATTCCAAAACTACTGTCTTATACACACAAGTGTAAGGGGATAAAGAATATGTACATAAGGATATATGAATGAGTGATGGTACAGAGCAGCATAGGCAAGATACAGTAGATGGTATCGAGTACAGTATATACATATGAGATGAGTATGTAAACAAAGTGGCTAGTGATACATGTATTACATAAAGATGCAGTAGATGATATAGAGTACAGTATATACGTATACATATGAGATGAATAATGTAGGGTATGTAAACATTATATTAGGTAGCATTGTTTAAAGTGGCTAGTGATATATTTTACATCATTTCCCATCAATTCCCATTATTATAGTGGCTGGAGTTGAGTCAGTGTGTTGGCAGCAGCCACTCAATGTTAGTGGTTGCTGTTTAACAGTCTGATGTTTAAAAGCCTGTTATATTAAATGAAGTACCCTTTAATATAGACCACATGAAGAATTCAATAAATCTGATTTTTAATTAAGACTTACAGGATGATTATTAACCACAAAAGGTCTGTACATTTTCACCATCACTGTAACGCACTATTTATTTTGTGGCTTTGACAAAGTTATTTCTGAATATCACTATTTATTTAACGAGGTCAACCCTGTTATGTAAAGGTCAACCTTGTTATGTGAACTGAACTCTCATTTTAATATGGTGAACTATTGCTTTAAAAAAAGATATTCTGAACATCTAATAGTCAATTCATAGTGTAAAAGCAGTTGAGCTGGTTCTACTCTTTTGGGCCATTTTCAATGTTCGGGTGTTTTGTGGTGGATAACTGAGTGGGTTGAGCATAACACATCAACCCCATTACTCATAGATAGACAGGCAAGATTAGGATGTAAGAATGTTGTTATTTTATAAGCCGTTTTGAGAGGACATGTCATGTATAGTGTTTTTTTATTTAACCTCTTTGAGATGGGAAAATATATGTTTTATTAAATTGAACATGTGCTCTTTATGACAGAAGAAAAACATTTGGTGAAATCAAAGATTAGACACACATCTCAAAAGGCACTCTTCGATTGCAAAAACAAGGGATTTACCAGGGCTCAATCTCTTTTTTTCTTCTTGCTTTACAGCAGCAGGCATCATCCTCTCATGACATCAGTCTCCTTTACATTATTTCCACCAGATGTTAACTTTGCATATAAGTGAAGTGGCAAATACTGTATTGCCATACCAAGCAAAAAGGCAATAACTGCTCAGAGCGTGGAACTGAGAAAAATTGCTTTTGTTTACCTTGGTTTCACAGTAACTTTATGCTGTTACTGCTAACATGACCCCCATTTTCTCCTAAACACAATACAATAGAAGCAGGATACTTTTCCACATGATTAAGCATGTGTTTAATGTAGCAAAAATGGCATTAATTCGTGGTTAAGTTACTGCCTTTTTGCTTGGTAGGGCAGTGTATGAATTAAGTAATTCTGGAGTTGGGTAAAGATGCCCCTAAATTCAAATCTGGACCTTGAAGCCAGTTCCACTGTTTGTTTCTTCCATTCTTCCCCCCTAATCAGGGAATGATTTAGACCTGGACACCAGTATAGAGCGATGTCAGTGCCACTCTTTGCGTTCAACATATGTTTGTTGTTTATATATTTGTTTGTTATAAATAAATATTTGTTATTTGTAATGCACAAATTTAATCATTGAATTCATAAATCGAACTTGTATTTCATGATTTGAAACTGAATTGAATGAATATTGCATTCAGTATTAAAATTCTATTTCAATTGAATTGAATATTCAAATTCAATAGTTACTGTATATATTCACATTAAATATGGTATTGTCTGTGTATGTAGTTTTCAAACTATCATTTCAAGTTTCATATATTCAACTTCTCAGATACAGTTCGATTCCATTTTCAAATTAAATTCTCTAAATTCAGATTCAAAACCAGGAACAACATCCTGGTGCTTTGCCAGCCAGGAATGTCTAAGAAAGAAGCTAGCTGTAACGGGTTTCTTCCAACTCCTCCTCTGACGAAGAGGTGGAACAAGGATCGGACCAAAATGCAGCGTGGTTCGTTCGATACATCTTTAATGATAAAGAAAACACGAACAATACAAAACAACAAACGTCGAAAACCGAAACAGCCCTGACTGGTGCAACAAACACAGAGACAGGAACAATCACCCACAAACACACAGTGAAACCCAGGCTACCTAAATATGGTTCCCAATCAGAGACAACGATAATCACCTGACTCTGATTGAGAACCGCCTCAGGCAGCCACAGACAAATCTATACACCCCACACAACCCAAAGACGAAACACACTACAAATAAACCCATGTCACACCCTGGCCTGACCCAATAAATGAAGATAACATAATAAATATAGACCAGGGCGTGACAGAACCCCCCCCCCCTAAGGTGCGGACTCCCGGACGCACAACAAAAACAATAGGGAGGGTCCGGGTGGGCGTCTGTCCATGGTGGCGGCACCGGCTCGGGACCTGGAACCCACTCTATGAATGTCTTAGTCCCCCCTCCTCGCGTCCTAGGATTGTCCACCCTCACCGCCGACCATGGCCTAGTAGTCCTCACCCAGAACCCTACTGGACTGAGGGGCAGCTCGGGACAGAGGGGCAGCTCGGGACAGAGGAAGCCCAGCACTGAGAGGAAGCCCAGCACTGAGAGGAAGCCCAGCCAGGGAGTTGAATCCGGCAGATCCTGGCTGGCTGGCAGTTCTGGCAGATCCTGGCTGACTGGCGGATCTGGAAGAGTCTGGTTGACTAGCAGATCTGGAAGAATCTGGTTGACTAGCAGATCTGGAAGAGTCTGGCTGACTGGCGGATCTGGAAGAGTCTGGCTGACTGGCAGATCTGGAAGAGTCTGGGTGACTGGCAGATCTGGAAGAGTCTGGCTGACAGGCAGATCTGGAAGGGTCTGGCTGACTGGCAGATCTGGAAGAGTCTGGCTGACTGGCGGATCCTGGCAGACTGACGGCTCTGGCTGCTCCATGCAGACTGACGGCTCTGGCTGCTCCACGCTGACTGGCAGCTCTGGCTGCTCCATGCAGACTGGCAACTCTGGCTGCTCCATGCAGACTGGCAGCTCTGGCTGCTCCATGCAGACTGGCAGCTCTGGCTGCTCCATGCAGACTGGCAGCTCTGGCTGCGCTAAACGGGCAGGAGACTCCAGCAGCACAGGAGAGGAGGAAGGCTCTGGCAGCGCTGGAGAGGCGAGGCGCACTGTAGGCCTGATGCGTGGTGCTGGCACTGGTGGTACTGGGCCGAGGACACGCACAGGAAGCCTGGTGCGGGGAGCTGCCACCGGAGGGCTGGGGTGTGGAGGTGGTACTGGGTAGCCCGGACCGTGCAGGCGCACTGGAGCTCTTGAGCACCGAGCCTGCCCAACCTTACCTGGTTGAATACTCCCGGTCGCTCTGCCAGTGCGGCATGGTGGAATAGCCCGCACTGGGTTATGCAGGCGAAACGGGGATACCGAGCGTAAGGCTGGTGCCATGTAAGCCGGCCCAAGGAGACGCACTGGGGACCAGATGCGTAGAGCCGGCTTCATGGCATTTGGCTCGACACTCAATCTAGCCCGGCCGATACGCGGTGCTTGAATAGAACGCACCCGGCTATGCACCCGCACTGGAGACACCGTGCGCACCACAGCATAACACGGTGCCTGCCCGGTCTCCCTAGCCCCCCGGTAAGCACAGGGAGCTTGCGCAGGTCTCCTACCTGGCGTAGCCATACTCCCTGTTAGCCCCCCCCAAGAAATTTTTGGGGCTGACTCTCGGGCTTCCAACCGCGCCGCCGTGCTGCCTCTTCAAACCAGCGCCTCTCCGCTTTCTTCGCCTCCAGTTCTTCCTTGGGACGGCGATATTCTCCAGGCTGTGGCCAGGGTCCTTTTCCGTCCAATATCTCCTCCCAAGTCCAGAAGTCCTGTGATCGCTGTTGCTGCCTTTGTTGCTTCTCCTGTGGCTCCTGCCTGTTGACACGTTGCTTGGTCCGTTTGTGGTGGGTGATTCTGTAACGGGTTTCTTCCAACTCCTCCTCTGACGAAGAGGTGGAACAAGGATCGGACCAAAATGCAGCGTGGTTCGTTCGATACATATTTAATGATAAAGAAAACACGAACAATACAAAACAACAAACGTCGAAAACCGAAACAGCCCTGACTGGTGCAACAAACACAGAGACAGGAACAATCACCCACAAACACACAGTGAAACCCAGGCTACCTACATATGGTTCCCAATCAGAGACAACGATAATCACCTGACTCTGATTGAGAACCGCCTCAGGCAGCCACAGACCAATCTATACACCCCACACAACCCCAAGACGAAACACACTACAAATAAACCCATGTCACACCCTGGCCTGACCCAGTAAATGAAGATAACATAATAAATATAGACCAGGGCGTGACACTAGCGGTACAAATGGAGTCATTT
The DNA here is from genome assembly GCF_036934945.1 of Oncorhynchus masou masou. NCBI lineage: Eukaryota > Metazoa > Chordata > Actinopteri > Salmoniformes > Salmonidae > Oncorhynchus > Oncorhynchus masou. Next base: position 60,725,657 of record NC_088217.1, on the reverse strand, counting down.
CTGGTGGTTTCTTCAGCCAACTTGGCTTGTTTAATACATTTTCTTCCTATGAATTTGGTTCTAGTGTTTGAAGTGTTTGGGCTATAAGCTATTATTACCCCATTCCTAAAAGCTAAGACACTCTGGAACATGTGTGTGACAAAAAAACGCAATTTGGCCCTTATAGGAATAACCCTGTCATAGCCCTTCTAAGGGTAGCCTTCCACTCCCTATTTCACTCACTATTCCACTCCCTATTTAATTACTTTTGTGACTGACTGGGTTTGAACCAGGTCTCCTGCATGTCACAGGACTGTATTAGCCCAATTAGCTAAAGCCCATAGGGATGAGTTCTGGAAGCTAAAAAAAAGTATTCAAGTCTCCAGCAAGGTTACTCAACAAAAGAGTGTGGTTCATCGAACCACCTAGGTTACATTTCAGCCCCCTTTGACCTCATACTCAGATATGTAACATTATTTATAAATGTTTTACTTTTATTTATTCAGAGAAGCCCAAGGGTCTCAATCACAATGGTGCCCTGAGGAGAAACAACTCACAATTCAATAAATCAATAAAACAGCAACAAAAATAACCTACAAGATACAGCAGATAGTTAGACACAACCAAACACTTAAAAACCTCAGTGAATTCATCCCTCATCAGCGTACTTATGATTCAGTACTACACAAATTGGTTTATTTATTAGCTAATTAAATGGTAACACAGGATACAACAATATGGCTGCTTGTTACAAAAGACATGGAGAGGACGAGAGACAGGCTAGCCAGCCGTGTCGATGGTTCCCAGTGGGGTGATTAGAGTAGAGTAATACGATGGTTTGAGCAGAGTAGTATAATGGTCCTGCTTAAATTTGCTTTTGAAGATACTTTACTTAGGACAGCTAATCAGCCGTGCCAGTGATTGTCCGGGAGGTGAGTTTATCGTCTCTACCTCGTGTTGATATTCAAAGTTCAAACCACTTTAAACGTGCAGGATCAGCTTGATGCTTTTCTGGACTTGTACGTTCATTTCTTGACGCATCATTAATACAGTTTGTTTTGAAAGGGGCGTTTCCGTCAGGCTGACACGCTCTCTGACCTCACTCGGGGGCGTGACTTGTCACTTGTAGAAAGTTAAGTAAAACAATTATCTCTTATAGTTTCTCAAATCACATCCCTCTCTTCACATAACCACTTACATAATTTATCATTTTACAAGCACAGTGCATGGAATGGAAACTTTGTACATGTAGTGGGTATACTTTCCAAGTACAGTATTTCCTTTATAACATTTTTTTAATGACACCCTTCGCTCTCGTGGACAGTCATGGCAGTGGGTTTAGTGCCCGGTATTTTTAACAGAGTTTATTACTAGAACAGGGGGTAGGCAAAACGACAGGTCAAGGACAGGCAGAGGTCGGTAATCCAGATCAGAGTCCAAAAGGTACAGAACGGCAGGCAGTCTCAGGGTCAGGGCAGGCAGAGGTCAATGATCCAGTGTGGTGTGACAATGTACAGAATGGCAGGCAGGCTCAGGGTCAGGGCAGGCAGAATGGTCAAAACTGGGAAAACTAGAAAACAGGAACTTGAAACAGACAGTAGCAAGGGGAAAACACTGCTAGGCTTGATAAATAAAACGAACTGGCAACAAACGGAGAACACAGGTATAAATACACTGGGGATAATGTGGAAGATGGGCAACGCCTGGAGGGGGGTGGAGACAAGCACAAAGACAGGTGTAACAGATCAAGGTGTGACAGATAATGCGAAGTGAGCAGTGGTACACTACATCCAACGGTTTTAGAGTAGTGGCTGCTTACATTCTGATAAATGGTGTCACCATAATCAAGAACTGGCAGGATGTTTGCCAGGGACTGATTTAGACTGGCAGGATGGTTGTCAACCTGCTTCCTGCTGTTTAGGGAGAGGCATGATCTATTTCTATAAAATAAGCTTACATTAGATCTTAGCTTCTTAATTAGCAAACATTTTTGTCATTTCAAAAGGTTTTTGCAGGTAGACCAAAGTTATTTTTAAATAGTAAAGAGGACAGGTCCCAAAATCGACCCCTGAGGGACACCTTTGGTAATATCGAGGTAACTTGACTTGACACCATCAGAAACCACACATTGTGTCCGGTCTGACAGATATAGTGCCTTCAGAGTATTCACACTCCTTGACTTTTTCCACATTTTGTTGTGTTATAGCCTGAATTTAAAACAGATTCAATTGAGATTTTGTGTCACTGGCCGACACACAATACCCCATAATATCAAAGTGGTACAAATTAGTTAAAAATGAAAAGCTGAAATGTCTTGAGTCAATGCGCATTCAATCCCTTTGTTATGGCAAGCCTAAATAACTTCAGAAGTAAATATTTGCTTAACAAGTCACATTATAAATTGCATTGACTCACACAGCGTGCAGTACTAGTGTTAAACCTCTTATGGCTGGGGGCAGTACTGAGTAGCTTGGATGAATAAGGTGCCCAGAGTAAACTGCCTGCTACTCAGTCCCAGAAGCTTTGATATGCATATTATTAGTATATTTGGATAGAAAACACTCTGGCGTTTCTAAAACTGTTTGAATGATGTTTGTGAGTATAACAGGCAAACACCTGAGAAGAAATACAACCAGGAAGTGGGAAATCTGAGGTTTGTAGGTTTTCAACTCACTGCCTATGAAAGATACAGTGGGATATTGGTCACATTTCCTAAGGTTTCCACTAGACGTCAGCAGTCTTTAGAACCTTGGTTGATGCTTCTATTGTGAAGTGGAGGCGAATGAGAGGGGAATGAGTCATAGGTCTGGCAGAGAGCCACGAGCCGGCCACGCTCGTTCACGTGAGAGCGAGCTCTGTTCCATTGCATTTCTACAGACAAGGGAATTCTCCGGTTGGAACATTATTGAAGATTTATGTTAAAAACATCATAAAGATTGATTATATACTTTGTTTGACATGTTTCTACGACCTGTAAAATAACTTTTTGGACTTTTCGATCGTACTTTCCGCTGGACTTGCAAGCACGTCGTGAGTTTGGATTTGTTTACCAAACGAGCTAACAAAAGGAGGTATTTGGACATAAATTATTAACTTTATCGAACAAATCAAACATTTATTGTGGAACTGGGATTCCTGGGAGTGCATTCTGATGAAGATCATCAAAGGTAAGTGAAAATGTATAATGCTATTTCTGACTTCTGTTGACTACACAAAATGGCGGATATCTGTTTGGCTTGTTTTGGACTCTGAGCGCTGTACTCAGATTATTGCATAGTTTGCTTTTTCCATAGTTTATTGCATAGTTTGCTTAATGCATAGTTTGCATTAAGGAGAAGTTTAACTAAAGTTCCATGTATAACACTTGTATTTTCATCAACATTTATGATGAGTATTTCTGTAAATTGATGTGGCTCTCTGCAAAATCACCAGAACTACTGAACATAACGCGTCAATGTATACTGAGATTTTTTTATATAAATATAAACTTTATCGAACAAAACATACATGTATTGTGTAACATGAGGTCCTATGAGTGTCGTCTGATGAAGATCATCAAAGGTTAGTGATGAATTTATCTCTATTTCTGCTTTTTGTGACTGCTCTCTTTGGCTGTGTTTTTCTGTGAATAGGCACTCACCTAACATAATCGTTTGTGGTGCTTTTGACGTAAAGCCTATTTGAAATTGGACACAGTGGGGGGATTAACAAGAAGTGTATCTTTAAAATTGTGTAAAATACTTGTATGTTTGAGGAATTGTAATTATGAGATTTCTGTTGTTTGAATTTGACACCCTGCACTTTCACTGGCTGTTGTCATATCGAACCAGTTAGCGGGATCTCAGTCATAAGAAGATAATAACATGATTTTTGAATTACTACCTCATCTCTGTACCCCACACATACAATTATCTATAAGGTCCTTCAGTCGAGCAGTGGATTTCAAACACAGATTCAATCACAAAGACCAGGGAGATTTTCCAATGTCTCGTAAACCTATAAGTAGATGGGTAAAACAAGCAGACATTGAATATTCCTTTGAGCAGGTGAAGTTCTTATTTACACTTTGGATGGTGTATCAATACACCCAGTCACTACAAAGATACAGGCATCCTTCCTAACTCAGTCGCCAGAGAGGAAGGAAACCGTTCAGGGATTTCACCATGAGACGAATGGTGACTTTAAAACAGTTACATAGTTTAATGGCTGTGATAGGAGAAAACTGAGGATGGATCAACAACATTGTACTTACTGACAATACTAACCTAAATTACAGAATAAAAAAAGGAAGCTTGTACAGAATAAAAATATTACAAAACATGCATCATGTTTGCAATAAGGCACTAAAGTAAAGCTGCAAAAAATGTGGCAAAGAAATTAACTTTATGTCCTGAGCGTTCAAGGAGCTTTGTTTGGGGCAAATCGAACACAACACATCACTCAGTACCAATCTCCATATTTTCAAGCATGGTGGTGGCTGTATCATGTTATGGGTATGCTTGTCATCGGCAAGGACTAGGGAGTTTTTATGATTAAAAAAAATGTAATAGAGCTAAGCACAGGCAAAATCCTTGAGGAAAACACTGGTTCAGTCTGCTTTCCAACAGACACCGGGAGACAAATTACCTTTCAGCAGAACAATAACCTAAAACACAAGGCTAAATATACACTGGAGTTCCTTACCAAGATGACATCAAATGTTCCTGAGTGACCTGATTACAGTTTTGACTTAAATCTACTTGAAAATCTATAGCAAGACTTGAAAGTATACTGAACCAAAATATAAACCCAACATTTAAAGTGTTGGTCCCATGTTTCATCAGCTGAAATAAAATATCCCATAAATATCCCGTAAGCACAAAACAATTTTCTCTCAAATGCTGTTCACAAATTTGTTTTCATCCCTGTTAGTGAACATTTCTCCTTTGCCAAGATAATACATCCATCTGACATGTGTGGCATATCAAGAAGCTGATTAAACAGCATGATCAATATGCAGGTGCACCTTGTGCTGGGGAAAATAAAAGGCCACTCGTAAATGTGTAGTTTTGTCACACAAAACAATAACACAGATTTCTTAATTTCTGTGGGAGCGTGCAATTGCCATTCTGACTGCAGGAATGTCCACCAGAGCTGTTGCCAGAGAATGTGTGTTCATTTCTCTACCATAAGCCACGTCCAGCTTTGTTTTAGAGAATTTGGTAGAAAACCCAACCAGCCTCACAAACGCAGAGCATGAGTAACCATGCCAGCCCAGGACCTCCACATCTGGCATTCTGAGACGAGCCACCCAGACAGCTGATGAAACGGTGGGTTTGCACAACCAAAGAATTTCTGCACAAACTGTTAGAAACCATCTCTGGGAAGCTCATCTGCATGCTCGTTGTCTTCACCACGGTCTTTACCTGACTGCAGTTCAGTGTTGTAGCCGACATCAGTGGGCAAATGCTCCCCTTCGATGGCCACTGGCAGGATGAATCCTGGTTTCAACCGTACCAGGCATATAGCAGATGGCAGACAAGTGTATGGCATTGATATCAACGTTGTGAGGAGAGTGCCAAGTGGTGATGGTGGGGTTATGGTATGGGCAGGCATAAGCTACGGACAACGAACACAATTGCATTTTTTCGATGGCAATTTAACGCAACAAGATCCTGAGGCCCATTGTTATAGCTTAAAATGGTAGCTGAAAATGTCCCAGCATATCTGTATTTCCAGTCATGTGAAATCCATAAATTAGGGCCTAATTAATTTATTTCAATTGAATGATTTGCTTATATGAACTGTAACTCAGTAGAATCTTTTAAATTGTGTTATGTTGCCTAGCAATGATAAACAACATTTTGACAGAGCTTAACAAATGTTTTAAAGCTCTTCGAGACTTTTCCAGAAAGACTCACAGCTGTAATCACTGCCAAAGGCGCTACTGGCTCAGAGGTGTGAATAGGTATGTAAATTAGATACTTCTGTATTACATTTTCAATACATTTGCAAAACAAATGTTTTGACTGTTTTCGCTTGGTCATTATGGGTTATTGTGTGTAGATTGATGAGGACAATTTTTAATTCAACCCATTTTAGAATAAGGCTGTAGCATAATAAAATATGAAAAAAGTCAAGGGTACGAATCATTTCTGAAGGCATTGCTGTTCCCAAACCACTTGCAAGACACCTGGTCGAGGCCCATTTCAGACAACCTTTGAATAAGTAGGGGATGCTTGACAGCATGAAATGACATGGATAGGCAAATAAAAATGCTATCACTATGATCTATAATCTAAGCAATTTAACACATCATTTAAGACAAGTGTAGCTGCTGAAACGGTGCTATGTCCAGGTCTAAAACCAGACTGATGCACATTTAGAATAGTTCTTAGCTGAGAGTTTACCAGTGATTCTAATGTTTTTTCAAGACGAGATAGTTTAGAAATTGGGCAGTTTATGTAGTTTAGAAATTGGCCACCTTTGAGTAGAGGGAGGACATGTGCCGCTTTCCAGATCTTAGGGAGAGCACCAAAAGCAATTTAAAAAATAAATGTCGTTCAAAGGTTCTGCAATAAGTTGGGCAGAAAGCTGCAATAGAAAGGGGTCGAGTAAATAAGCTCCTGTGGATTTTTTTATATACTTTTTTTGTAATGCACTTAGTACTTCATTGACATAAAATGGTTCAAATGACAAAGAAGAGTGAGTGCTTGGAAGTGCATAATTCTCTGCTATCTGTTTATGGGCCTAATAGTAAAGATGTCATTTAATGGTAAAAATGTATTACATTTGATTGTGGCACTAACACTACCAGTCATGATATTTTCAGTCTCTTAATACAGGACTAGTAAAGGCCTTGTGCACTACTTTTTTGAGAGAAAAAAAAAATATTAATATTTTCTGATAATTCAACATTTTCAAGGGGTGCTGTAGCACCCTCACCATCTCTACTTCCCGTGGCTATGCTGCTAGCTTCTGTTTACCATAGAAAGCGTTTGATTTGATCTGTTCTCCTCTACCTTTCCAAGCTGGCAAAGTACCAGGATGGCGTCTCTGGTTTTGAATTTTAATAACTGAATTTTAAAACTGAATCTGAATTCACCTGAAAAGTTTAATATATAAAACTTTGGTAAACACGAAAAGGTAGTTTGCACACTTAACACACAGACAATGAAACTGAATATATAAATGTTGAATTTGAATATTCAATTTAATTTAAACTTAATTTTAAAACTGAATGCAATATTCATTCAATTCATAATGACATACAATTTTCGATTTATGAATTCAATGATTCAATTTGTGCATTACAAATTCAAAAATATTACATTCTAATTCAATATCCTAATACAAATTCAAAATGATGAAATGAAACAAAAATTTCTGTTGGCACTGAAATCACTCCATACACCAGGTGGGTAAATTATTATCAGATAGAACAGAAAACCAACAGTACTCCGAACCTTGTACGGTAAGATTTGAATAACACTTCTCTGGACACTGATCTTGGGCCAGTTTAGCATTTTTAGCACAAATGGTTACGGTTAGGATTGTGGGGAAGGGAAGCTGATCCTAGATCTGTACTTAGGGGAAACCTAGGGTTGGAGCAGGAGATCTGTACCTAGGGGAAACCCTATATATATTTGCTGCAGATTTTCAAGGACAAAGATGGTTTGTAAAATCATCAATTGTTCCCTCGGGTAGCCTAGTGGTTGGAGTGTTGGACTAATAACCAAAAGGTTGCAAGATCGAGTCCCCGAGCTGACAAGACCTTGTTCAGGGGCAGAACGACAGATTTTTACACTGTCAGCTCAGGGATTCAATCTTGCAACCTTTCGGTTACTAGTCCAACGCTTTAACCACTAGGCCACCTGCGGTCCCAAACTTGAGGGGATTATTGATGATAAATGATTTTACAAACCAACCTTGTCCTTCCCCTCCCCACAATCCTAACTGTAACCATTTGTGCTGAAAATGCTAAACTGACCCACTGTTCCTAGGCCATCATTGAAAATAAGAATTTGTCCTTAACTGACTTGCCTGGTTAAATAAATCTTAGTATCTTATTAATACATTTCTCATTAAACATCTCCTCATACTCTAATGACTCTGGGTCGCTGCTGAAGAGGAACTGTGAAAAGGTACTATTAGAGTTGTAAACCGAAGGTCAGTTTCTGTATAACTTGACGTCTGTAAATACTGTTTGCATAGATATTGAATGAATGGTCTCAGACGCTGTTGGGGTGGCTGAGTGCAGTTACAAGATACTGGAGGTAGTCAAATGAAAACACAATGTGTAAGTGACACCTCTACTTGTATGAGTCACATCTGGTATGATTTTCCAGAACTGCTAGAACTGAGAATAAGTTGTTTCAACTTAGAAATTATTTTTTTAAATTATCATCTATCAGCAAAAGGTCATAATACAATCGCAGTGAATTGCACTTCAAATCACAAAAAAGTTAATTATACTCCTTATCTGCATCTGCCAAAGCTAGGATGCAAACAAAACATTTTTATGAAATCAATCAATCTGTGACTGCTTCTGGGGTTTGTCAACTTTTTAACATGTTTGACAGCTTTAATACAGCGTAAATGACCATTAGCATAATCTTGTGGCACGAAGACAACCAGTTTAAAACTCAGTCTGTCACACTATGATTAAATTCTGCTCAAACTCTGATTTCATTGCAGGTCTGAGAAACATTGGGCTAGCAATGTATCCTATGGAAAACAGACTTCGGGAGAATGGACTATAATAGTGTAGTAACCTAACACCTAACGACAGTTAAGGTGTTGGATTGACAGTTGGTGTAGACTTTCAACTGAATTGTTCATTGAAAAACTAGTTATACATTTTCTGAGAATTATCAATGTCTCTTCTGAGAGACTACAGTAATTAATCATAGATTTTCATAAAGTGCTGTCAAATAACAGAATTACAGCTAGGGACAATCCCTGGTGTGAACTGGGAAGAAACAGTTTAACAGAATGAGTGGGTAACCAGAACGAAAATTCTCTATACTGATAACAGTTGCGTCACAAATGGCATCCTATTCTCTTTAAAGTGCACTATTTATAAGTTCAATATTGTATCAACTGAAACAACTTATTCTTGGTTCTAGCAATTCTAGTAAATCATACCGGATGTGATGCAAAAGTACTGCACAGGGAATAGGGTGCTATTTGTGACACACACTTAGAAACATTAATATCTGGTTGCATTCCATAGCTTGCCTTTTTAAATAACCTTATTAAGTCATGTGATTGGTATCGCAAAATACAAATTACCTCTGTCTTCTAAAAGCTTTCTTCCCAAGTATCCAGTTGTTCCCTTTTCTGAGAAAGTACGTGAAGTTGAAGCTGTTGTGAACAAGTTTTAGACCACACACACACACACACACACACACACACACACACACACACACACACACACACACACACACACACACACACACACACACACACACACACACACACACACACACACACACACACACACACACACACACCAAACACCTCACCTCAACATCTCTGTTCTTATTAGTGCCTTAATTAAATGTGGTGGTTCAGATCGACCCAAAGGCATCCATTTAATGAGGCATTTACTAACGAACACCTAGGGCCCAGGTAATAAACAAATGGAACACAGGGGAGGGTCTTGGTAATTTGAGAATGTCAGGAGTGTCAGAGAAAGAGGTTTCACTATTCCATAACCACTTCCAGGTGCAATTTATACTGTCTATACCACATCACAATGTACATAAACGTGCCGGTTATGGTGCTCTTCATGCATGTAGTGTAGTGTACACAAAACGTAAACACATCTGGGAAGTGGGGAACTGAATATCAATAGTAGTGACTATATTTGCTTGTTGTTGGTGAATGTTCTTGAAGATTTTACCCATTTCATACAGATATTGTTCTCATTTGCAGTTGTCTTACTGTATTCTGTGTGAACACAACACCAATGGGAACTGTAGCAATCTAGACAAAAAGTAACTCTTTGCTTAAATTGCTAGCTATCAGTAAGGCAATCAGTTTTTGGGCGATTCCACGCCAGCGGAAAATATTTTTGCCATCTCAGATTGTTCTGACAATTCTTACATAGGAGAACAATACATTTGTATCACAAACCATTTTTTTTATCATGATGAAAGGAAGTGGCCCTTTTAGGTCTTTTTAGACCTACAATGCATTCATAACGTTTTCACACCCCTTGACTTTTTCCACATTTTGTTGTGTTACAAAGTGGGACTAAAATGGATTTAATTATATTTTTTTGGTCTAGAATTTACCCAAAATACTATGTAATGTCAAAGTTGAAGAAAATGTCAAAGTGGAAGAAAAACGTGTGTGTGTGTGGCATCAGTATGCATGTGTGCTCATGTTATGTGTGTGTGTGGCGTCAGTATGCATGTGTGCTCATGTAATGTGTGTGTGGGCATATGTAGTATGTGTGTGTGTGTGTGTGTGTGTTGGGGTGTCAGTGTAAGTATGTGTGAGTAGAGTCCAGTGTGTGTGCACAAAGTCAGTTCAAGAGAGTTAGCACAAAAAAGGGTCAATGCAGGTAGTCCGGCTAGCCATTTGATTAGCTATTTAGCAGTCTTGTTTAGTAGTCTTATGGCTTGGGATTGAAGCTGTTTAGGGTCCTGTTGGTTCCAGACTTAATGCTTTCTATGAGGTAGCAGAGAGAACAGTCTATGGCTTGGGTGGCTGGAGACTTTGACAATGTTTAGGGCCTTTCTCGTCTAGTATTGAGGTCCTGGATGGCAGGGAACTGGGCCGTACTCACAACCCTCTGAAGCATCTTGCAGTCCGGTGCCTTGCAGTTGCCATACCAAGTGGTAATGCAGCCAGTCAAGATACTCTCAATGGTGCAGCTGTAAAACTTATTGAGGATCTAAGTATCCATCCAAAAATCTGTTCAGCCTTCTGAGGGGGAAGAGGCACTGTCGTGCCATCCCTGGGTTCTGAGCTTGGTGATGAACTTGGAGGGGACTATGGAGTTGAATGCTGAGCTATAGTCAAGGAACATCATCCTTACATAGGTATTCCTTTTGTCCAGGTGGGTGAGGGCAGTGTGGAGGGCAATAGGGATTCTGCCATCTGTGGACCTGTTGGGACGGTATGTGAATTGGAGTGGGTCCAGGGTGTCTGGGATGATAGTGTTGATGTGAGCCATGACCAGCCTTTCAAACCATTGATGGCTATAGATCCTTTTCGATTGCACAATCAGCAAATCACAGACAATATGTCTTAAAATGAACTAAATCAAAAGGATAGTTTTGAGCTAGTTTTAATGTTGAATAAATGCATGTGAACATTAGTATTTCAGAATCTAGACAAACTCCATTTGTCAAAGCACACTATAAGGAGTATAATATAATAAGGACAAAGATGTTGTCTGTATCATGTACAGTTCAAAGATCATAGGGTCTTACAGGAGGCGTGCATAGGTTTAAAAAAGGCCTAAAATGGCCACTTTTATCATAATTTTCTCAGGAATGGTTTGTGATACAAATTTTAAAAGCATTTCAAACATCCTTCCTCCCAATGAAGTTTCTATGTGAGAATTGCCAGAACAATCTGAGATACCAAAAACATTTTCCACTCCCACTGGCGTGGAATCACCCTTTTGCTCTGTTTTGCAGTACTATGCTGTGAACAAAACTGACCTCAATGCCAAGTGTCAACTTTGCAATCAATTCTTTTGACACACACACACACACACACACACACACACACACACACACACACACACACACACACACACACACACACACACACACACACACACACACACACACACACACACACACACACACACACTTGTTCAGCAGGCTTGGTGGGATGTAGAAGGGGGGGGGGGGGGGGGGTTGGGAATTACTCTTTCACATGCTGGCCAATGTTTTACAGGTGCCCTTGCTGGCCGTCAGATACATTAAGCTACTGACAAACTCATTGACTACAGGGCTGTGTCCCATAGGACTCTGGTCAAAAGTAAATCGCTACATAAGGCATAGGGTGCCATTTGGAACTCAGCCCAGGTCCTTGGAATTGTCTGTGGCTGTTGTTCACTTTGATATTTTATTTGTTGCAGAGGCTGTAAAAGAGGCCATTTTTTCTCAGAACCTCATACACACGTTCTGAAAGGTGCCTCCTAAACTCCTGTACTGTACTTGAGTCTTCCATATAGACTTTATGATTGATAGTTCTGACTCTTCTATTTATGTTGCTTTTGAATGGAGCCAGTGAGGAATGTCCTTTGTAGCATGGAGGGGGTCATTAAAGCTGTCAATAACTGTTTTTTAAATCATCAAAAGCCTATTATCATTTGAACAATACTTTGGAAGCCAAAACATTTCAGATACCACTGAAGTCTTGCATGGTTGAATTGCTGCCTTTTCAATCATTTCAGGATTATTATCCAGATAATTATGTATTAGTTTAAACAAAGAGTACAGGGTGGAAGCTCCCTCTCCCCTCCCCCGCTTGCACGCCTTAACCCTTCTATTCTGTGAGGAAGGGATTATCGTGTCCACATGCTTCCCAGCCGAAACAGTTCTGTAGAATTTGTGCATCTATTATAACAACATTTTGTGACGTTTCTGTTCGTTTTTTCAGCTGTTCGGGCACACATATTTTTTTCTAGAGGCAAGCTGGTAGCCAAAGTCTACGCCCTTTTGTCAGTGATTGGTCAACTTTAGGGATTCTTCAATAAAGTATTTGTTGTCATTCATCTTAGTTAGATGTAAAATTGTTCGACTAAGATCTCCACGGCAAAAACGTCAAAATTAATGACAGATTTCTTGAGTTATCTTATATTAATTCGGACTATTTGAGGACGTGTATACTGGCTACAGTGTCTCAAAATGTACAAACAGTACTATTGCTGTTTTTCTCATCTTTCAAGCAATGACATTTTAAGTGATTATGCGAGCACACTCATTCGGTTCGACTAGCCGCCAGCCGAACTGAAACATGCTGAAGCCTTTAGAGTGAGGGTCTTTGAGTCAGTCCATTTGCCAGGGGCAGGGAGATTCCAGTGACCTCTTTTATTCAGCCCACGGTGCCTGCTCAGCCCCCTGCAAGTAAAGATGACAGAGCGCGGACTGATGCTGTCACAGCCCATTAGCTAGGTAGACCCCATGTAGGACACACTCATATGCATGCACTTACACACAGCTGCACACACACATACTGTATGCTCTCACTTACTCTCACATGAACATACTGTAAAATCTTCATTTCTTACATAATCACATTCCACCAATCAATACACCAACACAAACTTGCATGCACTCTCAAACAAAAATGTTCTCACACATACAAATGTAGGCATTCACCTATCCACTCTGCCATGCACACATAAATGCATAAACTCATTCACCAACCGTATTACACATCAATAAAGAGCATCATTACTCTATATGATTGTCTATTATTTCCTTTTGTTCTTTATCTTTACAGATTAGGTGGCAAACTGACACTTAATAGTGCCGTTAGTCTTCTGCAAGTACGTTTTACATTTTTTTTATATCCCCTGGTGAATCACAGGAAACACATGATGTACTTTCAGCACTGTATTTTTAACCTGGGCCCCTTGTTGACACAACACCTCAGTGACTCTGTGGTGAGCAAAGACTTCATTTTCCCCTGCTCACTGATTCAGGGCACTTTAAAGGCCAACTTGACAGGGAAATTCCTCTCACAGCTGAAGTTGTGAGCTTCCGTGGAAGCATCGTATTGAGGGGCCTTCATTTCAACACTGATGCACTGGTCTAGCCAGCATATATATCTGTGTACCACTCATCAGCTCTATCTGCTTGCCTCCCCGACCTCTCTTACCGGCTACCAAAAACAACAAAACCATAAAAAACACTTTGAAAGACCAAACCCACTTGTCTTTTGTGATAAACCATTTAAATCTATCTCACTTGCAGTGGCGGCCTTACCATTAGGCAAAAGAGGCAATTGCCTCAAGCCTCACATCATCAAGGGGCCTCGTGATCTGGGCATATTTTTTTTTAAATTATACTAGTAATCTAATTTATGTTTAGCTTGAGGCCCCCCCATGCTCTGCTCTTCAAGGCCAACCATGGCACTGCAAGCATTGTTAGCAGAAAACAGGATCCCAAATTATAGTGAATGGAAAAATGTAAATCTTTGTGTAAATAAATTAAAATGTCTAAGACAATCAGGATACCTATAATTGCTTCGAATACACCAGATCTATGTGCTTGAATCGATTATTTTTTAAATAACACACAGAATAAGTTATAAGGATCATTTAGTTGCTGATGTTAGCCTGCAGTACCCCGGCCGCCCTTCAACTTGAGTTACTCAATGGATTAGTTATCCGGGTCCTCTCATTGCTACGGCGGTGGAATCATTCCACGGAGCGCGTTTCTTCACAAAACTGGACCTCAGGAGCGCGTATAATCTGGTGCGTATTCGGGGAGGAGACGAGTGGAAAACAGCGTTTAGTACCACATCAGGCCAGCCGTCTTCCAATCCTTTGTAGATGAGATTCTCAGGGACTTGCACGGGCAGGGTGTGGTCTGATGGGGTGTGGTGTCTATATTGATAACACCTTGATTTATTCTGCCACACGCACCGCGCATGTCTCCCTGGTGCTCAAGGTCCTTGGGCGACTGCTGGAGCATGACCTATACGGCAAGGCTGAGAAATGTGTGTTCACCAAACAAGCCGTTTCCTTCCTGGGTTATCGCATTTCCACCTCGGGGGTGGTGATGGAGTGTGACCGCGTTAAGCCGTACGTAATTGGACGACTCCAACCACGGTAAAGGAGGTGCAGCGGTTTTTAGGGTTTGCCAGGTTTTGGCCAAGTAGCGGCGCCCATTACCTCACTGCTGAAGGCGGGGCCGGTGCGTCTACGGTGGTCGGCCAAGGCCGATGGAGCCTTCAACCAGTTGAAGGCGCTGTTTACTGAAGCTCCCGTGTTGGCGCATCCGGACCCTTCGTTAGCAGTCATAGTGGAGGTGGATGCGTCTGAGGCTGGGGTTGGAGCCGTGCTGTCACAGCGCTCGGGCACGCCACCGAAGCTCCGTCCCTGCGCTTTCTTTTCTAAGAAGCTGGGTCCGGCGGAGCGGAACTATGATGTGGGGGACCGGGAGTTACTAGCTATGGTAAAAGCCCTGAAGGTGTGGAGACACTGGCTAGAGGGGGCTAAACACCCTTTCCTTATCTGGACTGACCACCGCAATCTGGAGTATATTCGAGCAGCGAGGAGACTGAATCCGCGTCAGGCTAGGTGGGCCTTGTTCTTTACACGCTTTAGATTTAAGAACTCTTATAGACCAGGTTCCCTTAACGCTAAGGCCGACACGCTGTCCTGTCTCTATGACACCGAGGACCGGTCCATCGATCCCACTCCCATCCATCCAGCCTCTCGGCTGGTGGCCCCGGTGGTATGGGAGGTGGACGCGGACATCGAGCGGGCGTTGAGGGTTGAACCTGCGCCTTCATAGTGTCCGACCGGTCTTAGGTACGCGCTGCTTGGTGTCCATGATAAATTGATTCGGTGGGCTCACACACTACCTTCTTCGGGTCATCCGGGAATTGATAGGAGAGTGCGGGGTCTTAGGGGGAAATACTGGTGGCAACCCCTCCCGGTTCCACAACGGCCATGGTCTCATCTCTCGGTAGATTTTCTTACTGATCTTCCCCCAAACCAAAGGTGAACACTGCCGTTCTGGTCGTTGTGGATTGGTTCTCTAAGTCCTGCCGTCTCCTCCCATTGCCTGTTCTCCCTACGGCCCTACAGACTGCTGAGGCTCTATTTACCCACGTCTTCCGGCACTACGGGGTTCCAGAGGACATCGTATCTGATCGAGGTCCCCAGTTCAC